>NC_056629.2:62116583-62736940 GCF_002870075.4 Lactuca sativa | reverse complement strand
CTGGGACCTTGTCCCCTGCATCGGACCGAAGTCCGGACTAACTAAATGGGACCTTGTCCACTGCATCGGACCGAAGTCCGGACTAACTGGGGCCTTGCCCCCTACATCGGACCAAAGTCCAGAACTAACTGAACATCACATAACATAAACATATCAACTAGCATGAACACACATATACTGCATACTGCATCGGGCCTTAACCCGGAACACATAACACATAAATCCTGTCTGAGCCACGAAGGCATCAAACATACTAACTACTGCATCAGATCAAAATCCGGAAACTACTGCTAGTTAAACGGGCCGGCATTGTGGCCTTAGACCCGTTCCTACTGGAAGGCAACTCACCTCGTGAACTGGCTGCTGAGTGTATGGCTCTGGAAGCTATCTGTTGCTGCTCCGGTATCTCCCCGTCTACAATTCCATAAACACACTCAATCAAATACTAATAACTGAATTGGGGTAAAATGACTCTTTTACCCCTGGTCAAAGTCAACTCTTCCGGTCAAAGTCAACCTACAGTTGACCTGACTCGCCGAGTTGGGCCGCCCACTCGCCGAGTCTCTATTCTCACTTCTCAACCCTACTCACGGCTACTCGTCGAGTATGGCATCAACTCGACGAGTTCCCTTTCGATTCTAGAACTCAGGCTATCTGCATCCGACTCGCTGAGTCGTATGAACAACTCGACATGTTGTTCTTGAGCTAAGAAGATTGCCTTGGACTCGCCGAGTTGTATGAACAACTCGTCGAGTCCCTCCATTACTGAGTCTGACCTCCAACTCACTGAGTCCACTCTACTACTCACTGGTCCCCACTCGGCATCACTCAAAAGGGGAAAAATCGGGGACTCGCGACTCGACTCGCCGAGTCGTTCTTCCGACTCGCTGAGTCGCATGCATGCAGCTACTCTAAACTCGATTCTGCTTGAATCCAGCGCATAAAACTTATAGATATGGGCTCCCTTAGCTCGATTAACATGTAAATATTCTATCTTTACGTGCCCATATGCACCCATGAAGATTAAAAGGCTCAAAAAGCACAATAAAGGCTAGATCTAGGGTTCTCAAGCAAGGAAACTTCGAAAAGGCACTAGATCAGGGCTCTAACACTCCTAAATGAACAGATCTAGGGATATCTCGACCCAGCAAGGCATCCATACAACTAAAAATCTTGGAAAATACATTAAACTAGCCTTAGAGGTGTTCTAATGGAGGTTTTAAGCACAAAACAAGATAATTCCGAGACATACCTCAATGAACTCTGACTTTGGCCTTGGATCTTTGCTCTACACTTCCTCTTTTTGGTCCTTTCTTCTTTTTCTTCTTCAATCTTTCAAGAATCCACATAAAAACACTTAGATCATACAAGGGATGGTTTAGGGTTTCTCACAAGCTCTCTGAGGGTGAAGGAGGCGAGTTTGGGGGCACATAACATTGCTTAAATAGTGAGCAAACCCAAGGATTTAGGGTTTCTTCCTGGCAGGCAGACTCGCCGAGTCCCGAATATGGACTCGTCGAGTCGCCGACTTACACGTGCTTCAAAATCCCATCTCTACTCGACGAGTCGGGTTACAGACTCGCCGAGTCAACCCTCTTTAACTTAGGGTTTCTCCTTTCCTTTCTTGATCTTTCTGATTTCGGGTGTTACACATACATTGGATCCAAGACTTCTAATAACTAATAGAGTATAAGAACAATACAAAATCAAAGTTAGAAGTATACCTTGAAACACTTGTTTGATCTTCTTGTTCTTGGAGCTTTAGAGTCACAAATGTCACTCCTCTAATGGCTTACAAACACCAACCAGCAAGAGTATGATTTGAGAGAGAGGAGAGGGAATAGAAATCGGCCAGGGTTTCTTTGCTTTAGCAGAGGTGCCAATTTCCCTTGCCCCAAGGGTCTATTTATACTTGTAAGGCTCTTAGGGTTTCACCCTTAAACCCTAGTTGGATAATCTTTACTCAAAGCAATCCAAATCCTTTCCAAGATAAGCCCTTGGACGATTTGTGGCTTATCCCAGGCCCTATAAATCGTCCAACCCTATCCAAGAAGGATTTACAGCCCAAAGTGTAACTATCAAACAATTGACAGTTTATACCCTCTTATTTAATTAATCTCTTTAAGTCACCAAATTAATTCTAATTAATTTATGACTTATATTAACCAAATATCAATATTATTATTTCTTTTGGAATTCGGAGTTCATATTGGCTATCATGATGCAATGTACCTTCGTTGCATCACGCTCATGAGTTTCAAAAGCGGTCATCTCAGCCGGAGTAGCGATTTCAGGGTTGATTTTCTCGAGCTTCTCATCGAGGACATACTCCTTGTCCTCATAGCGAGCAATAGTGCGAATGTATCTTATCCATTCGCTAAAGTTCGTCCCATCGAAAGTGACCTTTTGACAAAGGCTCATCAATGTGAATGAACTAGCAGCAGCGTTGTTTGCGTTTGACATCTACAAATAGAAAGGACAAAGATAGATTAGAATATGAATCCCTAATTATCACCCAATAAGAAAATTAGGGCTAGGATCCAACAACAATATTTACATATTAGAAAAGGGATGCCGTAATCTAACATGCAAACAATTTGAAGGTAAGTGAATGACGATTCACTAATTCTCCACCACAAAACATAACTTCAAGTTCTAAATGTATTGAGAATTCCTAGGTTTGGATGAGATTCATTGAAACTTTTCAATGGCATGTTTAAATCTCGATATGCCCCTCTCGTTTGTGACTGGGATACCGAGGATCACAAAGTGGGTGTGAATTACCATGCAAATTTACATGGTGCCTTCATTGTAACGATCACCTATTCGATGTGCCGGTAAACCACACACGCTCCATCGAACTATGATAAACAATGAATCACCCTTTGCCACCTTTGCTTAGAACCAATTAGTGTGCCGGTAAACCACACACGCTCCACTAACTTTTTAGCAAGGGTGTAAAGTGTAATTTCATGGGATTGCATCAATTCACTTTTCCTAAAGTAACTAAGATTAGGAAATTTTTGAAAAAAAACATGTAGTTACTTTGTATTTCATATTATACTTTTAATGAGAGATGAGGTTGCCATATCCCACCCGTTCGGCTAACGACCCTCCACCGATCAAGCAAGCGGTGGGTGTGAGTGTACACCCATTAAGCGCCATTTTATAGGCCACAACCTTATACCCACCTTATAGACCGGCTTCGTGAATGAGGCCTACTAACGGTAAGACTAGCATTTTAGTTATACATACATACATACATATATATATATATATATATATATATATATATATATATATATATATTAATCCTGTAATATTATATTAGTATAGGGTTGGATTTTAAACTTGTAAAATTCTAGGGTTTGAAATTTAAATTGTCTAAACTAATCTTTTAATCACAAAACATAAATTTCAAAACTTGAGGGCAAGTATTAAACATTCAAAACATGGAGGATCAAATAACAAATAATCTTAATTAACAATTAATTCCATAATTATCCATATTTGATTTATTGATGATTTCTTGCAAAATAATTTACCAATTTAATCAAAATAATTAATTAATTATCACATAAGGAAATTAAATATTTTATTAATTGATAAATATCTTTAATTAGATCAAGATTATAGTCATATATATCAAAAAATCGGATTAGGGTTGATCTAATATGATAAAGGCAAGTTTCCATAAGATAAATATCTAAAAATCCCGATTTTGGCCCTTCCTGACGCTCGGACTCGCCGAGTTCCCAACTGGACTCGCCTAGTCAGGCCAACTCGTCGAGTCCACCATGGGACTCGTCGAGTTCATGACACAGAACCACAAAATTCGAATTTTGCAAACAAGAAACAAACAATCAAGCATCAATTTAATAGAAACCAATCTTGGCTCTGATACCACTGATGGGTTTTAGCCATATGAACGTTCCTATGTGCACATGCAAATCCTAATGCTTGGATCTAGGTTTCTCTAATTAAACATGCATTGGATCCAAGACTTCTAATAACTAATAGAGTATAAGAACAATACAAAATCAAAGTTAGAAGTATACCTTGAAACACTTGTTTGATCTTCTTGTTCTTGGAGCTTTAGAGTCACAAATGTCACTCCTCTAATGGCTTACAAACACCAACTAGCAAGAGGATGATTTGAGAGAGAGGAGAGGGAATAGAAATCGGCCAGGGTTTCTTTGCTTTAGCAGAGGTGCCGATTTCCCTTGCCCCAAGGGTCTATTTATAGTTGTAAGGCTCCTAGGGTTTCACCCTTAAACCCTAGTTGGATAATCTTTACTCAAAGCAATCCAAATCCTTTCCAAGATAAGCCCTTGGACGATTTGTGGCTTATCCCAAGCCCTAGAAATCATCCAACCCTATCCAAGAAGGATTTACAGCCCAAAGTGTAACTATCAAACAATTGACAGTTTATACCCTCTTATTTAATTAATCTCTTTAAGTCACCAAATTAATTCTAATTAATTTATGACTTATATTAACCAAATATCAATATTATTATTTCTTATATTATTCTCATAATATATTAATAATATTCATTCTCTCATAATAAATCATCCTATCAAGTTGCTATGGTGAAGGCAACCCAAAAGGACCATGCACAATCGGGTCAAATACTTGCCTAATATAGTTGCAGCCTTAGAAACTATTCCAACAACTAAACATGACGTCCTCCACCCCTGAACGATTCCGCCGTTCCGGTTTTGGGGTGTGACAGATTGGTATCTGAGCATTGTTTATAGTGAATTTAGTATATCAACCGATAAAAGATATACAACTATAAATGCAATGGGGCTTAAGTGCTCTGGATAATGATATATTTTAGAGTATAACTACAAGTTATAAAAATATACCTACTTGCTCATACATGTACATAATAGAACTAGTGTCACGAGGAGAACAGAACTAAAGTATTTAAAGGTTGGGCACTGTCGTCAACTAGAACAGTTATGTAATCATAGCTAGGATCAATATAGCCTGATCAACTATATCCATTCGAGATGTGACCGAAATGTGTTTGGGAATGATGTGGTGTTGCAACATAGTTAAAAATTACCTGAACACCAGTCAAGAGAACACTAGAACAAGTACATTCAGAGTTAGAATACTATAGGAGTATTTTAGTCCAAATAAATAACTTATGTGAGAATTTAAAAGACCCTTACGGATAAGTCTATAATCTTGCAAGGTATATTCCTAAAGTTTAATATATATTTAGGATCCTATAGACATAGAATATGTGGCCTACGCTTCGCTATCCATTCCTCTTAAGGGTGTAGTGTTGGGGTAGGATCACTTATTTAAAGGTTTATTTAATCTTCAATTATAGACAAACTTGTGTACCTTGTACAATTATAGGAGGATTCCGTAAGGATCACCCCATAAAGTTACCTTAAAGCTCATAGTTTCTTTAGTCACTTTCATTCTCGCACAACAAGCCCAGATAGATATCACCACTCCCTCATAGTAGACAACAGAAGAGTCTAGGAGAAAAAAGGACAAGTTCATGAGAATTTTTCAAGGAAAGATCAGCCAAAGTAACCAAAATGTCTTACATGTCACACTAATAAATATTAATCATGTTAATTTATCGAGCGAGTGGAAACACTGCTCACGTTACATGTGTTAGGATTATTTTCTTACATGCAGGTGGTAACAGTTATTCAGGAAACAAATATTCATTCGAGGATAGTTATTTCAAATTCATAGAGTTTATTAGGTATAGACTCATTTATGAATTGTTTCTAGAACCCTGTGGAAGTCAGGACCCGATACATCCAGAACTAGGATAACCTTGTCTTTTCAGCTTTTGGCTTGTGTCCATTGCTATATACTTATACCGTCTCATCTTTGTTTTATTTTAGCAAAGATGCCTCCTTGCAGATCACCCAGACACAATACTTCGATAACTCCAACACCGCCTCTTTCTCATATAGATATGGCAACTATAAATGCTGCAGTGGTCGCGGTTGTGGCAACAGCCATGGCACAATATCACCCCATCAGTACAGGTGGAGGTGAAACGCCTACTGATTCTACTCAAGGTGAGGTCCTTGTGCGCTCAGGAGAGTTCTCCTACAAGGACTTCACCAGATGCCAGCCATTGTCCTTTAATGGGACTGATGGAGTCATTGCCCTCATGCAATGGTTCGAGAAAAACAGAGGCGATCTTCAAAATCTATTTATGCCTAGAAGGAAGCAAAGTGAAGTTTGTTGCCTACACCTTCTCTGGCAAGGCCATAACATGGTGGAACAGCCATGTTAAGTCCCTGAACCTATCAGTGGCTAACTCATTAGGTTGGGAAAACCTAAAAGAGTTAATGCGGGAGGAATACTGCCCGTTAGGCGAGATTCAAAAACTGGAACAAGAACTGTGGGATCTCACTATGGTCGTCTCGGACATAGTGACCTACACTGACCGGTTCAGCGAACTAGCAGCTCTATGCCCCGAGATGATTACCTCGGAGAGCAAGAAGATAGAAAGATACATTTGGGGTCTGACTGCTCCGAACCAAGGAAATGTGTTGTCTTCTAACTCAACCACGTTCGATAGTGCTAAACGCCTGGCTCAGCGACTCATCGACCATGGAGTCTGCCATGGTGTAAAAGTCCCTATTCCCGAGCCATCAAGGGAAGAGGACTATAATCAGAATTCGGGAAACAAGAGAAAGAAGAAGCGAACAACACAAGACACCCCGCAAGAGCAACAAAGCGAGTACTATGTACGCCGCTACGACGCCTACTGTTCCAGCACCTGCCAGTCGATATGCTGGAAACCTTCCGAAGTATGGAAAATGCAATTTTCACCACACTGGAGTATGCCGGGAAATGCAGTGTCTGAATTGCCACAGAAAGGGACATACAGTCCGTTACTGCAGTGTCTGAACTGCCTATGCTGTCTCATGTTCAGGTTCGGCTGATCCATGATGTGTCTCAGGCTCTCGTGGTCTGTGTATATGGTACAACGGACCCCATAGAGGTAGTGTCTCTAAATCTTGAGAGCGAATACTACCGCTCCCAACTCCAGATCTTGTGTAGGGTATCTCGTCTCGTGTGGCTTCAGTTGCCGCGATGCGTAGGCTATCACTCGTCCTCTCTTTATGAGGACCGTTCCCAGTCCTGTGATGGATGCATCACATAACACTATAAAATCTTCCACTCCCTTCGGGAGAGTCAAGACCGGAGCCTCGCAAAGTCGCTGTCGGAGGGTCTCAAATGCCCTCTGTTGCTCAGGGCCCCACCGTAAATCCATCCCCTTCCTTGTCAGACAAGTGAGGGGTACTGCAATCTTGGAGAAATCCTATGTGAACCTCTGGTAGTACCCATCTAATCCCATGAAACTCCTAATATCTGAGGGAGATTTCGGAACCTCCCAATGCATAATTGCCTCAATTTTGGCTGGGTCGACCAACATCCCCTCCTGGTTAACGAGGTGCCCAAGGAATTGAACCTCTCGCAACCAAAACTCACACTTCGAGAACTTGGCATATAGCTGCTCTCGCCTTAAATATCCTAATAGCTCCTGAAGATGATCCTCATGCTGCTCCCGGGTCTTGGAGTACACCAATATATCGTCTATGACCACGATGACCGAGCGATCGAGCATTGGTCTGCATACCCGATTTATCAGGTCCATAAATATTGTCGACGTGCTGGTAAGCCCAAACGGCATCGCCACGAACTCTTAATGTCCATAACGAGTCTAAAACGCGGTCTTCTCCACGTCCTCCTCCCTAACCCTGACCTGATGGTACCCGGACCTCAGGTCTATCTTGGAGAACCAAGAAGCTCCCTGCAACTGATCAAAAATATCATCTATCCTCGGGAGTGGATAATGGTTCTTCACCGTTAAATTTTTGAACTCCCAGTAGTCAATGCACATCCGGTGTGAACCATCCTTCTTTTTGACAAAGAGGATCGGCGCTCCCTACGGAGAACTGCTCGGACGAATGAATTGCTTGCCCAACAGTTCCTGTAGCTGTGATGACAACTCCTGCATCTCTGGTGGTGCCAAACGGTACGACACCCTGGCGATAGGGGCCACACTTGGAACCAGGTCAATCCTAAACTTGACCTGCCTCTCCGAGGCACTCCAGGTAGTTCTTCCAGAAACACGTAAGCAAATTCCCTGACTATCGGAACCTCTGAAACTGAAATCTGATCCCTGACCCGCGTATCCACTACATACGCTAAATAACTCGCACACCCGTGCTGAATGTACTGCCAAGCCCTGACGGCTGAACAACACCATGATCCCAATCTGGTGCCCTCACCATAGACAATCAGTTCTCCCCCACTTAGGGTTCGAACTACCACTCGCTGACCCTCACAGTCGATCATGACACTGAAACGAATAAGCCATTCCATTCCCCACGATCACACACACTTCCCCTATGGGAATTGAAATCAATTCTATCAAAAAATATACCCCAAAGATCTCCAACGTGCAACCACGATAAACTAAAGAAGTAGAAACCCCATGTTTGTTGGCGATAGAGACTCGCAACGGACACTCTAGCTCTCCTACTGGCAAACTGAACTCCCTACTAAATGACCGAGATACGAACGACTGACTCGCCCCCCGAGTCAAATAATACCAAAGCAGGTAAGGAGTTCACTAAGAACGAACCTAATCACAGGTACAAACTTATAAGCATAAAAAATATATAATCAGTAAGATAAGGGATAGAAACATTCCAGGAACCACATCTGGTGCTGCCCTGGCCTCCTCTGCTGTAAGCTGGAAGGTGCGTCCCTGAGCCCTCGGGGGCGCTGCTCTACCCTGACTCCCGTCAGTAATCCTTAGTGTAGCTGGTGTGGGAGCCTGCGCCAGCTTGGCGGCGAGTAACGAACAATTGACCTTCACATGGCCAATTTGATCATAATGGTAACATATCCTCACACTCGGAACTAGGGTGGGCTGGCGTCAATCCTTCGCATAATGCCCCTCCTTGCCACACTTGTGGCACCCGCTAACTGATCGACAAACCCGAGAATGACTCTTTCCGCACTGACCTCCAGACCTAGTATCAGCGGTCTTGGACCACTTCGGTGCCGGTTGTGACTGCGTCGGGGCCTTCCTCTTCTCCCGTAATTGTAACTCAATCTCTAGCTCACGCCGCCTAGCGGCCTCCTGTAACTCCAATAGTGTATTACATCGCTGGGTAGCAACAAACAGTTTGATATCGGTCTTGAGCATGCTTAGATAACGTGTCATCTAAGCCTGCTCAAAATCAAACTCCGGGCAAAACATCGCCCTTTTAGTAAACGTGCGGGTGATCTCTGTCACCGACTCTGTACCCTGTTTTGGATCCAAAAACTCCTATGACAGTCACTCGTGCTCGACCCATGCAATGTAGCGAGCGCGGAACCTATCCTTGAACTGCTCCCAAGTAACTGCAACTCTCTGATCATCGGTATACGACCCAGTCATCAACCTCCACCGGTCCTTTGCCCTGAACCTCAATAAGTTCGGGGCACATCTGACCTTCTTGTCAGCAAGACATGAGCACGTGAAGAAACATCCCTCCATGTCTGACAACCATCTCATGGCTATGATCGGATCCTAAGCCCCATCGAAAGTTGGGGGCTTCATGTTATCGAAGTCCTGGTACTGAAAACACCGATGGGCTCCTCCCCCTGTCGTCGTTACAGCTGTTGTAGCTGCTGCAGCAGCCGTCTCAGATAGGGCTGTATATTTGTCATTAAAATACTCCATCATGGCGGTCTTAATAGACCCAAACATCTTCGGAATCTGACTCCGGAAAAATCTCGTCCACCTCCTCGCGGATGATCTCCCTGACATGATCCTCTGTCAACATTGGCCCACCCGGGCCGGTAGTCTCGGGTGTTGTAGGGGCATCCTGACCGCCCTGCCCTGATCTCGATCTGGATCTAGTCACAAAACGCCTCATAACCACCATACTGAAAAATACACCAGGAAGATATCAGATAATACACACAAATAACAGGGAACCAACTCCCAACTAAAACCTAGGGGTTGTGACTACCTTGCTACGCGTATGGGTCCTATGCTTTCAGTAGTAAGGGCCCATACTACCTTCCACACCTACCCATATTTTTCTCAAGTATCATCACAACACCCTAACAATATACATATGCATGGTGATCACTCAATCCTCACTCCTAGAGGAAGGCTAACTATCTCATAACTGGCCTACTGACCCCACACAACTCAACCATCCATGAAACTTCCACCAACCCTGCAGCACTAGTGTATGCTAGCCATACATAACGCTGGACCCTATAGACATTTAAATACTCGGTCCTACTCTAAGCCCACAACCAGACAAGGAACAGGAAATAAAGCTAGAATGAAATCGGATAAGAAACTACCGAAGTACAAGCACCATGATGCGGTAAGGGCTTTGCCACGACACAATTATTGAAGCGGTAATATAAATGAAAGTTACATCAAAAGTCGAGGGAAATGTACTTTACACCGCGACATGGTATATGGGTACCTACGACGTCGTGGCGAAAGTATGATGATTGTAAGAGAGAGGAATCATGACTCGGTAAGAGGGAGAAGGCAACCTAATTAGGCACACCACAACGCGATATATATGTTACCACGATGTAGTTACGTTGATTATAGAACATATCAAAAGGTTTTAAGGGTTCATTCTCAAACAAAATCCTCCCTAATTTGATGGAGAGTTGGAGAATGATGATTTTGAACCCAAAAAGGAGACAACATGATCTAGAGATTAGGATTGCAAGGATTAACATTTCCCTCATGAGGTAACAATTTATTCCTTTAATGAAGCTTGAAGTTTCAATGGTGAAATTTCTAGATTGGTTAGATTGTTTGAGTTAATAGGATTATAACTCAATTAGTATATTATTGAGAGTGTTTTGATGCTTTGAACAAGCTTTATATGTGATTTCCATGGTAAAATCTATATATGGATAGTTAGGATTACAAACCCTAACTAGTAAAGAAGATGAATTGATGTAATAGAGTTTAGAGTGTAATGAATTACGTAGTATGTGATGCTTAATTCATGGGGTAAAATAGATTTAAAGGTAGAAGATGAGATATTAGAATTATGATCAATTAAGTGATCATTTTGACATGGAGAGTGATTAGGCCCTTAATAGGCTAAGACGAGTTCTAAGGGGCTTGATTTGCTGTATGAATAGGCATTGAGAAAAGAAGATGGATGCATCAATTGAAGATTTGAAGCCAAGTAGTTAGTTTTCACTAACTAACAAGGTGAGTTATAATTCTATCTCACTAGATTAATTATATGTGTTAAATACTTATGTATGAACATATATATATATATATATATATATATATATATATATATACATGCTTTAAATATTAATGGTATTGTGTTAAATACCTACAAGATATTAGATGAAGATAAAATATGAATTGTATGATTAGATGTAAATGGTATTATGTTAAATACCTATAAGATATTAGATGAAGATAAAATATGATTATATGAAATATAACCTTATAAATGAGTATTTATGCTTGGTTAAATATTAGTGGTATTGTGTTAAATACCCATAACATATTAGATGAAGATAGAGTATCGATGTATGACTAGATGTTAAGGGTATTGTGTTAAATACCTATATGTTAGTATATGAAGATTTAGATTAAGTAATTAATAAATTAGGTACTAGATTGGTAGTAGAAGATCACAAATGGAGATAATGAGATAAAATGTTATGAGACATGTGATGTGTAAGACTACGGGGATACCATATCATTCACATGAGAGATTATAAGAAGAGTAGAAAGATAATTCCTATAGGATGAGATTATGTTTCTTTCGAGAACAAGATTATGATTCCTATGAGAATGAGGTTATGTTTCCTACGTGAATGATATTATGAATCATACATGAATGAGATTATGTTTCCTTCGAGAATGAGATGGTGATTCCTGTAGGAATGTTGATAGATGATTCCCGCAGGAATGAGATTATGTTTTGTTAGAGAAGATTGAGAAAGGTTTCCATGAGCGGAACAAGGTAATAGGTTTCTTTAGAAAACCTTGATAACTAATCCGTGAGGGATTACGTGTGGAGGATCCATAAGGGATCATTGTAATCCATGAGGGTTTCAAGAAAAGAAAAGTTGCCAAAGGATCCGTAAGGGATCAAAGCGAGGTGCTAAGTCTAGACGATTGTACACCGGTAAGTTAGAATTATGTTGGTCCCTGTATGATAGATGAAGTATCATATGTGATTAGACCATTTAGTTCTAAATTAGAGTAAAATGGTAAAGAAAGAGGAGATGGGAGCAGAGAGACGGAAAGTGAGAAAATATGAAAAAGCATGATGTGAGATGAAAAGAGGTGTAGATAGAGTGAGAGTATGAAAAGTGATGAGAAAAGAGTATGAGGTGAGAGAGAATAATATAAGAATAGGAAAAGATAGAGAACGAGAAAAGCATAAGGTGAAATGAGAAGAGTTGTAGATAGAGTAAGAAATGAGCATGAGATGAGATGAAGACAGAGTACATCATGAGAGGAACTAAAGATAGAGTAAGAGAAAGTATGAGATGAGAAGAATATGTGAAGAATAGGGTTAATAAGACTACAAGATATAAGATGTGTATGAGAAGAGATGATGATAGAATAGATGAGATGAGAAGAAGATATTAGAGTTAAAGAGTATGAAAAGAAAAGAGAAAAATGGTAAAGTGTGAAAATAAAGAAATAAGAGAAGTAGAGTATGATTGCATGAAAACATAATATGATAGAGCTCACTAGACCTGGTATATGATGTTCTATATTTTTCATGTATTACAGGTTCAAGTAGTAGTAGTCGTACGAGAAGATATCGGAGTACCAAGGACTTAGACTATAAGTAGATTTTATTTTCTAGTAATTCCTTGTTGTTTTAAATTGTGGTTATCATATTGTAAACCCGATAATATCCTGGGAAGTAAAATGTTTTTAAAGTTTAGAATTCCGCATTTTATAGAAAAACTCAAATAAATACCAAGATAATTTAGATAGAAAAGTCGTGTCATTACAGTTTTCCTTTCCGGCATGGAATGAGTGAGGGGTTTGAGTTTCCCCTACGAATTCATCATCCAGGTCATTAAGGTTTTGGATTTGAGGGTGATTGGGTGGGTTTTAGCTTTAGGTAGGTTTAAGGGTGGTAGGACGGGGTTTGGCTTTGGGTTTGAGGATGATAGGATGGGGTTTGGGTTTAGGTTTGATTTGGTGAAAGCTGATTGGGAAAAACAAAAAAGTTTTTGACACATGTTAGGGTTAACATTTGGCACTTGCATGGATTAGTATTTCCAAACATTTTGATATTGAAATTGTGGAGGGGATAGAACGGGGGCATCAAGTTGGGGACGATAAACAAGAGTAATGGATCGAAAGCGAAAATGTTTTTAGTTGACGTGATTGAACTAGAAACACAAGAATTTTTTCTATCGGATTTTAGGGTTGGGTTGTTGGGATTCATTTTTGTTAAAATTAAAGAGGAAAATATAGAAGAATGTGTGATTTTCATTGTGGAATAGAAGGGATATTTATATGTAGCACCTGGTTCTTGGTATGTGTTCTATTATTAAATCTTCCTTATTTCTGCATTTTTGGCCTTGGACTCGGCGAGTCGAAGGACTGACTCGCCGAGTAGAAGCAGGATGAGGCGCGGGATTTAAGTTGCGGACTCAGCGAGTAGCCACTGTTTGGACAAAAACCCTAATCCAGGGGTTTGCACCCTATTTAAACGACCTTATGCAGCCTCCTTTTCCCTTTATGCTCCCAAACACTCCTCATAGCAAACCCTAGTCATTTTTGTGAAGATCTAAGGCTTTTTGAGTGATTCTTGTGATTTTTGGTCTCAAGGAAGAAGGAAGAGCATAGAAGGATCAAGATGGCACTGAAGGATTCGAGTTTGGTTCATCATTTGCAGTCTTTGGAAGGTATAAAGTCTGAACCTTGCTCATTCTTTTGTTAGATCCCTCTTTAGGGTAATTTAGGGCTTTTATGAGCCATTTTTGGTGGCCAACCATGTTTGCAAACATGGTTGGGGGTTTGGGCTTCTGTAGTATGTCATTTTGAGCCACAAGTCAGATCTAGGTTGCTTTTTGCACCAAGGAAGGCCCCATGCAACAAAAGAACCATTCTAGATCCTTTTAAGCTCTAATGTCCCATGCATGCACGTAAAGTTTGTAAATTTACGTGCTTGATCGAGTTTAGGGGCCTGGATCTATCATTTGGTTAAGTGTTGTACATCAGAAATCAAGGTTCTTAGTAAGGAATATGTTAGACTCGGCAATTCCATTCCTGGACTCGGCGAGTCCAAGAGTTTTGGTCCCATATCAGTGAAGGTCGTAAGGACCAGTTGAGTGTGGAAGGGTTTTAGGGAGTCCCAGGGAGTGACCTAATGTTCTGGACTAAGCAAAGTATTCTGGGAATTCATGGTACTCGGGGAGTGACCCAACGTTCTGGACTAAGCAAAGTATTCTGGGAATTCATGGTACTCGGAGTCGGCGAGTCCAAGGCAATCTTCATGGAACTCGACGAGTTGTTCATCAACTCAGCGAGTCGAGGACAGAACGTGTTCATAGGATGAAGAGTAGCTCGACGAGTTGTTCATACAACTCGGCGAGTCAAGTCAGGACATGAGTATCAGTCGATGATGAACTCGATGAGTTGTTCATACAACTCGGTGAGTCGGATGTGGATTCATTCGGTGTTCATTTAGAAGGAAAACTCGTCGAGTCATCGCCTAACTCGATGAGTAGAGATGGGTATGAGGTCTGATGAAAGGATAGGGACTCGGCGAGTTGACGAGTCAACTCGGCGAGTCAGGTCAACTAGAAGTTGACTTTGACTTTGACTTGGTCAAGGGGTAAAATGGTCATCTTACCCTAAGGGTAGATGTCAGTTCTGACTAAGTGTTTTGTGGGAATTTTAGTCGGAGGACTTCCTGAGCAGCCACGGCAGCAGTCAGAGGATTCCCGCACAGTTCTGCAGATACGAGGTGAGTTACCTTCCAGTAGGGGTGGGTCTAAGGCCACAATGTCGGCCCACCATTGAGGAGTATTTAGAAGATATTTGTCTTTGTGATAATCTATCTTGGTTTGGTATGAGTTTGGTTATGTGTTGTATATGTATGATATGTTGCATGATAGGGATAGACTCCCTGATAGTGGTCCGTAGGACCAAGGGGTAGGTCAGTACCCGAATATGTCTGAATACGTGCTTATATCTTGCTATTGTCTGCTAGTGGTAGGGGTGGAATAGTCCCCAGTACCGGTTGAAAGATACCGATGATGATTACCGGTTGAAAGATACCGATGGTATTGTATTGTATGTGGTATGATGGGGGAACTCGCTAAGCTTTGTGTTTACGGTTTCTGTTTTTGGTTTCAGGTACCTCTTCATCCAAGGGGAAGGACCCGGCGGCGTAGCATGGCATCATACACACTCACATATGATTTCCGCATAGTGTTTTCTGGGATTGTACTCTGATATGTCGTTTATTCATGGTTGTGGGTTTTAGACATGATACTTGGTTTTGAGATGACATGTTTATACAATATTTCCTAATGAATGTTTTATGAATTAATTAATCAAAAATGAAATTTTTGGGCTTAAATTTTGGGATGTTACATTATAAGGTTGTAAATTGGTAAAAAAAAATTTAATTTAAAAATTAAAAGTTAATATTGATGACCGTTGGCAGTTAAAAAAAATATTTGTTTTTACGGTTGGAGTGGAATTCAAAGCACCAACTTACCCCATGCCCAGAGTGTGGTGTTCCTGGATGCGGTGCTGGCCACCGCATGGGAACCGCCCAACACACCTTCTGGCCTAACTGTTGGCAAAGAGATCAAAGAAAATACAAGACTCTCTTGAACACCACAACTGGTTTTTGGTTATTCAGCTTAAGAGCTTGTATAAACAAGAATAAAAGCATCATTCATCAACTGTCTTCCAAGCTTGTTGGTGGACTAATGCTAGAGGGCCTTTAGTTCGAGTTCTAGTCTTCTTCGTTATCGTTCAACCTCTCGAGAGGACCAAAGAACTACAAAGGTTATTAATTTTTTCCTTTTTTATGGTTGATTTAAATCTTGCATGTGCATGTAATATGATCCTTTGTCAAATTTTTATATTGTTCAAAGTTTTAATTTAAAATCTTCCATTGCAAACTTAAAAGTTTTATGTTTTGAAACTCGATATTGAGCTCCATATTTCTATAATTCTCCAGTGAGGGTGACCAGATAATGCATTCACAAGTGGATGGTGATGGATTTGTCATTTTAATCACATAGATGGATAATAGAGAAGGTAGAAATGAAGTTGATAAGAAGGTGAAGATGTAGCCGATAATGGTGGCAAGGAAGAGAGAGAGAGAGAGAGAGAGAGAGAGAGAGAGAGTGTGTGTGTGTGTGTGTGAGTGAGGGTGGGGTTGGGTGAGTTGGATCATCTATTAAATTTCGATTATTAAATATTTTAAATGGGTAAAAGAAAAAAGCAAAATGAAATTGAGACGGCTAAAATTATATTTTATTAAACCAGGGACCATGGGTGTAGTTTTTCCAAACCACAAGGGTGGTTTTCTCTTAACATTGCAACGGTTGGACCAAACGTGGGAATCTAACCAAACCATAAAGAGCAAAATTGTAATTTACTCTAAAAAATAAGTTATATATCACTTTTTTTTTCAAAATTTTTTAAAATTACCAACGAATCCGATTTTTAGTTAGTTAACTAATTTGTCTTTGATTGATATTTTCAAACTAATATAGTTCAATACATATCGATTGAAGGCAAATGGGCAACAAGCTGCACCGCTAGCCTTTTCTAGATGACAAAATCAATTCTTTAGAAAACAAAATGTAATATCCGGATTCCCAGGTATTATTTTTATTCTTTTATTTTTTTGGGTGTTGTGAGGAGACTCGGCGAGTTGGAGTCTAAACTCGCCGAGTAGGATCGCGGTTTTTGCACGCGGGTTCGCGTCTGGACTCGGCGAGTCCACGCTGTTTAATGAAACCCTAATTTCCAGGGTTTGAGGCCTATTTAAAGGGGCTTATGGCCGTCATTTGCGGCCACCAACCCTAGAGAGAAACCCTAAAGAGATCTTGAGCGTTTTGGGAGAGAGAGAAGGCCATTGTTAACCTTTGAAGCATTGTTTGGCAAGGCAAAGGAGGTTCTAGCTAAGAGGAAGCAAGGGAGGTGTACATTCTTTGAATTTGGAGCTCAGAGTATCACTTTGGAGGTAATATTTTGGCTCCCTTTCTGTTGTTATGATAAACATGGAGGTTTAGGGTTTCTTGACCTCTTTGTTGGTTAGATTTGATGTCCATTTCGTCCTTATTTGTGTTGAGACTTGGAATGGGATCCATAGAGGTCCAGAGAAGCTTTATTTCTCAAGCTTTTTGAGGATTCATGGGAGTATTGACCATGGGTTATGAGTTATGGGGCCAAAACATCGTATAGGAGCAAATAGATGTTGTTTGAGCATCAAGGTTTGGACTTTACGTAATTATCATGCTTGGGGAGGCCAGATCTATGATTGAATGGAACAGATCTGACCTCAGAAGTGGTTTTGAGTTTATGCATGGCATGAACTCGCCGAGTCTGAAGAACAGACTCGGCAAGTAGTATGAAGTTGCCCGTAATCACTCAGTGAGTGGACTTGTCGAGTTGAGGGAACGACTTAGTAAGTCAGGGTGAGTCAGGGGGTCTGGGTTCAAGCCGGAAACTCGTCGAGTTGTTCTTGAGACTCGGCGAGTTGAGTCGTGGTGGCCCCGCGATTCTTGCCAGGTGGAACTCGTCGAGTCAGGAAGGTACTCGGCGTGTCAAGAGAGGATCTAAGAAAGTCAGTGGACACGTGTAAACTCGCCGAGTCGCCCTAGTGCACTCGTCGAGTCCGGTCAAAGTTGACCGTTGACCTTGTTGACTTTTAGGGTTGAGTACAGTTGTATTTATGAGTGTATTGCTTTGTGTGATTAGGCGGAGGCTAGATCACATTTATTCCGAGTCAGATATTTACCGAGACATCGAGGTGAGTCTTCTCACTATACGTTACCTAGAGTGGTATATTGTGTAGACCAGAGGGTCTTATGTGTTATGTATCAGATTATGTGCTATGTGTTATGTGTATGTTGTATGTAGTATGTTGTTATAGACCGGACCGAAGGGTCCAACGATACAGATCGGGCTGGAGGGCCCAACGAGCTATGACCGGACCAGAGGGTCCAACGAGCTACAGGACTGGAGGGTCCCGTTGAGACACATCGACCGGAGGGTCATATTATAGCCTTGAGTGGCATATGTGTTGTATGCGGTATTTTGGGGAACTCACTAAGCATTTATGCTTACAGTTGTTGTGTGATGTGTTTCAGGTACCAGTGATGACCGCGGGAAGGCGACGGCATGATCCGTACACACTTGAGGATTTTATGTTTTGGGTTTTGGGGAGATATTTTTGTGAAAAATACAATTTATACAATATGTTTGGTGTTATTTTGTGAGTAAATGAATGTTTTAAAAATAAAAAAAATTGTTTCGAAAATTTACGTTGTTACACAAAATTTGTGGATCTAGGAGATATGACATTAGAATGCATGACCCGTTGGACTCTGTTGAGGAGCTCCACCGCCTCTGGTGCGAGAAAACCAAATGTATTGAATGCAAAAGGTACAAAGACATGTTGTTTTCTATACATGCATTCTCGTGCTTTACCACTTTGCATGCAACGACTTTCAAAGCAACATGCCCTGCTATGAAACCCCTGCTCCCCAAACCAACGATAGGAGAGACCCTAGTAAGATCCACGCACGCATGGTTCCCTCCTATCCATCCAAAGAACAAAATGTCAGCCGGTCTAAGTGTGGACCTTCCATCATGTGGGTCTGTGAAAAAGTTTAATGGTGCTTCTTTCTTCACAGAAATACCAGCACGCCGACAAGCATCAAAGAGAACATCCTGAATCACATCATGTTTGTACTTGAAACCAGGGAGCTCTCTACAATGAACCGCATGTTCCCCAAAGGTATCCATACATGCCTTGCGATAATCTGGGCATATCTCGTCAATTGGGAATAGGGGAATCATGAGGCGGTAATGAAGGATAGTTCGGTACTCCACATGAGACATATGCTGGCCAAGACCATCAATAAAGATAGTTAGCCGAAAATCCTGAGCATGAGGTGCCTACAAACACTCAAAGACTACTTTCTGTCTGACGGTCATGTCGAACTCGACTTCTATGACGATTTTGCTAAAAAGGGCACATGCCAATGCTTTTTGGGATTTGGGGGGGTGTCCTTATTAGTGAAACCGCTACAGTCAAATCTCAGAATTGTATCGCAAAGACGAGTCATAGCACATAGGTAATCCGAGTCCATACCACATACACCACTGTCACATAATATGTGGTCTTCTAATGCCCAAGATTAGACCCTCGAGGCTACAAATGCGTAGGAGGAAACCTCGTATGCCAAGTACAAACCCAAACCACCAAAACGAATAGGTAAGGAAGCCAGCCGCCACTGAATGTCTCCAAAGAAGGGGGCCTCCACATACCACCATATCCTCGATAGACCTGCGCAATCCTTTGTCAAAGAACAAAGTTGCCTCTTCTATGTGTACCGAATGACATGTCCTTAAACCAAAGAAAATTTTTGCAATACCCATACATGATCGAAGAAAAAGGAGCTCACTCTGCGGGTCACATAGTTGTGGAAGAAGGCCCATCAAATCTACAACATTGACCGCTCTCTTCATGGCCAATCCGTTAATACACTATGCGTCTCTGCTAACTCCCCCCCCCCCCCCCCCCCAAGGAGCTTCACCCTCAAAGAAGGTCTCCCTATATCCGTTGGGAATAAATCGGCACGAAGATTCCTACCATCATAAGAGGGCCAAAAAATCTCCATTTTCTTGATGTTAAATTCCAAACCCAAGCCCGAACCATGCGACCGAATAATGTTCAACACTCTAGCCACCTCCTCTGAATCCCCAATGACAGTCCCATCATCTAGATACCAAGCATGGAGAAGTAGCTTACAATTGTCTCTAATCTTGTGCACAAGCGGGTGCAAAACAAGGGCAAAAAGAAGAGGGCCCAGGGGGTCGCCTTGTTGTACCCCAATGACGGACCATATATTTTGGTCTCCGATATAAAGTCTCGCTGCTTGCCCGTACAAGAAATTCACCCACAAAGAAATAGAAAGGCACATCTTCTTAACCTCGTGGAGCAATGCTGATCTATCCACCAGGTTAAAGGCATTCGAGAAATCCACAGTCAGCATTACTAGAGACCCATCAGCGTGGTGTTCACTCAATACCCTATTGGCACTATGTAACACATCGTCAGCACCGCCAGACACACCAACCCCAAACTGAAAATCATTAAGGTACTTGGCCATTTCTTAACCCATACCTTTCATGGCAACCTTGGAAACCAGACGTCTCCATATAGTGCCCACTGCAAATGGACGAATCACGTTGTCAGGTTTAAGCAGAGGCGTGAGAGGAGCGGACGCAAAAAACTCTGCCAAAATGGCTGGACATCTTCCCGCTAACCATAAATTAACCATTAAAGTGATAACACGTATGAGATCTGTGGCAATAGCAGGCCCTTCTCCACAAAAGGGCATCCAGTAAGTGTTGAGCCCTCAAGCCATTTCTCCCGCAAGAATTTCCTTTAGGGAAGATTTGATGTAACCAAATACACAGTCAAAGTCTGCTACAATGGGAGGTTCAGAAATTATGGGGCTCGACATGGATAAGGGTGGCCTAAAACGGTGTTTGTCCTCCAAAGCTTTAATATTATCACCATTATATGGCGCAACACCCGATGAGCATAACACTTTCACTACTACGGTTAAATGACCATTTGCAACCTTACGGAGACATTGTCTGATGTTGGTGTTACTTGATTTAGACTCCTTCTGAAGGATGCCTCCACCCTGTCTCATGGCCCCAACCTCGGGATTGTCTAACATATTTTGAACTAACTTCATGATATCATCCTCTTTCCTCCATGTATCCAAGGACTTCAGGATGGAGCTTTTCTTTAAGGATTTTCTATTCCCAGACCTACGTTCTTGTCTATTTTTGGGTTTAAACACCTCCAGTGTGCAGCGAGGAAGAAGTAACAAACAAAATCATGCCTCAACCGAGCCAGGTTGGGCAATCACCTTGTAAAGAGCATTTTTCAAAGCCTGAGAGAAACCAAGGCGACAATTATGGAGAATACTCTTGATAGTAGTTATAGGCTCTTTAAAAACACGATCAATGAGCCCAACATCAAAACCAAACCTCCAAGAGCATTTGTCACCGACTCTTTAGTAGACGACTTTAGAATACCAACAATGTAACGACTTGAGCCGTCAGCCCCTATAACAAACCTCGCACGACCATCCGGGTGATGACAATAACGGCTAAGAGCATGCAAAGACATACACTTCCCACACATCCATTGACCAAAGGCCTTCAAAGTTTCTTTCCACTGCCATAAATAAACCAGCATCACTAGAAAGAGCTTCACGTAAAACACATTTACTAACTTATATTTTTTTATATATTTCCGTCCTATCTCATGTACAAATGTGTCATCCCACTTTATAAGAGACAATGGACCTTATACTTAAGATTTCAAGTCCGGTCAAAACTCGAAAAGGTATCACCATGCTTTAAAATAATAAAATACTAGTTGTGAGACCTGTATACTATACAGGTTGATTAAAATAAAATGTTAAATATGAAGAAGTAAACGTAAAGTTTATTTGTATTTGAAATTTGAAATAAGTGAAAAATATGAGAAAAAAATAATAAATAAATAAATTAAAATTAAATATTTACTTGTCAGACCCGTGTACAAATGGGTTAATCATAAAAAATGTTAAATACGAAGGTTTGAATAGTAATTTATTAGAAATTGAAATTTGAAATTTAAAATTAATATAGTTATTATGATATATTTAATTTTCTAAACTAAATTAATGATATTAGAAAATGAAAAATAAAGTAAATGACAAGTAGAAAATAAATATCTTTAAATTACCACAAATTGACATTTGACAAATTAAAAGAGCAAATGACATGTGACACATGATTCTTATTTATCAGAGAAGATTTTAGGTTTTAGATTTGTATTTCATAATTTACCAAGATTTGTTCATTCTTGCTATAGTAATTAAAAAATAAAATCGTTTAATTATATACAATATTTTATCCTCCAATTTTATTTTTCATTATATAATAGTCTGTAAAATAGTCATTTATTTAACTCTTTGTAAAGCTAAGATTATTTATGCAAATAAAAGCTTCTCACATGTCAAAATAAGTTTGCATTTCCGAAATGCAAATTGACATTTTATGTTTTAGATTTGCCGTAATGGACCTATTGGCACATTAGCCCAACAGTTGTGGATTCGACCCATGACGAGAGTTTATTATCATTACATTTTAATTTTAATTTTAATTTTGACATATACTTATAAAGTTATGTTATAAGTTATAACCAAGTTAAAAGGCCCAATATTGATGGACTTATAAAGTTATTATCATTACATTTTAATTTTGACATAGACTTATAAAGTGATGTTATAAGTTATAACCAAGTTAACCTATCACTTTATACACCACTAACACCAATCTATTAGCAAGCAACTTTTCAATAATTTTGACATGCAAACTAATAAGACTAATCAGCCTATACTCCTTTATAAAAAGCGGATTATCTACCTTAGGAATGAGAGTGGCGAAAGAAGTGTTACAACTCAAGGGAATAGAAGCAGAAGTATAAAACTCATGCACGAAAGCAGCAACATGAATTACTATCAGTTTTTCTCTCATATATATATTTCACCATCTCACCCCATATAGACGTGGCAATGGGGCGGGTTTGGAGCGAATCGACCTTGATCCAAACCCGTTTAATAAATTTCAAAATCCGATCCAAACCCGCTTCGTAACCCGCAGGGTTTTGAATAATCAAACTCATATCCTTATCCACCGAATCAGCAGATATCCAAACCCGCCCCATAACTCGTAGGGGTTTTTGAATAATTAAACACATTTTACTTAAATCATAAAATCACATTTATTAAATAAAACTAAGTTTTGATTTATAAAACACATTATGTACTCGAGGACTTTCTTTTATAATTAAAATCATTATTTTAGTTATTTCCGATTGGTTTTTGATCGTCGATTGCATTGATAGAGAATAGCAATTACAAACTTTTTCCGGTTGATAAATGACCTTATTGATTTATAAATGAAATTGGTGATTACATGATGAAATATAAATGAAATGAAATCATGACTCTAAGGAAAAGACTAGAAGTCTAGAAGTTGAGTCATCGAGTCCTTTGTAAAAACAAATGAGTCTTTGGACTTTTCTCTTTGAACTTCTGATTGGAATTTAATGTAAACTTTAGGCAATATAAAATATAAATTTATATTTCTAAAATTTATATGGGGCAGGATATAAACGGAGTGGATCGGTAATGATTCATACCCGACCATTTTAATAAAAAGGTTAGCGGGTACGGGTCGTTAACGGGTAAACGGATCAAAAACTATGCTCCAAACCTATATAATTGTTAAGGGTTTGGATCGGATCAGGGTCAAAACCCGTTCTATTGGCAGACCTAACCCCATAACATATAAAAGCTCATCTTTATCATGTCTCTCAACCCACAATTTTTTTTAAATAAACACAAACTAATTAAAATCATATAAGACTAATTAACAAAAATATTAAAAACATATTAAAAACATTCACAAACTAAATAAAAAATATAAAATTATTTTGATACAAGTCTTTATGCATGAAATACAACTAACCAAAACATAGAGAACGTCTAGAAAGACAGCCGATGGGTAAAGTAACCCAACATTCTTCTCTTCCACGGTACCTCGACATCTAGGCAGTACCGACGATACCGCAAGCACTCCGTTCATACTTAAACGAATATCAAACTTAAAAGTCATAATCGAACTTTTTTTTAATGAAACCACATTCATCATATTCAAATTAAGAAAAATCCCATAAATTTAGGGGATGTAGCAATTATAGTATGACCCACAAAATGTCATGGAAAACCAAGTCGTATAATTTGATTGGTTGGGATGAAATTTAGATTGTGAAAGGTTAAGAGATAAGTGTTGTGCGTCATTAACCAAAATAGTAAAATATTTGTGGTTTATGAGTGGATAATTTTTTTAATGTCATCTCTGTTGATTCTAAGAATATTCTCTAAATCTTGAATGTATTTGTTACTTTTTACATTTTATTGAAAAGTGCTTTAATTTGTCTCAAATTTGCCAACAATGATTGTTTGGTAGCAAGAAGCTCACAATCTGAAACTAATCTATGCAAATTAATCGGTGTTTAACAGATAGTAAGCAGGTTATTGACATACTCACAAAAGTTTACATTAAAATGTTTCATGATAATGTTTGTATCGTTGATAAGTGACGAACACTTATGATTTTTTTATGAAAAAATGATTTATGAGTATTTATCTTTGTTGTTTTGTTCACATTTATATAACTTTTTTATTTTTATACAAATTTGACTATTTAACTTGTTATATGTGTTCATATATTGTCATTGTCACTAGTTATAGCAGGTGGCTATAGCAGATGACAATGATAATATGTGAACAAATTAACAAGTTAAATGGTTAAATGTGTACAAAAAAAAAAGAAAGTTGTATGAACAAAACGAAAAGTTAATTACCCTGATAAGTTATTTTTCCCACTTTTAATAGCGATTTTATTTTTCATATTTGTTTGTATTATTTTTTTCAAATGTTGTTTTTAAAATATCCATAATTCCTTGAATATTAATTAAATATTGATCAATTTTGAACTTTACTTTTTATTTAATAAATATGTTTTTGTTTTGTGAAATATTTTATATAGTCTCTTATAATTTTTTTTCTTTTGTTCTTAAGCATATACAATATTTTTAAACTAAATAGTATCTAACAATAAAACTAAATAAATTAAATATATAACTATAAGTATGGAGAGTCCTTTAAAAAAATAAAGAGAAAATATTACTTGGCAAATAAAAAAAACAAACACAAATCTATATAATGTAAATGTTTTAAAATCATTCAAACTTTTTAATACTTTTTAATTAGAAGTTTATAAACTTTTAATTTTTTAATACAACGTTTTAAACTAGTATTTAACAAAAGTATTTTAAAATGTTATAAAAAAAATATTAAATTGTCATACAAAATCTATGAAACACTTTAAAAATATTGTAAAAGAAAGTTTAGAAATAAATATATGAAAGTTATAAAAAAATTGTATGAAAATATTAAAAAAAAGAAAACAAGTTGCTAACTTGTAAGCAAAATTTAAAACATTTATAAAATATTTGGTTTAAAAGCATTTATATTAAAATTATATGAAAATATAAAAAATGTTACAATAAAAAATTATAACCAAAGTTTAAAACATTGTATAAGAAAAACCTATAGGAAAAATATATCATAAAAATGTTGTAAGAAATTATAAGAAATTTATTAAAAAAAAATTATTCACATTTATACAACTTTTTGTTTTTGACGAAAAGATAATTACTCTCGCAAGTCATTTTTTTTTATTAGATTAAGAATATATCAATTATGATAAATTCATAAAAGAAAGAAAAATCAAATTTTAAAAGTAAAAAAAAGACATAAATTGATAGGACAAGTGGGTTGAGACTTGAGAGATTGAAAAATAAGGATACCTAATAACGAAATTGAAGACATCTTGTATAAGAACAATAAATATGATAGTTCATACAGTGACAATATGCAAATAAAAATAATTAAATTAAACTACGTATAGAAAATTACTACAACTACGATATAAAAGTTACGTCATAAAAAAAAGGTCTTAATCAAAATAATACTAACAGAAAGTAGAATTTGAGATAACTTCGTTGTTCTCTAGGCAGTGTGTTTAAATAAATAGTTTTTGAAAGAAAATTATTGGAGGTTTTTGATAAAAGAAAATTGCCAACTTGCTTTGGTTGTCCAAAGTGCCAAACAAATCAAAGAGGCCGATTTAGTGAGATTAATAAATATTGTTTTGGTAGGTCTTGAGTTGTAAGTTGCAATAACTTTAGTTAAAATAATCAAATTATACGGAACATTTTGCAAGCTACCTTTGTTTTATAGAACTTGTAAGTAGATCCTCGTTGATATCATAGATGGTGTTAAGATTAAACTTGAGATCTTACCTCATCATCATTTATAGGATAATCATCTTATAAACTTGTGTTATTCGATCGGTTTTGTGGGTTTTGGTTTATATAGTTAAATCAGTTTTTTAATATCTTTGGATAATTGGATTTATCGGAAATGAACATATAAGGTTAGGTGTAGAAAAAACTTAATTCAATTTATTAGTAAACCAAATAATATAGCTAAAAAATCAACCTACAAAAACGAATCATCGAAATTTTTTGAGATGCCAATCCCCAAAAAAATTAATTTTATAAAAGGTAAACAACACATTATATATATGCAACATGTTCCAACTTCCATTGAATATTGAAATGTTAACCTAGAAACATTTTAGATTCCAAAATACTTAGACTTGTAAAAATAATAACATGTAGAAATTAAATGTAAAATAATTTAGGGAAAATGATCTTAAAGACAGCTAATAACATAAAATTTACCTATTAGGTCACCGAAGTTTCAATTGCAACCAATTTATTATCAAACTTTTTTTAGTTCTATTATACAGTTAATACCGGTGATAGACAGTTATCAACTCACCTGGAGTCCACACCACCGATTGTGTCTACGTAAACGATGATATAATAGAACTGAAAAAGAAAAGTTTGTTGGTCAATTGGATACAGTTATATAAGTTTAGTGACTTAAAAAGCAAATAAAATATTGAGAAATTAAATATTCTCCTATTTTTTGTTCCTACACATCCTCTGCCCAATGAAATAGTGGCATGTGTTAAAATTAAGAAAACACTTTTAACACCATTTATATATTCAAAAACTTCGATTTTGCTTCAACTTACTTGTGTTAAAATTATTCAGACCAACCATAAGACAATTAAGATCTTTTTTCAACGAGAAAATTTTCATTTTCTTCTAACTTCATTGTTAAATTCATATAACTATTTCTAAGACTTAACAATTTAAGCATTATATATTCAAAAATATTTAAAATTATTTATTAAAAATTATTTTGTTTTTTACATTATTTGCTAAAAATTTTATATTTTTTTAGTTAAGTCTCATATAAAACGACATATTGTTCTTTCATGTTAGGCTGATAGGTATGGATGGTAACGGGAAACAACGTGCAGACGTATAACTTCCAATAGCGGTGAAGGGGGCGGTGCTTGCACGTTATTACGCCCAAAAATGCCCCAATGGGTGTTGTCCATACCCAACAGTCTTATAAGAACCATTTATGTAATTTGTTCATGCCACAATGACCACTTATGTAATTTTGACGAATTGTTCGAATATATATTGTTTGATGTTTTTTTCATATTTTTTCCGTTTATATTGTTTAAACGTTTTGTTCGAATAAATATTTCTAGTTTATTTTGACGTTTTGTTCAAATATATTTTTTAATATTTTTTTGTTTATATTTTTAAAAGATTTCATGGCTAGTGTAATCATAATTTGCTTATAATCATGTTTTTTTTCTTTTTGTTCTTTTACTATTGACAATGTTATATAATTATTACTTTTTAATTCAAATATTTAACTATATAACACAAATAAGGTTATATAATTATTATTTTTGTAAAACATTTTCTATTTTTTTGTAAAAAAAAATATAAAAATATTTATTAAACGTGAATGTGATTAATATAGATTATATATATAAATATTCATTTTAATAAGATTAATATATATGTTGACTGAAATCTAAAATAAATAATTTATTTTAATAAGTTTTTTATGTTTTTTTTATATTTTGTTTTAGACATTTTGTTTATGTTCATTTTGTTCATTCGAGTTATAAGAATACATATTAGTCTATGTATAAATTGACATCCGTTTTGAATTTCGATTAGCCTACTCGTTAATCTTATTAAAATAAATAATTTTATACCTAGTCTGTATTAACTTTTTTCACGTTTAACAAACCTTTTCAAACATTTTTAAAAAAATATTTATAAAATGTTTTACAAAAATAATAATTATATAACTCTATATATGTTACAAAATTAGATATTTGACCTAATAATATAAATTATATAATGCTATATATATTAAAGAAAAAAAAAAAGGAAAACATGACTGTAAATGAATTATGTTACCTATTATGATTACATTTGTCATGAAATCTTTAAAAATTATAAACAAACAAAATTGTCAAAAAAAACATAAAAAAATATATTCGAACAAAACTTCAAAAAAAAACTATAAAATTAATTCGAACAAATCATCAAAAAATGTAAGCGAACAAAATATTAAAAAAAACATTAAACAATATTATCGAACAAAACATCAAAAAAAATTAATCACAAAAAGTTAAAAAAAAAAAATTTAGACAAAATTACATAAACGATCTTTATGACATGAACAAACTACATAAATGGTCCCCATGATAGGAAGGACAACTATATCATTTCATATGAGACCTACCGAAACACGTTAATACGGTTAGCCAAAACAACATTTTGTGTTCATTTTAACTTTTTGATTTGTATGAAAAAAATACAAAAAAAACTTGTTTATGCTCCAGGCGATTTTCATGTGTCATATCATTTTATTTATTGGTTTATGCATGGTGATGTTGATATATCCATTGTGTCACCTAGTTATTTATCAACTTTGGTAGGTCAAACCCCATAAGATTCCACCATTTTCAACTTTAAGGCACTTTGAACAACTATTTTATATTATAATCGAATTTGTATTATCATTGGTAAAGTCCTTTAATGAACCCTTTGAAGTGGACAAAGATATGATTATGTAAGTCATGTCTTTGTTTAATTACGCTTGGTATACTTGAAGGTTTGTTGCTACGCTTTTTGTTATATATATATATATATATATATATATATATATATATATATATATATATATATATATATATATATATATATATATATATATATATATATATATATATATATATAGAGAGAGAGAGAGAGAGAGAGAGAGAGTTATGATCGAGTGAGGAATCAAGAATTAGTGAGGATTGTGATACAAATTTTTGATTAAGATTGAAAAAATAAAATGTTAACATTTAATTTTATTTATCATAAAAATCTTGCGAGATAATACAATGTTGTTGTAATTATGTGTGCGAGATTTTTATATTTTCGGAAAATGTTAATTGTTTGGAGGGTTAAATAGGTAAAAGAAAAGGAAAATAAAAAGATAACCCCTTTTTTTTTTCTCTCTCTCTCTCTCCCACATGGCTTCCCACTTTGTTTTGTGGTCATAATTCTTTTTTTTCGTTGAAAAATAAAATCCGAAAAAACCAAAGTTCTTAAAACTTAATTCTCTGAAAATGAGCATAATCATGAAAAAAAATGTAAAAATATATTTTTTTTTTATCTTTTTAATTTTTATAAAAAAAATCCAGAAAAACAAATTCTCTAAAAACCATGAATTATTAAGGGGTACTTCTACTCATTATACTAGTGACTTTCTAAAAAAAATTAAAAATAAGTTTTTGAGGTGTTTAATTTTTTAGTTTTACGAAATATTGTTTTTATAAAATATAACGGATATTTTTCTTATTCAAATTCAAAAATTAAAATGATAGAGTTCTTCGTAATACTAATTTATTCAAGTTGTAAAAGATTTTTTTTAAAACATATTGTTAATGATAAAAACATTTTGTATAAATGATTTTAAATATTTATAAAAAATAAGTTTCGAAAATTTTCGTTCTCCAAAATAAAAATCTTTGTAAAGTTTATCAAATGTCATACATTATGGAATTTTTAAAAAGATTTTTTTATAAATAAAGTTGTTTAGATACCAAACTTTATTTTAAAAGATTATAAGTTTTTTTAAAAAAAATATTGAACATAATATGATCTAAAATGTGATGATTAAAATATTTATGTTTAAAAAAAAGCTATGATTCAACATTTTTATGATCCTTCAATTGTTATGATTTAAAAATATTTTTTATTCAAATATTTTATAATCCTTAATTATATCTTTTATGATTCCAAATTAAATGATTCGAAATATATAAAGATCTAAAATTTATTTTTTGAACAAAAACGTTATTTAATTGAATATATTATTGATCCAAAATCACATTATTCAAAAATGATACGGTCTATGATTCAAAATTTTATAATCCAAAAATAATATGATTCAAAAATAGTATGATATGAAAATATTATGAAGCCTATTATTTTTATTATTTAAAACTTTTATAATGGTTAGATATTAAAAATTCGAACTGATATTTATTTTAAAAACATAAAAAATCAAAATCAAATATAAACAAAAGTAAAAGAAAAAAACACTATTAACTTCAAATATGTTGTAAAGACATTAGAAAATAAAAAAAAAATAGAAAAATAGAATAAAACAATATATATATATATATATATATATATATATATATATATATAATTATATATATATATATATATATATATATATATATATATATATATATATATATATATATATATATATATGTATAAATCATAAAACCGAGAACATATATGTTAAAGTTTTTTTTTTTAAATTAAAAAATAAATAAGAAAACCAGCTTAAATGACATTTAATGAACATTCGTCGTACGTGTTTAAATTCTCGGGCCCGTATTAATTACTACAAACGTGTGTTGCATGCGAACGCGTCACGTTCAAGTATTGAGTTTAATATTTGTGTCATTGATGAATTGGGAGGTAGAGAATTGTCCTTACAATCCTCTTTATTTTTTGAGTCAGCACCGGATATATATATATATACTAGGTTAAAACCCGTGGAAACCACGGTTTGTAAAAGAAAAACATTATTTATAATTTAAATCGTAAGGATTAATCAAATATTTGCAAAAAAATTATTGATTTATAAAAGTTAAAGTTTTTTAGTAACGATAAATACTTTTGTTTTAAAATAAATATAAATACCGTTATTAATTTTCAATTTACGTTTTGTAAGTTCAGATATTTGATGAAATCATTAGTTTATACAATGCAATATATATTTGAGTAATGAAAAATTTTAATAAATTTATGAAATAACTCAAGATAAAACTTTTCCTTCGATTCATGATATATATCTTATCTTAGAATCTCATTTACAAAAGAAACTCACCTAAAATTCTCATTTCTTATTGGATTTTAAAATAAATAAATTTGAGTCATTTTAAAGGTATGCTGTATGCACGAACAAAAACATCATATTAAATTGAATATTTAAATAAAAAACGTAAAACGTAATTATTAAATGTTTTTACACTCACTTCTTTTCAAAAAATAACCTAAAAAATAAAATATTATCCTATCAACATAAAATCAAACAAAATGTAATATTAGCTTAAAATGTTAATTTATTATATTATATCTAAAAAAAATGCAACAAAAAATGTTATATCAATTTTTTTTAATCTAGTGTTAATTTATTATATTTATTTTCCATATAAATAACTTGTGGAAAAGAGGATAGAAGAACTAATTAATGTTGCCAATGGATTGATAACAGTTCTTTCAACATTTATTCTGCAATTTGCTTATATAATTATGGAATAAGATGGAAGTCAAAAATTGTCTCTATCTTTAAATATGTTAATACAAAGCGATTTTTGCGTGAAGGCCTCATTAGGTATCTTAATATTAATTAAATGAATTCACAGCATCACGTAATTATTATTACCCTATTTGTATAAATATTAGATGTGTATATAATTTATTTACCTCTACATAATATGACTCAGGTTTTCTTCTGTGGTGTCTATCAAGTTCTCTTTTAAAACTTTTTGCACTGTCAAGCCACCAAATTTCTTTATTTTTTCTATAATACCTCAATATTGGACTCACTTCCCAAATCATAAAGATCCACAAATTTATTATCTACAAAATATTAAAAACAAATTCTCATTCTCAAAATCAATCCTTGGAAAACACAACTATATTATGAGATTGAAGACATTTTGATTAAGGAGAAGTAATAACCTCTGAATAGATAAACTATCTTTAAAAATAGGTATGAATTGCTCTGACAGCTTGAAGTGGCTTAGTTTGTCTTGGAATTTGCAAGCATTTCACCTGTATGAAACATCATCTTTAGATTAGATTATACACAAATCTAGGAAGTAAAGAGCATATGTGAGCACTTTCAACAAAAATTGGACTTATTAATGAAATAGCATAAGTTTGTGCTACTCTTCTTAATAAGAGTAAAGGTTGAAAAGAAATTAACTCACCTTTCTCAACTGACCTTTGTTTCTTATTATCCTCCTAGTATTTTCATCTTCGAAAAGATCAACAATATTCTTTTCCAATGGACAACTGAAAGAAATAATTGTCTCACCCCTATACACTTGAACCGTAATATAAAAAAAACTAAAAGCTAAATCGCCAACAAACTTGTTAGTTATTGGCCAAAGAACAAAATCATGTAAAACTTGAATTAGGAAACCCAAGAGAATACAATGCATCTTTAAACAAAGAATTATATAAAAAAAACAAATTAACAGACACAATTGCTTGGAATTGTTTTTTTTTCAAAAAGAATATGAAAGAATGAGATAAATTACCTTGTTCATGGGTGTGCTGACAAGGGGAACCAGTCTCATGTGTTAGAGAAATGATTTCATCAGCAATTAGTGGAGAAAGGAGAATACAGCAGATTGTATTATGCTTCCATACAAAAATTCTCATTTATTTTGAGAAAGTTATGAAGATGTCTGTTGGAAATAAATTAGGTTAAATCAGAGTTTTTCCCTAACCTTTACCCAAGAATTCAAACAACGAAGGAGCAAATTTTTAGTAGAAAGACCTTGTAATGATCAGAAAGATAGAACAGAAAAAAGAAAAAATAAAATTGAATACCATGAATTAAGAACATCAATAAGAAGAATCCGTGAACCATAAATTTTCAAAGTGAATCCATCATCATTAACATCCGTACCTTGTTAAGCCAATTGATGATACCAGAATCCCAAGATGACAATATAACCGAACCATTGCCTCCTGCAGTGTAACGTGGAGAAGAAATCGGAATTTGAGAAAGAGGGAGATAGGGTTGCGATAAGGTAGCGAGAACAAAGGAAAAGTTGTGACCTTGAAATTTGTTTGTTTCAATGACGATTTGATGTCATCGGGACCAAACTCTTCAAATTACTTAAACACCTGCAACAATAAATCAAATCAAATTAAGAGCAATAGAACACAGACCAAGAACTCCCCATCCAGGTGTTCGAGAGCGAAAAAGGAAAAAGATGTGTGTGATCTTTCGATTCCGTCCTTGATTTGCACGATCAGTGTTTTGAAAAATTAAGAAGATATATTGGGATTAAGTTTCATCAGCAGAGAAAATTTAAGCGTACATAAAGGAGTTAATAGGTTAAACTGATGAACAAATAAGATTGTGTGATTTGATTTTCAAAATAAAAAAGCAAAATCAGGTATCTTTATGCAGATGATAGTTAGTCAATCAATTTGTTGCAAATTTAACGGGATTGGTTATGAATATCTTTATGCAGACTATAAGGTTGACTAATTTGAAGCCATAAAAAGCGTAGTATAGTAATTGCAGTTGAAAGAAAATGAGCGGGAAAATAAGTTTTGGAGGTCTTGAGCAAATGCCACATGGCGTAAATGGTACTCTTTTATTAGAGTAGGATATATATATATATATATATATATATATATATATATATATATATATATATATATATATATATATAAAGATAGAGAGAGAGAGAGAGAGAGAGAGGTGGGTTCAATTGAGAAAATAAAAAAGGTTGAGAATGGGGGAATCATTCTCAGCCACTCATTTTATTCAAGCATAAAAAGACACGGTGGCAAACTTGTAAATATGAGAACAACCTTCAATCTCAAATACGTATATGTAGTTCAAACCCATTCATCGTTCATCATCTAAATTTATTCTCCAACTTTCAACAATCATCCAGATTTCTTCAATTAAACCATCATCATCATCATCATCATCATCCAGTGCTAATCAATCATCGATCTTCATCAATAATCAACACGATTCAACAGTTAACAACAAAAATTCATTTTTGGTTCTTTTAATTCAACCTTCAATTGTGCTTCAATACGATCAGATCTTCAACATCTATGATTAATTATACTCCCAACGTTATTAGATCAACATCATCGATAATCAACAAAAATCCACTTCATATCATTCATTCAACATCGATTATCAAATAAAACTTGAAAATTAAGGTTAGAAAAATATCAAATCATTTTTTTTTGAAAAATTTCATATAATTCTCTATCAATCTACTCTTTTGTAAGATTTAAATAGTCAAAATATCATGTTTTTAACATTTAAAAAAAAAGTTAAATTGTATGCACTCCAACTGTTTGATGAAATGCATGAACTAAATACCACATTATATTCATATATGAATATGTTTTCTCAGTATATGATTATTAAAACAAAAAAACAAATATGCAAGTTTGTATGTTATTCATATGTGAATAACATATAAAAATTATATATATTTGTGAAAATACATTAAAATATTCATATGTGAATATACTGTGTAATATTCATATGTGAATATACTGTGTAATATTCATAAGTGAATATATCATCTAATATTCACAAATGAATATACTATGTAATATTCACATGTGATATATATGTAATACTCTGTAATATTCAGATATGAAAATATTGTCAAATATTCATAAGTGAATATACTATCTAATATTCACAAGTGAATATACTATGTAATATTCATAAGTGAATGCATCGTCTAATATTTAAATATGAATATACTATGTTTATTATATACTATATTCATATATGAATGATACTTAAATTGTAAAAAAAAAAAATCATAGTTTTTATTCATAACTGAATAACGAATGTACTGTAGTAAAAACCTGATTCATTTTTATTCACTTATGAATAACGATAGCTGAAAATATAAAAAAAATAAATTTTTTATTTTATCTTAAAACTATATCAATATGGATGTCTATTTGTAAAGAATAAAAAATCATGAATTTTGGTATATTTAAAATCATTTTTCAATAAAAATAGCTTCTTAAAAATTAAAAAAACGAAAAAACTATGTTTTTGTATATATTGAGGTAATGATTAGCATGGTTTAAGGAAACATGTTTTGTTGGAAAACACATGTCTATTCTTTTCTCATTTCTGCTGGTACGACGGTGGCTTTTGCGGCAAAAATAAATGAGTGGCTGAGAATGATTCCCCCATTCTCAACCTTTTGTTTTCTCAATTGAACCCTCCTCTTTCTCTCTCTCTCTCTCTCTCTCTCTATATATATATATATATATATATATATATATATATATATATATATATATATATATATATATATATATATAGGCTTTTAGCCTAGCGGTATCCGTTGTTGTCCTCCCTTCTTGAGGCTGAGGGTTTAAGTCCTGCAGTGGACATATATGGAATAATTTAAGGGTAGTTTAGTATATTTGACGTTTCAAAAAAAATCGACCAAACATAAATTTATGGGATATTTGTAATAATGTCAATATTATTAATTAGCATTGTGTAATAAAAATAACTTAAAATATGTTACACATTTTTGGCATTTATTATCACATTTTATATAATGAATACATTCCATATATAAATTAGTTTTTTTTTATGTAAATTTAAAAAAAACATAAATTGACATATAGATTTAATTTAATTCGGAAATAACATAAAACGACATGTAACAAACTGAATAAGAAATTGACATATGACAATAAAGATATTGATTTATCAGGGTACTTCATACTATGGTACTTCAAATGAAAATTACAATTAATTTAAGCCAAATGACTTCAGAGTTAAATGATCATGCATTATATAGTTGTCTATATAGAAAGTAATTGTGCACAAGTTATTAATATAGATAATTTTCATGTTATGGAGTAATAATAATCAAGTAATTGAATTAATAAAATTAAAAGTTCCATTAAAGCACTATGCTAGAGTTACATAATAATATGTGTAGGATTAAACACATATTGATGGCATGTTCAAATAATTAGGTGATAGATCTTTCGTTATCTAATCTGCTAGCCTATTATATGTGTTAATGTGTTCGATATAAATATTATTTCCCCAACATGCTCTTATAAGAACAAGTATTTTGTATCGAGGTAAAGCCCCATTCCACTATAGTTATTGATAATGGAAAACTTACAGAGGCAAAATTATAGCAATAAGTTTTCTTTTAATGGTCCGTAAATGGAGTTTATGATCATGAGTCATGTGATTTAATTTCTCAACAACATTCCATAGCAAGTTTCATTATCTATGAAAACAAATATTGCCATCATAGTTAATATAGTCGTCAACGTTTATATATGACTTTCCCATGATATTTGTTGACTGGTAGCATAAAGATTTATGCCAATAATGACTATTTATCTTTACATTTTGCAAAGTCATAGTAAAAAAAACATATCACTTATAAGTTATTACTCATTTCTCTAAACAAGTTTATTATTATTAGTCCTTTGAAAATATTATAAAACTTTATTAGCAGCTTGGTAGCGATCTAGACCATGATTTAACTGATAAAGGCTAGAATGCCACCGAAAATGTGTGCCTTAACTATGGAAGGAATTGAACGGAAGTACTCTTTCAGGATAAGTCTAAATCCCTTTGGATTCCTCGATGTATGTATATACCCATTTCATACTAGGCTTCACCAAGATCTTTCATATTGAGGTGATGTGACAATAAGTGTTTCGATTTGTGCAACATATCAATGTTATTACTCACTAAGAGAATGTCATCTCCATATAATACGAGTATGATAAATTTCCTCGCACTGATCTTGAGGTATATACATTGATATTCTTGGTTCTTAATGAATTCATTATTGTTCATCATTTTGTCGAATATTAGATATCATTGACACGAAGTGTGATTCAACATATATATTGATTCCCTGATTTTACACATTGGATGTTCGTAACTCTTATAAATGCAATTGTTTTCTTGGGTTGTGTGAATATCATTGTATAAATCTTAGTTAAGAAAATTATTTGATAATTATTTTATGTAGCTCAAAATCTAATTGAGCTACTAGGGCCATTATGATCCTAATGAAGTCAATTCGAGAAACGGGTGAGCATGTTTCTTGGTAATAAACAACATATTTTGTGGATACCCTTTAGTGATCAATCAAACTATATGACATTCACACCCCATTCCCGAGTTCAACTTAATGGGAGAAAGGAAAGGAAATGAGTGGAAATGAGAAGAAAATAAAAGAAATTGGTGTTCCCGAGTTTCATTAAAGGAGGGAAGTGGAGGGAAATGAGAGGATCACTTTCCCTCCTAACTTTCCTTCCGATTTGGGAGGATTTGGAAAGAAAGAACAAAATGATTCATTTTCGTTCCACTTCTCTCCAACTCGAGAACACCAAAAAAAATTTGTTTTCCTTTCCTTTCTCTTCTTTTCTCTCATAACTTTCTTTTCTCTTCTCTTCTTTTCTTTTGTTAAACTCGGGAACAAGGCGTCAATGTTAATAATCGGGGTCCAATTTTGTCTTAAAGACCTACTTGCATTTTATGGTGTTGAAAACCCTTTGGTAACTAGGAATTTTCCCAATCATCATTCTTTTATCAAATTAAGATCTTTAAGCATAGTCTCATTATCAAATAAACATTTATTATTTATTTTGGATCCTTTAAGGCTTTTAGTGTGTGACCATATATTCTTACACATAATCATCAATATAGTTAATATTTTTATTTCTTACACATAATTCCCCAAAGACTCCCACTTGCTTAAAAAAAATTATCTAACTATATAAATAGTGTAAGAATCTAGAAACATGTCACTGTCCTCAATCATGTGTGAGTTATTTTGTCTCCATAAAACCAAAACTAAACTTTTGGTGGATGAATACAATAAAAACTATTTTACTTTGTTTTGTTGTTAAGGATAACAAGGAATGAATTAAATAATTATGTTGCTCTATAGGTTTTATTGGTTTATGAAATGTAATCATATAAGGTTAAACTCTTTGTTTGGCATGGACATACACTTTATACTTATTTAATTCTACCAAGATGGACAATGGTACATCATACCCTATATTTTGGAGGTACAAATCTCTTTTTGACTATATGTCATTTTCATAAGTTTTTGTGATATAGTAACATATATAACTATCATGTTTCTAGTCATTGTTTGACATACTTATAAAATAGAGCTCCACTCACTTAGATATATATGTTCAAGATGAATTTAATGGCATTGATCCATGAAGCTCAATCTCGAGGTGGCCAATCTAATATTCGATCTTATTAATACATGTGATTTCTTTTGGATATTTACCTAAGACACATCACATATCATGGATGTCTATAAACCATTCACAATATCATTAAATATGATCACTCTCATAACCATAACTAAATATGGAGTTATAAAATAATTCAAGAAAATAGTAAAATATGCAAACTTTGAGCACAACAATGCTAAATGATAAAATTTTACTCTTAAAGTTTTAAAGCATACAAAAACAAAACCTTATGATGTCCAAATATCCAAAATACTAAATATCAATACAAAAGTATCAACACTACGAAATATAATATCCGCAAGATAACTCTCATGTGTTGCTACTGGCATTAACTTGGTAAATGGATACATAAGGTTTTGATCGGTGTGAACTTTCATGATTTCAACCTTTCCTGACTTCATAACCGCATGAATTTAGTTAGAAAGGGTTCGATGTATACACAAAAAGCTATTTAGGTAGGTAACCATGTTACCAATTTCAATCTCTATGAAACTCTTATTGCAAGATTCATTGACATTATGTCTTTTAGCATGTTTAATCCATTTCAAACTTATCCTTTCTTTTGTCAAGTTTACATGGATCACAAGGATATATAGTAACTCATCCATAAAAAAAAGTGATATCCGACCCAATAGTCCTGAGTATCACAAATACACTTCATTATCCCTAAAGCTCAACCGCACTATTTGGTTAATGCACTTTCCCACATCTAAAGTTCAAGTGTGTGTTTACGATGGATAGCATGCGATCACATTGTGAAAACATGTTTTGGTTTTCTAGTTAAAACATTTTAACTTTTAGTTTTGGCAAAATAGCATTTTTAAACATTTTTTTTTATAAATTTTTAATAAAAACAAATTATATTTTTCCTATTTCAAATTGAAAATGACATTTGTTAACTTGCTAACAAATGTTTTGTTATAATTTTAATTAAAAATATTTTCTAGCGTGCAAATCATAGACAAATAATAAAACAAAAACACAACTGTCTTATTCCTAGGTGTTTTTTTACATGGAAAAACAGGGTTGAACAAAAAAATTACAAATTGATGTGCCTATTATATAGGACATTATTTATACATATATTTTAGGCCATTATATTAATATTTATGAGTTTATTTGATATATTTAAAGATAAAAGATATTGATAATTCATTGAATTGGAAAAATACATATAAACTATGGCTTGGAGCAAAATGGAAGGATTATGACAAAAATAGAGCCGATACGAAGTGAATTCAAAGACTTGCTAAAACTCGTGTTACATGCTGCATAAATTCCATACACGCGTCGCGTTCAGATGAAGACTTCGATTGAAAATCGGATTACTTTGACTTATGTGTTGCGGCCTGAATCCCCATGTGTCGTGTAATTATAAATTCTATAAATATGTAATTTTTCATCCATAATGAGAATGCAGTCTTAGGGAAACCTGTGCAACATTATAGAGAATATGTTTCATCCAAAAACCTTATTGGATCGATTTCAAGGTTGGAGAAGCGCTTTTGAGCAAAGATTTGAAGAACAGGAAACTAGAAACATTGGATCTCAGTTTATTTTGCTTGATGATCGCATTTAGCAACTCATTGGTGATGATTTTCTATTTTTATTTACTAGTTATGAGGTAAAGCCCTTTTGCTTTCACTAGAATACATGTAACCTTGAAGTTTTCGTGTGATTTCTCTAAGCGGATTATTAGTTTTGTTTAATTTATCATATTAGTCTAGTTAAATATTCGTATGTGTTTTGTTGATTTGTTTATTCCTTATAGTCGACTTAATAGAGTTTGGATGACCAATATAACTTTGTTGGCTTGAATAGCAGTTGTTAATATCTATTAGCAATTAGGACTAGAGATCGACCAAATTGAAGGGTTAGGTTAATAAAGTTGTTAAGTTACATATACATGAGTGCATTAGACAACCAAGTTATGCATCAAGTTGATTATCATGACCATCGGGATCAGTTGACTCAATCAAATATCTCATGATAAGAACTTAATAATAATTGTTAGATAGTTAATTGCATGATCATTATGTTAATTATCTTAATAATTATAATTTTGTAAATCGGATCAAGATAACTAACTTGTATAGGAATCGGTGAATATTACTAATATCCATTGCACTCCATTAGAATCCACCATAACTGAAAAGTGTAATCAAATATAGGTGAAAGCATATTTATCTTCTTTGTATCTAAATCTAGTCACTAGTTTTATTTTAGTTTCTATTCTAGTTTAATAGAATTTAAACAAATCCCCTTTTACGTTTCTGTTCATAGTTTAATTAATAATTAAATTTTCTAATCTGAATAATAATCGTTCCACTTGAGTTCGACACCTGGTCTTACCTCAACTGTACTAATACACAATTAGGTACATTGCATGGTTTGTGTTATAGTTTAGTTGCGATAAACTTAGTTTTATAAATTTAAAACTTTGATCATAATTATATTTAGTTAACCGCACATCAAGTCTTTGGTGTCATTATCAGAGAGTGGTTTCATTTAGTTTGAATTATTTGTTTGTTAGTTGAACTTTGTATATAGTTTAGTTTTTGTTTTCTTATGTTTATTTTTTTAGTAGAGTGTATAGTTTTCGATACACTTGATGTTATTCTTGAGTGTAAGTTACATGCACTAGATCTGGATGATGAGCCATTAGATCCAAAAAACCAATTTGGAGGAGATGGAAAGACTACTAGAAAAAAACTCGAACGAAGAATAGCAACAAGATGAAACTCAGGAAACGCGGTGTGTACCCCCTGCTAAAAGAAATTGTGTTCTTTTTTATGGGAGTGACGATTCTGTTTTTAGAGAATGTTTTGAAGTACGATCCTTTTCTGACCAGTGTCCAACCAATTGTACTTCTAGTTGGAATTTTTAAGATCTATAATTACAAGCTCGTATGGCCAATTTTCGAAATGAAGAGTCAAAATTTATGAATTGGATGAAAAGGAATATTGAATGCAACATATGGATTAGAAACACCCATATTAGAAGTTTATTAAGTTAGGAGACCAACTTAAGACTTGCCAAAAAATGAGCGCTTATCGGGAGGCAAACAAACTTTTGAAAATTAGCTTGAATTTTCTTTTTGTTTTTTGTTTTTTGTTTTTTGTTTTTAAATTTTACTTAGTTTGAATAAAAGTGCTTTTGATGATTCTTATTTTTGTTGCAAGTTATTCTCTAGCTAAGATATGGACAAGATACAAGAGTGGGTTGGATTATTACGAGAGGAAGGCACTAGGCGTGACATACAAATAAAAGTGTGGGATACACATTCGACATGGAACAAAACTGACGATTGTTGTGCTATCACTGTTACAAAAGGAATATGCATATATGAGGGGCTAGTCAAGAGCATGATCACCTTCCGATTGGTCGATTTATTTAATGATGAAGAATTGTATTTTTCATAAGTACGCACTGCGAGCCACTATTATCCACGTTGCGTCCATTAAATCTATCATAGTATCCTTCCCTACATTTGAAGATTGCGACATATAATTCCTAACTACATGCCATGACGATTTATTTATCATGGCATTAAACTTTAGAATGCCACGACAAACCAATTCTCTTCGCTTGTCGCGAGAAATTTCTTATTGCAATCTGAGTTCCAAGACTTTCATTGAACACACCGCGTAAGTATCTCTGCCATATATATTTTCGAGTTTTACAAGATCAGTTGTCCGCCAAATATTTTATTGCCAAGAGTCCACTGTTATCAGCAATGAAATTTAGTTTCCAAAATTAGTTCAACAAGACGATTCAACTATTATATCGAGCAAGCAAGCCACAACAAATCATTCAATCTTGTCACTACTATCCCCAAGGGAGTGTATTCCTTCTATCCTTTAAATTTTATATGTTTTAATTCTTTATATGCATACAATGACCACATTGTATGAAATAAGTGTGAAGTAGGGGTCGAATTAGGAAATTTCGGTGTATAATAATTTTTTCTTTTAATAAAATTGCATGAAAATAGAGTTTATTAGTGTTATATAAGCTAATTTGAAACCAATCCTAAGGATTTTTTAGCTAATATTTTATAGTATATCTTTGGCTTTCTACTTTAGTGAAATCATGAGACAAAAATGTAAACTTGTGTAGTCTGAGGGATACAATATATTTTGCATTGTTTATAGAAATAAACCCTTGAAAATTTATACGGGTCATTAATTATTAGACTATATTGTTATCCAACAAAGATTAAAGTTAAGTTTCCAAGCATATGTTCTAGTTTATGTTATGTATGAAGAAAGTGAAAAATGATAAAAAAAAAAATGAAAAAACTCAAAAAAAAAAAAGAGTTGTTTAAAATTCAAGTTATGAATCAATAAGAAATCGCAAAGTATGAAATTTTTGAAGAGATGATGAAATAAGTCACAATGCCAATAGTATTTCAAAAGTGTGCAAGTGAAAAATAGGCTAATGTTTGCCATGACATGCATAGGGTAAAGTTAAAGTTTTTATTTTTATGTTATTTTTCTATTTAAATTTAGTCGCTTAGGAACTTGGCAAACATACCATGAGGTTAGGGAATTTTTAAAGGGTATATTCGAAGGGATGCATAAATGAGTATTGTTCAAACTAAGTAGGGATCATTTATGAGGATTGTGAGTATTTAAAACTTGGAAAATATTTAAGATTATACAAAGATATGCATATTAAAGCTAGATATAATTACTGGATTTGAATTGTGTTATTTGGTGTAATTTTGATAAATGAAGTTTTGGTTATAATATTAAAGTTGAATTGTGATTATGACTTGAATGATTCTAGTTTGCTTAGGGACAAGCAAATAATAAAAATAATAAGTATGGGGGTATTTTGATATGTTTATATTTATACATATATTTTAGGCAATTATCTTAATATTTATGAGCTTATTTCATATATTTAAAGATAAAACATACCGATAATGCTTTGAATTGGATAAATACATATAATTTGTGGCTTGGAGCAAACGAAAAGGATTGAGACAAGAATGAAGCTGATAAGGACCAAATTTGAAGAGTTGCCCAAAATCTAGTTACATGTCACGTAAATTCCTTACTCGCGTCGCGTTCAGCTAGAGATTTTCGACTCAAAATCATATTACATTGACTTAGACGCTGCGTAATTATAAATTCTATAAATATGTGATTTTTCCACCCACAATGGGAATGCAGCCTTAAGGCAACTTTGTTGCAACATTCCAGAGAACATTTTTTGTCCAAAAACCTTTTGGGTCGATTTCAAGGTTAGGGAAGAACTTTGGAGAGAAAAATTGAAGAATACGAAGCTAGAAGCATTTGTATCTCCCTTTGGTTTACTTGATGATCACGTTTAGCAACACCTTGGTGATGTTTTTCTATTTTTATTTATTAGTTATGGCTAAATCTCTTTTGCTTTCAATGGAGTAGATGTAACATTGAAGTTTTGGTGTGATTACTTTAAGCATAATATTAGTTTTATTAAATTTATCATGTTAGTTTGGTTAAATATTCATGTGTTTTTTGTTGATTTTTATTGCCTATGCCTGAGTTAATAAAGTTTAAAGGACCAATATGACTTTGTTGGCTTGAATCAAGCTATTAATAACCATTAGCAATTGATACTAGAGATGAACCAAATCCCAAGGTTAAATTATTATAGTTGTTAACTTTAATATATATGAGTGCATTAGACAACCAAATCTATGAATTGAATTGACTACCATGACCATCAGGATCATTTGAATCAATCAAATCTCTCATGATACGAACTTAATAATAATTATTAGATAGTTAAGTGTATGATCATTGTGTTAATTATCTTAATAGTTATAATGTTAGTTTATCAGATCAAGATAAGTAATTAGTATAGGAATTAGTAAATATTACTAATATTAATTGCACATTATTGGAATCCACCGTAACTAAAAGGCATAATCAAATCTAAGTGAAAACATCTTTATCTTCTGTATCTCTATATCTAGTCTCTATTTTTATTTTCGCTTCTAGTCTAGTTTAATAGAATTTCAACAAATCCCCCTTTTGCTTTTCTATTCATGGTTTAATTCATAATTAAATTTTCGGATTTGAATCGTTCTCATTCCCTTTGTGTTCGACACATAGTCTTACCTCAACTATACTTCTATACAATTATGTACACCGCCTATTGTGTGTTATATTTTAGTTGCGATAAAATTAGTCTTATAAATTTAAAAATTTAATCATAATTATATATAGTTAACCACACATCATCTACTTTCAGTGAAACCACAATCATTGATGTGATGTTGGAATGGACGTCCGTTAAAATTTCAATCTTCATGAATCATGTTTGTTTATGTTCAGTTTTATTAATTTACAATATATTTTTCCTATCATTTCTATTATATCTTACAAATAAATATGAAAGAAAAATTACATTATATTGAAAAGTCAAACATAATGTAGGTCATGCAAAATAATTAAAAAATGCAAACAACAACCAAAACATCACAAACGTATGTCTAATATAGGTAATGTCTTACTTAATTCATAAAACAAAAAAACATCACTTTTGACATTTGCGTTAAATCATATTCTACGAAACTTATTTACAAGTGTTGCAACAACATTTATTCAACGCAAAATAAGAAGTTTCGCAATAGTATCAACATCAACATAATTAACAAAACTTTTCCCGACAACAATAATAATTGTTCTAAAAAGCATCAAATCTATTGCATTAACACCAAATCACCTTCAACATCGGTAACATTACGTTTCCCGATAGCAACATGGTCTGTCAAAAAGGTTGTGCTTTTATATTAATTGATCATTGTTTATATGTTTCTATTTTATTAATAAGAAATTTAACAACGTAAACATATAAGCAAATTTCATACAATTATTTGTATGGTTTTCATGTTAAAACCATCTAAGCAACATATACTACGAGTCAAAACATATGTGATACTCACTAAATATATAAGAAATCATTTTTTATTAAAAGACATGAATTTTGATGTGTATATATATATATATATATATATATATATATATATATATATATATATATATATATATATATATATATATAATGTCACACCTCATCAAATTCAAGCAAAATTGATTTCTTATTCTGCAAGTAATCATAAACTTATGGTTTTGATACCACTACTGGATTCTGATGGCTTTCAAAACACAAAGTAAAGCAAACGGAAGCATAGCAAAATCATCCACTAAAATACAAATAAATGGTTTATGTTTATGGAAAACAAGAAAGAAATAAACAATAAAAAGGATTAAAAGAATGCATTTGTAACATCCCATATTTCAACCCAATTTTTTTTTTCATTTAAACATAAAGTATTTATTTAATTTACAACAACAAGGATCTAGATAAAACCATTTAATTCAAACATATAAGAGTATTGTTAAATATTATCATGTGCGGAAATCTCCAGTGGAAGTGATGCAATCGACTTGTGTCCCTCCTTTAATATAAGAAAACTTGAAAATATTTAAACCACACACCGTAAGCACATAGCTTAGTGAGTTTTCCAAAATACCACACACAATATAGCACAAATAAACAACTGTGGGTTATCAGCAACCCTAAAGACTATTGGAAGTCTCAGTGGGCAAACAACACGCCTTATGGGTTATCAGTAACCCTGGAGACTAATCAAAGTCGCAACACACAATATTACATATCATAGTAACAACAATAAGACCCAAGTGGTCAACAAGTATATACTACCACACAGGCAAGCATACAAGAGTCACAAGGACACCAAGCATCATACATACATAATTTAGTGGGCTGACCTTGGTGCCTTTGACCCACGAACACAGTGAGAAGACTCGCTTGAATTGAAGAACTATGAAACACTAAGATACAATCCCTTTTCTACACTGCTTGCATCCACAAATCCACTAACACCAAAACTAGATAAAATCTTAATTAATAGCCCAAAATCCTCAAGTGAGACCCAAGGTCAAAATTGGTCAAAAAGACAACGGTCAACAGAAGTCAAAGTCAACAAGTCAAGAAGTCAAACTTCATGATAAGTATGTCCAACGTACTCAGCTCGTATGCATGGTGTACTCACCATCCAGAAATGAGACTCCACACGAGCATGTGCAACGTACTAAAAGGTACGCCCAACGTACTCGGCCATATGGCACTTTTCCATTAAGTGCTTATTCTCTTAATTCCTTTCATCCAACACTCAAATCTAGACCCATAACATCATTCTAAGTCATAAAGTTCCCACCTTTATGACTTTCCATGCCTAGAAAAGGTCCAAAAGATAAAACCCTAACTTATTAACCCATTCAGACATCATAACTCTTGCATGGAAGGGATAGAAGGACCAAGATCACATTTTTATGGTTCCTTGAAGCTCCATAATGGATAAAGTTTCCAACTTTATCCATTAGAATGGTCTAAACCACCAAGATCTAGTCTTTAAGTCTCAAATGGACCAAAAGTGTATCTTTTTCAACTTAATCCATTAAGTCCAAGTCTTCAACCTTTAGATTTGAACCAATATGATATTTAGATGGATAAAGTTTCCAACTTTATTGTCACACCCCAAAACCATGAATGGCGGAAACGTTCTGGGGCGGAGGACGTCATGTACAGTATCACAATAATGAAAAGTAATAAACAAGCAACAACATCATCCATTGCATTAATAATATAATTTTAATACAAGTGTGTTCTATCAAATTATGATAAACACTAAAGTATAAATCAAAATGAAAGATGAGTCTTGAACGAGCACCATCTTTTCTAACCCTTGCATCAGTACCTGTCTACTGTTGACCTGATGATACAAGTTATTTTGAAAGAGAGTATCAGCTTTAAAGCTGGTGAGATCATAAGTATTTTAGTGTCTTAATTTGTATGTAAGTATTTGTACGTATATGAAATGTAAGTATTTGTATGTATATGAACTGTAAGTATTGGAAAACGTTTTGTACATCCTAGAAAACCATATGTTTCCTACTAAAAGTATCCTTCTACCAAGGCATCTAGTATATGTGTGTGTGTCTCTTGTAAGAGTGTGTATTTTCCCAAATCCGACTATCATTATCCAAAATATAGTTTCTAAATTACCGTGCATCGTGTGAATGTTCACGAAGCGAATGTAATGGGAAAATGAAATAGTACTATGGTGTAGTATCAAAATTACAACCATACTAACTATCTTAAATCTATTGTAATCTCGTAAGTACTGTAGTATTTGTAATAAGTGACTACTTTTGTACTAATTTTACCTTATTTGAGGGATAAGGCATAATGTGATGGCTAGATCCCAGGCTAGACGCTCCCCGGTCAAAGAGATTTTGGGACCTATACACGACCCCTGCATGTTTGCAAGCCGTGAACATCCACATTAATTTGATCATGTATACCCAATATAACTATCACAATGCATTGTGATTCATTGGTATAGATAGATCCTGAAATCGTTCCATGCTATAGCACCTAGTGATGTCTGTCCTATTATCGTATATGTAAATGCACTCATGTAAACGTATCTATGTAAACGTACTCATGTAAGCGTAATCATGTAAACGTAATCATGTAATAGTATAGTAGTGTACTGTAATGTTCTGCGTGTGCTAACTGTAACGTGTGTTCTCTCTCTATCTAGCATGTATAGTAATGTACTATGTGTACTAGCAGTAATGTGTGTTCTCTCTCTATCTAGCATGTATAGACTCATGAATGAACTGACTCGTGGTATGATTCCGCATTCTAGTAAACGTATTAGTATCTTCCTAAACTACCCATATGGTAGCTTAATAGTAATATAACTGGTACGTATGAACATGGAAGTATACCCTTGCTACCCAAGGGTATTGAACTGACTGGAAGAACCTTTATGACTATATATGTACACATGATACATAACTAATATTTAAACGACCTTCGGACGGATACCCGGTACCTTACCAGACCACATCCCAACGGGGAAAAGGAAATAAAGCGGCTAGCCTTCCTAAGTCCTTTAAACATTTCTTATATAACTATACATACATAGGCATGTAATTGACAATATAAAAGCATAAAATAATTTTTGTAACACCTTTGAACATGATTACTATCTAAGAAAAGGTCGACTTGATGTCAGCCTATAAAACGGGTTAAAAGTATTTGTTTGATAAAACAATTTAAGTATAAAGAAACATTTGTTTGAAACATAATTGTAAATGAGTTTCAAATGAAACATACAGTGTATAATGAACAGTTTAATAAGGAGTTTTAAACATATAAAACGTTTATGAAAAGCATTTGAATGTTGCTTATTAATCACATGTGATTGATATAATAACTAGAATGATTCTACTTGTATCTGTGACATCCCCAAAATCTCGGCCAGAAAAGACCGATTTTTCATTTATGCTTTTAAATAATTTCAGAGTAAATCCTTTTGATTTGAAAGAGTTGCGGAATTTGTTCCCAAAAACAAAACATGATAAAACAATGTTTACCAAAGCATTTCATAAAAGAAATGTATTTTCGTTATATAATCAAAACTCGGGGTGTCATGTTCCGATACAGACCAATAAGCATAAACGATAACATTACAAGTCATTCAACATATATATATATATATATATATATATATATATATATATATATATATATACAGACTTGTAAACAAAACAACTTGATGGTTCATCCATCTTATGCCCTTGCGCCACTTCCTGTAATACAAATAAAACTGAGTGGGTCAGGCTTGGGAGCCTGGTGAGCATATAGGGTTTTCAACCCATAATAAATAATTATATTTAATTTCCACCAACCAACAATAACCCAATTACCCATTCCCGTTATTCTCACTTTATGTCCCTAAGACAACTAACATAAGGGACCTAGTCTAAGAATATTTCATCGGGGCGACAACACATGCTTCGGGGGTTCCTCGGCAATATAAGTCAAATAAGGTAACCATGAGGGGGATGGAGTACAGCGAATGAACACCCAAGTTCATTAACACCTACAGGTGGCGAACCTGCTAATGTTTCCACAAGATTGTCTAGAAAAGTCCGTGGTCGTCATCTAAACTCCGCTAGATGACTAAATCAAACAACAACGAGGCCTCTCATTTGTTTATTACACACCACTTATCTACCCATGTTCTACCCAACATATTAGAAGATAAAAATATACATTTTTATACATAGTTTAAAAACCTGTATAGCATGCTTTAATCAATACATATTCCACATAACAGATGAGGCACACACACATAACACATATTTCATAAAAAAACAAATCAGATCCATGAGATAAAAGAGAGTGAATATACATTCACACATATAACACAAATATACCCATAACACGTATTTCGTATAAAATACTTTATAATTATGCGTTAGAAGAAAGTAACCACACACTCACGCATATAAACAACAATATACTTAATACACTCAAACCATACTTGTATTATTATCGTGTTTATGAAAGGTAGTATACACTCACTTGATCAGAAGATGATCAGACAGCACTACGGCTTGTAGAAGTAGTAATCCTCAGCAGACCTGGAAGATCTTCACAAAAATCGAACTTCTCTTGGGCAGAGCTTCGGCTCGGGAATCGCACTTCTCGGGATCTTCGGGATCTCGGGACTTGCTTCGGGGCTCGAGAATAATACCGGGGCATCGGGGTACTTCTGGCACGCAAATCGATGCAAAACGGGAGAGAGAAGAGAGAAAAATAGCAATTGAGTCGGCTGCCCTCGCTTCCTATTTATAGGAGGCTGGAGCCTCGGAGTACGCGGGGCGTACTGCTCCGAAATCGTCACTGCTTACGTATCCGAAGTGCTCGAGTGCGAGTGTCGACATTCCTCGGTGTACGCGGGGCGTACTTCGGATGAGTCCGATGACTCCTCTTCGGATAATGTCGGATTTTCCAATTAAATTTAAATACAAATTATTTAATAAACTTCGGAAATTCATATCTTCTTCATACGAACTCCGTTTTCGACGTTCTTTATATCCACGCGAAGGTGAGGCTACGCTCTACAACTTTCGTTTAGACTCCGTCGGCTAATTTTAAATTTATTTTTATTATTTATTTTTAATAATCCGGGACAGAAAAACTTCGTTATAAATTCATAACTTCTTCGTTTGACGTCCGTTCTCGCCTAACTTTTTATCGCTTCGATACCAACAACGAGATCTTCGATTCTCGTTTAGATCGATTTGACTAAAAACTGCTCGATCTCAAATCGAGTATTTCGGGCTGCATACCGCTAAGTCGAAACTTCAATAAATCATAACTTCCTCATACGAAGTCAGATTTGGGCGTTCTATATATATTCGGAAACCTCGTTTCAACTACTACAACATTAAACAAATATATCAAGTTTATTTTACACTTAAATTTCAATGCTTATTTTTATTCTTAATTAATCCAACCACATAATTAAGCAATTAAGCACAAAACACATAATACTCAAATAATACAATCTTATTATTTCAAAACAGGTTACAAAGGTTAACCTAGACTATTACATTGCTAAAAATGACAAGTCCGGAAACACAGGCGTTACAATATCCCCCCCCCCATAAAAACATTTAAAAACATTTAAAACATTGATTAAGGGGTATGAACTCACCTGTAGCAAGTGGTTGGGATGAATGGACTGAAATAGGATGCTAAATGTCAAGTGAAGACTTGTACACACTCTATGATCCTAGATAACATATAATATCACATTTGTGTACCCAATTAGTCTCTAAACAACTAATAAACAAAGGTAAGACATCCTAGGGCATGATAAACACTTTGTATAAGTGTTATAAGTACTAAGGAGTGTATCTAAGTGTTTTTAGGGCAAGGCTATTGGGTTTTAGGGTTCAAGGGAACCCCTAACATGAGTTTACTCCCCATAGACCATATCCCATTGAGTTTATGGCCGTAAGCTCATAACCTTTTGACCATTTGTTGGTTTGAAGTCTTCTAAGCCATTCTAAGCATTCCTACTTCATGTTTAGGCCTTAGGAAATGTTTTGTGGCATCAATACACTCCTAAATGGAGTTTACGGTCCATGGACCATTTCTCCATGAGTTTACTATCGTAAACTCTTATGGACTAAGGTATTTTGATGTTTTCAAGTCCCAAGCATAACAAGGAATAAATCTAGACTAGTTTCCTAAGCTTGTGAAGGGACTAGGGCTATTTTTACACCGCTTTGGGGTGTTTACGGTTTTGGGAGATCCCCAAACCGTAAACACATATAAATGAGGGATTTTGGTGTTTTTCATGTGCTAAACACATCAAGGAAGGATTCTAAGTTAATACCCAAGGCTTAGGATAAGATAAAGCACACTTTGGCACCCTAAATAGGGTTTACGGTCCAAGGTGTTCCTGGACCGTAAACACCTTTGATCTTGGTGTTCTTGGACTATTTCTAGATGTGTAGAGGTGTAACAAAGCTTGTAAGACTCTAGGATAGAAGCACTTACAAGTTAAAAGCTCGAAAAGGTCCAAAAGGCCAAGAACACAAGTGTGTGTTCTTGGTGTTCTTGGTGTAAATTGAAGATTAACCCTTTTTGAAGGATTTCATGGTTAGAAGTGTGTTAAAACACTAGATTAAGTCATATAACAACTTAAGAAAGCTAGAAACACTTACTAGATTGAAGATTTCGAAGAAAACCGGGATGATATTTGAGAGAGTTTGGGAGTTTACTCTTGAGATTGCAAGAAAGAAATGAGGCACTTTGGGGAGTAAACTCATGCTTAAGGCACGAGTTTACGGTTTTGGAGAAATTTTTGGCCCAAACATAAAAGTTTGGCCGTGAATTTCTTAACTACGTGATACTTGCGGTTTTTGAAATTTCAAGACCCAAGACGGCATTTCCTTTCACCCGTTTGTTTAAAGATTAATTATTAAAATAATCAAACGAACTTTAAATTTTCTAAAACCAAATAAAAGTGAACTTGACTTATAATTTGAAATGATTGACTTTAGGGTTTTACTGAATGAAGATTTTGGGTTGTCACATTTACCCATTACATGGTCTAAACATTATGCACTAAAGTGACCTAAAGCTCATAACGCCCAAAACTAGCTAGATCTAACAAATACATCATCAAGATTCAAGCTTTATACCTCTAGAAGAAAGATGAATGTGAACAAGGTCTAGATCTGCAAGCTCCAATGCAACCAACACTTCTCCAATGAGCTCCTTCTTCTCAAGATGCACCAAGCACACTCCAAAGCACTCAAAAACACCTTTTTTGCTCACAAGGCTCAAAATAGGGTTAAGGTCTCATGAGAGTACGTTGAAGGCGGTGGAGGCTAAGAATAGAAAGGGTTTGGGGGGGAGTTAAGGAGCTTAAATAGGGCTCAAAACCCTTAAATTAGGGTTTGGGATCTGATCGTGAATGTCCATTGTTCATCTAGTAAGCCCAACATACCAGAGAGGAATGTGAAGGGTTTTTGTTGCATAAATATATAGTTTTTCACAAAAAACTGGCAATGGAAGCTTTGAAATTTCTTATAAATTTCGAGTATGACAACAAAACAAACCATCAAGGATCATTTCAAAGAGTTTAGAATGATGTTACAGTAACCATAGGGTGTTTAGAAATAACAACCTTTGATGCTTTTGGACCCTCTTGGATTTGGGGTGTTGAAGTAGATGGAAAGAACAAGAAGCTTGATCTTCTCTACAAGTAATCCACCAACAAGAATAAGGTATTGAAAATGCTAGTTTTCCTCTTGTATGACTTTGTTCTTTAAGACTTAAGTGTTTAAGAAATTAAGCACTAAAAGGAAGATACAAAGCGTGCATCAAAAGACAAGTAACAACTTCAAAGTGAAGTGAGTTTCTAGCTCTTAGGCACTTGGTTTTGTGCAAGAAAAGGGAGAAGAAAGAAGACTAAAATAACTTGTAATTTCTCCATGTATAAGACCCTCTATATATAACTCATGAAAGTATCGCTTCTTGAATATAATATTCTTGGGTATGGGCTACAAACTAGAGGTATGGCAACAAGATGATGGAGGTTGACAAGCAACCTCCATCCCACTTCATCATTTCGGCCATAAGGCCTAAAGAGGACAAAAAAATGCTTACTAGTCTTTTAACCATGGTAGAGTAAGTATTTGATTTAATCATGGTTAACCAAAGTGTCCAAAACTTTGTCCATGACTTATTATATGATAACTTATCATATAAAGACTATTTTTTCTTCTTACAATATTGTTTTCACAGAACAACAATTTTTCTCTAATTAAATACAAGAGTTAATTTATTTATTAATAACAAATTACTTAATACATATTCAATAAGTACCAAATTGATTAAGGTGTGACCCTATAGGATCATATGTCATTAGAAATGTTATTCAATATTTATTATTGAGCATATAGGTTCAACAGAATGATCGGATCAACATACTCTAGTACACCCAACGTACACGCCACGTACGTGACATAGCCCAAAATCATCATAACTTCCAATGATCATAACTTCTTCGTTCCAACTCCATTTTTGATGATCCTTATATCCACGGGAAGGTATTGAGGAGCTCTACAATCTTATCTAAATAATTTTGACTTAAAACACATCGAACTAATATCCTTAATTCATAAAAGAAGTCTGAAACACCACTATTCCCATTTTACCCTTTGACTCCAAAGCACAAATCGAACTCTTGGATCACATAATCTACATTACCCACATCCAAATAGGTCTAAGCCTCTTTTTCCCCAAATCCCGAAGCCATATGATACTTGATCTTCGGGTCACGGCCCCGAATTGTAAAATGACTCAAAACAGGGTGTTACAACTCTCCCCCTACTTAAATTAGATTTCATCCTCGAAATCATTCCTTAATATCTCCTCTGTCAAACCAAATGATCCTGACCAAACTCCCTGAATCCCAAATCTGACTAGAGAAGTCATCCTACTCGGACGACCACCCTCCCTTATTGCTTTTGAACCTAGATTAGCAGAAATCACAAGCCCTAAAAAAGAATGAAAATCAAGATTTGCCTTAAGCCAAGGATTATCCAACCGCTATACCTGAAACTAAAAACCCTGAATGATATCTGAATCGCAGATAGAAAGAACCAATCAAAATGTTCCCACAAAGACTCAACTTCACAACCCGAACCGAACAAATTTATCTGTTCTAAACAAATTTACAGGTACCCGAACACATATACACCCCTACCCCTACCAGTACCAAAAAATCTTGATCGAAAACAATATCAGCTTCAGAATCAAAACTGAATAGGTACGGGTGGTCCTAGGTTATCCGCCAACATGACTCCATCAGTCATTCACTCCGGAATAAGGACAACTCAATCAACCAATGCATGAACGATCACCAAGTCCGCTTTACCCTAGTGATATCTACAAACCGAACCAAGTTCTCACATCACATTCGGCCCCAACCCAGACTATGATTTACCCAAGTATTACAAATGTTGAGGCCCACTCACAACCCTTCACCCAAAATTGTGATGATCTAAATCATCCTAGAGAATTCCATAAGCCAAGTCATACACTTTGATCACTGTCACCACCGCCTAACCACCTAGCAAATGTTACGGTTGCTCCGCATTCTTACAACACTTCCACAATCCACAGACTAACCTAGTGAATGCTACGGCTGCTCTGCAATCTTACATCACTCCCACAACCGCATACTAACTTAGAGAATGCTACGGATGCTCTGTTGTCTTACATAACTCCCACAACTTCATACTAACCTAGTGAATGCTATGGCTGCTCCACGGTCTTACATCACTCCTACAACCGCACACTAATATGGGGAATGTTATGGATGTTCCACAGTCTTACATCACCCCCACACCTGCACCAAAGAACACTATTCCTTGCTTAACCATGAACCCTATTGCAACCAGAACTGGCTCTCTAGTTGACTTAGGATGATACTATGTTTATTGGCCTTCCCAGTTAATCCTTAATCAAACAATATCTTATCTGCACCACCCGATTAGCCGTTCAAGGCCCCGCCGGCCAAACGGTAGTCTGCTCCACACTCGCAATCCTGTCCTATCTTGGATTCTTCCCAACCTCAAGGAACCCTGGTGCTCCCTGCGGATATATCTATCAAAAACTCTGACAAGGGCACAAATTCTAAAGTGGCTCGCACTTGGAACTATCCCTGACGGTTCCAAAGTGACCATCCCTCTCTCGGATTTATCCACATTTTGATAACCTCGTAATCACTGGATTACCGAAGGACCCTCGACACCTTCCCTACTCAGCCACTACCACATTGAACTTATTGAACTAAGATTCCATGACACAACAATGTCGGGTGCCCATACCCCAAACCAGATGGAACACCTTACTACTCTTAACGAAATATTATTGTATCCATAGTACCTTCCCTTGATACAATTCCACATCCTTTTACAATCCCAAATGATGACATGGAACCTGAAAGACCCACAATTGAAACAAATAGATACTCACTTCAATGCTCTACTTACTACCAAATCAAACTCGAGTATGCTATAGACAATAATTCCACAACCAAGCAATTAAGGGCAAGCGTACCCATAAGCCAAGATATACCATAAAATAACTTGACGGTAGGTTGTCACGTCCATTGTCCTCCAATATATATAGCTCAAACATTCAAAGCATCCTAACCATTAACGATAAATGAGAACGACCAACGATCGAGAATGCACTGACCATAACCCAATAATTATTTCTTCTACTGAACTAACCCATGCAGACCTATACATACCAAATTCTAAAGTTGATTGACAGATCAACAACTGCTTATCGAAGACGATAAGTAGCAATCTATACCTTGAGCATACAAATCCTTCATCAACCGAAATTCAACCCGAACAACCCAAATGACTCATGACCTAATCATTGGCGACCCCAAAAGAACCACTGACTACAACGAACTCCTTGACTAACAACTTCCTGTCGTGACGACAAATCGTGCATTCTTGAGCACATACCGAAAATGTCAACTTTCTTTGCACCTCGTCTTAACCACATCTTGAACAAAATCATCGCATATCCGAACCACCGATCCTTATAACCAATTTCTCTGAAACTGTGAACTTAACATATCGATGTTCTTCTAAGTGACATACCAAATTCTCCCCCACTTGGGTTCGAACTATCACCAGCTGACGATGCAGTCAAACCACATTTCAAACCGACTCAGCCAAATACATATCATCCATGATTCTTGGAATGTATAACACACCACAAGATGATCTCCCAAATATTAACCCAACAAATGCAAGGACATTCTAAATCTCAGATGGAGACCTCGGAAACTTCCCAGTCATAATCGCCTCTATCATCACGAATCCCATACAGATGCACCAGTAACAATTCTGATAGTCCCTTCATAACACTAATTCTCTATTTAGGAACAAAAATAGGCTAACACACACTTCGCCTCCCAATCCATAACCACAACCCCATTGTGAGAGTCAATTCTAAAACAAGTGGCATCACCATCATAGTCGAGATACAACAAAGACAATGAAAAATTATTGCAGATACCGCAACCATCAAGTTTCCTCCATTGGGTCTTCCTCCAATTTTTTAAGTCATACACTCGCTCCCTCTTTCCCCTAATATAGAAAATTAGAGGAAAAAAATCCTTGTCATAAAAAATGACATCACAAACTATCGGCTGATCACTCATCCTCAGGCTGAAATCCTCAAGCCGTTCATCCTAAAAGTTCCCTTCTTGAGTCCCATGACTCCGGCTAACACTTCCTCAAGCAAGGCCACCGATTTCTCTGAATACAACTAAAACTTACAGGTCTGCACCAATCAAACCCAATCTGTCACGGACACTCAAGCCCAATGGTTACCGATCTCATTCTGCACAATCGTAGCCGATAGGATGACAACGACGAGGAAGACTACCTTTAATGCTAGTGCTAAACCACACTGTCTACCCCCTATTTTTTTTTCCTTAGAAACCCTTTTGACCTTTCCTGATTCCCATACAGATCTTTCAGTAGTATGGGCCCCTACTACCTTCCACACATATTTGTACGTGTCCCAAAAAGTGTCTCAAAGTCCCTAGGCCACTACACCAGGCCACTATCAATCTCAGATACTCGTTCCACAGTAGGCATACACTACTGCTCATCCTAGGCTCTCTCCCTCACTCTAGGATTCTTCTCCCATACATGCATACACTCGAATGCTTTCTAGGAACTCCACCACTGCCAGGTGTATTAGCACAGCTATATGCTTCGAAAAGCCATCACAAATTGCCTAGATTCCCAACTTAGACTTCCTCATACGCAAGTGCCCACTCTGTTATTATTTGCGATAGAACCTATCACTCCCACAAGATCACTAGGAATACTCACTTCCACCCTGCTATTAGTTGCGATAGAAACCTCTACCAATGTCAACTAACTATCTTACGAATACAATTACATACAATAGGATTAAACAGTTCTTCGAATGAAAGATCTTGCACTACAATGGTTGGACTCAAAAAAAGACCCGCACAATAGACCAAACTAGAAATTATAAACCCATTTAACCCTTGTCGCATGCACCTACCTTATTTGTTCAATAGCTAACTAACATCAATATAGGTTTCACATAGCACAAAGCAAGAAACATTCGAGCATAAAATAACAGGTAAAAAGACATCATAAGTATCATGCATTTTAACACACAATTCCTGGAGATCCTTAACCTACACACCATCCTGCATCACTAACATCTCATACATCACACTTAAAAGGCATATCTCCTAAGCAGACATCCTACCATGCAACACTGAGCAGCTCATTAGCCCTAATCTAGCATGCAATTCTCATATACTCATATCAAACATCAATCATAAAACATGTATGGGTATTTTGGGAAATACTTACTTCAGCTCGGCTGATTGCATGCATCACACCCCTTTTTATTTAAAAAAAAACTTTCTTAGAAAATCAATTCCTTTTAGAAAAATTTACCAATTCCTCAGTTTGAGTTCAAGCATACCCTAAAGTATGCCCAAATCCCTCAAACCAAGGTTCTGATACAAACTTGTAACATTCCATATTTCAACCCAATTTTTTTTCATTTAAACATAAAGTATTTATTTGATTTACAACAACAAGGATCTAGATAACACCATTTGATTCAAAAATTTATCAGAATACCGTTAAATATTATCATGTGCGAAAATCTCCAATGGATGCGATGCAATCGAGTCGTGCACCTCCTTTAATATAAGAAAACTTGTTAACATTTAAACCACACACCGTACCCACACAACTTAGTAAGTTCCCCAAAATACCACACACATCACAACACAAATAAAGAACTATGAGTTATCAGCAACACTGGAGACTACTCAAAGTCTCAGCATGCACAATATCACATATCACAGTAACAAAAATAAGACCCAGTTGGTCAACACGTATATACAACCACACAAGCAAGCATACAAGAGTCATACGGACAACACACGTCCTACATACACAATTTAATGGGCCGACATTAGTGCCTTCGACCCACGAGCACAGTGAGAAGACTCACCTGAATCAAAGAACTCTGAAACACTAAGATACGATCCCTTTTCTACACTGCTTGTACCCACAAATCTACTAACACCATATACAGATAAAATCTTAATTAATAGCCCAAATTCTAAAGTTTGACCCAATGTCAAACGTGGTAAAAAAGTCAACGGTCAACGGAAGTCAAAGTCAAGAAGTCAAACTTTAGGCTGGGTACGCCCAATGTAACCATTTTGTATGCATGACGTACTCACCATCCAAAAATGAGACTCCACACAAGTACGCACAACATACTCAAAGGTACGCCCAACATACTTGGTCAGATATCACTTTTCCATTAAGTGCTTATTCTCTTAATTCCTTTCATCCATTAAGACATCATAACTCTTGCATGGAAGGGATAGAAGGACCAAGATCAAATTTTATGGTTCCTTAATGCTCCATAATGGATAAAGTTTCCAACTTTATCCATTAGAATGGTCCAAATAACCAAGATCTAGTTTTTAAGTCTCAAAGGGACCAATAGTGCATCTTTTTCAACTTAATCCATTAAGTCCAAGTCTCCAACCTTTAGATTTGAACCAATATGATGTTTAGATGGATAATGTTTCCAACTTTATCCATTACATGGTCACAAACTTTCAAGATCTAAACTTTGTGCACTGAAGTGACCAAAAGCTCATGACATCCAAAACTAGCTACATCTAACAAATGCATCATCAATTTTCAAGCTTTATACCTATATAAGAAAGATCAATGTGAACAAGGTCTGGATCTACAAGCTCTAATGCAACCAACTTTTTTCCAATGAGTTCCTTCTTCTCCAAGATGCACCAAGCATAATCCAAAGCACTCAAAACACCTTCTTTTGCTCATAAGGCTCAATATAGGGTTAGGGTTTCGTGGAAATACAATGAAGGGGTAAAGGCTGAGAATGGAAAGGGTTTGGGGAAGTTAAGGAGCTTAAAACCCTCAAATTAGGGTTTGGGGTCTAATCATAAATGCCCAACGTTCATCTGGTACGCCCAACATACTAGAGAGGAACTCCCCAATTAACATACACTAGTACACACAACGTACACGTCACGTACACGGCTTAGCCCAAGATCCTTATAACATCAAACGGGCATAACTTCTTCGTTCCAAACCCATTTTCGATGATCCTTATATCCACGGAAAGGTATTGTGGAGCTTTATAACCCTATCTAAATAAGTTTGACTTAAAACTCGTCGAACTAAAATTCTCAATTCATAAAAGAAGTCTGAAACACCACTTTTCCTATTTTACCCTTTGACTCCAATGCACAAAACGAAGTCTTGGATCACATAATCTACATTACCCACATCCAAATTGGTCTAAACTTCTTTTTCCCCAAAGCTCGAAGCCTTATGATACTTGATCTTCGGGTCACGACCCTGAATTGTGAAACGACTCGAAATAGGGTGTTACAACATTGCTCGGATGATTTTAAAATCCTAAAGTAGAGTTCCTATATCATAGTTACACCCTAAAGTAGACAACCTTTAAGCAAAATCTTTTCCCAAAAGGCTATAGAATCTTCTTTTGTCTTGGCTTCTTCAAAATATTAGAGAACTAAAAAACCAAAACCTTAGTTTGGTGGCTAGGGTTTTCATTAGAGAGAGAAAGGAGAGAGAGGTGAGGAATTTTAGATTTTCTTAAGGTAGGAATAATATTATTTGATGGATTGTATCCTTGAAATTGACTTGATAGCCATGCTAAGATCATTACTATAAATAATAACCATCCATAATCCATTTAAGTCTTATTACAAGTTAGGTATTTCACTTTAACTAGTATATATATTAATAATGAATAATAAACTAATCACTCTATCTAATTAGTTTCTAATTAAACCATCATATCAATGACGAATAATAAACTAATATCTCTATTTATCGTTTTTGACATTTATGATTATACTTTGTGTGCAATCCAATAGGCTCATGCAACATTTGTATTGTTAATAACGTGTTGTGTTGATAACCATATCTCCAACATTAGGGGTATGTGATATTTTTAGAATGACTAACTCATCCTCTCTCTCTCTCTCTCTCTCTCTCTCTCTCTCTCCCCTATACTTCTAAATCTATACCATATATTCATCGATAGCCAAACCATCAACTTTTAAGTGAAAGACGTCAATCCAATAACATCTACTACCATTAGGCCAAAAGCGAAACACCCTTTGGTGGGGAATTGTGAATGTCGAAATGCTTCTTGGATATACAAGGATACCGGTTCTTTTATATTGTATTTATTTATTTTGTATTTTATTATGATTGTTGTCAAATTTGCTCTTGAATAGTTTTGGGGTTGTTTTGTATGAAATATGGTTAATTAATTTCTCAAAATGTGTAGATAGATAGTTATTAATTTGGAGCAAAGCATGAACATCTTTTTGTATTGTGGTTGAACGATATATTTATAAAATCTACTAAAAATGATTTTTGATTATTTTTTTTTTATATTTTTTTCGCCTATGGAGTTTCACACCTAATAAATTCTTCTAAATGGTCCAATAATAAAAATATAAATATTATAAGACGTACGAAATATGTTAGGTGAAACGTAGATTGTTAGTGTGGACCAATATAAGACCCCAAAACATTTCACATGCTAATATTACCTACCTACGAAGCCATAGCCACGAAGAGGGGTGCGTTATTAGTATGAACATGACAATGTATTTACTATGTGTCATCTCAATATTTTATATCATTATTAAAAATTAATAAACGAGAGTTGATTCGTCATTCGTACACAGTAGTATTTGTCATATACAATGATATATATATATATATATTCTTTTTTAATATTGTATATCCCTTCTCAAACATAAATTGTTGTTTATGAAAAAAATGTGTTAGGTAGCCTTTTTAATAAATAAGCTACCCCTTACTTCCAATATATGTTACCAAGTCAAACAATGGGTTTATTAATAGGTCCATGAAGTCGAATCATTGTGTTCGTACCCTCCAAAATGAAACAGATTGTTTCTTCACAAACTTGTCTTTATGAACATTAAAAATTGATCTACCCTTTTGTCCAAGAAAGATGGAAGAATTTCTCTTGAGACAAACTTAAATGGTAGGGACTTCTTTTGCATATGGCAAAATATATAATCCTTAACCACTTCAACAAAACAACATTTGTGTTGTTTTCCCCTCTATATTTCCCATGTGTCTAACACGAAATAAATATATAAATTGTACCCACATTGGCTACATCCGCATAATATATATTTTCAATTGGTCATACATGAAAGTAGGGATGAGAATTTGGCCCGAAAACCCGAACCGAACCGAACCGAATTAGACCCGAATAAGCAATTCGATTCGGTTTTCGGGTATCTATATAAGACTTATTCGGTTTTCGGGTTATTCGGTCTGGGTTACCCGAATAAGGGCTTATTCGGTCCAAAAGGACCGAACCGAATAAGAAAAGTCACATTTTTTTCCACTTGCACGATTGCTTATTCGGTCTTGTGTTCTATTGATCGTTACCCAAAATACCCAAGTAATGTTTAATGTTTAACTTATATACTTATAGATAGATTTTTGGGTGTTTTAGATATTAATGTTTAATATGTTGCTTAATAATTATATCTTAAGAATGTGGTGGTTGGATTTTACATTTTATATATCAAGAATAGTTAATCCGTGTTATTTGTGTTTATCATAAGCTAAAAAAGTCATAAAAAATACACTATTTATAATCACATTGTAAATGTTATTTAGGTTGTTCGGGTTATTTGGCTCCTTAATCATCTTGTACGACCAATTGAAAAATACCCGAACCGAACCGAACCCGTATTGCTTATTTGGTTCGGTTTTCGGTTTATATAATTACCCTTATTCGGTTTTCGGTTTATTCGGGTTCGGACCGGTTCCGACCCGAATAACATCCCTACATGATAGCGTACATATAACTTTGCGATAAGATTACTCTATAGATTGCACTCTCCAAAATCCCTAATTTACAGAAATCCCCTTTCATTTTTTACAAATGGTACAACACAAAAAAGTAAACACTACGCACAAACTTGTATATTTCACAAAGTATGAAAGGTAAGGGACTAATCTTGTACATTTTACAAAAATAGGGACTAATGAAAAAGAAGTCATGAATAAGGCAATCGTTGAACGCTACGATCTCTGAGAATTCCAGCGTAAAGAGCCATTCTATTGGCAGGCATACTTATTTTCTTTTTACTCCCTTCATCTTTTAACAATGACGAAATAGTGCTCAACTTATTAAAATTCTTACTTTGAAGTCTCTTTCTAAACTCTTCTCCATTGCCACTTGGTTCCATCACATCTTCTGCAAAGTGAACCTTCTTTTTCTTTTTCACCCTCTTCTTCGTCCCACCTACACCAAATCATAAAAAAGGTCAAAATCAAGAAAAGAAAAAGTCAACAGCCTAAGGAATTTTGACCAAATCAAAGTCAAGATGATTTCAGGATGAAAGAAACACGAACCTATGGAGATGCAGGGTCTTGGGTGGTTGGTGATTGAGAATTTGGTGGCTCCGGCGACGGCGGTGGTGGGTTGTTTCTGGAAGCGGAAGGCGAGGAGGATGACGGTGCCGGAGACGGCGGCCATGGCCGTCGCTAAGACCATTCCGTTTGAAGCAAAGATTGATGACATGACGGGATTTTTGGGTGGTTTTTGCAGAATTTGGAAGATCGGAGAAATGGGTGTGAGAGAAATCGAAAAAAGAAAGAGAAGAGATGGGTTTTGATTAAAGAATTCGCGATGGAAGTTGGAAGTTTGAAGTATAGAAGAATGTGTTAATGGTTGGTTTGTTGGTTCTGGAAAACGAGACTGAGTTTTTAAATAAACAGGGGGAAAATGTGGTTGGTTACTTATTTCTTTAATAGTTTCCATATAAAAACACAACAATTTTATTTAAACTGATATATAAAATTACAAATTATACAGACAATTAAATTATTTTATGCCAGCTTTTATTACGAAACTATTTTATATTATTAAATAACAAATTTGATTGTTAAAACAAAAATCGGCTTATTAAGAACTCATTACAATATCATATGTATTAGACATGTACTATTAACCAAATGAACAAGGATTTAGAGATAGTTATATATAGTTTGTATATTAATATACTTTCCTTTGAAAATTGTTTGTACAAATACATTCATTGCGTCATTGGAAATCAGTAATCATCAACGATTTACAATTTTACATATTTTATCATGGTATCATACTTCCAAATCTCTCTCTCTCTCTCTCTCTCTCTCTCTCTCTCTCTCTCTCTCTCTCTCTCTCTCTCTCTCTCTCTCTCTCTCTCTCTCTCTCTCTCTCTCTCTCTCTCTCTCTCTCTCTCTCTCTCTCTTATTGCTTGTCGTGAAAGATATGTCATTTTCAATTCCTCTTTTGTTCTCTTTTCTAGATGAACACTCTATCCACCTTTCTCTCTTGTTTCATTCTATAGTGATTTCTCTCAAACTCGTTTTCTACTAATAATGGCCACAAAACCAAGTTTCATCCCGCTATTACATCATCAAATATTAAAATATTCATCTACGTTACCCTCTAGAAGAAAATAGTTCATCTCCTTGATCTACATTGTTTGCTAGTAAGGCAACAAGTGTTTATTGTGATGATGTTAGTGTTATTTATTTGGTGGGAAATCTTGTTCAACATCAACTCAAAAAGCATATCGCAATAAGTATTCACTTCGTCCGAGAAAATGTTGCAATATGCAAATTCTGAGTTCTTCATGTTGCTTCTAAATATCAAATTGTTGAAGTCTTTAACAAAGGTTTTTCCTGAATTTTGTTCAATGAATTCCACATCAATCTCAACATTTGTCAACCTCCGGTTTCACTTGTGGGGGGACTACTAGACATTTATTATTAAATATTAATTTAGAGATACATATTAGAGTTTGAATTTGATTATACTTTCGTTATTTTACATTTGAGAATTATGTATATATACATTTTCGGGAGATCAATAAACATCACAAATTTATACATTCTATCCATATCAAACGTCTAGATATTGATTTGATAAGATGTTTTATTATCTACACTGACAGATAATACAATGATCTAGGACGTTTTCAGTAAAACTAGCTGGTAGTTGGAAGCTATAGTTTTTATTTGTATACGAGTGTTCAACAAAAATAGCTGAAAAATTTTAAAACATGTAAAATTTCATAAATCATCTTATCTAAAACACACCATTAATTTAAAAAAAAGTAATTAATTCAATTTGCAAAATTATAAAAAAGTTTTTGTTAAACGCTATTTGGTGTAACTTTTGGGTTTGGTTGGTTTGTTTTAGCTAAAAGTTGGATGCTTTTACTATTGAATAATTTTTTTCTGAGTTTTTTCCTAAAAGATAAAAGTTACAAGCTTTCAAAAGCTGTATGCCAAACACACCCTTACTCTATGTGACACTTTTATTACTAAATAAATACTAATGCTCAAAGTTATAAATTAATTTGTTAAATTTTGTAAATGAAGCCAATAAATAAAAAATAAAAAAAATATATCCACTCCCAATTCTCAAGAATTGATGTGGCCCGGCCCATAAAAGCCATGCCGACTTTGGTTCTTGGTATTGTGTGTGGCCCAGCCCATAAAGGCCATGCGGACTTGGCGTTGTAGGTCTTTGATTTGATTTTATAGCATTTCATTTATTCTTTTGGTGAAAGAAAACAATCTTACTTTCTCGCTTCAGTTTTCATAATTTTCCTTCCGGTGATTTTTTGGTTTGATTTTATAAACATTGATCCAATGTTTTGGTATTTATTAATAATACACAAGAACACTTGCAACAAGATTTTGGTCAAAGGAAAATCTACGTTCTATGAATGATATATGAGAATTTGTATATGATTCAGGATTTGAATTAAGTCTACTTTTAGAGAAATTAAATATATTTGTGTTTTTTTTTTTATTTATTTTTCTATCCATATGAAATGGTGATAAGTGTTTTAAAATATTATTAATACAAAATCGCAAAAATGGTCAATGTGATTGTAAAAAATATGTGATTTTGGTCCAAAACGTTTGATAGTGCATCAATGATTTAATTTTGTATCTTTTTAGTAATTTATAACGACTTAAAAATACTATTATACACCTTATATTTGTTTTTCTTTTTATATATTTTTATATATTTTATGTTAATTGTTTTAATTAATTAAAAATAAAAGAAAGCTATAAGGAAATGGAGAAAAAAATAAGTTCTTAATTTATTAAGTAATTAATAAATTAATTGGAGATTATTTTGGAATTAATTAAGTAGTTTTAACCAGTGTTGTAAAAATCCCGATTAGGTCAAATTCTCATATTTTTCTCCATTTCCTAGGCGCTCTCTAATCGGTCGAGTATGAGACGGACACGTTGACCCATCATGCATATGTTTGATTTGGACCTTACTAGCAATACCAACGGGCCACTGAGGCCTAATATCATGTAAAAGCCATTGAGGGTCCCTTAGGCATGTAATTGGGTCACAGGAGGCCCAATAAACATGTGTGAATATATCGGGTCCAATCAACATGATATTATGCCACAAAGGCCCAATAGCACATATAGAAGGTATTTGAGCCAAACTTTTGAATCGCTTATGTTTTATCAAGCTTAAGTTTGTATTGTTGGTATTCGTGGTATGTTAAATGTTTATTAGCAATAACGAAACATTTTAACGTTTGAATTATAACGAAGTTTTTATTATATGTATATATATTTTTAAAACTATGCGTTATAAACTTGATATTTTTAACCCCAAAAATTATAATCGTTTATTTGGCCCTAAAACATGTAGATTAACCATTATGACACATTTTTCTATAAAAATGACAGTTTTAGTCCCTTTTCACGAAAATTTACATTTTTGGTCCTTAAACCATTTTTATTGATATTTTCCACCCAAACTTTATTTGAATAGTAATTTCAGTCCAAAAATAATGCATTTGTCATTTCCAGCCTTTATTTGCAAAAAGTTACATTTTTGGCCCAATTTCCGTAAGTTTTACAATTTTGACCCCAAAATCAAAAACTTTGCATTTTTAGTTCAAATTTGGTAATAAACTCATTTTTACCCCGTGAAAAAGTTTATTTACATTTTAGACCCATAGTTTGTTAAGTTTTCCAATTCAGCCCCTCAAATGCTCATTTTTTTTCACAACTTTGGGCCCAAAACCCATTAGGCCCACTTTTAAGCCCATTAAGCTAAAATTTATGTTTTTGACTCTTTGAAAAGTGTTATTTTCATAGAAATCAGCCTTTATGCAAATAATCAACTTATAACCCTCCTAAAACCGACAAATTACAATTTATACCCCATCTTTGTTATTTTTGCAAAAATGACACTTGTAAGGTTCTTTTGGTTTTGTTTTTCACTTTTAAACTTAAAGACCCTTAGAGCCATGATATATGTTGTTTATTATGTTTTTGTTCATGATTATTTCACTCTTTTTGTTATAGATCTCGAAATATAACAAATATTTCATATTATTACAACCAAAAACTAAAGGATTCATATATAACATGCAAACACACATAGATCATCATATTATACTTGTATTCTCCCCCTAAAAACAAGTAAACTCCGAAAACAAGGGGGTATGAACTCACCTTTGCTTTGATAATTCGGTATTGAAGAAGAAATGAAGAAGATTTTGATCCTAGTAAGCCATCTTGGGTGGATCTCGAACTTAGAGTTTTTTAGGAGTATGATCATGAGTTTGTGTGAGTTTAGAAGAGATTCATGATGAAATAAAGAGACTATATCATGGATCCAAGCATCAACTTACCTAGGATGATGATTCTTATGGAAGAGCCTCCTTGAAATGTTCCAAGATCTCGAAAATTTGAATGGAGAAGATGAAGCTTTTATAGAGAGTGTGTGTTTGAAAGGAGTTGATGAAATGTATGTGTGTGTGTTGTGATCTTCGGCCACAAGTAATAAGAAGAAGGAGAAGAGAGATATAATGAGTTGACATGCATGGAAGTATGGGAAATTATAGCATTGTTACATGTTGAATAATAGGGAGGTGACATCTCCTAGTTAATTCTCCCCACCATTCTTCTCATTTTCATTCTTTTTTTTTATATATATACATGGGCCGAAATGGTCATTTATGGATGAACTTGGGCCTTGTTCGAAATTATAAGCCCATAGAAAAGGTTCTCGGCCCATTGGGCCCTTAAGTGTATTTACGACCCAAACTTAGCATAAAAGGAGGGATATATGGTCCATTAGGGCTAATTAAATAAGATATGGCCCAATAAGGATCCATAAGTGTAAATGGAAAACAATTTCGGCCCAATAGGGTGATTTATTTCATTTTAGGCCCATTATGGCCCAAAATGTTGAATATCATGAAAGTGGGTCCAATTAGAGCCCATTTAAGAGTTCTAAGCCCAAAATAGTCAAATTGGAAGCTTATTGGTCCATTAGACCCATTAAGGAAATCCTAGTCCATAATGGACTTAAACCGGGATTCCTAGAGTTTCCAACCTTTTGTTGACTATTTGAGTGTTTTTATAGAGTGTTTGATAGAATTTTGCTGTCATTGAACAAGCATCATACATGCTCTCAAGTTTTAGTTACAATGTTATCCTTGTTTAATGTTTACAAAGCATTAGAATTCCTAGTTGTGATATATATGCTCACCAGGCTCCCAAGCATGACCCACTCAGTTTTGTTTGCATTACAGGTAATGACACAATAATATAAATTAGTGGACTTGACGAGAGATTTTGGATTATAGATCGGTAGTTATAAATAACTGTTGTAAGGTCTATTTTATATTGTTTATGCTTTTGGTCTGTATCGGAACATGACATCCCAAGATTTTGTTATTTAATGAAAATACATTTCTTTAAAGAAATGCTTTGATAAATTCTTATCATATTTTGTTTTGGGAACAAATTCCGCAACTCTTTTAATCGAAGGATTACTCTGATTTTATAAAACAAAGCATAAACAAATCGATTTTTTCTGGCCGTGAAAATGGGAATGTAATATAAGGCCTAAAGGCTACATCTCATTTTACTAAGAAAATATTGGATTTTATGAAAGAACACACTCACCTTTCCAAAAAGGACTTTTACTGTTAACTCTGTAAGTACCTAGTGAATATGTCAGGGTTATATATAATAAAGATCCGACAGACCATGGAATGAGTGGTTTCTGCCTCATTTCATGTTCCTTGTTTAGTTCTGGGCTTAGGGTAGAACCACACAATCGACTGTCTGTTCGATCTGGATTGTATATACTTGTATACACTAAGTACTCGTAGAAGGAACTAGTATGGGTCACATCTTTTTACATTTCATTACATCAAAAAATATAGGATTTTCTGGAGGAACATACTAAGGTTTTTCCAAGGAACAAAGAGCATACTTTCTAAATACAAATGATTATGAACTCACCAACTTTAATGTTGACACTTTCAAAACCACTTGTATTCTCAGGAAACTAGTAGACAGATACACGTACAAGTTTCGAGAAGACGGAGCAAAGTAGCTTCAACTCTTTGTTTTGCTATTTACTTTTAGAGTCAATCATATGTGAATTGAATACAATGTAAACTCTATATTATTAATACAATGGCTGTTGTTGCTTTGATTACTATTATACAATTGTTGTGATATTGTACATGACGTCCTCCGCCTCGAACGTTTCCACCGTCTCGGTTTGGGGGTGTGACAGTCTACATCAGGTAAGCTAGCATGTCTACATTGTGGGAAACATGCACAAGCATTCATACTAAAGAATGGTAATAAGATGTCATGGTTTGACTGCCATAGTAGATTTCTACAGGTAAATCACTCATATAGAAAAGATAAAAATAAGTTAAAAAGGAATCGTGAAGTGAGAGAAGGTCCTCCTCCAACTAAGAACGGTGAACAAACTTTAAGGGAAATTGAAAAGTTAGGTTTGGTAAACGTGACTGAACTAAATGTTGATGATGTAAACAAAGCATGTGTCGATCATGGTTGGAAAAAAGCATATTTTGGGATTTACCATATTGGAAAACAAACTTCATTAGACATAATTTTGATGTTATGCATATTGTGAAAAATGTATTTGAGAACTTTTTTTTTTACACTGTAAGGGATGTCAAAGCGAAGACAAAGGACAATGCAGCAGCAAGAAGAGATCTCAAACTCTATTGTAGGAAGAGAAAAGGAGTCGAAGATGATCAAAGAGCATACTATTCTCTAGACAAGAATCAAAAGAAATTCATATATGAATGTGTGGAGAAATTACGTTTCCCCGATGGTTATGTTTCTAATTTGGGGAGGTGTGTTGATTTAACCGCATGTAGACTATTAGGAATGAAAAGCCACAATTGCCATATTTTTATGCAAAGATTGATGTCAATTGCATTTCGCGAGATGTTGCCAAAATATGTGGGGGAAGCATTAACAGAGTTGAGTCTTTTCTTCAAAACATTAACAACAACATCAATCACAACAAAAAACATGGAAAGGATTGAAGTCTAGATCCTAGTAATTTTATGTAAATTAGAGACTATCTTTGTCCATGGTATTTTTAACTCCATGGAACATTTACCAGGACATTTTCCATACGAAGCGAATATAGCTGGTACCATCCAATATCGTTGGATGTATCCATTTGAAAGGTTTATATGTTACATCAAAATGGATGTTGCTATTTTTGTAAGTCGTAACTATAAGTTAATTTACATATTATTTACTATAGATATCTAAATCAGTTGAAAAAAGATGTGAAAAATAAAGCTCGAGACTGGTGTCTCCACACGTAATTGAAAGTTGACTCGAAATGATGATGGAGGAGGAGATGAGCAACCTGATGATAAAATGAAAATTTAGATATATGTTCAGATCCTGGTCGTCACTATGAAAGATTTAGTAATAGAATGTTGTCTGATGAGGAGTTGCATGTTTCCCATACTTACATACTTCGTAACGAAGATGAGATCAAACATTACATTGGATAATTAATATATACTTCACTTTTTAATTATAATAATCATTTGTTGTGTAATTGTTTTGAATAACATTTACATGCATGATTTTGTTTATTACATCATAGTAACTTTCAAAATATTATTTAAATTGTAATACAGAATATTTGAAGAAGATTTGAATGAACTTATTGGGGATATAGATGAATAGGAGCTTACATGCATGATTTTGCCCTAACTGTGAATGAACATAACTCTTTCATACAAGCTCGAAATTAACTAACTTTTGAACATAACTCTTTCGTACAAGCTCGAAATTAACTGACTTTTTCTCAGATTTTAGTCCTCTGTTTTGGCTACAATTTCGACTTCAAAAACAATTGAATTAGTTAAGAAATAGTTGAGTTACACATCTGTAAACTATATTAGGGTTGTATGTTTTTTTCTCAGCAATATTTATAAATTTTGCCTAACTTTGAATGGCCATGTTGTAGCCCTCTATCTTGACTACAACTTAGCCTCAAAAAATAGTTAAATTTGTAAAAAAAAAAAAGAAGAGGTAGTTTGCTTACACATCTTTAAACAAGGGCTGTTAGACTTGGTTTTTTTTGGCAACAATGTTTTCATTTTATTTTATTGTAATGGTAAATTAAATCATGAGACAATATGAAAATGAAACTTCAAAATGCGGAAAACGATAATATACTTTAGAAGTTCGGTTTTTTGCGATTTTGAAATTGAAAAACTGAAACATAACTGATATTTTTTGCTCGTTTTTCGGTTCCTATATTTCTTTTATTTAGGTTTCGATACCGTTCTCATCCATGTACACGACTCCACTCTAAGCATAACATAACATTCTATTAATAATGAAAAGTATATTTCTTAAAATGCGTGTAATATACATTAAAGCGTTTCACTATCTTCAGAGTCTTCTTTACTTTTAGCATATCCACTAGAAGATCCGGATACTCGATCCCAATCTGTCAAAGTAACATTAGTCAATCTTTCTTTATATTACATATTTTAAATCTAAATTGCAAATACATATAAAAAATCTTATCCCCTTTTACAATATTATATTATTTTCTATTGCAAACCAGTTATTATTATTATTATTTAAAAATATAAAAAAATTGCACTACACGATAACAAACAACGTTAGACGGAAAAGGATCATTTAATCATATCATAATACTATTTCCTCTAGAATACTTATTCTTAAGAAGGGTTCTCCGAGAAACTACAACTTTATAGCCTAATAATATGTAATTAATTTAAATAATTTTTTAGCAATCTATGATCTATATTTTTATTTTGTAACATATTAGTACACATTAGGAGCTAAAGTTATACAAGAACTCTAATAATCATTTTTAATGTAAATGATTTTGGAAATGAAGCTTGTAAATAATATTTTTGTTATTAAATAAACTTATTATGAATAGGAAAAAACGGTTAATAATTTTTTTAATGTGTATCATAAATCAAATTTACTCTTTATACTTTATATTCAATTCGATAAATAAAAATGTGTGACTAATTGGGATATGTATATATAAAGTTTAATCTTTAAAGTATGTTTATTCCAAAAATACCCTTTCTTTGTCTCTAGAGAAGGAATTAAACCAGAGATATTCTCGTATAAACCAAAAGAATATTCCAATTCCGCCCCTCCGCATATGCTTCCCCTTCATATCAACCCTCACCCACCACCTTCCCCTCCATAACCTCAACTTAATTCACACACCCAATTCCATAAATCCCAAAAAATCGATACCCATCTCCCCAAATCCCCACAAAAATCAAAACCCATTTCACGTAATCAAGAAAAAATCATACCCATTTGAAGAGCGACATGAAATTCGGCAAGAGTCTGAGCAATCAGATCGAACAAACATTGCCTGAATGGAGAGATAAGTTCTTGTCTTACAAGGACCTCAAGAAACAATTGAAGCTAATCAACCCACAAGGGAAATCCGGCGATGTTTGTAACAGGGAAGCTAAAAGACAGCGGGTTTCCGGCGGTGTTGCCGGAGATTGGACGGTGGGTGATGGCGGAATTGGAGGAATGTCGAAGGAGGAGATTGATTTTGTTGATTTGTTGGAGAAGGAGATTGAGAAATTTAACTCGTTCTTCGTTGAGAAAGAGGAAGAGTACATCATCAAATTAAAGGTAAATTTCTTCATCAAGTTTTCCTGCTATTCACTTTTTTTTCCGATGGAATGCGAACGCCCATACATATACCATGTTTGTACATGATGCATATATAATAGTACATTAAGGTACAACTTTACACTGCATAAGTACAAATCCCTATTCCTGTTCTTGTCACTCATTGAGCATATTAATCGTGATCCATGAGTTGTAATGTACAACATGATTATGCATAAAAACATAACCTCGCGTAGCCACGTGAAGCAATTTCTATATTCTCTGCATTATGATATTGTACATTTGCTAACCATGTACATGTCTTCATGCATTGGTTACAATCATTTAATTCTGTTGAAGAGAGATAGATTCCTCTTGAGTGGATGTCTCTTTTCCACAAAGATTCTTTCAGTTTGAACCACAAGAAAGATTCCTTGACAATATTACCCTTTGATTAGAATATATATTACTTTTCGGCCCATGAATATTGCAACCTTCTATACTTTTTGATGCTTTACCACAAGAAAGATTCCTACGTTACTTTTATTTAGGTCCACAACATCTAATAACTATATCTTAAAAAACTTTATTCCGTTTAATTGCAAAAAATGACAACGAACTTTTTACATCAGGAACTTCAAGATCATGTGGCAAAAGCAAAGGATTCAAGTGAAGAGATGATAAAAATCCGAAAAGAAATGGTTGATTTCCATGGAGAAATGGTTTTATTGGAGAATTATAGCGCGCTAAACTACACAGGTAAATATATATTTTTCTTGAAAAAAAAAATATTGGATTTTTTAATTTAAAAATCTTTTTTTTTCCCGAATTTTACGACCTAATATTTATATTTAATCGAACAGGAGTAGCTAAGATTTTGAAGAAATACGATAAAAGAACCGGAGCCGTTCTTCGTTTACCCTACATTCAAAAAGTCCTGCAACAACCATTCTTCACCACAGACTTGCTTTACAAGCTCGTGAAAGAATGTGAGGCACTACTAGACCTGCTCTTCCCTCTAACTGAACCGTCAGCTTCATCAGAAGAGGAAGCTGATAGTAGTGGTGCTGGCGACACTGATGTCGCCAGCACCTCGGGAAGCGCAGGACAGTTGAGCGCTAGAGAATATGCTGAGCTTGAGTACATGAAGAGTTTATATACAAAAAGCACGATTTCTGCTTTACGGGTTTTGAAAGAAATAAGAAGTAGGAGCTCGACTGTCAGTGTATTTTCATTGCCACCGATGCAAGTGAGCGTGTTGGAGGAGACTTGGAACAAGTTTCCGGTGCATGAACAGTTAGCAAAGTAGGAAGGGGAATTTTTATACTTTGATGTGTTTTTTTTTTTTTTTTTTTTTTTTTTCTCTTTTTGTGAATTTGTTTTTTTTTTTTTTTTTGAAGTTTGTGACTCGGTATTAGATAGTAGATATCGACTACGATAGTAAAATGCATAGGATATAATCATATATAGAACACACGGATTTTTTCCGTTATGATTGATATGTTCAACACTAAATTGGTATACATCGTTTGTGTATATCGTTTTGATCTTAGATTTTGGTTATATTATAATTTTATGTGGGATAGTTTAACGACTAAAGTAATTATTTGTTTACTAAAAAGTCATGTAGGATGATATAGAATAAACTTTATTAAACATAAAGATGAACGTTGTATATTGACCATATAAAACAGGTATAAACTACTGAATAACATGGCTATGGTTAGAGATTATAGGGGCGGAGTCAAGATTTTTTTAGCAGTATTGGCAGCTAAAAGAATTTCGATCATAGTAACAAAAAAATAAAAAGAAAATTTAAATCGATTGTCGCCATAGCTTTACAGTGTTTTTTGTTTTTTTCTTTTTCTAATTCGTGGCCTCCCTCACTCTCTTCTTTTTGATGATCGGATCATACAAACACAAACATTTGAGCTATGTGCATTGGATTATTACTTATTAGGAAAATATTGGGCTATTTTTTCTCTCAAAATTTTGAACCTATAGGTGCACAATTTTTTTTGTAGTTGCACATTAACACAAAAATGTTTTCTACAAAATTTTACACTTCTGGACGATATTGAGTAGTTGTCCGTGCCACCCCAAGAAAGAAGACGAAGTACCTGAACCTAAAACTTTTGGGATGAGTTTGGGGCCTGGTAACGGTTATGAGACCAGGTATTGGATTTTTTCTTTTAAAGCATTGTGTGGGTTTGGGATGATTATGGTATTGAACTTATACCCTGTTGGTGATTTGTTATCATCAATGTTATTTAAGTGTAATGAGATTACTTTGTTGACCAAAAATGATCTTGATAAATATTAAACAAGTAAGGAAGGTGTGGAGTACACACTTGTTTAAGTTTGATCAAGTATCAAAGTACACTGTCATTTATGGGCGAAACCCCTGAACGAATGGTGGTCCGGGGGCGGTGCCCCTGGGAGCGGAGTCCAAGGGGTGGCAGCCGGATCAACCCAATTTTGACTTTTATTCAGTTGACCCGTTTTATGACCGTTTTGGTGGTTTTTGTGACAGTTTTAAACTGTTATATGACAGTTTTCAGACAAATATCTAAATTTAATTTTTGGTCTCATTTCTAGTACTCACAAAATCATATCCTCTCATTATCTTTCTTTCTCTCTAATATAATCTGAGTCTTATCCAATTAAGGATTTGAGGAGTGCCACCCAAATACTTCGATTAGAAAGTGATTATCACAATTCTTAGATTTCCAAGTGCCACTAAACCATATTTCCAACATGCCCGTCCAATTAAATGAGCTTGAACACTATATTTTTATAAACTTATAATTAGAGTGATATTATTCCCGCTTTGCGGTTGCGGAGGAACAAAACCTGCCAATATACAAAAATCTATGACCAAACTTGCCAATATATGAAAGTTTTCTGGCTAAAGCCTGAAAACCCATAAGTCTAGGGATCAAACCTGCCAAAACATGAAAGAATAGGGACCAAAGTTGTCAATATATGAAAGTCTTGTGGCCAAAGTCTGAAACCCAAAACATCCAATGACCAAATCTTCAATATATGAAATCTTGTGGCCAAAATAAAATGTTGTGGGCAAATTCTCAAAACCAAAATCTGCGTAGCCAAAGCCTCGAAGCATAAAAGTATATTATTGCAAAGGTCATTTGGTTTTAATATTATAAATCTTAATTTAAAATATTAACCTTTCGGATGATGTGGGATTATATTTATGTAACATTTTATTAGATATTAAACTTCTTGACGTTGTTAAAAACTATAATTATTAAAAGAAATCGATTTATTTTTTGGATATGATTATTATCTTGTTTTAAGTAATAAAAATTCCATTGAGTAAATTTTAATCGATTAAAATTATAAACAGTGAGCTATATATATCTACAAACCGATAGTTATTTACAAACCTCATACCATACAGTCAAGACATAACCGAGTTAGAAATATTATTTTACAATATAATATATGTATAAGATTCAGGCTCACCGCTCACCAATACACAAATACCCGTGTCATACCCCTTTGGCCTTTTCATTGTCATCTCTAAACATGGCATCTTCCTAAAAAAGAACAAAGAAAATATAAGATGGCGATATAATGTTTTTCTCCCTAAGAATACAAAATGGTTTACATCATATCATACATGATTTCTTCACGACTTCAAATTACACTCACGGTGTCGTTACGGACTTTCTTCCTTTCAAGTGACTGACTGCCCTTCTATGTTTGACTAATTACACTTTCAGTCCCTAATGATTTGTAGTAACAGGACTGTCATCTACCCTTCTAACCAGAGGTAATATTATTAGGTCAAAGATACATTTTAAAAAACAACTAAAACTGAAATGTGGGTCAAAGTCGCTCAAAATGTTTTGTATTGTTAGAATGATATAGTTTTTAATTTAATCATATTTAATACAATAATTATTTACCAAATTATAATTTTTTTTGATGATTTATGTGATCATCTTCTCTACGACTATATGATCCTTTATATTCAAAGAAGTTTCTTCCTCCTTGGACTCTAGCAAGCAGCAAGAATCTCGTTCCCTTATTCGGTTATTCCCTCTTGTATGTCACGTTTTTTTGCCAACAAGAAACTATAAAGGGTTTAATTCCCTTAATAATATGTAACTTCTGATAATCTCTAAATATGATTTTTTTTAACAGTCAACCATATTATCAAAAGAAAAAAACTCTAACTAGAAGCTAGAGAACAAACAAAAACCATTACAAATTGTTTAAAGAAAAATGCAACCAACAATTCCAAAGAAAAACATGTTTTCTAAAAGTATTGCTGATCTAGAAAAAAAGAATTATCTCGTAGAATCAAAACTAATATCTTTTCTGATCTTACCACCACCAAAAACTTTATCCGAAACCTCTGCAAGTATCATATTGTATGTGTAAGTTATCCACTTGCTCGAAAAGTTGCGTAATAGAATCAAAGGGAGTAAATTGAACTTCTAGTCATCTAAATACTTCATTCCAAGTTATAGCCGCAACCTCGCACCTAACAGATAGATGATCCAATTGTTCTGCTTTCAGATTACATATCGGGCACAAAGTACACAATACATCAATTCCACGAGCGTCAAGGTTATAACGAGTCAACAATCTATTCAGAATATTCCTCACACCAAAATATTAACTTTACTATAAATGAACGAGTTCCATCTGCTAGAATTATTAACACTTGGTAAGATCTTTTTATCAATCCATCTTCTAGTATCCGCTAATGAGAAGTTTCATTCTTATCCTATACTCCAACACCTACACCCTGCTCCCGAGTTCATTAAAGGAAAGAAAAGAAAAGAAAGGAAGAACAAGGAGAGAAAAGAAAAGGAAGGGAACGGAAATAATAAAAGTATTCAGTGCTCCCGAGTTCGAAAGAAAGGAAAAGAGAGTATTCATTTTAGGTGCTCCCAAGTTTATTAAAGGAAATAAAAGAAAGTAAAAAAAGACAATTATACACTTTTATGTTTTTGAGTAAATATTAAGTCTTTACATCCCCACATTCATTCTACCGTACTCCTTACCCCAAAAAAACCAACTCTCCCTTCCTCCCCTCTACTTAAAACATTAACAAAACAATTTTATTTTAACATAAAGTAAATTGTAAAAAGGGAAACCGCATGTTATTCAATTGTTTTCAAGATGCAAAACGAAAACCACAAACAACTCAAAAAAAATAAAAAAAACCAAAATCATAAACGCATTAGATCAATCTAGTAACAATCACCCAAGGTTATTTAATCACGTGCACCCATCATATCTTTGAGGACACCCATCCGTATCTGAAGGGGACAACTGAACAATGTCCTAGCTTTTGCTTGATTTGTTGCCAAAAAATTTAGAGCCCTTGGTAATTCATGGGGTTCCAAACCCACCAACTCCAATTCTCTATAAATTTCTTCCCCTGTATATTCCCGAGGATAAACTCTATCAAAAATTATATTACCCTCCCTGATAGCACCAGCCACATTATCAACCGATTTCATTATCTTTGAGTTAATATCTTCTTCTTCTTCGTCGTCTTCAAATTTCCTCTTTTTACTCTTACACTTCTTTGCACATGAAGACTGTTCTTGTGAAAAAGGAGGTGGAATAACATCCTGAATGTTATCATCAAGATCAACATATTCGTTCTCCAAATGAATTTCATTGTTAGCTAACATGTCATCAACTTCTTTAATTGTTTCAACTTGAATATTTTCATTTTTATTTAATCGGGCATTTCTTTCTTTCGCTGTCTCAGCATGTGCACCAGATGCCCTATCCCTTGCAAATAACATCAACATCTCATCGAAGTATGCAATCTTTTTTGTCTATAACGACACAGCCTCAGGTTTTGACTGTATAACAACACAAAAATAATTAGTATTGCAAACGATAACATAAAATATTTTAAAAAAATAACATAGACATAAAAGGAACAATTACTTTTATTAAATTATCCCATACTTCTTCCTCCGCTTCTATTAGTTGAGTAGACGAATTCCAAGAGAACCCGCTCATTGAAATTCCCCTAAACAGATCGTACCATTGCGAAAAATGTTTTTTAAGGTTTTGTAGCGATTCTTCAAATGACTTTTGGTAATATCCATTTGATGGTTTGTGTTCAACTCCTCAACCATTTGAGCATATGCAGTTGGTGTGAAACTACCATTCACCCTATTGCATGTCTCTTGTTGTTTAATCATCGCTTGGATGCACGCATAATCCATTATTTCTGACCATTTAACTTGTTCCTTTTCACTACCACCAGCTTCCTGTTTGATCATGATGACTTTGCACATAGGAATAAAAATTAAAGAATGGTACATTGTTAGACCACAATATGAAGGATAATACTAATCAAAAATATGAAGGGTAAATAACATAATTAATCTCAAAAACAATCATCAATACAATGTGAAATTGAAAACAAAATGTATCAAAATGAAACTTGTTTTACATATTAATTTAATTGTTTGAATGTGTCAAATAATTTGCCCACATTTCATTTGCAATTGAATTCCTTAGTTGCTCTGCCATTCTATTACCCTCATTTGTTTCTGTTGAATTACGACGATCTTGCTCTTGTGGTCCGTTTAAGATCTCTTGCATCACCTCATCTTCAAGATTTATGTCGTGGTCTTCATCTAATAAAAGTTGTGTAGAATACAACATGCCAAAAATATGGCAGATTGTGTTTCACAAGAGTAAAATGGTTCCGTTGTACTTCGAATGATAGGATACCTTCTTTTAAGGACACAAAAAGCTCGCTCAATGGTGTTACGTAAAGAAGCATGAAGAAGATTAAACAACTCTTTAGAATTTTGTGGACCACGCATGGAGTACTCTTTTAAATGATATCTAACACCTCTATATGGCGCCATTAGTTTATTCGTATGAGGCAAACCCCCATCTACTAAACAATATTTACCTATAAAGGGCTTAATCAATATTATTGAAAAATATTAGATATTGAAATTACATTGTATATAAGAAGCTGTACAAAAAAAAAAGTAGAAATTATGCGTACCAGTTGGAGAAGGCAGAAGGCTAGATGATGAAGAAGGTAGAATAGAAGACGATGATGAAGAAGGTAGAATAGAAGACAGGGGCATATCCTTTTATCATCAAGGCTAAGGGTATTTTCGTCATAAATTAACTTTTTATCTCCCATGCGTTTCTTTCTCTCCAATTCCTCCCGATTTGGGAGGAAAGTTTAGAGCGGTACAATTCCTCTACAATCCGTTCTGTTCTTCTCTTCTCTTCTTAAAAAAAACTAGGGAGCAACCAAAATTCTCTGTTTTCCTTCCAAATCCTCTCAATTCTGTTCTGTTCTTTCGTTAATTGAAACTCAGGAGCGGGGCGCTAGTATCCACATTATCTGTCAGATTTACATCTAAAAGAGCTATATTCAAATTTAACTGAGAATTTTCCTCTCCACGGATATCATGACGCCAACACCTGTTCCAACCTAAAGTTGATTTTCAATTAGAAATTAAACAATTTTAAATTAATTCTAAATGAAAAGGATGAGGAAAACTAGTAGACAATTTTTGATCTCCAAGCCAAACATCATTCCAAAACTGAATTGTAGTCTCATTTCCTAGTTTTCTTTTAGCTACCGAATAAGGGAGGATACCATAATCTTCAAGACGAGAAATAGAGGCAAGAATCTAAGCCCAAGGACCTTGTCCTCGGTTTGATCTATACTTGGAATCAAGATCTCCTTGATTACAAAAAATTTCTTACATGACTTTTACCCAGTAAATCATCAAAATTCAAGAAGTGTCATTTCTATTTTTTAAGCACGGAGAAATTGAAAGCAATCAAACTTCCAATATTAAGACCTCACTGAGACATATCAGCAAGAACCGAATCCCATTTCACCCAACGAAATTTACGGTGATCATCATCTCCACCCAAAAAAAATCTTATCCCGACAAGCTTCCAAATTTTTAGCAACTGTGACCGACATCGGGAAAAGTGACATTTAATGAGTTCTATAGGGCTTTTTCAGGAATCGATTCTATGTTTGAATAGCAGAAGCACTACTTAGTAGTAGAAACCCCGAGAGACGAAGATGGGACTATTTCATACCACACCCAAAATAGATCTTAATAAAACTGATTAACCTCCAATCGAAAGAGTATCAACCTTCCACATAGACATCTTCTTCTTAACTTTTTGGAGAATAGGCTTCAAACCAATAATATTGTTCATATTTTGACCGACTGGAATCCCCGGATATATAAAAGGCAACTTATCAGGTTTACATCCAACAAATTGAGCAAAATTAACCACCTCTTCCCACCTAACCCCAACACCAAAAATGTTAGATTTTTCTAAACTTATGTTCGATCCGGAAACAAGAAAAAAAATTGCAGAATAGTCACCATATTGATCATATTACTTCTATCACAATCACCAAGAATTATGACATCATTAACATAAAAAAATGAGAAGAAAATGAGAGAGAGGATCTCATTGCCTAAGACCTTTCTGAAGAGGGGAGTCATTAAAAAGACATTCATTAAGAAGTACCGAGCTCTCGTAGAAATCAAACATTCATGAATCCAAAAAACATCGCTTTTTTTTACCAAACTTCATAAACTCCATAATCCTTTCCAAATAATCCCAGGTGACCGAATCATATGCTTTAGAAAATCAATCTTAAATATCATTATTTTTTTTTCTTTCTCTTCTTATACCACTCGATAATTCCGTTTACCATTAATGGCTCATCCAAAATTTGTCTATCTTTAATAAATGCAGTATGTTCACTACTAACCAGATCTCCAATTGCCTTGGAAAGACGAATAGCGAGAATTTTTACAACAATTTTGTATTGAATACCAATAAGACTGATCGGGCGAAAATCATTAATCACCACTGGGCTCGCCACCTTTGGAATCAGTGTAATGACAAAGGAAATACAATCCGAGGGAATTCTCGATTTCTGTAATACATCCTTCACAAAATCAAGGATATCAACCTTAAGAATCACTCAATACTTTTTTACAAAAGCAAAATTAAAACCATTTGGTCCCAATGATTTATCACTACCACACTCCCATACAACTTGTTTTACCTCTTTCATAGTAACCGACCTCTCAAGCTTTAACGAAGAAGACATAGAAAACTCTCTAAATCGAGAGCTTCTATGAATAACCAGGACGACATCAATCTTTTTAAATTTTTTATCATACTGTTCAAAAAAATCTTTTTGAACACATGAAGGACCTATAACCCACTCACCATCCACCTTAACACCCTTTACGGTGAGTTGTCTTCTTTTTTTTATTAAGATCACCATGGTAAAACTTTGAGTTATCATCCCCTTTATTATCCCATTTGGTTTTTGCCTTTTGAGAAACATCCATCAATTCTTTTTTCTCCAAAAATAAAAGACTAGCTCTAACATTACTTCTTTCTTCCACCACCAATATCAATGATTTTTTCAGTTCCTGAAATGACAAAGGAATTACAATCCGAGGGAATTCTCGATTTGTGTAACACATCCTTCGCAAATTTAAAACCATTCGATCCCAATGCTTTACCACTACCATACTCCTATACATATTGTTTTACCTCTTTCGTAGTAACCGACCTCTCAAACTATGACATCCCTCATTTTCGTAACCGAAAAAAATTTCTTTATGCTTTCAAAAATCATGATATCTTTTATTTGCGGAAATTCCCATTATAATACAATATTTTGATTTTCTCAAAATAATTAAAACTCTAAGGATTTCATAATCGATACATAACATATGTTATAGTGTAAAGACCTAACGATCCTGAACACTATTGTAGGTCTTCTCTTCAATCACTCCTCCAACAGTCTTAACACTGCTACCTATGATACATATAAATGAGAGGGTCAGGTTGGAAAACCTGGTGAGATACGTATGGTTTTCAATTTCACGATGTTTTAATGATAGTTATTCATATATCTTATACCTACAAAACCAACTGTTATCATTAACACACACATACACACACACACACACACATATATATATATATATATCATATTTATAAGACAATATACCCCATCATGTCGATCCTCACATATTGGTCCTATACAACGACCTTACCCCAGAAGGATCAATGTGTGAACAACAAGTTGAATATACTGCTTCAGTGATTCCCTGGCGGCAGACGAGGATCAACAAGGACATCATACGAGGGGAAAATGGAGTACTCAAATGAACATATTGATGGGTTTTATACTAACAATCATATGTGTGCATCCAACCCTAGTTTGGATCTATATTTTCTATATTAGACATACAACAAAGAACACAAAGGAAAACCCTAATATGCATCTAATATTTTCAAAATACACATATGAAAGATTAGATCAGATACCTTTATTTCTATGTAGTAATAACAACTAATTCTTGAAGTTCATTTGCTCTTGAGAACAAGTACCAAAGTTGTATTACCTCTAATGCCTCACAAACACACTAGGGTGAATGCATGAATATGAGAGAGATGAGAGAGGGTAGCATGCTCCAAAATTAGGCACTCCTAGGGTTTCACAAGGTGTGGACGAAATCTAGTGCCAAAGGGGTGTATTTATACTTGAGGCTAACTAGGGTTTTAAGGTGGAAACCCTAATTCCTTAGCTTGGGGCCTAAGCAAGTCCATGGACCTCCTTACCTTAGGCCTTGGGCGAAAATTCCTAGAACCTTCTAGGGATTTTCGGCCCATCCCTAATAAGGGTGATCCAATGGCCCAAAGCCTCAACTATCAAATAATTACAAAACAACCCTTGCACTTTCAGTCTGTCCCTTTAATCCCAAAATTAATTCCAAATTATATTTTGGTTAAAACTTATTAACAATATGATTTCTAATTAATATATTATTCTTAAAATATATTAATAAATCATATTTATAACCCAATTTATTATTCTTAGTAATAACTCAACCTCTCTCCTCAATAGTCATACTGTCTAGTCACCAATGTGAAGGCAACTCAAAAGACCATGCTATTATCAAATCAAGTACATACCAATTATAGTTATGGGCTTAGACACCTAATCCAATAGTCTCCCACTTGGATAAGTCTAATAACTATAATTGTAAGCATGACTTCAAAATCTGATTAGCAATCGTAGCTCTCAAAAGTCGATGTCGAACTCTAACCTAGTCAATAACGCGTCCTTTAGATAAGGGAACACAATCCTCCATTCTGCAAGATATCGTGTGGACAAAGACATGGAACATAATCATTCTCAATGTCCAACAGTTTGTTTCGCGATTTCTGATTTGTTTGACAAGGGACTTAATTGAACACATCAACTCAGTCCTGACCGGGCCCGACACATAAGTCAACACAAAATCATCGAGGGGTCCAAGATATCGCTTTTACCCTCTTAGGATAAAAGGAACAGATAAACTTTGACTTATATGCTTGTACTATTTACTCATCAAATCGTACACAACAACACATTTTATAACATCAAGCTATTGATGTGTTTACACATTATCAATGCACAACCAACTTGCAAACAACAACTCATATATCTCGGTTTAAAGATTATACGATATTATCGTCTCACAATCACTCGTGATGAGTTCCATGAAGTGATTCAAATAAGCGTAGGTTTAATCCAATACTCAAATCCTATTTCAGGAGTACTCATGAACATTGCAACAAACCTTTGCTATGTCAAAGCACTTAGACAATCTACAAATCAATTCATGATAGCCTTGCCTAAATTTGAATAATCCAATTATTTTGGAAGTAAAACATGCAAAAGTGAAACAATAGTAAACAATTGACACAAGATAGTAAACTTTACTCACAAATAAATCTCCATTACTTAATCATCAAATGTCAATTACATTTATCTATTACAAGTTTCTAAAATATCTATCTAATCACTAAAACTAATATCGTCCTTCAGACCAATGCTCCTCACATGCTAAATGTGCTTAATCCTACTCAGACCCTTTGTGAGAGGATCTGCAGGATTCTGTTCTGACGATACCCTCTTGACTATGAGAAGTCCTTCTTCTACTCGAAGTCTGATGAAGTGGTATTTTCTATCGATATTTCTGGATCTGCCATGATCCCTTGGTTCCTTGGTTAGGGCAACCGCTCCTTCATTATCACAGAAAATCTCCATGGGCTCCTTTATGGCTAGTACAACTTCAAGGTCTCCAATGAAGTTCTTCAACCATATAGCCTCCTTCGACGCTTCGCTTGCAGCTATGTACTCTGGTTCGCACGTTGAATCTGTTGGGTTTTGAGAATTTTAACACTCCTATGGTGTACATGCAACCCTATAAACCTTGGATCTATGTTTTCTCTATTATACATGCAAATAAGAACATTCCAAGGCTTTAATCCTAACTAGCATACTATGAGGTAACTATACTACAAAGACTAGTTAGATGACATACCTTTTGGTGTAGCTTGATGTCTTCAAGCTTTAAAAGCTTAGCCCCAATAGTGTGGAAGCCTCAAATGGAATCACAAATCACCAAAACACCTTGGAAGACTTTAGAGAATATGGATACTTGGTTCTCTCTAGTGAAATTGGCTAGCCCTCTTAGTGTACCCACACTAGTGCCAATTTCACCAACCGAGGACATCTTTATATAGTGTGGAGGATTAGGGTTAAACCCTAATACCCATGACCTTTCATTTCCTAGGATCCATGGGTTAAAGCTCCATGGACTATCCATGAAAGCTTAGCCCAACCTAAATGAACTTGGCCTGTTCCATATATATAAGAGTCCATATTTAATTAGTTCATTTTGATCACTTAATTAATTCTAAATTAATTCTTGATCAATACTAATTAAATAATATGATTCCATATTAATATATTATAACTTATAATATATTAATATTAATCATAAACATACTATTCTCAAAAGATTATCCATATAAATTGTGTCGGTGAAGTGCAACCCAAATGGACCATACCAGGTCGGGTCAAGTACATACCAAATATAGTTATGGACTTAGACATTAATCCAACAATCTCCCACTTGGATAAGTCTAAAACTATTATTGAGTATGACTTCAAAACCTAACTGGCAATCGTAGCTCTTAAAGCCGCTGTCGAACTTTGATCTTGTCAACGAACTTGTCCATTAGATAAGGGGTCATATATTCCTCCATTCTAGATATCATATGGACTGAGACATGGATTATAATCATTCTCTCTGTCCATTTGTTGTTTCTCGATTTTCGATTCATGACGACTGACTGATTGAACAAATCAAATCAGTCCTGGCTTGGCCAAGCACTCACATGTTTCATCATTAAATCATCGAGGGGCCCACATATATCGCTTTTATCCTGAAGGTAAAAGGAATGGATAAACTTCGACTCATATGGCTTGTTCGACTACTTGTTGAATCATACACAAAGGCACGTTTTATAACACCGAGTTACCGAATGCGTTTTCGTGCAATCAATGTACAACCAACTCATAGTAACAACTCATATCTCTAGGTTTGAAGAATATAAGATATTATCGTCTCATGATCACTCGTGATAAAATCCATGAAGTGATTCCAATGAGCGCGGGTTGAATCCAAGACTCATAACTTATGAGCACTCATGAGTGTTGTAGCCCTTTGTCCAACATCTTAGACCTCTACAAGCCAACCCATGACAGTCTTAATTCATATCTACTTCCAAGATATGACCGACTGTGGATGGTTAGAATAACTTAGTCATTCTGGAAGAATAACCTAGTTTATTCTGGAAGTCAAAACATGCAAAATGAAACACAAGAATAATTGAATCTAATATAGTATCAAACCCTATGAATATAAATAAACACTTTTATTTATCACCATACTGATTACTCTTTATTCATTGTTTCGGTTTTATCAACTTTATACTTGAATTAAAAACACTAGTTGTCCCATGCTCCAAGCATGTACACTATGTTTTTCTTAAACAATAGCTTTGCCATACACCAAGTATGCACTCTATGTTTGTCTATGATCCTTACTTTGTGAACTCGATCAATTGAACATAACTCCAATGATTCTCATTTCACAGTCCCAAATCCTTACTGCAAATGCAAGAATTCCAAATTCATGCCATTTACTAAAATCTGTTAAATTCTAAACTTATATGCATTGATCCTCTTGTAATGATTATGCACAAAGTCAGAAAGACTTGACAACAACCATTACAGAGCATTCCAAAGGAGATCAACTCCTTGGAAATATCCTTCTTGCATTAAGTTTCCTAATCTTACACAGATTAAATAATTTCTAACTTTGAAACATTTCCAGATTCCATTTTGACTATCACATCTGAACAAGAGTTGCCTCCTTACAGATTATGTCAATATGGTCCTTCCAGAATTAATACTATACTTCCAACTGTCCTTGAGCAACCAATCTTTGGTAAACCTTAGATTGTCCTCAACAATTGCTTAATCATTTTTAGTCATATCCAATTCTAGACCTTTTCCCTTCTTAATGCCCCAGGCATTTGGAAATTTTTAGAAAGGATGAATATAGCACATGTAATCGATCCTATATCCGAAGTATATGGGACACGATTCATGATGTCTCACATAAAGACTAAACCAGTCTTTTGCTATAATATTTCCATTTCTATTTGCCAAGTTCTCATAATTCAGATTATGAAAAGGGATGCCGTAATCATAATCGAATTTTAGAACGCAAATAATGGACCCATATAGAAAATTTCCTTATGTTGAGCCATTCCAACATGAAATTCATATATATATATATATATATATATATATATATATATATATATATATATATATATATATATATATATATATATATATCCTTGACTAAATGATTAAAACCTCACGATCTAATCTTATAGATTTGAGATGATGTATAATTTCCTCTCCCTTAATTATCGCAAAACAACTTTTTCCCAATTGAAACTTTTGTTTTCTATAATTAACATTGCTAACTTGCAATACTTATCATAATTATCATGCTCCCACTAACATGATGATTATTAGCATAACACTTATGCTCCCACTAACATGATGATTATTAGCATAACACTTATGCTCCCACTAGCGTTGACATGTACTCAGAAATCAGCTGACTTTCTTACTAAAGTTCAGATTTCTGATACTAGATTGTTTTTTATAAAACTTTATCAAAATCATACACCTTCCCTTAGATAGCTCATAGGTGTGTCTAAACAATTATGAAGAGGGATGTCGTAATCATAATGGTTAGACTTTTTTGCCACTTCTCACAAGTCCAGGCTAGTGTGCCGGTTAACCACACACGCTCCACTAACGACTTTGCGAATGCAAATGTCACAATTGCTATCTAGCTAAAATCTACTTAGTGAAAGTGTTTCCTCGCCATCATTTTCATGAATCGGAGAGAAACCTTATGACACTTAGATTTAATGGTGTATGAGTTCCTACACATATGAATTTGTCAAAACCATAATCACAAGACTAGGTTAGTGACAAATCCTAACTCATATGGATTGAACTTGTGCAATATAACACCGTAAATTTCAAGACAAAATTTTCATTTTAAATAATCATTTTATTCTTAGAACACTTGTTTAAAATCTCATTCATAATCGAATTACAAAACATAGCTCCATTTTCACTTGCATAGAAAACCAGGATCCTCCAAAATATGACTCTTGCTCTGGTGTGTACAATCAAGCCGGTGCCATACCGTGATACTGAAAGAAACCTGAAAACAACATAACACAAAACACTGTAAGCACGAAGCTTAGTGAGTTCCCCAAAATACCACACACATAACACATATAAGCCACTCGAGGCTATAACTCTATGGGTCCGTGCACCCAAACTCTGTGAACCCTTAGGTTCTAACTCTGTGAACCTTCTGGTTCTAACTCTAGGAACCCTTCGGTTCCAACTCTGCAAACATGCACAACATAAATCACATAGAAATAATGCAGTACAACACATAACATACATAGCATACAAATACTCTGTCACATAACTCTGGTTACCTACTCAAGGTAAAGTATAGTGAGAAGACTCACCTAGCAAGCAGAAAGCAGATATCTCCATACTCGGATCTCGAACTCGCCACCGCCTAACACGTAAGGCAAAACTCTCATGACTATAACTCTCGAGACTAGAATCAATCCTTTCAATGCACCCTCTTAAGGGTAAAAGACTATTTTACCCCTCTCTTGGCCCAAAGGCCACATCGCTGACCAAACCCTAAAAGTCAACGGTCAACCCTTGGTCAAAATCAAAGTCCTCAGTCAAAGTCAACCCCTGACTGACCCTACTCGCCGAGTCAACTCTATGACTCGCCGAGTTTCTATAATCAGAACTTCACTCAATCCGCGACCTAACTCGCCGAGTCACTCCGAGACTCGCCGAGTCCAACAACTCTGAGTCCACTCGCACACAACTCACCGAGTCATCCCTTGACTCACCGATTCTCGACTCAACCAGGGAATATCGGGACTCTTCGACAAGACTCGCCGAGTCCAAGAACAGACTCGCCGATTCCAAGACTATCATCAACCTACTCGCCGAGTTGTTCATACAACTCGCCGAGTTCCAGGCCATCTTCATCCAACTCGTCGAGTACACCCATGTGGCTCGCCGAGTACCACCGGTCTGAATCCATTTAGAAGCATTCCAGGCCATGCAATTGCTCCAAAACATAGATCTAGCCTCCTACCACTCATCCATCACGTAAAGTGGCAAACTTTACGTGAATCCAAAGAGATCTAGGCCATTTGCACATTGGGCTAGGGTTTGGGACATGAAAGATTCACTAAACACTCCAACACAGGGACTTTCATGCTCTCTGATTCTTCTCCCTTCCAGATCTGAGGTAGCAACCTCAGATCTAACCTCTAGACTTCCCATTACATCCATAGACAAGTTCCCACAAACCCTAAAATGAAGAAACACATAATAACAACCCAAGAACGAGATATTACCTCCAAGAGATGCCCCAACTGCAATGTAATTTGAATCCAAGCAAAGCCCCTTGCTCCAAGCCTTCAATCTCCCAAAATTCCTTCAACAATTACTTCTCCAAGCTCCAATCCACTCAACAATGGTGCTTCTCCGCGATTTAGGGTTTTCTGGGGCTCAAGGGGTGATAAGGAGGCTGGGAGGAAAACATAATGTTCTTTATATAGGGCTCAACCCCGAGAATTAGGGTTTTCTCCAATCAGCGCCTACTCGCCGAGTCCTCCTCACTGACTCGCCGAGTCGGCTACTTAGCACGCGACCCAGTCGCGACTCTACTCGCCGAGTCCATCCATGGACTCGCTGAGTCACTCTTTCACAACTTACTTTTTTAGCCCTTCAACTCTACTCTTGATATTTCGGGATGTTACATGCAATCTCAATTTCTTGCCACCTGGCAGCTCAAGGGCCTGCCATTGCTTCCAAGTTGTTGTGCAACCAATTGAGAACTCTAAGAACTCATATGCAAAGCCAACTTTAATTGGAATGGGCACAGAATATGTCAACACTGTAACATCCCCCTCTGGCACGTATCACAATATTGTCCGCTTTGGGCCACTCGGCACGAGGACTTCCCAGGGGGTCACCCATCCTGGTACTACTCCCGCCCGAGCACGCTTAACTGCAGAGTTCTTATGGGATCTGCTGCCCTCACGGCTTTAAAACGCGTTGTGACAAGGAAGGTATCCACACCCCTTATATGGAGATGTTTCGTTCTCCTTCCAAGCCGATGTGGGATCAGATCTAACCCACTTTCACCCCCCATTATAGGGTTCGACGTCCCCGTCGAACACATCGACCCGTGCCCTAGCTCTGATACCATTTGTAACATCCCCCTCTGGCACGTATCACAATATTGTCCGCTTTGGGCCACTCGGCACGAGGACTTCCCAGGGGGTCACCCATCCTGGTACTACTCCCGCCCGAGCACGCTTAACTGCAGAGTTCTTATGGGATCTGCTGCCCTCACGGCTTTAAAACGCGTTGTGACAAGGAAGGTATCCACACCCCTTATATGGAGATGTTTCGTTCTCCTTCCAAGCCGATGTGGGATCAGATCTAACCCACTTTCACAACGCCCGTAGATCAGGGCTAGTCAATTTACAAACAATAAGCGTCAAAAATGACTTTTTGATGGAAGATTATCTAGAAGGATTAATCTTAACCAAGTTGTAGTATATGTCACAAGGTTTCCGTGCATATAAAGAACGCCAAAATCCGAGTTATAACGAAGAAGTTATGGCCCGTCGAAGTTTCGCGACAGAACCGGCACGACGCAATGCAACGTAAAAAGTGAATTTACGTTAGAGCGGTATTTAGCCGAAGCAATCTAAATGAGAATCGAAGATCTCATTGTTGGTAACGAAGCGATAAAAAGTTAGGCGAGAACGGACGTCAAACGAAGAAGTTATGAATTTATAACGAAAGTTTATGTCGCGGCCTATTAAAAATAATTAATAAAAATAAAGTCAAAATTAGCCGACGGAGTCTAAACGAAAGTCGTAGAGCATGGTCTCACCTTTCCGTGGATATAAAGAACGTCGAAAACGGAGTTCGTATGAAGAAGTTATGAATTTCCGAAGTTTATTAATCATTTTATATTTATTTTTAATTCAAAATCGGAAGCATTATCCGAAGCCGAGTCACCGGTGTGATCCGGAGTACGCCCCGCGTACGAGGTTACGCTACCGCGTACTCAGCATAGTGTCGACACTTCGGATGACGCATGCAATGACGATTTCGGACGCGTACGCGCTGCGTACGCCTGTACGCCCCGCGTACTCCGAGGCTCCAGCCTCTATAAAAGGAATCCGAAGGCAGCCGAGTCATTTGCTAATTTCCTCTCGTTTTTGTGCCGAAGCTCTGCGCGTAAACCCCCGAAGCTACCCCGAAGCCCCGGTATTATACTCTAGCCCCGAGGCAAGTCCCGAGACCCCGAAGATCCCGAGAAGTTCGGTTCCCGAGCCGAAGCTCTGCCCGCGAGAAGTTCGATTTTTGAAGAGATCTTCCAGATCTGCTGAGGAATACTACTTCTGCAAGTCGTAGTGCTGTCCGATCATCTTCTGATCAAGTGAGTGTATACTACCTTTCATAAACACAATAATAATACGAGTTTGGTTTGAGTGTATTAAGAGTATTGTTGTTTATAAGTGTGAGTGTGTGGTTACTTTCTTCTAACGCATAATTATGAAGTATTTTATACGAAATACGTGTTATGTGTATAGTTTTGTTGTTATGTGTGTGAATGTATGTTCACTTTCTTCTATCTCATAGATCTGATTTATTCTCTATGAAATACGTGTTATGTGGGTGTGCCTCATCTGTTATGTGGAATAGGTATTGAATGAGAATGTTATACAGGTTTCAAACTATGGATAAAAATATATATTTTTATCTACTAATATGTTGGGTAGAACATGGGGAGACAGTTGATGAGTGATAAACAGATGAGAGGCCCCGATGTTGTTGTTGTTGATCTAGTTATTCAGCGAGTATGGATTAGATCAAGAGGTTAGTTTAGATCCGTGAGTAGGGATCAAATCAAGAGGTCAGTTTAGATCCATGAGTAGGGATCAGATTTAGAGGTTAGTTTTAGATCCGTGAGTATGGATCAGGTAAAGAGATAAACTTGCTATTAGTCCGGGAGTATGGATTAAGACTAAGTTAATTGTCCCTAGTCCGGGAGTATGGATTGGGCACAGTTATAGATCCGGGAGTATGGATCAGATATGGATTAAGATTAAGATAATTGTCCCTAGTCCGGGAGTATGGATTGGGCACAGTTATAGATCCGGGAGTATGGATCAGGTCAGGATTAAGGTATAGTTAATTGTCCCTATTCCGGGAGTATGGATTGGGTACAATTATTGATCCGGGAGTATGGATCAGATCAGGAGGTAGTTTTAGATCCATGAGTATGGATCAGGTAGTTTTAGATCCGTGGGTATGGATCGGGTAGTTTTAGATCCATGAGTAGGGATCAGGTAAAGAGGAAAAATATTAGATGTGAGAGTTTAGATCGTGTCATTGTGAGGATCAATGGGGTGGGTTAAGAGTCGTCTTTATGTGGTGAAATTGTGCAGGTTTGAATGTTCTATATTTATAAATATATGATGTAACATTGTGGGATGAAAACCCTATATGCTCACCAGGCTCCCAAGCCTGACCCACTCAGTTTTCTTTTCATTACAGGTAATGACACAAGAGTATAAGTCGGCGGACTTGACGAGAGATTTTGGATTATAGATCAGTAGTTGAATAACTATTGTAAGGTCTATATTATGTTGTTTATGCTTTTGGTCTGTAACGAACATGACATCCCGAGGTTTTATAAAAATACATTCTTTTCGAGAAATGTTTTGATAAAATGGTTATCATATTTTATTTTGGGAACAAATTCCGCAACCGTTTTCTTTAAACGATCACTCTGATTTATAAAACAAAGCATAAACAAATCGGTCTTTTCTGGCCGTGAAAATGGGGATGTCACAAACACGATAGGTTATAAACCTCAAGTCGTGTGCTAGTGAAGAAATAGAGGTTTTTGTTCTTGATTGCTTCTTGAACCCTTTCAGGATCTTTTAGACTCCCACTGTCTCCTTGACCTATAAGACTTTCTTGCCAAATATTCAAGAGATAGTGTGTGGATTCTAATCAAGACAAACACTTAACACAATTAGCCTTAGTTGGTCTTTGTTTTATCCAAAACATCACAACTTACCAATTTCAAATGTACAAGAGTAGAAAAATTTTACTCTTACATTTGACAAGTGCTTTAAACCTTTCTTTAAGATATGTCACTCAACTTACAGTCTTGGAGTATGACTCTAAGACTTGTTTTGAAACGAAGTATGACTCATCTTCTTGATTTGACCACTTCAACAATTCATAGCTCCTCTTTTTAGCTATCAGAATGCACTTAGAGGATGAATTTTGATAAGGTCTCAAAATCATTAAGATGATCTTAAAACATGATACTAAAGTACTCTCCCATCTTTTCAGATTTGAGAAACTTTTATCCTTTTGCCTAATTTGATTCTTCTTATTCGTTCTGTCATACATTGAAAATCTTCCAATGTTTCAGAATTATACTTAAGCTTGTAAGTATAATCATATTTACTAAAACTTAGTAAATCATGACGAATAGTCTTATCCATCTTTTGTGGTGGACTTTGACAAGTGCATAAGAAAATGTACTTGATCCCTTAGTCCTTATCTTGACTCACACATCCATGTGAACAAGTAATTCGTCTTAATTTTCCAATGCTCGAAAGTTCTCATTCATCATACTATCCAACTTGCATGATTCCAAGTTTCTATCCAACTGAAACTTGGGTGATGAGAATCTTTCCTTATTTGGTAAATTTAGACACTACCATAAATGAAAGAATCAAATTCATATTTCCAATATTGCTATCAATGGAATCATATAAACAACATCTTTTCCTTTTTCTACAAATGCCATTGTAAGGATATTTTAAAATAAACAAAAATAAAAATTTTTCTTTTATTTTAAAACTATGCGGGAAAACTAATCCTTACAATGCAAATGTATATGAAAACTTGTTGTTATCTATTCCTAAGCAATCTATCATAACTCTTAAGCACATGCTCAAAATTCTGATCACCGAACCATGCGATCCATCTTCGCGATCAGAATCAGCATATACTTCCTTTAAGTTTCTTTACTTTTCTTTGATTCTTAAAACATCAACATGTGACCCAGCCACATCATGTAATAAGAATATCCAAGTAGGAACTTAATAAAGTTAGACAATGGAATTTACCTGAAATAAAGTCAAAATTATTGACTTTACCATCCTTAGGTAAGCTGGCAGCTTCATAACCAAAGCCCCTTCCTTTGGCAATAGAAATATATGGACCCTTAGGTAATAGTACATGCAACTATCTCAGACTTAACCTTTCTCTTTACCATTTGGTCAACCAAGTTGACTATGGCCAATCCCTTTCCATTTGGAAGAGAATGCATTTCTGGATTTCCTGTGTCACTATTGTCCTTGTCCATAAAGTTTTTGGGAAGTTGATCTCCTAATCAAATTTGCTTTACTAGTACACTAAATCATTTCTGATTTCGCAGCACCAAGCAAATAGATAAGATCATTAAGGGTCTTGTCATAGTCTATTTCACAAGAGTCCCAAAGGAACTCACTATGTGACTTAGAAAGTGATTGAACCACTAACTTTCTCAAGACTTTGACACCCAACTCTCCCGGCTTGTCAGCATGTGACTTCATCTCCAAGATGTGATCACACCTAGACCTTGCCTTGCCAATAGGGCTTGAGTGACTTTGAACTTCTGGGTTAGGGAGAATAATTGGAGGAGGTGGAGGAAGAGAAGTTCCAAGATATTTGGGAAGATCATAGATGTCTGAACTTGACATCTCTTGGGAGATACTCAAGATAGTTGATTTAAAGTCCTTAATATAACACCCAATATGAAATATTAAGGCTAGGACCCAACAAACTATTTTATAACTTGGAAGAGGGATGCCGTAATCCAAGATATAGAATATTTGAAGGTAGGTGAATGACGATTCACCAATTTCCACCATGAAAATGAAATAATTAATTAGGTTTTAATTGGATTTGAAACTCCTAGATCTTTGAGATTCATTGAACGGTTCAATGGCATGTTTCAATCTCGAGTGTGCCCTTCAGGTTTTGTGACTGGGATGTCGAGGATCACAAAACAAGGTGTGAAGTAACCATGCAAATTACTGGGTACCCTTAAGTGTTTACCCCTCAATCGATGTGCCAGTTAACCACACACGCTCCATTGATACTATGATAAACATTAAGTTACCCTTTGCCTACCTTGTTAAATACGAGTTAGTGTGCCGGTTAACCACACACGCTCCACTAACCGACTTAAACAAAGTGCAAAGTGTAATTTCATGGATTAGCACCTTATTCACATTTTCCTAAGTAACTAAGATTGGGTATTATTAATAGTTTAGTTACTTAGTATATATCATTAATACTTTTAATGAAGGGAGAATTATAGTCCTGTCAAACCCGTTCGGCTAACGACCCTCCACCAATCAAGCAAGCGGTGGGTGAGAGTGGACACCCATTAAGTTGCCATTTTATAGGCAACAACCTTATACCCACCTTATAGACCGGCTTCGTGAATGAGGCGTACTAGCGGTAAGACTGACTTTACTCTTATACATATATATATTATTAACTTATAATATTATAAAGTATAAGGGTTGAATTTTAACTTTTAAAATTCTAAGGGCTAACTTGGAATTAAAGTATTCATAAGTGAAAACTTTTCAAATTCCAAAACTTGAGGGCAAGTTTTGTAACTTTCAAAACTTTTCTATTCCATAACTTATGTGTTTAAAGTAGTTTTAATTAAAAAACTCTTCAAGTTCCATAACTTGAGGACAAGTTATGGAAGACTTTAAACTAATAAAAGAATTAACTTTTCTTTATTTTATAACTTATGGAATTAATTAAGGTTACACTTTTTTTATTATTATTTAATGAAGAGACTCTTGGTCCTCCATAACTTGAGGACAAGTTATGGAGTCATAAAACCATTTAATTAGAACTAGACTCTTCATTTTCCAAAGCTTTAATCCTAACTAGCATACTATGATGTCACACCCCCAAACCAAGGATGGCGGAAACGTCCGGGGGTGGAGGACTTCATGTAGAGTATCACAACAACGAGTATAATAGTACTCAAAGTAAATACAACCATCATAAATATAATTGAAAAAGTTACACCAAAGTATATGTTTACATGATTCAAATCAATTACATTATGATACAAAATGAACTGTTCGACAATTTATCGTCCCATCCTCAAAACGTGGTTGATTTCCTGTTTCACTGAATTCCTGAGAATACAAGTAGTTTTGAAAAGTGTCAACACAAAGGTTGGTGAGTTCATAAGCTTTTGACAATAAGAGTTTGAAAATCGATCTTTGTAAAGAGATGTATGATACCAAGAAAAATCCAATATTTTCCTTACAAAAGTTATGTAGTCCTAAATACCAGGACCGAAAATGAACAACTATTTGTCATACTTAAAGATATAAAAGTGATTTTAAATCGGCATAAAACCCTTTCTGATGTGAGAAAAATCCCATAATGAATGATGTGTAGTCTTAAATACCAAGACCGAAAGTATACAATAAAGTATGTAATTGTTGATGTAAAAAATGATTTTAAATTGACATAAAACCCTTTTTGATATGAAGGCGTATAAGTATTTTGCTATACTTAAAGAAATTTCAGTGAGCTAAATAGACATAACTCGCTAATTTAAAGTTAGAACCCGTAAATCTTATGATTGTTAATACCACATGTGAGCTATCATAACCATACTTGACATAGACGGCCTCGTAATACGACGTTCTTCAGGCGTCGCCGTTAAATGACACTTGTCACCACAGACCTGCCGGTCTAGCTGTTGCAAGCAGCTTTGGTGTGGGTTTGTCAAACCCAATATAGATCTATACACAACTATCACGTTCTCCCTACAAGAGACTCTGGTTACAATTTACAGGACTTTTTGACTTTGTTACTTTGGAAATAACCCGAAGGGAATGACTCACAAATTTATTCATTAACAGATTTACGTGAACTAAACGGAAAACCTTTGGTAAATAAGTTTGAGAAGTAAATGATACATAAACTATACCTATTATAGTTTATCCAAAACGTTTGTAATGTATAAGAATTCTTTTATGAATGCTTTAATGCTATGAATCCATAAACTATGCTCATTATAGCTTAATATACGTGTTCTAAATGAATGAATAATCTTATCATGAATGACTATATTTCAGTGTATGATGATAAACTAACATGGAAACACATTCAATATTTGGAACTTATCGTTATACACTTTGCTCAACATAATACAAAGTGTTATGAAAGTTATAAGCTGTTAACAAATTTTCAACCTTTCTACACTGTTTTTGAAAATTCATAGAAAAATCATACGAAGCTGAAAACTAAATCCGTAAATTCTGAGAGTTCCCAAAATGTGTCTAGTATACTCATAATTTTTATCATGATTTTTAATGACCTCCAACTTGTGTGAAAAAGTCCATAATCACAGACTGGTCCGGATTGGTGTTTGAAATGATAGGCAGTTCTGTAAAAATGACCATAAATTGTAGAAAAATCGCATGGAGATGTGCAAGTAGTCATTTTAAAGCTAAGAACTGGAACTACTTATACCTAAAACAGTTTTGAAAACTAAAATGTTTAAGTTGTCCAAAACATTCCGTGAATGGAGTTGAACTTTTCTGATGAAGGCTGTTAGAAAAGTGTAGTTATGTTCTTGGTGTTTTAACTTGTATTCCCCCCCCTAAAAACTTGAGAAAACATGAAAATATAGGGGTATGAACTCACCTTAAGTGATTTCAGTAGGTAAGTGTTGAAGAAGAGAAGTGTTCAACCCAAGAACACTTGAAGAATCACTTGAAGATTCGAAGATCTAACACAATTATGATAGAGTTTGTGTAAGATATCCATGATTCGAGTAGAAAGAAGTGAAATAAGCATAAAGAGAAGGGATTATTCTTACCAAATGTGGAGGAAAATCCCAAGATCAGCCCTCAAATCTCGAGTTCTAGAGAGGGAAAATGAGAGAGAAAAGAGTTTGCTCTTTTTGGTGAAAAGAGAGAAAATGAGAGAAATGAGGAGAGATGAGGCTTTTCTAGCCTTTGACCAATTGTGGGGTTGGAAAAAGGTGTGAGAAGTACAATGAAATGACTAGGTAAGGGCTGATGGGGAATAGTGACATGGAGTGGGTGGTGGAGGTTGCTTGTGTCATAAAATAAAGGAAGGTCAACACTCCATCTTTGTACTTCACCTACTCCCTTTTGGATAAAGTTTTATCCTTAAAAACGTGATTAATTAATAGTTTAGGGGCCTTATATGTTAAAATAAAGTTTTGGGTGAAAATCCCGTGCTAAAACAATTAAAAATGGGCTTAAAACGCGAATTTAATCGAAAACCGGGAGAAAAAGGCTTCCCAGCGAGGCCTCTCGGTCCTAGGCTGAGGTTCGGTCCCTAGGCCGAGGTTCGGTCATGGTGGTTGCTGAGCCGGATGCGAGATGCGAACCAGGAGCGAGAAGTGAAGGGCGAGGGTCTGTCCGAAGGCTCGGTCCGAAGGGTCAGAAGCGAGGATCAGAAGCGAAGCTCAGAAGGGAAGGTTCGGTTAGTCATCAGAAGGGAGGGTTCGGTTAGTCATCAGAAGAGGAAATGGTCAGAACCGAATGAACTGTAGTGAACAGTAGTGAACAGTACCTTCGGTTCGGTTCCTCTTCATCAGAAGGTTCGGTTCCTAAGAGGACTTTCGGTTCCTAAGAGGGGTTTCGGTTCCTGAGAGGGGTTTCGGTTCCTTAAGTCCGTTTTTCGCGTGGACTTCCGTTTTTGGGCTGTTTTCGCCAAATTCGAGGGTCGGGATGCCCCGAGTGATTATAGAAAGTTGGGAGAGATTTCGAGAGAGATTTGAGAGAGATTCCACATACTTAGAGAGATTTGGGAGAGATTTGACATACTTGGGGAGATTTCACATACAAAGAGATATTTGGAAGAGATTTCACATTCTTAGAGAGTTTTGGGAGAGATTTGACATTCTTGGAGAGATTTCTCATTCAGAGAGAGATTTGGGAGAGATTTCACATACTTAGAGAGATTTGGGAGAGATTTGACATTCTTGGAGAGATTTCTCAAACAAAGAGAGATTTGGGAGAGATTTCACATACTTAGAGAGATTTGGGAGAGATTTGACATTCTTGGAGAGATTTCTCATTCAGAGAGAGATTTGGGAGAGATTTCACATACTTAGAGAGATTTGGGAGAGATTTGACATTCTTGGAGAGATTTCTCATACAAAGAGAGATTTGGGAGAGATTTCACATACTTAGAGAGATTTGGGAGAGATTTGACATTCTTGGAGAGATTTCTCATTCAAAGAGAGATTTGGGAGAGATTTCACATACTTAGAGAGATTTGGGAGAGATTTGACATTCTTGGAGAGATTTCTCATATAAAGAGAGATTTGGGAGAGGTTTCACATACTTAGAGAGATTTGGGAGAGATTTGACATTCTTGGAGAGATTTCTCATACAAAGAGAGATTTGGGAGAGGTTTCACATACTTAGTGAGATTTTGGAGAGATTTCTCATAGAGAGAGATAAAGTGAAAACGATTGAGAGAGGTTTCATTGGTGACCTTTTTGAGTGTTCGGCTTCGCAATGCAGGGTCCGTAAGCCCCGTTAAGCCTTGTTTAAGGATCTTGTATACTCCCGATGAGTATGCAACATTGTTTTATCGGTTTGGCTCGCCACGTACCACAGTTTTAGGTTAAGGAGATCTAGATGTACGCACTTTTCAATTTATGATTTCTCAATAGAATAGAGAGTTGTTTAGAAATTACATAACGTAAACTCTAATGCTCATGGAAAATTGAGTTAACCGGTTTGACTTGTTGACTTTAGTTGACTTTGACTTGACCGAAAATTGACGGTTGTCACATATGAGGTAAATATACTACACAAACTAGTTAGATGACATACCTTTTGGTGTAGCTTGATGTCTTCAAGCTTTAAAAGCTTAGCCCCAATAGTGTGTAAGCCTCAAATGGAATCACAAATCACCAAAATACCTTGAAAGACTTTAGAGAATATGGATACTTGGTTCTCTCTAGTGAAATTGGCTAGCCCTCTTAGTGTACCCACACTAGTGCCAATTTCACCAACCAAGGACATCTTTATATAGTGTGGAGGATTAGGGTTAAACCCTAATACCCATGACCTTTCATTTCCTAGGATCCATGGGTTAAAGCTCCATGGACTATCCATGAAAGCTTAGCCCAACCTAAATGAACTTGGCATGTTCCATATATATAAGAGTCTATATTTAATTAGTTCATTTTGATCACTTAATTAATTCTAAATTAATTCTTGATCAATACTAATTAAATAATATGATTCCATATTAATATATTAGAACTTATAATATATTAATATTAATCATAAACATACTATTCTCAAAAGATTATCCATATAAATTGTGTCGGTGAAGTGCAACCCAAATGGACCATGCCGGGTCGGGTCAAGTACATACCAAATATAGTTATGGACTTAGACATTAATCCAACAGAATCAACCACGGTCTCCTGCTTGGAACTTTTCCAAGTCATTCATCCTCCATTTAGGGTAAACACCCAACCCGACTGAGACGGAAGTTATCTTTGTCGGTCTGAAAATTGGCGTCATTGTACCTTGTCACTCTCAAGTCATCACTCCTATGAAGAATAAGGACCAAGTCCTTAGTCCTTCGTAGGTACTTAAGAATGTTCTTAACTGTTGTCCAGTGACCTCTACCGAGGTTCCCTTGATATCGGCTAACCATGCTCAACGCAAAAGCCACATTAGGGCGAGTACATGTAATAGCGTACATGATCGAGCCAACGGCAAAAGTGTAACACCCCGACTCCTAGGTACAAATTTAAAGTTTTATACTCATAATTATGGATCTACTCGACGAGTTGGTTCCCCCAACTCTACGTGTAGAAGTCAAACCGGACCGCGTAATTTATTGAACCTACTCGACGAGTTGAGGACCCTGACTGGACGAGTAGGAGCTAGAAAATGAAATCCTATTTTTTTGGATTTGCCCCTATATAAAGAACTTAATTAGCCTCTTATGGCCTCCCTAACCACTTCATTACCCAAAGAAGAAACCCTAGCCATTATTTGTTGATTCCTTGTGCTTGTGAGACTAAAAGACTGTTTTTGGTGCATCTTGTTGAAGAAGTTTGAAGGTTGAGAAGCTTGGAACAGGAAGAAGCTTGTAAATCCAGCATCTACAACGTTTGGGCATCTATTTGAAGGTAACAAGTCATTACCTTGATCATTCTAGCATTAGATCCCCTTTTTCTTGGGATTAAGGCCGTTTTTAGTAGATATGTGGAGCATTTCGGGTATTGGTCATGATCTGAAGTTGTAACCTTAGATCTGGACTCCTCTAAGTCCCTATAGTCATAAAGTCATCATATTTAGTAAACTTTGGCCCTTCTCTTTAGGTTAAACCTTTCCCTTAGCTTGGTTTTGGCATTTAGGACCATGCATGTACGTAAAGTTTGCAACTTTACGTGGAAACCATGCCCTAGGAGGTTAGATCTACAATTAGAGCTTTGGGGTATCTTGAAATCGTCTGAATGAGAAATGGACTGAAGGGACTCAATGAGTTGCATGGTCAACTCGACGAGTCGGATGAAGGTTGGTCGTGGTGGGTTTTTGCATGGACTCGACGAGTCAGTGAGGCGACTCGACGAGTCATTTAGGATTTTCCCGACTTTTGGACACGCATGGACTCGGTGCGTTGTCTGGAAACTCGGCGAGTCAACTAGGGTTTTCACGATTTCTCAAGTTCTGGAAGGACTCAACGAGTCAGTGAGCTGCACTCGAAGAGTTGGGTAAACATGGACTGTTTACCTTGACTGTTGACTTTGACTTTGACCAAGGGTTGATCAATTTGACTTCTAGGGATATTTTAGTAATTTGGGAATTTATGGAAGTGGATCATTGGTGAATACAGGGTTGGAGTTGGAGCTGTATTTGGAGGAGTTTGACATTATCACTCCGAGCTACTTGTGAGGTGAGTTCTTCTCACTATATCAACAGGGTCTAAGGAACCAATGTCGGCCCTTTCAGATTTGTTTCCGGGTTTATTACATGATATGCTTATTGATCTGCATCCTGGTAGTTAGGATGGTGATATGCTTAGTGACCTAGTAGGTCGGTATCCTGGTATATAGGATAATGCTATGTTAGTGACCGGTTAGGTCGGTATCCTGGTTATAGGATGTTGCTATGATTAGTGATCCGTTAGATCAGTTTGACTGTTATATATGCAAGTGTATGATATTTATGTGCACATGTTAGTTTGATTTGGGGGTTGGGTTGAGGCAGACCTGCTTTGTGCTGAAGGCCAACAAACCCTGGGCGGACCGGATAGACTGCAGACCCAAGAGGGCATACTAGTCAGGCCGAAGGCCCGACGAGCGGTCTGGATAGGCTGAAGGCCCTGAGAGGAGGTCCAGACATGCTGATGGATTAGAGAGCTGTCCAGATAGACTGATGGCCCTGCGAGGCGGTCCAGTTAGGTTGATGTGACATCCCCATTTTCACGGCCAGAAAAGACCGATTTTGTTTATGCTTTGTTTAAAAATTAGAGTAACATTTTAAATAAAACTGTTGCGGAATTTGTCCCAAAACAAAATATGATAAAGATTTATCAAAAGCATTTCCGTAGAAATGTATTTCATTAAAAAGACTCGGGATGTCATGTTCGACACAGATCATAAGCATAAACAATACAGCATAGGCCTTACTACATTATTCCGTATTTACAGGCCTAAAATCCATTAATCTTTCATCCCAAGACATCACATCTATGCTCATGCGCCACTACCTGTAATACAAGAAACTGAGTGGGTCAGGCTTGGGAGCCTGGTGAGCACATAGAGTTTTCAACCCACAATAAATAAGTTATTAGCTTTATCAAACCAAACAAACCCGATTACCCGTTCCCGTTATCCTCACTTTACGTCCCTAAAACATTTAACACAAGGACCTAGTCTAAGGACTATCATCGGGATGGACACTACTGCTAAGGGGATTCCTCAGCAATAAATGTCCTTAAGGCAACCATGTGGGGGATGGAGTACACCTGGTGAGCACACAGTTCAAATAAACACATAGTTCAAATAAACACCTACAGGTTGCGAGCCTGCTAGTGTTCCACTGGACTGTCTAGAATAGTCTGTGGTCGTCATCTATACTCCGCTAGATGACTGGATCATCAATAACATCTATAACGAGGCCTCTCATTATTTCATTTTATCATACCGCAACTAACACATCTACCCATGTCATACCCCAACATTTTCGTAGATATAAAATACATATACAATTTAAATCATTGAAAACATGTATAAAAATGTTCATCCAGCATAGATAGCAAGTATTCAGATAATATGCACACATAGCACGTAATTTATATAAAATACTTCATATCAATGTGTAAGCTGAAAGTAACTATGCACTCACCTGAGTAGGTGGTGACTCGGCGCTTGGTCAACACTTCATTACTCTTAACACATTTTTCCTTCGGCAAAACCTAGTATCATTGCCACTAGGGTTTAGTCTAATATTCACTGCGACTAATTAATAGTCTAGCTATAATTACTATTATATAATCGTTAAACGATACTTATATAACCCATAATAATAGCCCAAGTACTTATTATAAGGTCCTAATAACATTACTATATTAAAACATAAGCTAAACTAAAGATAGGTTAGGCGCAACTCACTTACAGCGGGTTTCCTTCGAAACTGGGCTCCGCCGAAGCAGAGTTTCTGAGCCGGATGCTCTTCTCGTCAGAGCCGTCAGGCGCTCCAGGAGCCTCGGGGCTTCCTTCGGGTGCTAGGGGGTTTGCCTAGGCTTTAGGGGGCTTAAGGAGGCTTAGAGAGAGAGAGAGTGTAGAGAGAGAAAGAAGGTTTGGGAGGTGTGAAGAAGAGGCTAGACCCGACACCTCTATTTATAGTGAAAATATCTGATGGACTCGCCGAGTTGGTGCATGTGGTGGCCTTCTGGTGGTGCCACGTGTCCACTTTTGGTGGTGCCACGTCACCCCCTATCGCGTATCAGCCTTCAAACTTAGAAAAATCACAACTCTCGCATACGAGCTCCATTTTTGACGTTATTTTTTTCTATGCGTAGGTAAAAACAAGATCTACAACTTTCATTTAGACTCCGTTGGCTAATTCTTGACCGATCTCAAATTCAACAGTAGGAGGCGTTTAGACTGTTAAATGACCGCGAAGAATTCGTAACTCCTTCATACGGACTTCGTTTTCGTCTATATTTTTACCTTTGAGTTCCTATTAATGAGATATTCAACTCTCATTTAGGTCACGTAAGCCAAAAACGGCTCGAACTATAATTCGAGTTTCGGGTCGTGCACTGCTAAGCCGAATCTTAGAAAAATCATAACTTCTTCATACGAAGTCAGATTTGGGCGTTCTTTTTATGGATTTTCTCGGTTTAACATATTCTACGACTTCCATTTAGATCACTAAGGCTAAATCTCACTCTATTGTAAATTCACTATTTACGTCTCCTAGTGTCGTGCCGGTTTTGCCGTAAAACTTCGACGGGTCATAACTTCTTCGTTATAACTCGGATTTCGGTGTTCTTTATATGTACGGAAACCTTGAGACATATTATAAAACTTGGTTAAGACTATTTATTATAAATATCTTTTGCCAAAAAGTTATTTTCGACACTTATCGGCACTAAATTGACTAGCCCGGATCTACGGGCGTTACAGTTGATGGCTCATTATGCATGCTGTTTGTTTATATGATATGATTATGATTGTATGGCGTTGGTATTTTGGGGGAAAATACTTAGCTTCGGGCTTATAGTTGTTGATTTTGTTTCTGGTACTTCTGATGATCGCGGGAAGGTGAAGTCGTGATCGTACACCTCCTTATGTTTTTGTGATTTGATTCTGGGATACTCTGACACTATATTATTTTGAAAACAAGTTTTCTAATAATTATTGGTTTTGAAATGTTTTAAAAAGTTTAAATTTGGCATGATTATTATGGATGTTACAAGTTGGTATCAGAGCCTTAGTTTGAGTGAATTGGAGGAAACACTCGTGTGTCTCCAGTCTCAAACTAAGGACAAGAATTTTAAAATGATTTTTCAAATTGTTTTCAAAATAATAAAGGAGGATGCAAGTGTACGATCAGTTGGAGCCAGTAAGTAGACCCCAAAATACCTTACGGATTATTTGATTTTGTGATATGTTAGAACAGCATGCTAGTATTAGGCTAGGGATCTTCAGGAATTGCATGATTATATGATTCTTGATAGCCTAGGGTTTTTCCTTATATGAAATTGACATCATTACTGTAGTTACTTAGTGTATGCATCACGACTGTACGTAATTAAGATTTTATAGCCTGAGAATGTTTGGTTTGACCTTATTTCATGTTCTTGTTTAATGAAGGGCTTAGGGTAGGATCAGGTATTTGAAAGTCTATAGGGTCCAACGTTATTTATGGCTAGCATACGTGAGTGTTGTAGGGTTGGTAGAAGTTTCATGAGTGGGTTGTTCAAGGTCGGTAGGCCGGTATGAGATCTCTAGCATTCCTCTATGAGTGAGGATTGGGCGCTCGCTATGTTTATGTGTTTTGTTAGGGTGTTGTTATGATACTTGAGACAAATATGGGTAGGTGTGGAAGGTAGTATGGGCCCATACTACTGAAAGCACAGGACCCATATGCGTAGCAAGGAAGTCACAACCCCTAGGGTTTAGTTGGGAGTTGGTTCCCTGTTATTTATACAGATTATCTGATATTTTCCTGATGTATTTTTAGTATGGTGGTTACGAGACGTTTTGTGACTGGATCCGGATCAGGATGAGGAGATAGCGGTCAGGAGGGACCGACAGTGCCCGAGGATGTTGGTCAGATGAGGTCGGATGAGCTGGACGCCAGGATTTGAGAGATCCTGCATGATGAGGTTGCTACTTTTTTCTGAGCACAGCTGCCGGAGATGTTTGAGTCCATTAAGACTGCTATGGTTAAGTATTTCGAAGAGCGCTATGCAGAACTTGCTGAGACGGCTACCACAACAACTACATCAATTGTAACGGCGACAGGGGGAGGAGCTAGTCGGGCTTTTCAGTATCGGGACTTCGATAACATGAAGCCCCCGACTTTTGATGGGACTCAGGATCCGATCAGATCCATGAGGTGGTTGTCTTACGTGGAGGGTTGTTTCTTCACATGCTCATGTCCTACTAACCAGAAGGTCAGATGTGCCCTAAACCTGTTGAGGCCCGGAGCAAAGGACTGGTGGAGGTTGATGACTTGGTCTTATACTGATGATCAGAGAACTACAGTTACACGGGAGCAGTTCAGGGATGTGTTCCGCGCTCGCTACATTCTGCGGGTCGAGCGAGAGCAGTTAGCTCAAGAGTTTCTGGATTTGAGAAAGGGTACTGAGACAGTGACGGATATCACCTGTATGTTCACGAAGAGGGTGATGTTCTACCCGGAGTTTGCTTATGAGCAGGCTCAGATGACACATTATCCGAGCATGCTCAAGACTGAGATCCGCCAGTTTGTTGTGACCCAACAATGTGATACTTTGTTGGAGTTACAGGAGGCCGCTAGGCGGTGGGATCTTGAGATTGAGTTACAGCTGAGAGAGCAGAGGTAGGCCCCGGTGCAGTTACAGCCCGCGTCAAAGCGGTTTAAGACCGCTGATTCCAGGACGGGAGGACAGTAGGTTCGCTCTTTGGCAAGTACGGGAAGGGTCACTCGGGGGTTTGTAGATCGATTAGTGCATGCTGCAAATGCGTCAAGGAGGAGCATTTTGTGAGGGATTGTCACCAGACAGTCCCGATTCAGGATAAGAGGATCAATTACCACTACCGTTAGGTTGGTCACGTGAAGACGAACTGTCCACAACTTGCTGCTAGGCCGGCGTAGGCTCCAACACGGGCTACACTGAGGATTACTGATGGGATTCAGAGTAGAGCAGCGCCCCCGAGGGCTTAAGGATGCGCTTTCCAGCATACACTAGAGGAGGCCAAAGCAGCAGCAGACATGGTTGATGGTATGTTTATATCCCTTATCTTACTGATTATATATGTTTTATGCTTATATGTTTGTACCTGTGATTAGGTACGTTTTTAGTGAACTCCTTACCTGGTTTGGTATTATTTGACTTGGGAGCGATTCAGTCGTTTTTCTTTCAATCATTCAGTAGGGAGTTCGGTTTGCCAATAGGAGATCTAGATTGTCCGTTGCTAGTCTCTATCGCCAACGAACATGGGTTTTCGCTTCTTCATTCTATCGGGTTGCGTGTTGGAGATCTTCGGGTATTTTTCCCGATAGACTTGATTCCGATTCCCATGGGGGGTGTGTGTGTGATTGTGGATATGGACTAGCTTAGTCGCTTCGGTGTCATGATCAACTGCGAGGGTCAGCGAGTGGTAGTTCGAACCCTAAGTGGGGGAGAGTTGATTGTGTATGGCAAGGGCACAAGATTGGGATCAAGGTTTTGTTCAGCTGCCTGGGCTCAGTAGTATATTCAGCACGGGTATGCGGTTTATTTAGCGTATGTGGTGGATACGCGGGTCAAGGATCAGATATCAGTTTTAGAGGTTCTAGTGGTCAAGGAGTTTGCAAACGTGTTCCCGGAGGAGTTACCCAGAGTGCCTCCGGAGAGGCAGGTCGAGTTTAGGATCGACCTAGTGCCAGGTGCGACCCCTATCTCCAAGGCACCGTACCGGTTGGTACCACCAACGATGCAGGAGCTGTCATAATAGCTGCAGGAACTGTTGGGCAACCAGTTTATTCGTCTGAGCAGTTCTCCGTGGGGAGCGTCGATCCTCTTCGTCATGAAGAAGGATGGTTCACACCGGATGTGCATCGACTACCGGGAGTTGAACAAGTTGACGGTGAAGAACCATTATCTACTGCCAAGGATAGATGATCTTTTCGGTCAGTTGAACGGAGAATCTTGGTTCTCCAAGATAGACCTAAGGTCTGGGTACCATCAGGTTAGAGTTAAGGAGGAGGACGTGGAGAAGACCGCGTCTGGACTCGTTATGGACATTAAGAGTTCGTGGTGATGTCGTTTGGGCTCACCAATGCACCAACGGTGTTCATGGATCTGATGAATCGGTTCTGCAAACTGATGCTCGATCTCTCGGTCATCATGTTCATAGATGATATCTTGGTGTACTCCAAGACCCGAGAGCAGCATGAGGAGCATCTTCAGGAGCTATTTGGAGTTTTGAGACGAGAACGACTTTACGCTAAGTTCTTGAAGTGCGAGTTTTGGTTACGAGAGGTCCAGTTCCTTGGACAACTCGTTAACTAGGAGGAGATTTTGGTCGATCTGGCCAAAATCGAGGCGGTTATGCAGTGGGAGGTTCTGAAGTCTCCGTCGGATATTAGGAGCTTTTTGGGATTGGCAGGGTACTACCGGACATTCATACAGGATTTGTCCAAGATTGCAGTACCCCTCACTCGTCTGAAGAGGAAGGGGGTGGATTTTTGGTGGGGCCCTGAGCAACAAAGGGCATTTAAGACCCTCAGGTAGCGACTATGCGAGGCTCCAGTCTTGACTCTCCGGGAGGGAGTTGAGGATTTTGTACTGTTCTGTGATGCATCTGTCACAGGACTGGGAGCGGTCCTCTTGCAGAGAGAACGAGTGATAGCCTACGCGTCGCGGCAGCTGAAGCTGCACGAGACAAGATACCCTACTCATGATCTGGAGTTGGGAGTGGTGGTATTCACTCTCAAGATTTGGAGACATTATCTCTATGGGGTCCGTTCATATACACGGACCACAAGAGTTTGAGACGCATCACGGATCAGCCGAACATGAACATGAGACCATGAAACCCTTATTTGTTAGCCTGCATTGTCCCTATAATCTCAAGCATGAAACCCTAAGCCTCTCCTTTGTGTTTTGAGCTCATTGTGTTCATTTTTGTGTGTTTTGGTTCATATTCAAGTAGTAGAATCTTAGTGCAAGGTGGTGGATCAAGGAAGAGCTTGTGGATCTTGTTTATTTGTTTCATTTCCAGCTTGTTTGAGGTAAAATGCTTTGATCTTGCTCATTAGTATCTTAGATCTATAATTTGTGAGTTTTGGTCCCTTTTGGCCCAAAGAGTGGGATCTAGTGGTTTGATACCACTCCAGGAGCTTTGAGTTGCCACTCACGGTGTTTCAGATGTTTTAGATGCATAAAGTTGTCACCTTTAAGGTTTATATCCACCCATTGTAACACCCAGGATTTTGAAAGCCAAGAAAGTAAAGGAAACCCTAAATTTAAGAGGGACTCGACGAGTCAAAGGAAGGACTCGGCGAGTCGGAGCGGGATCCGGGTCGATAAGAAAGTGACCAACTCGACGAGTCGGCCAACTGGACTCGGCGAGTCTGGTCTGTGCGAGGAAAACCCTAAATCCGGGGCTTGGAGCCTATTTAAGCATCTTAATCTTCTTCCTAGGGCTCCTTTACAGCCTCTTACACCCAGAACGCCGCACCTTAAGCCCCCATTGTGTTCATTCAAGCTTCTAGTCATTTTTGAGTGGGTTTAAGGAAGAAGAAGGAGTGGGAATCCTTGAAGCATCAGGGAGTGGCTTTGGATCTGAAGTTTGGGAAGCATTTCAGAGCATTGGAAGGTATCAATTCGTTTCTCTCCTCCATATTTTCCTTGGTTATGAGTTTTGGGGCTTTTAAGCCATGTTTAAGACCAATCTTGAGCTTGAGGTCCAGATCTGAGGTTGCTACCTCAGATCCATGTTTATTTTGGTATGTAATCCCATAAAGTATCAGCCATTGGGTGGAAATTGGAGTCTCTTGGTCCTAAACCCTAGCTATGGGTGTATTTTGCCTAGATCTCACTCTCTACACGTAAAGTTTGCAACTTTACGTGGGAAATAGGCTTGGGGAGGGTAGATCTATAGTTTGGAGCTCATGCATGACTCGGAAGTCCTCTGCATGTAAGTGGATCTTAGTGGACTCGATGAGTCCTTCGAGTGGACTCGGCGAGTAGCTTGAAGATGAGGAGGAACTCGACGAGTGGGATGAACAGCTCGTCGAGTCGGATGAAGATGGGCATGAACTCGACGAGTTGGATGAACAGCTCGTCGAGTTGGATGAAGTTTGTCGTGTGCTCGGCGAGTCTGTTCTTAGACTCGGCGAGTCAGGTCGAGTGGTCCCAAACCCTTCGAGTTAAGACTCGAGTCAGCGAGTCGAGCCAGGACTCAGTGAGTTGGTCAGGACAGGAATCGGGAATCAGTAAACTCGGCGAGTCAGGGGCTGACTCGGCGAGTAGAGTCGCGAGTGGAAGGACTCTGGATTTATGAACTCGGCGAGTCAGTGGGGTGACTCGGCGAGTAGGGTTGACCTGGAAGGTTGACTTTGACCAGAGTTGACTTGGTTAACCTTTGGAGGTCAGTTAGACTAAGTGTTGGGTTGTTGTTGGTAGCTCGGGGAGCTGGCGGAGCAGCAGTTCGGAGTTAGCGGTCAGGTAGCGGTCAAAGGGGTTAGCAGCGGCAGTTCGGCAATATCAGGTGAGTTTCCCTTTGTATGAATGGGTCTACGGCCACAATGCCGGCCCATGTAGTTATGAGTAGAAGACCCGGGGGTTAGCCCTAGGCACAGTATGCTAGTATGATATTTGGACGAGGTCCAATGACAGAGGGCGGGTGCCCAAGGAGCGGTTTATGTGATAGTCTATACTTGTTGTCTGTGTGATTCTTGTATGTGCCTGGTGGGGAGGTGAGAGAGGGCGAGGTCCCGTATCTCACCAATAGCAGAGTGTGGATGGTGTTCCACATCTCAGTAGCAGCAGAGCAGCGGCGAGGCCCAAGTTAGGAAAGGAGTGAGGGTGGGCTGGGCCCGAACCTCACTATCAGCAGGAGTATGGACGAGGTTCCATGACTCATCAGTAGCAGAACTCGGGCGGGGCCCAGAGATAGGCGAGGCCTTAGAGCAAGGGTTGTTAGTATATGTTTAGCTTATGTAATGTTATGTGATACGTTTATGTGCTATTATATGTTAGTGGGCGAGGCCCTGTGACAGGCGAGGCCTAAGTGAAACAGATCTGTATCCGAGCGAGGCTCGAAGCCAGGCGGGGCCTGGAGCGGCGGGGCCGTTGTAGCGGGCGAGGCCCGAAGTAGGGGGCGAGGCCCCGGATAGCGGGCGTGGCCCAGTATGTGCAGAATGTGGTTATGCATGGTATGTGGTAAGGTGGGGAACTCACTAAGCTTCGTGCTTATGGTTTTCAGTTTTGTTTTCAGGTACTTCCGGTAGCGGAGGGAGGAGCTCGGAGTGATCGCATGACACACACCATAGATTAGTCAGCCTGGGAATGTTTACTCTGATAATAAACAAGTGTTTTGAAAACTTATACTCAGATCATGTTTTGGAATGATGTCTTTGTTTAAAGTAATGTTTTATTAAAAAGAAATTTTTGGTCTTGAAAATTGGGGGATGTTACACCCATGCATGAGTTTATGTCCATTTAATGAAAGTAGAGTGTTATATTTTGAAGTTGGGTCTTCATGGGGCATGTAAAGTCACCAAGTCATTGACTTTATGGTTATAAACACTTATTAGGACTCAGATCTGTGGTTTGGACTTCTGGGCTTAAGCATTAAGCGCTTAATGAAGAGTTTGGCTTAATGGATGAGTACGTTTGGCGTATAAGTTTGTACGCACATCGTAAAACCCAAATAGTGTGTACACTTAACGTATAGTTGAGTATGCCTCGCATACTCAGTCAGGTGGGATTTTGCATTTGGGCTTCGAATTTGGGCTTAGGTGTTTGAGTTCTTATTGGGCCACCTGAGTGCAAGTGTTTTGGACTAGGAAAATTGTTGGGCTTTAGGGTAAGGCCCATGTATGGGGTTTGGGCCCAGTTTGGAAAATTGGGCCATAATTCGGATTTGGTTGATTATTGGGCTTTTGGCCCTTTTAGATTGTGAATTTGGGCCTTAGTCTTGGACCAAGCTAGGTTAGGGGTAAAATGGTCTTTCTACCCCCAAGCATGGATTTATGGTTATTAATTGGAACCCAAATGTTAATTAGGTGTTGTTTTTGTGACAACCGAAATTTTTTATTTGTATAAACTCCACAATTAAGCAATCCAAAAATTAGCCAAATTTATTTGAAAACATTTTTGGTCGGATTTAATCCCGTTGGAATATTTTAAATAATATTTGTCAAGCGAACCAAAAATAAGGAAGTATAAATTAGAGTTGTCGTGTTTAACGTAAGTCGTGAAACTCCAAAAATTTGGAGTTTACGGGAGAAAACTCAGAGTTTACGGCCGCAAACCCCCGAGAGTATAAATATGACACTTAGTCATTTTCTCTCATTTTTCCAACTTCCACCTCAAGAACACTCAAGAAATCCTCTCAAGTATCATATTTCTTTTCCGTCAAATCCGCCAAAATGTAAGTGTTTCTTGCCTAGATTCATTCATATAACACTTAATCTAATGTTTTTACATCATTTCATCCATGGATTTCGATTTTTGTTTAGATCTTCAAGTGTTCTTCTAGAACACCAAGAACACACTAGTGTTCTTGGCCAAAATCGATCCTTCAAGCTCCTAGAACGTAAGTACACTTGCCCTAGCTTCTTGTGTGCTTAGTATGATCTTTTTTACACTCAAAAATCATCATTTCCACATGTTCATATGGGTTTACGGTTTGGGGAGGACTCCCAAAACCGTAAACATGTCCAAAGGGTGTTTAAGTGCCCTTAACACCTTCCTATGCTCGTATAAGTGACTAGAACCTTGCATGCATGAGTTAGAACCACCAAAACACAAGAGAAATGGACAAACATGAGTTTACGACCGTAAACACCCAAGGGAGTGGTCCAAGGACCGTAAACTCCATAAAGTGTCCATTTTGAGCTCTAGTCACTTCCATAGCCTTTGATTTGAGTCTAGCATAATTCCTTGAGTGAGATAAGACCTTTAAACACCCTATGGCACCACTACCATGAGTTTATGGCTGTAAACTCATGGGGGTTATGGTCCAAAAACAGTAAACACCCCTAAGGGCCACCATTTGTGGAGTAAACTCCAATGTGAGGCCATACTCTCTTTATATGCAACCCTTGGTATTCCTAGCACTTGTAGCAAAGTGTTTCCACGCTTTAGGATGTCCTTACTTGCATAATTGGTTGTTAAATGACTAATTAGATACTTAAATGTATCATTACTTGTTAAATAGGATCCGAGTGTGTGTTCAAGTCCCCAATTGACACATAGCATCCTATACCGTCCGTTCATCCGAATCACCCAAGTCAGGTGAGTTCATACCCCTGAATCAACCTTCTAAATGATTTTAAATGCTTTTATGGGGGGGGGGGGGGGGGATACAAGTTGAACTATAGAGTTATTAGATCAATCACATGTGATTAATAACTGTATAGAAAAATAGATTTTGCTTGTTAAGCTGCTTTATTCAGCTAAAGGTTTTTGACTCTCGTTTTCAAATCTCGTTTAAGGCATGAATATCTCTTTTAGATTATCAAAGATTTTCCAAAGATTTTCAAAGCTTGTTTTATAAATTGACATCAAGTCATAAGTTCTTATTGATAGATTTTCCAAAGGTTTTACCAAAAGTTCTTTTATGCTTGTATATTGTAAAGTGCATGCCTATATATGTATAGTTATATAAGCAATGTTTGAAGGACTTAGGAAGGCTAACTTCGCTTAAATTCCTTTTCCTTGTTTGGATGCGGTTTAGAGCATCGGTTATCCGTCCGAAGGTCGTCTAAACATTGGTTATATATCATGTATACATATGTAGTCATAAAAGTTCTCTCAGCCAGTTCATCTCCGTTGGGTAGCAAATGCATCCTTCCATTATTCATATGTCTAGAACACCAGTAACAATTATAGGAATAGTTAGGAGATTCTATTTACTCTCTCTCACTCTCTCACTCTCTCATTCTCTCTCTCTCATTCTCACTCTCTCAGTCTCTCTCTCTCTCTAGTACGAAGAATCACTCAGGAGTCAATTCATTCGTGAGTCTATACTATTATTATTATAATACTTTAAATAGAACGTGACACACTATTTCCCGATACGACACTTCATAGCGCCATCGCCGGGTAACCAGAGTCTCCTGGAGGGAGAGCGGACATCATGTGTATAGATCTATACGTGACAGACACTCCGCATCCTGACTGCTAGCTACAGTCCGAGCTGGTAAGGCCCATGGGTGAATAATGTTACTAACTCTACGCATGACCTGGAGGGTCATTAAGGATTCGATCGTCAATCAGCATGGTTACATACGAGTTCACATTCAACCCTTTTGTTCCCTTTTAGACTGAGCCAGGCGTATCGTTCATTCGATACCCTCCTGGAGTCTATGTTTTATTCACATTTTAGACTGAGCCAGGCGTATTGTTCATTCGATACCCTCCTGGAGTCTATGTTTTATTCACCTTTTAGACTGAGCCAGGCGTATTGTTCATTCGATACCCTCCTGGAGTATATGTTTTACTCCCTTTAGACTGAGCCAGGCGTATCATCCATTCTATACCCTCCTGGAGTCTATGTTTTATTTACTTTAGCCAGCAATATTACTGCTGAGGTATAATATTATTTTCCCCTATTGTTTCTACTTGTGATTTTTCTCATAACTCCTTTAAAGTAAAAACTATATTTTGATAATGATAGTATTTATGGGGAAATTACTCCTTAAAACATAAAACCATCGGGTCTTAGTGGAAGACTGCTTTGGATAGAGATACTCCTTGGTTTAAACGTAGAACGATTGGGTCTTGGTAGAAGACTGCTTTTAATTTGAAAATGTAGTATTTTCTGGAAAGAATTCTAACACTCAGTAGATTCTAAATCACCACCTTTTATGAGTTTATTTTGAAGAGAAACCTGTATTTATACTAATGTCATTAAATACTTATGAGCTCAGCAGCATTTAAAAATGCTGATACTCGCTTTCAAAATAACTTGTATTCTCAGGTCATCGATAGACAGGTACACTCCGGGAGCTTTTGCGAAGATAGCCTTGTACCGAGCTGCACTTTATGTTGTTCTCTGTATTTTACTCTTGATGTTGTTACTAAATGTAACCTATGTAAAATTATTACTATTAATGCAATGATCGTTGTACTTTGATTACTATATTGCATATCTTGTGATACTTGACATGACGTCCTCCACCCCAGAACGTTTCCGTCGTTCTGGTTTTGGGGTGGGACAATTTTGGTATTGTTTAGCTCGGGGATTCGTTGGAAGAGTAGCAAGGGTTTATCAGTGTGATTCAGCAGTGTGAGGTGAGTTTCCTCCCTATGTTTAACGGGTCGAAGGCACCAATGCCGACCCATGATTATGCTATGTTAGTATGCTAGTTGTCTGTGTGACCCTTTCATGTGTTATGTACTTGTATACTTATCATGCGGGCCCAATGACCATGTTGTATACTATGTATCTTTGTGATTATTACATGTTTATGTGTTTATTTTTTATATGTGTTATGTATACTGGGTGGGGCCCAAACTGTATACCGAGCGGGGCCTGATGACAAGCGGATCCCATTATATGTTATTTATGTATGATATGTGGTATTTTGGGGAACTCACTAAGCTTTGTGCTTACGGTTTTCAGTGTATGTTTTAGGTACTTCCGGTTCCAATGGGAAGAGTTCGGGTTGAATGCATCGCACACACTACATGGATTTCGCTTTTGAGATATTACTATGATTGTTACAATGTTTGATAGACTTATTTTCACTTGGGTTGTATGGATAATGTTTTTCGAATACTATTTTATTTAAATTAAAAATGAAAATTTTGGATCATATTTTTGGGACGTTACAAGTTGGTATTAGAGATTTGGTTTGAGGGATTTGGGCACACTCTAGGGTGTGTCTGAACTCAAACTGAGGATTTGGTAAAGTTTTTTAAAAAAGAATATATTTTTAAAGAAAAAAGTTTTTCTAAAATAAGAAAGGGTGTGGTGCATACAATCAGCCGAACTCAAGTAAGTTTTCCCAAAATACTGATACATGTTATTTGATATGCTTTGATATGTAAATATGTGAATCGTATGCTAGTTAGGGCTAAGGATCTACTCAGTCTGTGACATCCCCAAATTCACGATCATATTAAAAATTTTATTTATGCTTATTCAAAAACCAGAGTATCCATTTTAAAGAATAATATTGCGGAATTTGTTCCTAGAAAACATGATAAAGATATTATCAAAGCATTTCTGAAGAAATGTATTTTATTTATATTAAAACATTAGGATGTCATCGTCAATACAAAAATATAAGAATAAAAAGACCTTACATTTATTTACACTAATGATTTACATCTCCTTTAATCTCTCAGTGTAATGCATTTTCGCATCAATACATGTGATTCAAATAAACTGAGTTGGTCAGGTTGGGAACCCTGGTGAGTACATAGGGTTTTCAACCCACAATAATATAGTTAATTTGTTTCTTCACATACTTCATGCCAAACAATTAACCCGATTACCCATCCCTTTTATCTTTATTTATTTTTCCCTAAGGGTTATCTCCTATACCGTATTTACCTCTCATCGCCTTACATCACATTTCCTTATATGTTTGTTCCTAAGGACTTTTCCTAAGGATCATCGCCTACATCGCATAGACAGTACTGATTCGGGGATTACTCCCCCAATACGTGTCAAGTAAGGGTTAGAGTATCATCGCATGAATATGTAGTTACTACATCGCGTGGACTCGTAATTCATCACCTACAGGTTATGAGGCTGGCGTTGTTTCCACATGACGTTTTTAGATTAGTCAGTGGTCGTCATTTATACTCTGGTAGATGACTACATCGCAACATCGTAGGTCAAGGTTATGGCATCTCATAATCATCTATTATCTCGCATCACCTATTAATCATAACATATCTATCATCACCTTTCTATCATCACCTATCTCTCATCACTCATCTACCCATCTTTATCCAATATATTTATAGGCATAAAATACATATACAGTTTAAATCACGCAAAACATGTATAAATTGTTCGTCTAGCATAGATATCAGGAACACAGATTATACGCACATATAACATGTATTAATATTAAATACTTAATATCTATGTGTAAGATGAAAGTAACTATGCACTCACTTGTTAAAGTGATGACTCATAATTCGGCAGCGCTTCGCTTCTAATAATCGTCTTTTCCGTTGACAAAACCTAGTATTATTATCACTAGATTTTAGTCTAATATTTATTACGACTAATTATTAGCCTAGATTTATCTTTAACTCAAGGTCTACGTCATGATCTATCAAGTAAGGATCAGCCATGCATGACAGTTGGGAGGCTGGACCATTTCGGCATATAGCTTTTTCTGAAATCCAACAACCAAGCCAACGTGACCATTCTAGACACCTCCCCCGTATGTAGTCCAATCAGTATAACGACTTTGAATCACTGATAAATATTTTTTATAGGTTCATAATAACAATAATGAACTTAAACATAAGTTATACTTAAAGTATGGTAAGCATAACTTACTTACAAGCAGGTTTAGCGAGGAACTGGGCTCTGTGCGAGCAGATTTCTGAACCGAAAGCTCTTCTTCTCGGAGCTTTTTGATGCTTTGGGACTCACTACTAACTCCTAAGAAGGTCTAGAGAAAGTCCTTGAGGCTTTAGGGAGGTTTGGGAGAGAAGTTGAGGGAAGGTTTGAGGAAATGAGGTGATTTATGCCTCTATTTATAGGCTCGAAATCAAGCAACATGGCGTGTTACTGAGCCCAATACGTCGTGTTGGGTTTCCAAGTGTCACCATCTAGTAGCAAGGCGTGGGGAAGAAGCAGTGGCTCAGATCGCACCACGTGTCGATCGCAGATTACTCAAAAAACTACAACTTTCGTTTAGACTCCGTCGGCTAATTTTGACTTTATTTTTAAAGTTATATTTTAACAGACTTAGACAGTTAAAGTCCGTTAAAAAATCATAACTTTGTCAACCGACGTCCGTTTTTCGACTGTCTTTATATCGTTGAGTTCCTAATAATGAGATATTCAATTATCATTTAGGTTGTGTTGGCGAAAAATCGATCGATCTAAAATTCGATTTTCGGGTTGTGCATTGCTATGCTAAATCTTAGAAAAATAATAACTTCCTCATACGAAGTCAGATTTGGACGTTCTTTTTATGTACATTCTCAGTTTAACATATACTACAAGTTTCATTTAGATTTATAAGGCTAAAAAGTAGTTTATCAAAAATTCACTTTTTACGATACGTGGTGCTGTGCAGGTTTTGTCGCAAAATTTCGACGGGTCATAACTGTTGGGTTTTGAGCATTCTAACACTCCTATGGTGTAAATGCAACCCTAAATACCTTAGATCTATGTTTTCTCTATTATACATGCAAATATGAATTTTCCAATGTATTGTTCTAACTAGCATAATATAAAGTACATATAATATAAATTCTAGTAGAATTACATACCTCTTGTTTGGTGCTTGATTCCATGGAGCTCGAGAGCCTAGTGCCCCAAATGTGACACCTCAAATGGTTCACACAACACCATGAACATTTGGAATAACTTGAGAGAAAGTAGAACACTTCTAAAATCGGTTTGCCCTCACTTATTTCTTCTAGTGGCCGATTTTTGCACAAAATAAGATGCTTATATAGTTGTTACAATTAGGGTAAACCCTAATTGTCATGGTTTTCCATTTCCTTGGATCCATGGGTTTAAATACACCATGGAGCATCTTATGGGTTTTAGCCCAACTTGATAATCCATGGAGCAATAGCCTACTATATAAGTATGGATGATTTACACAATCAACCCATATATTTAATTAGTCTTCTTTTGATCACTTAATTAATTCTAGATTAATTCTTGATCAATACTAATTAAATAATCTTATTAATATATTAGAACTTATAATATATTAATAAACCTTAAGTGTTATTTCTCTCATTTTAGTCTATCCAAATGCATGATGCCATGCAACCCAAATGGACCATGCCGGGTCGGGTCAAGTATATACCAATTATAGTTATGGACTTAGACACTAATCCAACAATAACTTCTTCGTTATAAGTCGGATTTCAACATTATTTATATGTACGGAATCCATATGACATATATTATAACTTTGGTTAAGATTGTTTATGCTAAATAATCTTCTATCAACAAGTCATTTTTGACACTTACTACATTTAAATTGACTAGCCCGAATCTGCAGGCGTTACACAGTCTTTGCATAATAGAATTCTAGGAGAGATGCCTTTGTATGCCAATTATATGAGCTTGTAGACTTGCATGCTAGTATTGACCAGTCAGTGATAGGATGGCTTGGTTAGGTGATGATTGGTTCTGATTACTTGATGCCCGAATGCTGCTTGATTTGTGCTTTTAGGAGTTCTAACTAGCTTCAGCTAACTTGTAAGCGAATATGCTAGGTTACATATTATGGGAACTAAATAATTTTAGAAAGTTAGGTTTTAACTCTATTTTGTAGCTCTTGTTTAACTCCAAACGTTGTAGTGTGATACCCCTCATTCGAATAATTATTTGGTTTTTGTAATATGTAACTGTATTCGTGAGCTAGTTAGAGGAAGTTGGCGGGAATTCCTTCTGCAGCTGATGGCGGAGAGTGGTGTGGAGTTTGACCTAGGAAAACCTAGGATGAGATCTAGTGTTGGGAGCCTTATAAAGTAACTTGGTTGAGTCAAGGCAATCCTTGAGAAAGTACAGATAGATGTGGAAGGTAGTATAGGCCCGTACTATTGGAAGCAGATTATCTGTACTCGATTGAAGGAGGGTTGTGATGAAAGCAGGGAGCTTGTGGAGTTGTGGTTCCCCGATATATATATATATATATATATATATATATATATATATATATATATATATATATATATATATATATATATATTGATGCGCATTCTGATGGTTTGTCTGGTCTATTTTCAGTATGGTGACTATTGGAGCTAGGTTTTGCAATGAGATAAGAAGACTTTGATTAGCTTGATTGGAATCAAAGATTTGTTTACAATAAGAAACCATAGGTATGTAATTTTGTGAATTTCGATTTCATATAGGGTTTATAACTTTTGTTGTTCAATAGTATGTTGCTTCATTAGTGTTATGACATAGATCTATTGGGTTGCATGTACCCTTAAGAGTATAATTTTTCCGCATTATTACATGTAAAACCCATCATTTGCATCAACACCAGTCATTACAACTCTTAGGATCAGTTTATGTCTATTATAAAACTTACCCTCATTTACTCATAAATAAACTTTAAACACACAACTATGTTTTTATGATATGGTACATTAAATGTTAGACATCGACACATGCATGCCCGGTAACTATCCAAAACCAAGTCTCAACGAATTTCTTACCTCTTATGTTTATCATTTTTCATCAAATGATGATTGAATGTATTCTAACATAATTTGGTTCTCAAATATTGTAAATCACAATTTTGACTAAAAAATACATACATTTGGTTCACGTATGTACCTTAACTTTAAGATCCACTTGTGCTTACAAAAATTACAAGACAAAACTGCAAAATTGGTCCATGTGGATGGTTAAAATCAAGGTTGTGAAAATTGTTCAGCGGTTGACTGTTGTTAAACGATTAATCAGACTAGGCAGCGATTAATCGATGACTAATCTGATACCCTAAATTACTAATAAATTATTTAAATAATTAATATATCCTAAAGAAATAAGTATTTGAAAATTTTTAATTTTAAATTTTTGAATTTTTGAAAATTTTGGTATAATATTTTTAAATTTGAAAACTTGAAAATTTAAGTTTTTTGGTGTAATATTTAAAAATTTAAAATTTTGAATTTTTAAATTTTTTTCCGCCTATCACCGCTACTTTACCTCAACTATTTATTTTTTACTTCTTCTTTATTTATTTAGTATTCAAAATAATTATAAAATAAAATACCATCCCAACCCATCCTCTCCACCGTACCACTTCTCTTTCCCTCTCTCTTTAACTTTCTCTCTATTTCCCTCTCTATCTATCTTTTTTATCTTATCTCTTCCTCCTTCCAACTCAAATTTCTTCCTGGAAATTAAAACACACATGCACACAAACACATCACCAAAACCTACAGATACCTACAACTCAAAATATATACACAAAAAACAGACTAAAAGTTTAAAACCTTAACAATTGCAAATGGGTCAGATGAAATCTAGTGAAGAAGAAAGAGATCAAACACAAACCACCTCCATGTCAGCAACAAAATACAATATATCAACTAAAATAAATTCAATGAATACAGTCGCGTATTAATAATTTATTCCAACCCTGAAACATATATCTATTAGAATTTATAATTACTAATCTTGATTTGGCATTTAATCTCATCCCTATTAGATAATCACTAACAAAATACAACAAATCAACAAACCAATACCAAAATTACTTAAAAACATTACCGAAGTCTGGTTGGGTGCGGGATTGAAACCATAAGAAATTAGTCCATCTCCTTTTGTTGGTTGTGAGGATTTAAATATTAAATTGCTAATTTTCAAGGAAAGAGGTAAACTCCATTTTGAAATAATTTTAGGAATCAACATGATTGAAGGTGAATGTGACATCCCCAATTTCATGGTCAGAAAAGACCGATTTTTTTATGCTTATTTAAAAATCAGAGTATCCTCTTTGAGGAATAATATTGCGGAATTTGTTCCCAAAAACATGATAATGATATTATCAAAGCATTTCCGAAGAAATGTATTTTATTTATATTAAAACGTTGGGATGTCATCTTCGATAGAAAAACATAATCATAATGAAATATTACAAGCCTTACAGTAATTAAACTAGTGGTCTAATACTACTTGAATCTCTCAGCAAAATGTATCTTTTATATCACTACCTATGATATAATAAACTGAGTGGATCATGTTGGAAAAACTGGTGAGTACATAGGGATTTCAATCCCACAATGTTATATATATATATATATATATATATATATATATATATATATATATATATATATATATATATATATATATATACACACACACACTAGTCGTTTACTCGCGCCAAACAACGGGTGCAAATAGTTTTTTTTATATAAATTAGTTTCTAGAGGCGATTACTTTTTTTTGTCACAAATGGTTTAGTGTTTACGTTGTTGACAGCAAGGGATGGATATTAGTACAAACTATGTTGTTTAATTTGTTTTTATGAAAGTGAAAAATTAAAAATGGTATTGCAAAATTCATCTCAAATTAGGGAATATTATCAAAGTGGAGATGCATGTCATCAAAATTAAAATAATAGAGAAAAATTATATTTATGCTTGCTTGGATTAGTCAAAAAGTAAAAGAGATATAAACTCAACAAACATTGAAATTCAAAGATGATGAAAGAAGTTACAAAGAACTTGGTTTTGAAAACCTTAATATTCATATACAATCAAAAAGTTATACGGAATACACAAATCTAAAAAGAGTTATTTGCAACTTAACTGAAAATAAAACCTATCATGTATTTGAATATGTTAAAATTTTATGTACTTTCAATAAATATACAACATTGAAAATATTCTGTTCAGGATACATGAAACTGCAGAAATGATAACATACATGAAAGTGATGAAACTTTTATTAATATAAGCAATGAACGTCAAGCTTGCCCAAAATAGCAATCACCGTACGACCAAATTTATCCTCAACATTATTAATTTGACCCTTCATTCGTTTCATAGTTTTCTTTCTTTGACTTTCCCTCCACTTGTGTCTTAAAAAACATACCAAATATCAACTTTGAGTTTAATAAAAAGGGACAAAACCAGACATAATAAAACAAACCACATAATCCTATGGGATCTGATTTTTCCAAGGATTATTTTGACAGTTCCACTAAATATTCAATGTATTGACTATTATACCCTCATCCTATTTAATTAATGTAAGAATAAATAATGAATTGGCTGATATTTCTACAGAATATTTAAATGACATAAATGAGATTTTATCAACTTTTACGTGGATTATAGCCATTAAGCCATATACCCAGATTTGTTTTCAAAAAATGCAAGCACGGCCAGGCCTTAGAACTCCACAAAACGCATGATGATAACTTCTTCAGCAGATGCCGACTATCAAATTTACAAATCAACAAAATAAGATGCCCATAGTTAATTGATATCACCTTATATGGTTAATAAAATTAATAAGTCTTTAAATCACAAAGAAAGGATATGAAAACATACAGTGCATCACAAGCGCCACTGCAAGTGGCGGACCTAAAAAAAACTTATTTGAATAATATCAATCATACATAACTAATCAAAGGTTTCAAACAAAAAACTTCAACGTTTGTCCATACATTTCACACCATAATGCATATTTACTAAATATTCGATTTTCAAAAATATTTACAAGACTTAACACTTCTAATCTTGAAAGAGCATTAATCAATTATCAATACTTAACACTTCTAATTCTAACGTCATGTGGTACATCTACGTTTAAACTTGAATTGGTTCGCTTTCAAAATATGTAAAAGAATTACAAATTATGAGTACGTAATCTTCAATTTAATCTCCATTGAATATTTATTATTTATTTTGATATCTGACACAGATAAATTCAAAGCTTTTGAATTTAAGAGCTTGTTATACCTCATAAAAATATGAATTACAAACAATCACCACTCAATAGAACACCTGATGACAAAAACAGTCCCATATATAATAATAACATCACTGCCCAACAGAACCAACCTCCTCCTCCACCAAACCTGGAAAATCACTGTACAAAAAAAATGATTATAAATTTCATTTTATAATTATTTGTTAAAGCATGGAGATTGCAATGATAAATATAATATAAAGCTATACAAAATATATAATCTTCTTCGTTTCCGAGTTTCTCTAACTGTGTTCTTTGTTGAAAAATAAGAGATGCAAACACCAAAGGACCACTGTTTTCAGGGCGAGACATAACTATTTTGACCTGCAACTAAAAACGAAAACAAAAAATAAATTTATTTTATAAGCATTTCAACCTGCTGGATATTCACAAAATAAAGAAAATATAAAACTAAACTACACAGATCTGCTTCGTTTCTCGATTTCTCAAGCCATTTTTAGATTCAGAATATATATATATATATATATATATATATATATATATATATATATATATATATATATATATATATATATATATATATATATATATATATATATATATATATATATATAAGCCTCATGGATCGATAGAGGAAGAGAGATGATAGAGAGTTGGTCTGGAAGTGGCGAGAGTGGTGGATAATCGCCAGGGCGGCGGCGGTGTAATGAGATAGTACATCAAAGTAAAGCTTGGTGGTGAAGGGCAATGACCGAATCTTGGAAGAAATAAATGTAGAGAATCGAAAAGAACTGAATTTCAAGGGTAGGAGCGTATGCGTTGGTCTGTTGACTTTATCTCAGATTGAAAATCATTGCATTAATCAAAGATTAGTTAGGTAGATGTTCTAAAACCTGAAGAACTGATAAAGCAACATTAATACCGACTACAGTCTTGAAGCCACCTTGTACCATCTGTAGTGCAGGAAATCCCCAATCATAATTGCAAGTTCAGAAATAGAGAAGATAAACAAAACTTACCATTAGATCGAAGAGAGAGAAGGAGGATTTCATCTACATCGAGAAAGAACTTGCCATTAAATCAAGAAACCAAACCTTAAAAGGGGGAGAGAGGAACCCTAAGTTTTAGATCGGGATTATGATATTAGACACTAATTCCTAATATTTATTCATTGTACTCGGGGAAGAAGCATCATTCTCGAGTAATTTTGATTTACAACAAAGCCAACTAATCGGAACCCTTCAAACAACAAAACAAGTAAATACAAACGCTCAAACAAAAAGAGAAAGTTGTACAAGAAAAAGAACATCTAAAAATGACAAAATTAAACAACAAAAGAAAACATATAAGTCGAAAATAAATATTATTAGCAGCCATACCTCGTGCTGGTGCAATAATACCCAATTCAGAGAGAGAGAGAGACAGAGAGAGAGAGAGAGAGAACCATTGTCCAATTTGAATAAGGTGGATGTAGTGTCGATAGCCATGGATGTAAAGGTGGTGCTATTTAGATTTGCATATCAACACAACGATAAAAGTTCACCACTTATAGGATTAGAAAAACACATAAACATAGTTAAGAACACATACATAGAGACATGATTTAAAGATAGAAACCTTCATGCAGTGAAAAGGATGGTTATGGTTTGTAGGGAAAGACAAAGGAGAAATTGATATATGGTTCATTTGGTTAAAATCTGGGCTTTGTTGTGGGCTGCTTGATAGACATCGGACGAGTAGCGATTGGTTGTAGAAATGAGAGTGATGGTGTTGTTAGTGACGATGAGTGATGGTGTGTCTTTTAGATTAAGGGTTTATAGAAAGATAGAGATAGAGACGACTTGTGGTGGGGTTGCGTGGAAAAACCTAGGTGGAGTCGGCTGGTGGTGCGAGAAATGAAGAACGGGTGGTGGTGAACTGTTGGTTCGTCATTGGGGGTTATACCTTTGATGTGGTGTGTAGTGTTTCCAATGTCAGGTGGCTATGGTGGAGGCGAATTAGGGTTAAGGTTTAGGTTACTAATGACGGATGAGATAGAGGTGATTGAGAGTTTGTAATGACGGCTTCAAGAAATTGGTGGTAAGTTGGTAACAGGGGGTTGTGGCAGACTTAAAAGCGCAAAGAGAGAGAGAGAGAGAGGGAGAGACGGGATAGATGTTGTATGGCGGCAGCTGGTAGAATGTAGAAGAAATTAGGGTTTTCAACGTCTTGAGAGTTAATACCGTAAGACAGATTTAGGTGCGCATATAAACTTACAGATGATTGGAAGCTTAATATGATTATACTAGATGTTCAAATACTTGTACCTCTTAAATTTCAAGAAATTGACAATATGTTTAATAATATGGTATATATATATATATATATATATATATATATATATATATATATATTAGAACTCGCAAGATACAATTTCACCACGTATAAGCAATTTACCCCACCCCGTCGATCCTCACAACGACATGATCCATACTTTCGGATCTAAAATGAACAACTTTAACTAATCCATACTCTCGGATCATGTATGAATGACTATGTCTAATCCATGCTCTCAGATCAATGACAATCGACTATGCTCAATCCATACTCTCCGACTATGGATAAATAACTATGTCTAATCCATGCTTTCGGATCAAAGACAAATGTTAGAGTTCTACCCTCCGTGTATATCTTACTCATACTCTTAAGGAGATACTACCTGATATTCATCTTAATTAGCTTAGGTCCATTCCGTAAGTCCTAAATCATCATATATTATCATATATGTTCTTAACACGTATTCCAGACAATAGAAAATATCTCACATATAAACTCTTTAACAAATATTTAATATTTTAATTAATAATTGTATTAAAATCATGTTCATGAATGGGATTATGCCCTCACTTGATAAAGTGATAACTCGAAACTCGGACAACACTTCACTCCTAGCAACTATCTTTTCCTTTGAAGTAACCTAGTATCATTATCATTAAGTCTCAGTCAAATATTTCTTGCGAATAATTACTAGTCAAGATTCATCATTAGTTCAAAGTCTATTGATCTATAGCTGATAAGGGACAACCAGGTAAAATCATATCGGAGGCAGGGTCCATTTGGCATACATAGTATATTGTTTGGAAAGCCCACTTTAAACACTTCACTAAATCTAGCTTTGTCATCATCCCCGTAAGTAGTTCAATCAGTATAGAGACTTGAAATCACTGATAAATATTGTTTATAGGTTCACAATAACGATAAGTGAACTTATAAATAATTTATGCTTAAAGCACGGTAAGGCGGTAAACATAACTCAAATTACAGGTGGTTTAGCGAAAAATTGAACTTTACATGGGCATAACTTCTAAACCAAAAGCTTTATTTCTCGGGGCTTTCTAGCACCCAGGAGCTTCGCTTTTAACCCTTAAGAACTACTAGAATAAGGCCTAGGGACCTTGGGAGGGTTTTGGAAGAAATTGGATGAAAATGTGTGAAGCAAAGAGTGAAAATTGTATTCTATTTATAGGCTTAGAAAGTTAAAGTCTGTTAAAAATTCATAACTTTGTCATCCAACGTCCATTTTCGACTGTCTTTATATCGTTGTACTCCTATTAGCGAGATTTTCAATTGTCGTTTAGATTGTTTCGGATAAAAATCGAACGATCTAAATTTCGATTTCTAAGTTGTATACTGCTACACTGAATCTTAGAAAAATCATAAATTCCTCTAATGAAGTCAGATTTGGACGTTCTTTATATGCACGCTCTCGGTTTAACAACTACTAAGGTTTTCATTTAGATCTCTAAGGTTAAAAAGTATTTTATCAAAAATTTACTTTTTACGTTACGTAGAGTCGTGTTGGTTTAAATCGTGAGACTTCAACGGGTCATAACGTCTTCGTTATAAGTTGGATTTATGCGTTCTTTATATGTACTGAATCCTTATGACATATACTATAACTTTGGTTAAGATTATTTATCTTAAATAATCTTCTATTAAAAAATTATTTTTAACGCTTATGATCTTTAAATTGACTTGCATAAATCTGTAGGCGTTATAGTGAATGAAACAGATTAAAGATGAAGGCAGAAAGGAGAAGTTTGGGCAATGAATACATCGAATGGGGAAGCTAAAGGAGAGAGAAGTTAGAAAAAGAGAAACAGCGATATGGAGTGGGGTGAGTGGGTATGGTGGGTTAAGGGGAATTTCATTTATTTTTTATTTTTTTCATAATTATTGAAATACTTAAATAAATGAAGGAAATATATAAAAGAAATAATAAGGGCAATAATCCTTTCAACTTTTTTAGGACTAAAACCACAAGAAATTTTTTATTTTGGATATTCTATACAAGTTGGAAACATTTTGGACTCTATCCACAATTTTTACAAAACCACCCAATTTTTGCAGTTTAGCCAAATTATTACAATCATGCATATATATAGTGCATGTATTCAACTATCCATAAATTTCAAGCCATAATTGTAACCATAACTAAAAACAAGAGTTCTTGTTCTGTTTTCTTCTTTTTCATTGTAACACCGTAAAATTTAAACAATTTTTTTTCATATTTTTTTTAAGAAAACATAAAGCATCATTCACATTCATTTTTCAAAACATTGTATCAACATCATCTCAATACAAAACACAAAGATCAAAACGTATGAACTCCAGTGTACGTGTGTACGAGTCATGCTGGCGCCTTTCCGCGATCATCGTTGGTACCTGAAACACCACACATAACACTGTAAGCATAATTGCTTAGTGAGTTCCCCAAAATACCACATAAACACATATCAGCCACTCAAGACTGTAACTCTGTTGACCCTCTGGTCGAATATCTCCATGGGACCCTCTTGGTCCCATAACTCTGTGGACCCACTGGTCCTAACTCTGTAAACTCTGAATCATGCAAATCACATATCACAATAAATCGTAACACATAGTAACATGCAAATACACTGGCATATAACTCTAAAATACTCTGACACATAATTCTGTTACCACACTAGGTAAAGTATAGTGAGAAGACTCACCTCAGATGTCTCGGTAAATCTCTGACTCGGTAGAAATACGATCTAGCCTCCGCCTAATCACATAAAGTAAATACTCTCATAAATATACTATACTCAACCCTATCTTAGCACCCTCAGAAGGGTAAAAGACCATTTTACCCCTCTCTTGGCTTAAAGGCCACATTGTTGACCAAACCCTAAAAGTCAACGGTCAAACTTTGACCCGAATTGTCGAGTGCACTTGGGCAACTCGGCGAGTCTACACATGTCCACTAACTCTTTTGTCCCGCTTGGCACGTCGAGTTCCTCCCCTTGCTCGACGATTCACACCTGGCATGAATCGTGGGGCCACCCCGACTCAACTCGCCGAGTCTCAAGAACAACTCGGCGAGTTCCGCCTTGAACTCCAGTCCCCTAATCCCCCTATGAATCACTGAGTTATTTCCCCAACTCGGCAAGTCTACTCATTGAGTGATTTACGGGAAACCCTAACCCTACTCGTCGAGTTGTTCTTCAGACTCGGTGAGTTCATGCCATGCACAAACTCCTTTGACCTCCTGAGGTCAAATCTGTTCCTTAAATCCATAGATCTGACCTTCCCAAACATGATAATCACGTAAAGTTCAGACCTTGACACTCATATAACATCTAGATGGTCTCACTTGGTGATTTATCCCCAAAAATAACATCCTAAGCTCATGGTTCCCAAAATAACTCATAAAGCTCCAAGGGTTAAGGTCTCTGGACCTCTTTGAGTCCAGATCCAAAGCATAAACTCGAGAAGGGACCAATTGCTCCACATATCCATCCTCTAAAGGGGTTAGAAAACCCTAAATCTAAGAATCAACACCAAATCTGAAGAAGGTCTGAATACATACCTCAAGATGAAGTCTATGAACTCTGAAGTCACTAGAATCGCACCTCCTTCAGCCTCCTCTTGCCTTGGTCACCTCCTTCTTGCAATTACACCAACAAAATGATCAAGAATGACCTCTCCTTCCTCACAGACGCTCTAGATCTCTTAGGGTTTCTCTATGGGGTTTGGTAGCCGCAAATGACGGCCCAAGGGCCTTTAAATAGGTCCCAAACCCAGGAAATTAGGGTTTCATTAAACAGCGTGGACTCGTCGAGTTCACTCATGAACTCGTCGAGTCCAGCTGTGAACCCGGATAAGAATCCGCGACCATACTCGACGAGTTTAACACAAACTCGCCGAGTCCCCTCCCAACCTCCAAAAATAAAGGAATAAAATAGTATACCTGAGAATCCGGGTGTTACATTCATTCTATTACTTATAAATACACAACCAAAAAGAAAAAGTGAATATAACCTCATTTTTTGAATATTCTCGTTTACCGATACATAAACAAAAGAAAAACTGAATATAACCTCTCTCTTTTTTTGGAATATTCTCTTCGTATACAACTCTCGAAAAAGCTCTCAACTTTGGCTTATCTACTTTAGAGCATATATCCGTTCATATTTCCTTTTTGATTGTTTCAATCGTAATTATAATTCATTTGATAACCTAAGTGATTTATATTAATTATTAATATTTCTTTCATAGAGTTTCTCCCTTATTTATATAGTCCTTTATTTCAAAACAAGAAAATTTTATTTAACCGCAATAACTGTCTCAAGTATTATTTTTACCTAAATGTTTCTACTTCTGAAATACGTAAACCCATGATATTAGTAGCTGCTCTACAATTAGAGTGGTAAATAACGCACGTAAGTAAAATGATATTGAGCTATGCGGCTCTTGTTTGTGTATCATTATTATCGGTAGTACTTTTAATCATTACATTTAGAAAGATCTTTTTATAGTTATAAAAGTAATAATTTCTTAGAATTAAATGAGTCTTTTCGTTTGATGAAATTCAAGACAAGAATAAAGAAATAGTATTCTTAAATTCCAAAATATACCAAATCTTTTAGAAAATTAATCTAAATTGCCAGTAGTTTTATATTAAATCTAAAAATAGAGATAAATCAAATTAGTTTTTTAATATGAAGAGTTAAACCAAAATTAAAGAGTTGACTAAAATAATCATCAATTTTGTGATGTTATCTAAAAAATCTCATAATATTGCAAAATCATAAAACAATATCGTTTTGAAAAAAAAATCATCTTTTTGTTGGTTTAACATGCAAAAATGCACAAAAAAGTGAAGTTTTTTGTGTTAGAAATCTTCGACAACCATTTCCACAACAAAATAAAGCTTGAGTCATAGTTTTAGCCGGCGAAAATGAAAAAAAAAATCAGATAATTTTACAAATCCGATCTGTTTATTCTCTACAAAACACGAAAATATTATATTTTTATTCAAACAATTATTTTTTTAAGCTTTATTGTGTTAGTAACTTCAAAGATAATTTCATACCAAAAGAAAAGTTGATGGTGTAGTTTCGACATGTGGCAATGACAATAAAAGAAAAAGGGTTTTCGCCATTTTTTCAAAGATTTGTTAGTTCATGACATTTCAGAGTGTCATCTGCGAAATCTCTAGCTTCATTTGAATACTCTTTTGTTTTCCCCATCTTAAAAAAGCTTGTCAATTTTTTTTAAATAACTAGTTTTTAATTAATTTAATTTTAATTATAATATAATTTTTAATCATACCCGATTTTTATCTGTTAGAATGACATTATGTTAGAATGCAAGCTATAAACTAGTAAATAGTCTTAAAAAAAATGAAAACTTTATATACTATTCTATAATAATGAATCATTCACTAATAATAAACAAACACAATTTGGAGATTATTCTACAATAATATACTATTACATATAGTTTTATCATTCTATTATATATTGTTCTGTCAGAATATAACAATGAATAGTGTTTTCTTTGGTGACCATTGTTTGCCTCCATCCTATACACCATCATCCAACCTCCAGGACCATCATGTTTCCTTCATGCATTCTAGGACCATCATGTTTCCTTCATGCATTCTAGGACCATCATGTTTCCTTCATGCATTCTATGAGAATAATTGTCATGAAATCGAGCATTCTATAAGAGTAACTACTATGATATTGGATTACGTACAATAACATTACATGAGAATATTTTTATATAGAAAATATTAAAACAAACTCTATAATATTATTACTAAGAATCGATTTATACATTCTGACAAAATATATTCTGCTAGAATACACTCTCGTTTTCTATTTTTTTTTCCACATCGATGACAATTTTTTCCAAAACCTAAAGCCACAAAGAAAACCTAATTAACTTTCAAATATTAAAATTTCATTACATGTGAAAAAGTAAACATTACCATGTTGAATGGACATCAAAACGTTTAGTTTTATGGTAAAAGCTCCAAAGGTTTTTTTTTACTACAAAATGGTATGTAGTAGTCACATCTATGAACCAAGCATGTAGATAAGTTATAATAGTAAATATCCTACAAGTTTTTTTTAACTGTTTAACTTTATTCGAACAGAAGGATATGAATTTTTATTAACACAATTTTTGATTATGTATGGACTATGGCAGTATGGTGATGGTCGCAAGTTTTCTACTTCTTCGCTTCTTTGCTTTAAAAAATAAAAACTAAATGGACATAAATTGTTGGAACTTCATACAAAATAAATTGTTAATAAACTTTTGGCGGCCAAGTTTATCTAAAATAAATTGATAATAAACTTTTGGTGGCCAAGTTCATCCAAAGTTCATTCTTTTTCTTGACATTAATAAAAAATATATTTCACGAAAACCTAGAGAAAAAAAATCATATAAAAAGCTTTAAATTCGCTTCCAAATTCGTAAAAGACATAAATTCAAGAACCATTTCATATTTAACAAAATAAAATATGTTGGGGAAATTTACGAATTGATGAATAGATATTACGTGACTCGAAATTTCGTATAGAAATTCACAGGACCATTGCAGGGATTGATTTTGTGATTTTTCGCAAATCATAGGGACCATTTTTATAATTTTGTCTATGACAAATAAAACCAAAATACTTATTAGAATGGACGACTGAAATATTTTACCGGTGAGAATTGCTCTAGCGATGATGCCGGGGAAGGGACCACTGCCGACATGGCGGTTATGGGTGAAGCAACGACATGGATTTCTTTTTCTTTTGTGGTCGATGTACCAGTAGACGAAGAAGAAGAACATACGTGTGATATAGTTGCTATAGAGAGATTAGGTCTGCATCTTCATAAATAATTTGATTTGGGATAAATATTAAATTAATTAAATAAAAAATATTAATTAAATGTAAGATTATATAATTATTTTTTTACAATGATTTCCCTATATTGATTCTTACATCCATACAATATATATTTAAAACACATGAAACACACACACACACACTCTCTCTGTAACATCGATAAAAAATCATGAAAATTTTAAACTTTTAAAACCAACCATAAATCATATTTGTTTACAATATAGTTTTTAAAACATGTTTAATATCAGAGTTTTCCCAAAATCATAAATCAAAATACAAGGAGTGCACAATCACGCATTCGCCTTCTCGCGATCATTTGAGGTACCTGAAACATAACCCAAAAATGTAAGTCCAAAGCTAAGTGAGTTACCCTCAAAATACCAACACAATAAGTAACACATATACAACAACAGCATGCAATGGGTCCACTACTAAAAGACTGGATTACCCCTGAGCCCACAACATAAGTTTGGCTTACCCTCGAGCCCATAGCTTATGTCTGGTTTGCTCCTCGACCAGACCAGTCATCGGACTGAATACCACTAAGCCTTCAGTATGATTCTGGCATGCCCTTCCTGGCCCTCAGCTCGTATCTGGAATGCTCATGAGCCCTCAGCATGAGTCTGGCATGCCCTCCCCGGCCCTCAGCTCATATATGGATTGCTCCACGGTTTGTTGGCTACCGCACGGAGCAGTACAACCTCAACCTAACCCACACAATATGTCAACATATAACAGATAATAACATACACAAATAATCAGACAATATCACAGGTAGTCCAATAGATCTACCAGAATAGCATACTAAGACTAGCATGCATATCTATTCTGTACTCAGCATATCAACGAATATCAGTTTATCAAACCAATGGGCTGACCTTGGTGCATTCGACCTGCAAGTACAGTGAGGAGAACTCACCTCGCAAATTGAACATAACTGATGAGGCCCAACTCCGAATCTCAGCTCTCTACACAATACCTATATCCACCAAGTAACCAATTCCATCAAAATCCCAAAATACCCAAAATTCCCTCAAGGTCAAACTTGGTCAAAGTCAATTGGTCAAACCTAACAAGTCAATCGAGTCAACCTACCAAGCTGACCCAGTACGAGTACGTGGGGAGTACTCCAGAGGTACGCTTAGCGTACACGAAGCCTCACAGAAGACCACCATCAGGGTGGTTGACCGAGTACGTGGGGCGTACTCCCACTTACGCGGGGCATACCCTCGCAGCCAGCAAAAATCCATTTAGTGCTTAATGGCTTAAGCGCTTAAGCCTATACTTCGAAGCATGTTTAATATTAGAGTTATCCCAAAATCATAAATCAAAACACAAGGAGGTGCACGATCATGCCTTCGCCTTCCCGCGATCATCTGAGGTACCTAAAACATAACCCAAAACTGTAAGCCCAAAGCTTAGTGAGTTACCCCCCCCCCCCCCAAACCAACAAAATAAGTAACACATATACAATAACAGCATGCAATGGGTCCACAACTAAAAGATTGGATTACTCCTAAGCCCACAGCATAAGTTTGGCATGCCCTCAGGCCCCTAACTTATGTCTGACTTGCTCCCCGACCAGATCAGTCCTCGAACTGAATACCACTAAACCCTTAATACAAGTCTGGCATCCCCTTCCTGGCTCTCAGCTTATATCCGGAATGCTCATGAACCCTCAGTATGAGTCAGACATGCCCTTCCGGCCCTCAGCTCATATCTGGATTGCTCTAGGGTTTGTTGGCTACCGTACAGAGCAGTACAACCTCAACCTAACCCACACAATATGTTGACATATAACAGATAATAACATACACAAATAATCAGATTGTATCACAGGTAGTCCTACAGATCTACCAGATTAGCATATCAAGACTAACATGCATATCTATTCCATACTCAACATATCAATGAATATTAGGTTATCAAACTAATGGGACGACATTGGTGCTTTCGGCCTGCATGTATGGTGAGGAGAACTCACCTCGCAAACTGAACAAAACTCATGAGGCCCGACTCCGAATCTTAGTTCTCTACATGATACCTATTTCCACTAAATGGCCAATTTCCATCAAAATCCTAAAATACCCAAAATGCCCTCAAGGTCAAACTTGGTCAAAGTCAAAGTTAAGGTCACCTTGTCAATCCCACCAAGTCAACTGAGTCAACCTAGCCGAGTCAACCCAATCGAGTCAATGCACAGAGTTGACCCAATGCGAGTAGGTGGGACATACTCTTTGGGTATGCTTAGTGTACGTGAAGCCTCGCAGAAGACCACCATCGGGGTAGGTGACTGAGTACGTGGGGAGTACTCCCACTTAGGGGTGTCAAAAAAACCCGAACCCGATTAACCCGACCCGCCCCTAACCCGAATGAGGTAATTAGGGTCGGGTTTAATAGGATTAGAATTCTAAATCAGGTTATTCAGGTTGACCCGACAAACCCGATTTGTAGTTAGGGTCGGGTTTAGGGTTGATTTTTACAAAAAAATTGGGTTTCGGGTCAACCCGAATAACCCGATTAGGAATTCACAACCTTTACATATTCCACTGCTCTTTACTTGAACTATAGAAAAAGACTACAAATCCTTTGAAAATGTAAATTTTTGTGACTCTAGAAGCATATGAGGGTCAAGTAACTCCCATTTGTGAAGTTGAAGTCCAAAAAGATATAAAACCTCCACATCTCAAAATTACTAGAGCGGCTGAGAAAGTAATGATTTTATTTTGATACTTATTTCTACTTTAAACTTACTATATACATGAATAAACTACATGGTGTTGATCGCTAACTAGAGATTGAAGTTCATCTATTTAATATTTATAATGGAAGAACTCTTTTAGCTATTGTCGTATGCATGTTTTCTCGTATGTTGTAATAACCATGAGGTCCATGATCTTTTATTTTTAATTTGTTTAAATTTGTATGCATTCTTGATGTTAAGAAAAGAGTAAAAAAATGGTTTGGATTTATATCAGATTGCACTCTTGAAAAAACCATATATATTATGTTTAAATTAAGTGTTTAGTGTATTAACCCGACTAACCCAGCTAACCCGACCCTATTAACCCGAAACCCGATTAACCCGAACCCGACCAACCCATATCTTAATAGGGTCGGGTACCGGGTTAAATTATTTTTTGTGAAAACCCGACTAACCCGACCTGTTTAACCCGAAACCCGATCGGGTTGACCTGATTAACAGCCCTACTCCCACTGATGCGTGGCGTACCCTCACAACCAACAAAAATCCATTTAGTGCTTAATGGCTTAAGCACTTAAGCCCATAATTCATATCTAAGGTCCAGGCGCATACTAGAGTCATAAAGTTTCCAACTTTATGACTTTACACGTCCATAGAGTCCTTAACATAAGGTCTTAATCCATTAAGACCTTTTACAAGATTGCTGAAACAATTCTAGCAATTGGGACCTCATATTTATGGCTTAGGACCCCTCCTAGGGTCTGGAAGAACAACTCAAAATGAAATTAATCAACCATGCACAAATATGGGACCTTTGGGAAAAGAAAAGCAACATAAAACACCCAAAATGGGATCTAACAATCAAAACATCAAGGTATAGATTTTATACCTTCTGGAGCTTCTCAAGAAGGCAGAGATCCTAGATCCATAAGCTTGTTCCCACTTCAAGGCTCCTTGATGCAACTTCTTCTTCATTTAACACACCAAAAACATACTCTTGAGCTCAAAACACACATCAAAGGGGCTAGCACTACTAGAAAAAAGGCCTTTTACGACACGCAAAATACGACGCTCATTGATCTACGTTACGCAAAGGAGAGTGACATTAGAAAAATGTCATCTCTTCAAAAAATTTAAGGATAGAAGACATGCATTATTGCGCGCCCTTAAATTAGTGTCTAAAAAAACACGGAGGGCACCTATAATAAAATGCGCGTCGTCTAAGGATGTCGCTTTATAATTTTTAATGGAACGCGCGTTCCATCCTTTAACAGTAGGGGGAAATGAAATTCTGAAAAAATTAAAAATCCCGCCTTCCTTTTTTTTCTCCTTTCCCTCTTGCCCAAATTATGGACGCTCCTTCCTTCCCCTCCCGACATTGACTGCTGCCTACTTCTTCCCTCACTTCTACCTACTGGAACCACCATATCTCCCACTCGATGTTGAAATTGTTAGAAAAAGCCCTAATTATACTCTCAAGTCTAAATACAGAAAAAATAGAAGATGGTGAAGAAGTAGCAATAAAGGAAGTGGAGGATGAACAGTCGAAAATGGAAGGAATGGCATCAATAGCGTTGTTACTAGATGGGTCAATCTCGGGTCATTTTGTTCAGCTTCCCGAGTCCGTTTATTACCAGATGGGTCAATCTCGTCTTTTCGTCTCGACTTCATATCTCTCTGTAAAGCAACCGACGACCCCCACACCACCATCTGCAAACCCTAAGCCGTCGTCTAAGGATATCCGCTCTTCCTCCTTCCCATTTGACTAATTCTTCGTCAGCTCTTGTTGAATTTCTCACACAATCGTTGCTTTTGTTTGATTTCGTTTGATTTTGTCAAATTGCAGGGTTTTTCTAAATCCGTCAACTCCTTTAATCGGCTGATTTTCATCTTGTTTTAACGATTCGTTTACAAAAAGTTTTGTTCTTTTTTTTTGTTAATTTATCTTTAACAGAAAAATGAATCAAAATCAAACTCATTGACTTTTAAATTTGTCTACAAATCGTAGCTTTCGTGACCGGTTTTATTGGTGAGATCGAAGGATTTGTAACTTAGGGTTTTAGTGAAGATGTTGGGCGCTGGATTGCAGCATGGACAAAGTAGTGGTGGAGAGGATAGGTTTTACATGCCGGCGAAAGCGAGAAGGATTCGTCAGCATCAAGAGAACCTCCGTAGAGCTCAAAGTAACATTACTCCGACCCAATCTACGACATCTTCTGTCAGGGAGGAGCCGGAGAATCAACTCATGCAGCCATCAAATCCTGAGCCGTTGGAATCCTCAGTGGTGGCGGTGCCGGCAACATCATCGTTGTGTAATCTTGAACGGTTTTTGGAAACTGTTACGCCTTCTGTTCCTGGTCAACATCTCTCCAAGGTCTGTACCGATATTAATCTTTTATATTGAAATGAGTTGAATTAATTCAAATTAGTCGTCTCAGTTTATACTTGTATTGCTAATTCGTTATATCATGGAGTAAAGTAACTTATAGGAACATTTGGTTTATTCAATTTGAGTATGCGATAGTCAATTAATCAGATTTTTGATTTATAATTTAGTAGTATAATTTACTTTACATTTTAGCTGTGGTTTTCTCTTTCTCCATTGGCACTACTCCGAAATTCATGTTTGAAAGCAAATGAAGTCAGCTTGAATTATTATTCAGTGAGCCCTGAGGGTGGCCTTTCAGTTTTTATGAGTGAACAGAGTTTGCTTTTGATGTTATATTTCTATTGTTTAATCAAGGATTCCATATTTTGACAATCAAAATATATGTGTTTCTGCTAAAGCACACCATCTTCCAAAAAGAATTAGAGTACAATAAAATGGTTAATGTTCAGTAATCATGTATAAACAGGGGTATTGTAGTTGTGTATTTGATCCAAATAATGATTTTACTTGAACTTTATGGCAGCAGAGAACTATGAGAGGATGGAGGACAAGTGATGTGGAATATCAACCATACTTTGTTCTTGGTGATTTGTGGGAATCTTTCAAGGAGTGGAGTGCTTATGGTGCTGGAGTTCCTTTAATATTGAATGAAGCTAATTGTGTGATCCAATATTATGTGCCTTATTTATCTGGAATTCAAATATATGTAGACCCTTTGAAGTCTTCAATAAATTCCAGGTACTGGAACAGTAAATATCTTCCTTTCTTCCTCTTTCTTGTTTAGGGTTATGTCAGGCTCCTTTTCAACTAGTAGCATCTATTATGCTTCTTTATGAAATTTAAATAATCTAGTTATTCTGTTGCTTTACAGGCAACTAACTGAGGATATTGATGATAACTCATTTACGGATTCAAGTAGTGATGGGAGCAGTGATTATGAACAGGAAAAGGGTTCTTTACATTATCTAAGGGAGAAGAGTAATAATCATCACCCAAAGAATGACATTCTTCACCGAATGGATCATTTGTCAATGAATGATGAGAACAATGTAGTTCAAGAAGACTTTTCTAGTGATGATAGTGATTCTGCCACCACTCAAAGTTGCTTGATATTTGAGTACATGGAACATATTCAGCCTTTGGGCAGAGAACCTTTGTGTGATAAGGTTAGCTTTAAAAAAACAAAGAAAGCGGGTTTTATTCTTTATTTATAAATCTTTGGATAATTAGTTTAGTTCTGTTTTCTTGTTGCAACAGATACTTGATCTTGCACAACGCTTCCCTGAATTGAAAAGTCTAAGAAGTTGTGACTTTGCTGCCATCTAGTTGGCTTTCTGTCGCTTGGTATGATTGCTAATAAGTACTAGAGTTTGGGAAGGAATGGAATGATTCATTCCATTGCTACAGACCAACCAAATATGATCACAACTCATTCCATTCCTTTGTGATTCCATTCCATTCCATCCAATCAAACAGATTCTTAATATGGTCTTTGCTACTTGCTCTTTCTCACATAATATGCTACTACTAAATGGCCGTTTTTTGATGCTTTTTATCAGGTACCCAATATACAGAATTCCCATGGGGCCCACCTTGAAAGATCTTGATGCTTGTTTTCTAACTTTTCATTCCCTTCACACTCCTACTACAGGTCATTCATATATATCATATAAATCTCCCTGGATTTTTCAGGCTGAGAAACAACCTTTTTTTATAGTTATAAAATTTACGAGTTGCATTATTAATTTATTATTATTGTTTTTATTTTTGTTTCAGGCAATGAATGTGAGCATCCACCTGTTGTAACGCATTTCAGTGGGACAGGTGTGGTCTCATTACCAGCATTTGGTCTTGCTTCATACAAATTCAAGGCACCACTGTGGGTCCCCAATGAATTGAAAAGACTAGAATGCCCTGATGGACTATTCACTATTCTATATGTGTTTGTTACTTACATAGAAGTACTAGTGTTGAAAAGACTAGAATGCCCTTATCATGTGATGTGTCAATAAACTGATGGATTACACAGAAGTAGGTCTCCTCCACGTAGGAGTAGGTCACCTTCTAGAAGCAGAAGCCCTGAAGGAGGAGGAAATGAGAAAGCATCAACATCATCACCCTATTCCCATGGTAGAGCTGATTCCAGAAGCCCTTTGCAGCGTTCTGATTCCAATGTAAGTTTTTTTTACCCTTGGAATCATTGATTCCGAGTGTTGATATTTTTTTATTGATTACTTTTTATCTTATCTTTTATATATTATTAATTATTATTAACCCTTCGTTGTGGTATAATATGTAGGGTTTGCCTGGACCAATGGGGTTGATGAGTACTAGTCATTTGGAACAAGAAGCTGCAGTACTTGCTTTGTCAACTTTGATGACCATAGCTCCTGCACAAGTTTATGCAGAATTTGAAAAGGTAATTTTTTTTATTTATGAACTTTCAAAGCAACTTTTATTGTTTTACATCACTTGAATTTTAGTGCATTAGGTCGTATAATATGTTGAAATGTTGAACGTTTTATGATGAGATTGTTTAATTCAAATAAGGGAAGTAGAATAAAGGATAAATTAATTCATAATGTCTATGAAACCCCTTATACCCTTCTCTTGAACGGTGAAATAAATTATAGAGGCGAGATAGAACAAAGGAGTATGGGGTGGCTGAATTATTCCATTTGGATCCTCATTACACAATAAGTTTATGTTTGAAACATATAAAAGTGTGTCTAGCTTTGTATGATCCAGTTGCAGCAAAAGATAAATTATTTAATTTTTTCAGCATATGTTGTGTCCACATGATACTAAGGAATACAATTCTGTAATTGACTTGGGCATAAACATGTTATTTTGATCAAGAGAAAAAGAAAAATAGCCTAGATAATTAGCAACTTATAAGTAGGTTGGTTGGTGTTATGTGAAAGTGAAAGGGGTAAGTGAAATTTGAGAGCGATTTGTGTTTTTTTAGTCACATTGCATCGGACTCAATTCCAGCTTGGAAATGGTGGTTTGTTTGGTGCTAGTTATATTCAGGTAAAAGATTTCCCATCTCTTATATTAATGTTTGGTTTTAATGTTTGGCTTATTACATTACTTTTGTCTCCTTTGTTGTACTGATGAGGCTTGAGCATGCTGGGCTGTTAATGTTCCTATTTGTTTTCATTTATGCAGGTAACAATCTTGTTGAAAGGACTTATGAATCAGATATTAATGGTACCAAGTTTAACACTCGAATCCATACGATTAGATGTTAATGGTAACAAGTTTAACACATGTGTCTTTGTTATACATACAAATTAAATGCAATGGATTGTATTTTTTGTATATGGTATTTTATTTTATATTATGCAATGGATTGTATTTTTTGTATATGGTATTTTATTTCTATTATGAGAGATTAAATGCAAATTTAATTTATAAATTAATAAATATATACATATATATATTTTTTTTAAAAAAATTAAAATTACGATACGCAAAAATGTGTGTCGTCTTCATTTATGACATGGCCTTTCTTGACTGGTACTTCCTTGATACGCATTGCGTGTCATAAACACGCGCGTCGTAAGGTTACGACACGCAAATGCGTGTCGTCTTCCTTTATGACAGGGCCTTTCTTGATACGCATTGTGTGTCATAACCGCGCGTCGTAAATGCGCGTCGTCTATAGACGACGCGCAAAAGCGCGTCATCTCTCTTTATGACAGGGCCTTCCTTGACGCGCATTTGCGCGTCGTCTGAGCGTTTTACGACGCGCAATGAGCGTCGTAAAAGACCTTTTTTCTAGTAGTGTAGGGTTTGCAAAAACATCTCAAAGGATGTAGAGGCTGAAAAGGTGGGGAGAAATTAGCCATAATGATGCTTAAATACCACCCAAACCCTAAAAATTAGGGTTTCCTCCTGACATTAGTACGCCCCACGTACATAAGTGTACGCCCAGCATACTAGGGCGCGCCCTATTACGCTCTACGCACCCTCATGTACGCTTAGCTTACTCCTCCTGCCCAAAATTACGAAATTGCCACTAGGGATTCAAGGCACATTCTCTTGGACTTAGGGACCAAAATGACATATAATAAAATTATAGAGATGAATTTAGAAGTACCTGAACATTGGGATGCTACACACACACTCTCTCTCTCCCTCTCTCTCTTATATATATATATATATATATATATATATATATATATATATATATATATATATATATATATATATATATATATATATATATATATATATATATATATATATATATATATATATATATATATATATATATATATATATATATATAATTTGTGAACAAAAGAACAATAGAAAGATAGAGAAGTTGCGGCTTCTCCAAACACATAATCGTTGGTATCATCTCATGGTTAGAGTAGTCACCTTGATGGTACCCACAATATTGTTGCTTGTCATGCACAACGCACAATTCATCCTTATAGCTTTTTTCCATAAGAAGTTTTATATATACAAGTATAATCTAGTTTAATGGTATAAATACTCTCATTCATATGTCCACGTGCCATATATATATATATATATATATATATATATATATATATATATATATATATATATATATATATATATATATATATATATATATATATATATATATATGGAAGGTCAATTTTAATGGGATATCAATTTAAATTTTTATTTTTATTTTTATTTATGTAGTTTAATCGCTTTTTACACGGTACTCAAAAAACATAAGACATAATTCATTATTTAAGAATTAGGTTTTTTTTTCCTTTTTCGCCACTTATTATATTTGATTTTTTCTTGATTATGAGAACAATTAAGAATTAACTGTTGTGGCTTATTTTATTTCAATCTTATGCTTGTTAAATACAATCTTTTAACAAATCTCAGGGTTGATACAACATTAAGAATCATTTTTTTTAAAGTAAAACTTTCTATATATCATGAAAATCGTTATAAATGATATTTTTTTAAGAAATTCTTGTAGAATAAGACATGAATTATATGTCATAATTGACATTCTTGAAGAATAGTTTAACATTCTTGAAGTGTAAGGCATTAATTCCAAGTGTAGAACCAAAATTTTTGAAACAGTGAACAGACGAATAACATTTTTGAAAATTTACATTTGAAATCAAAATTAACATTTGAATATCTGTTCTTCAAAAACCACTTCAATCTACTTTCTATTCTTCAAGAATTTATTTTAGTTTATAAGTTTTATTCTTCAAGAATCGGTTGTAATTCTACATTCCATTGAAAGTTAGTTTTCATTCAACGCTCCATTCTTTATGCATAAAAAAAATTAAAAAAAACTTATAAAACATTATTATAGATGTGCAAAAGAAAAAGAAATTAAACATATTCTATAAGAATGCGATTAGATCCTTAAAAAATGATTAAAAAAAATACCACATTGAGAAACAAAATCCTTAAAATTATTATTTTAATTTTTGAATTCCTTTTATTTTTTTCTTAGTTCACATGTAAAGGCAAAATAACTTTTCTTAGTTTATATGTAAAGGCAAAATAACTTAGGCTCCTGGAACTTTTCATATCATTCCACGTTAGTGGAATATGAAATTCTTTTGTTTATATAAACAATTAATAAAGAAAAATAATATATGAAACTTACTTGATAATTATCATTCTAGCCATATGAGTTTAAACTATCAATATGCTTTTTCCCTTAATCATATGATCGACTATTGATTTTCATATAGATAATGAAGTACGACTGTAATTCGATTGTAAATGTCGCTGGTGATGAAATTGTTGTAGAGTTATGAAACTGATATCCCTAATGTAAAGGGAAATTAAATGTTTTAATTATTTCCTATAATTAACTTTAGCTATATTAATTATTAATTTAGTTTTTTTAGGCAAAATGACTTATTGACTTATGAGGATGGGAAAATGAGTTTTTGAAAAAAAAAACATTTGGATTACCTTTTATTTTGGAAAACAAGGCCCTTGAGACCTTGGAAATTCACTAACTCGCGTAGGAATGCAACACTCAAACCCAAACCATCTTAGCCACTAGTGTTGAACCAATACCAAGACCATCCTCATCCTGCTTAAGTATAACTATAAGACCGATAGATACGAAAATAGACTACAACTAACCCTAGTGATATACCACACTATCTACCATTAACCAACTTCATAGTAGCCTTTTGAATCTTCATGATCCACAAACGGATTTCGTGCTTTCAGTAATACGGGGTGTTGGGTGCATTTTGTGCACCCTTTTTGCACAACTTTTAGCCCTTTTCTATGTATATCCTTAGCATAATTTCGTTGTTTTTATTTCATTTTAGCATATCTAGGTTAATTTCTTGAACAACCTTATTTGCACTCTTTCATGTCATTTTCAGGTGAATCGGAGGTTGGAGCGCGCTTTTGGAGGTGCTAGGGAGCGTTGATGAAGATTGCGGGACGATTGGGCGAGAATCGGAAGAATTAGAAAAATCAAGTTTGGACGAGCATCCAGAGGGCAACACGGGGCGTGCTGGGTTTGCCTTAGAATCAAACACGGGGCGTGTTTGGCTATCAAACACTTATTTTCTTACTTCGATGAAAACGACCTGTGTTCATTTAGCCTATATGGACACAAGGCGTGTTGGGCTATCTGGGCATTTTTGAGTATCGTACTTCAAATTTGGAATTGAGAATTGAAGGGTTGGTTTACACTCAACACGAACCGTGTTGATTTGCTCTATTTCGACACGAGGCGTTTTCGACTTAAAAACTGTCTTTTTGGCAGTTTTTCCTCTTTTCTTTTTTCGGGAATGAGGTCATTTTGGGGGCAAGCAGAGAAAAGAAAAAGCATTTTTTTAGGAGAAGGAGTTGAAGTTTTTAGCAAGGATTGTCCGTTAAACATTTGGAAACATTTTAATTTCGTATTTGTAAGCATTTTAATTCCTGATTTCATCTTCTAGGTTTCTGGTTTTGTTCTAGTCATGTGTGGCTAGAACTCTAAATTCTCCAACTCATGTTTTGACTTTCTAGTTGTGAATCTAATCATATGACTTGATGTTTGTTCTTAATTTCAATCTAATGAATTTGATTTTGCTTCAATCGAATGTTTGATTCTAATTGTGATTCTTATTGGCCATTTGAATTAGGGTTAGGTCATTCCAATTATCTCTTTTACAAAATCCGTAATTGTTTTGTGAAATTGAACAAGTAACAAGCATTAAATTGATCTCTATTGAATGAATTTAGTGTAAATCTTAGTTATACACTTTTACACTCCCGAGCTTATGAGGAGTATTGGGTGTTGTTGGGAACATTCACATAAAGCTTCATGCAATCTTCTAGTCTAATTCTAAGAGCTTGTTTAGATTAGGTTAGTAAGGTTAGGATTAATCAAAGAGCTTGTTTTGGTTAATTATTGTGGTGAATGGAAAGTGTTAGAGCTTGTTAACACTTTCAAGTACCAACTTAGATAGAATGAAACAAAAGTCTTGTCATCTTGGATTCACATTGTTGAACTGTCATACATGAAGTTGGAGTCTTTATAATATTTGAATTTAATTTACTCATTCGGCCAATTACTTGTGATTTTACTTTATTTGTCTAATCATTGCAATCAACCCCCCCACCCCATTTTCTTTCATCTTTTGTGAACAAGTACCTTACGCAAAAAGGGTATAGACTGATTGTCCCGTGTCTCTGTGGATCGATCCTACTTGCCTTGTACTACTTTTTAGTGCAATAGAGTAGTGTTACTTAGGAGTATATCGTACCCCTATTATTTGTTGGGTCTGACACCCCTAACAAATTGGCGTCGTTACCGGAGAGACGGTGTTACTAATTGTTTATGCCTAGATCTTTTCGTACAGGTACACCATTGCCAATTGATTCGGAGATAGAGAAGACTGCAAAGAAGTTAAGGAAGCAAGCCAAGCTTCGTAAGAGGCAACCGGTTTCCAGTACTTCTTCATCATCCAATTCCCCGGTCATCAACAGTTGGGAGGACATACCCCTCTCAAGTGTATCCGCATCAGAAACAGACAGCCCATCACTCTCACCACAACTAGCCTCACCCATAAATACCACTCCACCCTCTTCACCTATTCATAATATCCTAAACAGTTCACCTACAGAAACAACACCCAATTCTCAAGCCATGGCACACAACCTTGGAGGGAATCAAGATCCTCTAAACCCACCACCCGAACAAACTCTCCGTCAGTGGTCAAGACAAGAGGTTACTTAACAACCTCTGTGTATCACATACCCAGCTGCCACCAACTTGGAACTCAAATCCGGGCTCATTCATTTACTCCCAACATTTAGGGGGCCTAGAGAATGAAGATCCTCACAAGTTTCTTACAGAGTTTCATGTAGTATGTGTGGGTATGAAACCACACAATGTCACGGAGGATCAGATCAAGCTTAGGGCGTTCCCCTTCGCAGTGCAAGACCGGCTCTATGACCTCCCACCGGGGACGGTGACTACTTGGGTAGACCTTGCGAGGTTGTTCTTGGATAAGTATTTTCCCGAAATGAAAGCTTCATCCCTACGACGACAAATTATCGGAATCAAGCAACACTAAAGAGAAGCTTTCCACACATATTGGGAAAGATTTAATAAACTTTGTGCTCGTTGTCCAAAGCACGGGATCACCGAGTATCAACTCCTACAGTATTTCATTGAAGGTATGACCCCCATGGAAAGAAGGCTTCTCAATGCTTCTAATGGCGGATCTTTTCCCGATAAGACCCCAACTGAGATCCGAAATCTAATCAAGAACATGGCTGAAGATTCCAAACATTCGAGCCATGACGAAGAATGGTATACGGATGCACCCCGGGGTGTAAAAGAAGTTCAAACTCCTCAGATTGAAGCTCAATTGTCCGAGCTCACGAAAGTAGTCATGATGTTGGCCAAAGACAAAGGTGTGCAGCCCACACCCCGCCCATGCGGTATTTGCACCCAAGTGGGGCATCCAACCGATATTTGTCTACAACTTCAAGAGGAAGATAATGAAGAAGAGAAAGTCATGGGAGGCTATTCAGGGGCAAATCAGAGAGGTTATGAGCAACCAAGAGGTGATCATCGATGGAACAATAATCAAGGGTGGGGAGGCAATCAACAAGGGAATTATCAGCAAAATCAATCGCATCAATATCAACTAAGACCACCATTTCCTCAAAATCAACAACGACCACCATTCCAACCTCAAAATTACCAACCAAGGCATCCACAACAACCCCCTCCACAAGCAAGTTCTTCAAGTATGTCCTTAGAGGACATAGTAAAAAGCCTTGCTACAAGTACTCAAAGCTTTCAACAAGAAACCAAGGCAAGCATAAAAATCTTGGAGCAACAAGTATCACAACTTGCTCAATCCGTGAGTAAGATGGAGTCGCAAGGCAAGCTACCCTCTCAAACGGAGAAGAACCCAAAACACAATGCGTGTGCGATTACACTAAGAGGTGGGAAAAGCTATGAAAGTCCAAGGATGTCGGATGAAGAAGAAGAAGAGAAAGAGATTGAGGTGGAAGAAGCTGTCAAAGAAGAGGAAAAGAAGAGTACTCCAAAGTCCAAGAAGCTAATAGAATCCGAAGTGAAAGTCACACCAGCTCCATTTCCTTCAAGGCTGGTAAGCACCAAAAGAGAAAGGGAAGATGACGAAATCATGGCCATGTTTCGAAAGGTTGAAATCAATATCCCTCTTTTAGATGCCATTACACAGATTCCTAGATATGCTATGTTCCTTAAGGAACTTTGCACATCTAAGAAAAAGCTTAAAGGAAATCAAACTGTGAAGGTTGGTGAAAATATCTCAGCCGTGTAACAAAAGTGGCTACCAAAAAAATGCAAGGACCCGGGTGTTTTCACGGTTCCTTGCAAAATGGGTAACCTTTTTGTACCACGTGCCATGCTTGATCTTGGAGCATCAATTAATGTCTTACCCTATTCAAGTTATAAGACAATGTGAATTGGACCTTTATCAAAAACCGGAGTTATCATTCAACTTGCTGACCGGTCTTTGGTACATCCGAAAGGTGTATTGGAGGACGTGTTAGTGCAAGTTAATGAGCTTGTTTTTCCCGCTGACTTTTATGTTTTAGACATGGGTGATGAAAACACCCCACAATCGAGCTCCATCCTTTTGGGGAGACCCTTCATGAGTACCGCAAAAGCAAAAATAGATGTAGCCAATGGTACTTTATCAATGGAGTTCGATGGTGAGGTAATTAACTTTAATATCTTTGAAGCCATGCGTTATCCTAGCGATATTCATTCTTTAAACTTCATAGATGTTATTGATTCATGTACTAATGATTGCTTTGAGATGTCAAGCCAAGATGTGTTGACCACCATCTTGAGCAAACACTTTGATGAGTCAGGGATTAAGGAGTTGGCTGACAAGTACACATTGGAAGATGAATTGATTGAAGTAATTGATTCCTTGGAGAAAGCACAACCCATGAGAGTTGAACCACCCCGCATGAAGCTAAAAAGTTCTAATCCGAAACTTCTCCCATCCATACTACAACCACTGACTCTTGAGCTGAAGGCTCTTCCCGACCATCTCAAGTATGCCTATCTTGGAGAGGAAGAGACATTACCAGTGATAATTTCGACCAAGCTGGCACGAGAAGAAGAAAAAGAGTTAGTTGGAATTTTGAAGAAATACAAGGAGGCTATTGGTTGGACCATTGCGGATATAAAAGGGTTGAGCCCACCATTATGCATGCACAAAATACTGATGGAAGAGGACTTCAAGCCAACCCGTGAAGCATAGAGGAGGTTGAATCCACCTATGATGGAGGTGGTTAAAAAGGAGATCATGACGCTCTTGGATGCAGGTGTAATCTGATGGGTTTTGGTCCTAAGAACATCCTATGTGCTCATACAAACCCTAATGCTTGGATCTAGGTTTCTCTATTGTACATGCAAGTTATCCAAGACTATAAACCCTAATTCTAGCATATAAGTAATCATATTAACATAAGAATGGGTTTAAGATATTACCTTGATTGTTATGTAGCAATAACAATCCTAAATCTCCTTGTATTGACTTTAGAAAGCTTAGAGTCACAAATGTCACTCCTCTAATGGTTCACAAACACCATAAGCAAGAGGATGAAGAGAAGAGAGGATGGAGGCTGCCCAAAAATGTGTACAAACCCTAGAGGAGTCTTAGCCACGTTTTTAGGTCATAAGGGATCTATATATAGGAGGCTATTAGGGTTATCTAACAAGGAAACCCTAATTTGGATGCTTAAGCCCTAAGCAACCCATGGAGGCCTTTCCTTAAGCCCTTGGATGATTTCCATATGGGTTTCCCCATAGAATTCGTCCACTCCTTAATTCAAGGCAATCCATGGCCCAAATTGCAATTATCTTATAATTACAATTCCAGTCCCTTAAGTTTAATTAATCTCTTTTAGTCACAAAACTAATTACCAATTAATTATTGACTAATATTAATTAAACAATATGATTTCTCCTTTAATATATTATTCCCATAATATATTAATAAATCATATTTAATCCTTTCTATCCATAATTCATCCTATCAAGTTGCTTTGGTGAAGGCAACCCAAAAGGCCCATGCACCATCGGGTCAAGTACATACCAAAATAGTTATGGACTTAGACACTAATCCAATAGTCTCCCACTTGGATAAGTCTAATAACTATTATGCGTATGACTTCAGATCCTGATCTGCAATCTTAGCTTTCCAAAGCCTCTGTCAACTCTAATCTTATCAGACACGCATGTCCATAGATAAGGGATCATATATTCCTCCATTCTAGATATCGTATGAGACACGATTTCCAATCATTCTCTTTATAATATTTCTCGATTCCCGATTTATGACGACTGACTAATTGAACAAATCAAATTAGCCCTAGCCCGGCCGAGCATTTACGTTTGTCATCACTAAATCATCGAGGGGCCCAAAGATATCGCTTTTATTCTACTTTGGATAAAAGGAACGGATAAACTTTGATACAATGCTCGCTTGCACTCACGCACCGAATCACACACAACAATATGTTTTATAACACCAAGTTACTAGTGCGTTTACATATAATCAATGTGCAACCGATTCGCAAGATACAACTCACACATCTCGGTTTCAAGAATATAAGATGTTATCGTCTCACCCATCACTCGTGATACAATTCATAGAGTGATCCAAGTGAGCGTGGGTTTAATCCAATGATCAAATTCATATTCATAAGCACTCATGAACGTTGCAGCAAACATTTGCTTATGTCTAATGCTCTTTAGACAATCCACACACCAATTCACGACAGTCTTCATTCATACCTACTTCCAACATATGAACGACTGTGGCCCGTTCGAATAATTTGACTGTTCTTAACCAATTAAATTATTCAGGAAGTCAAAACATGCAAAGTGAAACACAAGAATAATACTAATCCCATATGGCCTCAACCCTTTGAGCATAAATAAAACACCTTTTATTTATCACCATATCGATTACTCATTATTTGTTGTTTCGGTTAATCAACTTCTTACTTGAATTATTACACTTGTCCTATGCTCCTAGCATGCACACAATGTTTATCTATGGTTCTTACTTTGTGAAATAGATCAAATTGAACACATTTTCAATCATTCTCATTTCACAACTCTAAATCCTTTTTCATAAGTGTAAGAATATCAAATTCTTGCCACTTATAGAATATGTTAGATTCTAACATTTTATGCAATGATCCTTTGGTAATGTCACTGCACCAAAGTCACAAAGACTATTGCCAATGATATTACAAAGTTCTCTATTGGAGATTGTTACAAGACAATTCCTTAGATATGATGTCTCTCACTCAAAGTACATTCCTTTGAACATCCTACTGCATAAAAGTTTCTAATCTAGTCATGGATTTTCAATATTCAATTCCCAATATGGACACATTTCCATATTTTCCATATGACAACTCATTCTTAACAGAATCTTATCTATTCATAATAATGTTGATATCGTCCATCCAATATGGAAACATTTTCATATCTTTCAATACTATACTTTCAACTACTCACAAGCGACCAATCCTCGGCGATCTTTGGATTGTCCTTTGATAGTTGTTTAATTATCTTAGTCAAAACCGATTCTTGTCCTTTTTCCCTCTAAATGCGCTAGACATTTGGAAAATTCTAGAATGGTCAAATATTATAGCATTTGCAATCGATCCTATACCCGCAGTGTATGGGACACGACGCATAATGTTTTATTTACTATGTTCTCAAAATTTGAATTGTGAAGAGGAATGCCGTAATCATAATCGAAATTTTAAGAACACACTATGTACCTTTGACTAAATTTATTAACATTTCTCAACCTAATCCTTTAGATTTGAAATGAAGCATAATATGCTCTCCCTTAATTATAGCAAAACAACTTTACAACCCTTACGACTTTGCAAGGTATAACTCGTGTTTTCTATAATTAATATTGCCAACTTGCAATACGTGCCTTAATAATCATACAATCATAACATTTATGCTCCCACTAGCTTCGACATGTATTCATAAACATCTTAACTTTCAGAAAAGCAATACCTATTGAATTTCTTAAGTCCATGTTTCTAATACTTAATGCTTTGATAATCTTTTATCAAGGCTTCTTGAAATTATACACCTTTGCCTTAGATAGTTCATATGTGTGTTTAAACACTTAATACTAATTGCCAAACCTCACAATTCAAATTATGGAAAGGGATACTGTAACCATATTTACAATCACTATCTTCTTAAAATCTTTCTTAGTGAAAGCATTTCCTCACAATCATTTTCATGAAGGAGGAAATCTTATGACACTTAGATTTAAACGATGTATTTGTTCCTATCCATGTGAATTTGTCAAAAAAACAAAGTTTACGACAAATTCAAACACATATGGATCGAACTTCCTTAATCTTGATTTCTTGCCTTATGGTAGCACAGCTACCCACCACGTCTTCCAAGTAGTTAATCAGCTCACCCTTTCCTATCAATGCACATTTCATTGATTAAGGTGCCTTGCCTTTTATACGTTCAAAATGAGAACTCATAGAACTCACATGCATAATTAACTCAACTGGAACAGCACAGAAACAAAATAATGTCAACACGATAGGTTGTAAACCTCAACTCGTGTGCTAGTGATAAGGTTTATTTAATTTGTTCTTGAAACCTTTCAAGACATTAAGACTCCCACTGACTCCTTGACATATAAGATTCTTTTGTCAATAACCATTTCTTGACAAACAAATATTCAAGATTTAGTGTAGCTTTTATCAAAACACTTCATAAATTGGTCCTAGTTGGTCTCCGTCTTATCCAAGACATCACAACTCTCCATATTTGATGAATGTTATAAACCTTCTTAATACTTGTCACTCAATGTCACAATCTTAACTCTAAGACTTGTTTTGGAACGAAGTATGATTGACTTCTTGATTTAACCATTTCTTCAATTCTTGAATCCTCTTCTTAGACATGCAATTGTACTAAGACTCACTTAGAGGATCAATTGAGATATGGTTCTTAATCATTAAGACCTATCATAAAGCATAAAAGGTACTCTCCCTTCTTCTTAGAATGGAGAAACTTTTATCTTTATGCCTTCTTGATTCTTCTTATTCGTTCTGCTATTGATTTAATCTTTTTCAACCAATTCAGAATTACACTTAATCTTGTAAGTATAATCATATTTACTAAACCTTTAATAAATCATGACGAATATCTTTGTTACTCTTATGGTGGACTTGATCAACACACAACTTTGTGTATTCGATCTCCTAGTCCTTCACTTGACACTTTGTCAATGAATTTGTCTAATTTCCAAATATGAAATTTCTCATTCATCGTGCAACCAAGTTGCACGATTCCAAGTTTCTGTCCAATTGAAGCTTGGGCGATGAGAAACTCTCCCTATTTGGTAAATTCTCGACATTTCCACAAATAACATAATTAAGAATTAAATCCATTATTGCTAATAATAGAAACATTTTAACATCAATTTTTCATACACACCATTGTAAGGATAAATAAATAAAATTTAAAATCAAAATTTATTTTACAATGCAATTCATTAAAAAACTATGCTAATACATCTTTCTTAGCAATCTTATTCTATCTCCAAGTAGTAGCTCAAGAATCTAATCTTCAAGTAATGCGATCGAAATCCATTCCTTCACGGTTAGATTCTGCTCACTTCTTCCCTTAAGCTTCCTTTCTTTTCTTTGATCCTTCAAAACATCAATTGTAATCTTATCACATTATGTATTAAGAATCTAGAATAGAAGCTTAAAAGAGTTGGTTAATGGATTTTACCTATATTAGAGCCATACGTTTCGACTCTCCCATCTCTTAGATCTCTTAGGTAAATGGGGCAGCTTCGTCTCCAATGCCCTTTCTCTTGGCAATAAAAGCAAATTGACTCTTTTGGAACATGACATGGAACTACTTCAGACATTGTCTTTCTCTTATGATCAAACTTTTCGATCATAGCATGTCTTTCGTTGCCATTGTCTATATCCATAGAGGTCTTGAAGGCAGATTCACCAATCAACTTTGCTTTTCTATTGCGCCAAACCAGTGCTGATTTAGCAGCAATAAGCATATAGGTGAGATCTATAAGGGTCACGTTGCGGTTCATCATATAGTACTCTCTTACGAACTCACTATATGAGTTAGGAAGCGACTGAAGAACCCAATCAACAACCATTTCCTCACAGACAACGGATCCCAACAATCTTAAACTATCAATGTGTGACTTCATCCCTAGGACATGTGCACACACCGACTTTCCTTCTTTATGTTTACTTGCCAAAAGGGCTTGAGTGAGTTTGAACTTATCAAGCCTTCGAACTTGTGGGTTAGGAAGAAAAATTGGAGGAGGTGGAGGAAGTGAAGCATGATTTCTTGTTCCTCGATCGAATCGTGGAATACCATCTTCATGTGGAATGCTTGTTCCACGGGATTTGGGAAGACCATAGTTGTCGAACTTTGACATCTACAAAACGGGAGAAAACGAATTCAATTTAGTTGATTGATTGAGTCCTTAGTAAATCACCCAAATGAGATACTAAGGCTAGGACCCAACACAATATTCTACAACTCGGGAGAGGGATGCCGTAACCCAAATTGCATAACATTTGATGGTAAGTGAATGACGATTCACTAATTTCCACCATGAAAAATGAAAAAGAAATTTAAGTTTTAAATCTATGAAAACTCCTAGATCCTATGAGATTCATTGAACGTTTCAATGGCATGTTTAAATCTCGATATGCCCCTCTTGTTTGTGACTGGGATGCCGAGGATCACAAAGCGGGTGTGAATAACCATGCAAACTACATGGTGCCCCCACATGTTTCAGTCACCTATTCGATGTGCCGGTAAACCACACACGCTCCACCGAACTATGACAAACATTGAGTCACCCTTTGCTACCCTTGCTTAGAACCATTTAGTGTGTCGGTAAACCACACACGCTCCATTAATGTCTTCGCAAGGGCACAAAGTGTAATTTCATGGAATTGCATCAATTTCACTTTTGCCTAAGTAACTAAGATTGGGAATTTGAAAAACTTTTAGTTACTTTAGTAATTCATTATACTTATAATGGAAGGTTTCATCCTATCCTACCCGTTCGGCTAACGACCCTCCACTAGTCAAGAATGCGGTGGGTAAGAGTGGATACCCATTCAATCACCATTTTATAGGCAATTTCCTTAAACACCCCTTATAGACCAGCTTCGTGAATGAGGCCTACTAACGGTAAGACTGACTTTTACTCATACATATATATAATGTTAGACTTTTAATGTTATATATATATATATATATATATATATATATATATATATATATATATATATATATATATATATATATATAGTATAGGGTGTATTTTACACTTTTAAAATATTAGGTGGTCAAATTTAACAATTATACTTTTAATTCAATTAAATTTTAAACCAAAAACTTTATGGATTTATTAAACCTCTTTTAAAAACCATAAGGGTGTGATTTGAACCTTTTCAAAACAATACTAGGGTTTTAGAATTTAACATTCCTAATTAAACTTTTAATCAACTTTTAAATTCCAAAACTTGAGGGCAAGTTTTGAAACATTTCAAAACATTAGGGTTTAGAATTTAAATATACATCAAAATTAAACTATTAATCAAAATTTAAACTCCAAAACTTGAGGGCAAGTTTTGAAACCTTTTCAAAACATTAGGGTTTCAACTATTTAAATTTCAAAACAACAAAACTTTTGGGTTCAAATTTAAACTATAAAACCTAAGGGGGAAAATATGAAGCATTTCATAACACAAGGTTCAAATAACAAATAACCTAAATTAACATTTAATCACATAATTATCCATATTTGAATTATTTAATGATTTCTTGCAATACAATTTACCAATTTAATCAAAATACTTAGTCAATTATCACATAAGGAAACAAATATTTTATTAATTGATAAATATCTTCAGTTAGATCAAGAATATAGTCATATATATATATATATATATATATATATATATATATATCATAAAATCGGATTTATATTGATCTCATATGATAAAGGAAAGTATTTCAAAGATAAACAGCAAGAAATCCCGAAAATAGCTCCATCTGACGCTCGAACTCGCCGAGTACCACACTGTACTCGCCGAGTTGAGGCCTACTCGCCGAGTACACTGTGGTACTCGCCGAGTTCATCAGCCAGGGAGCCCAAAAATCAATTCTGCAACTTGAATAAACACACAAGGCATCAATATAATAGAAACCAATCAAGGCTCTGATACCACTGATGGGTTTTGGTCCTAAGAACATCCTATGTGCTCATACAAACCCTAATGCTTGGATCTAGGTTTCTCTATTGTACATGCAAGTTATCCAAGACTATAAACCCTAATTCTAGCATACAAGTAATCATATTAACATAAGAATGGGTTTAAGATATTACCTTGATTGTTATGTAGCAATAACAATCCCAAATCTCCTTATATTGACTTTAGAAAGCTTAGAGTCACAAATGTCACTCCTCTAATGGTTCACAAACACCATAAGCAAGAGGATGAAGAGAAGAGAGGATGGAGGCTGCCCAAAAACGTGTACAAACCCTAGAGGAGTCTTAGCCACGTTTTTAGGTCATAAGGGATCTATATATATAGGAGGCTATTAGGGTTATCTAACAAGGAAACCCTAATTTGGATGCTTAAGCCCTAAGCAACCCATGGAGGCCTTTCCTTAAGGCCTTGGACGATTTCCATATGGGTTTCCCCATAGAATTCGTCCACTCCTTAATACAAGGCAATCCATGGCCCAAATTGCAATTATCTTATAATTACAATTCCAGTCCCTTAAGTTTAATTAATCTCTTTTAGTCACAAAACTAATTACCAATTAATTATTGACTAATATTAATTAAACAATATGATTTCTCCTTTAATATATTATTCCCATAATATATCAATAAATCATATTTAATCCTTTCTCTCCATAATTCATCCTATCAAGTTGCTTTGGTGAAGGCAACCCAAAAGGACCATGCACCATCGGGTCAAGTACATACAAAAATAGTTATGGACTTAGACACTAATCCAACATAATCTACCCCATTTCTGATAGTAAGTGGGTGAGTCCTGTGCAAGTAGTCCCGAAAAAAGCTGGAGTTACCGTTGTCAAAAACTTCGAAGGGGAATTGGTACCCACCCGTGTGCAAAACGGGTGGAGAGTTTGTATCGATTATAGGAAGTTGAATGCTTCCACCCGCAAAGACCACTTCCCTTTGCCATTCATTGATCAGATGGTAGAACGATTGGCCGAGAAATCCCACTATTGCTGCCTTGATGGTTTCTCTGGTTTTCATCAAATTCCGGTTCCCCCGGAAGACAAAGAGAAAACCACATTCACATGTCCCTTCGGCACCTTTGCGTATAGACGCATGCCCTTCGGCTTGTGCAATGCACCCGCGACCTTCCAAAGATGTATGGTGAGCATATTTTCAGAATATGTAGAAAATATCATATAGGTTTTCATGGACGATTTTACTGTTTATGGAAACTCTTTTAATGAATGTTTACAAAATCTCACCAAAATCTTACAAAGGTGCATTGACACGAACTTAGTCCTTAATTATGAAAAATGCCATTTTATGGTTGACAAGGGCTTGATACTTGGACATGTGGTGTCCAGAAAAGGTTTAGAAGTTGACAAGGCCAAAACAGATGTTATTAAGAGCTTACCATACCCGACAAATGTTCAGGAAGTACGTTTCTTTTCTTGGCCATGTAGGTTTTTATCGGCGGTTTATAAAGGATTTTTCCAAGACCACGGTGCCGATGTGTCAACTTCTACAAAAGGAGGCTGATTTTGAGTTTGGTGATGAATGTAAAAAGGCATTTGCTCTTTTGAAAGATTTGTTGACATCCGCCCCCATTATTCAACCGCCAAATTGGGATCTCCCATTTGAGATCATGTGCGATGCTAGCAATACCGCGGTTGGGGCGGTTTTGGGAAAAAAGGTTAACCGAGCACACCATGTCATCTACTATGCATCAAAGACCCTTGATAGGGCACAAGGCAACTACACCACAACAGAGAAAGATTTGCTTGCTCTTGTCTTTGCTTTAGAGAAGTTCCGACAATACCTCCTTGGAACTAAAGTGATCATATATTCGGACCATGCAGCCATAAAGCACTTGCTTACAAAGAAAGATCCAAAGTCGAGGTTAATGATGGGTTTTGGTCCTAAGAACATCCTATGTGCTCATACAAACCCTAATGCTTGGATCTAGGTTTCTCTATTGTACATGCAAGTTATCCAAGACTATAAACCCTAGATCTAGAATATGATAACCAATATAACATATAATTAGGGTTTAGATCATACCTTGATTGTTATATAGCAATAACAATCCCAATTCCTCCTTGTATTGACTTTAGAAAGCTTAGAGTCACAAATGTCACTCCTCTAATGGTTCACAAACACCAAGAGCAAGAGTATGAGGAGGAGAGAGGATGGAGGCTGCCAAAAAATGTGTGAAACCCTAGAAGGATGCTTAGCCACATTTTTGGGTCGTAAGGGATGTATATATAGTTAGGCTATTAGGGTTATCTAACAAGGAAACCCTAAATTGGATGCTTAAGCCCTAAGCAACCCATGGATCCCTTTCCTTAAGGCCTTGGACGATTTCTTATGGGCTTCCCCGTAGAATTCGTCCACTCCTTAATATAAGGTAATCCATGGCCCAAATTGCAATTATCTTATAATTACAATTCCAGTCCCTTAAGTTTAATTAATCTCTTTTAGTCACAAAACTAATTACAAATTAATTATTGACTAATATTAATTAAACAATATGATTTCTCCTTTAATATGTTATTCTCATAATATATTAATAAATCATATCAAATCATTTCTCTTCATAATTCATCCTATCAAGTTGCTTTAGTGAAGGCAACCCAAAAGGACCATGCACCATCGGGTCAAGTACATACCAAAATAGTTATGGACTTAGACACTAATCCAACAGTCTCCCACTTGGATAAGTCTAATAACTATTATGCATATGACTTCTGATCCTGATCTGCAATCGTAGCTTTCCAAAGCCGTTGTCAACTCTGATCCTATCAGATACGCGTGTCCTTTAGATAAGGGATCATATATTCCTCCATTCTAGATATCGTATAAGACATGATTTCTAATCATTCTCTTTGTACTATTTCTCGAATTCCGATTTATGACGACTGACTAATTGAACAAATCAAATTAGCCCTAGCCCGGCCGAGCATTTATGTTTGTCATCACTAAATCATCGAGGGGCCCAAAGATATCGCTTTTATCCTACTTTAGATAAAAGGAACGGATAAACTTTGACTCAATGCTTGCTTGCACTTACTCACCGAATCACACACAACAATATGTTTTATGACACCAAGTTACTAGTGCGTTTACATATTATCAATGTGCAACCGATTCGCAAGATACAACTCATACATCTCAGTTTCAAGAATATAAGATGTTATCGTCTCACCAATCACTCGTGATACAATCCATGGAGTGATCCAAGTGAGCGTGGGTTTAATCCAATGCTCAAATTCATATTCATAAGCACTCATGAACGTTGCAGCAAACATTTGCTTATGTCTAATACTCTTTTAGACATTCCACACACCAATTCACGACAGTCTTCATTCATACCTACTTCCAACATATGAACGACTGTGGCCCGTTCGAATAATTTGACTGTTCTTAACCAATTAAATTATTCAGGAAGTCAAAACATGCAAAGTGAAACACAAGAATAATACTAATCTCATATGGCCTCAAACCTTTGAGCATAAATAAAACACCTTTTATTTATCACCATATCGATTACTCATTATTTGTCGTTTCGGGTAATCAACTTCTTACTTGAATTATTACACTTGTCCCATGCTCTTAGCATGCACACAATGTTTACCTATGGTTCTTACTTTGTGAAATAGATCAAATTGAACACATTTCCAATCATTCTCATTTCACAACTCCTGATCCTTTTCCATAAATAAAAGAATATCAAATTCTTGCCACTTATAGAATATATTAGATTCTAACATTTTATTCAATGATCCTTTCGTAATGTCACTGCACAAAAGTCACAAAGACTATTGCCAATGATATTACAAAATCCTCTATCGGAGATTGTTACAATACAATTCCTTAGATATGATGTCTCTCACTCATAGAACATTCCTTCGAACATCCTTTTGCATAAAAGTTTCTAATCTAGTTATAGGTTTTCAATATTCAATTCCCAATATGGACACATTTCCATATTTTCCATATGACAACTCATTCTTGATAGAATCTTATCTATTCATAATAATGTCGATATGGTCCATCCAATATGGAAACATTTCCAAATTTTCCAATACTATACTTCCAACTACTCACAAGCGACCAATCCTCGGCGAACTTTGGATTGCCCTTTGATAGTTGTTTAATTATTTTAGTCAAAACCGATTCTAGTCCCTTTTCCCTCTAAATGCGCTAGACATTTGGAAAATTTTAGAATGGTCATATATGCAAGCATTTGCAATCGATCCTATACCCGAAGCGTATGGGACACAATGCATAATGTCTTATATAAAGATTTCATACTTTATCAATCCTCCGCCATAATATTTTATTTGTTATGTTCTCAAAATTCGAATTGTGAAGAGGAATGCCGTAATCATAATCGAAATTTTAAGAACACACTATGTACCTTTGACTAAATTTATTAACATTCCACAACCTAAGCCTTTAGATTTGAAATGAAGCATAATATTCTATCCCTTAATTATAGCAAAACAACTTTACAACCCTTACGACTTCGCAAGGTATAACTCTTGTTTTCTATAATTAATATTGCCAACTTGCAATACGTGCCTTAATAATCATACAATCATAACATTTATTCTCCCACTATCATGATGATTATTATAAACATAACACTTATGCTTCCACTAGCTTCGACATGTATTCATAAACATCTTAACTTTCAGAAAAAAAAAACAATACCTACTGAATTTCATAAGTCCATGTTTCTAATACTTAATGCTTTGATAACCTTTTATCAAGGCTTTTTTGAACTTATACACCATTGCCTTAGATAGTTCATATGTGTGTCTAAACAATTAAGACTAATTGCCAAACCTCACAATTCAAATCATGGAAAGGGATACCGTAACCATGATTGAATTCGAGAATGCAATTTTACAATCACTATCTTCTTAAAATCTTTCTTAGTGAAAGCATTTCCTCACAATCATTTTCATGAAGGAGGAAATCTTATGACACTTAGATTTAAACAGTGTATGTGTTCCTATCCATGTGAATTTGTTAAAACCAAAGTTTACGACAAATTCAAACTCATATCGATCGAACTTTCTTAATCTCGATTTCTTGCCTTATGGTAGCACAGCTGCCCACCATGTCTTCCAAGTAGTTAATCAGCTCACCTTTTCTTATCAATGTACTTTCCATTGATCAAGGTGCCTTGCCTTTTATGCATTCAAAATGAGAACTCATAGAACTCACATGCATAATTAACTCAATTTGAAGAGCACATAAACAAAATAATGTCAACACGATAGGTTGTAAACCTCAACTCGTGTGCTAGTGATGATCGATAAAGTCAATTTTGATTTGTTCTCGAAACCTTTCAAGACCATTAAGACTCTCACTGACTCCTTGACATATAAGATTCTCTTGTCAATAAACATTTCTTGACAAACAAATATTCAAGAGTTAGTGTAGTTTTTATCAAAACACTTCATAAATTGGCCCTAGTTGATCTTTGTCTTGTCCAAGACATCACAACATTCCGCATTTGATGAATGTTATAAACCTTATTAATACTTATCACTCAATGTCACAATCTTAACTCTAAGACTTGTTTTGGAACGAAGTATGATTGACTTCTTGATTTAACCATTTCTTCAATTCTTGAATCCTCTTCTTAGACATGCAATTGTACTAAGACTCACTTAGAGGATCAATTGAGATATGGTTCTTAATCATTAAGACCTATCATAAAGCATAAAAGGTACTCTCCCTTCTTCTTAGAATGGAGAAACTTTTATCTTTATGCCTTCTTGATTCTTCTTATTCGTTCTGCTATTGATTTAATCTTTTTCAACCAATTCAGAATTACACTTAATCATATTTACTAAACCTTTAGTAAATCATGACGAATATTTTTGTTATTCTTATGGTGGACTTGATCAACACGCAACTTTGTGTACTCGATCTCCTAGTCCTTCACTTGACACTTTGTCAATGAATTAGTCTAATTTCCAAATATAAATTTTCTCATTCATCGTGCAACCAAGTTGCATGATTCCAAGTTTCTGTCCAATTGAAACTTGGGCGATGAGAAACTCTCCCTATTTGGTAAATTCTTGACTTTCCATAAACATCATAAAAAAGAATCATATCCACTTGTTGTAGAAATATTCAAACATCAATTTTCATAACGATTTCATTGCAAGGAAATAAACAAATAAATAAATAAGTCAAACCAAAATTTATTTTATTTATAAAAGCAGCGGAAAACAATTGTCCTTACAATGCAATTCATTGAAAAACTATGCTAATACATCTTTCTTAGCAATCTTATTCTAACTCTAAGTAGTAGCTCAAGAATCTAATTTTCGAGAAATGCGATCGAAATCCATTCCTTCACGGTTAGATTCTGCTCACTTCTTCCCTCAAGCTTCCTTTCTTTTCTTCGATCCTACAAAACATCAATTGTAATCTTATCACATTATGTATTAAGAATCTAGAATAGAAGCTTAAAAGAGTTAGTTAATGGATTTTACCTATATTAGAGCCATACGTTTCGACTCTCCCATCTCTTAGATCTCTTAGGTAAATGGGGCAGCTTCGTCTCCAATGCCCTTTCTCTTGGCAATAAAAGCAAATTGACTCTTTTGGGACATGACATGGAACTACTTCAGACATTGCCTTTCTCTTATGATCAAACTTTTCGATCATAGCATGTCTTTCGTTGCCATTGTCTATATCCATAGAGGTCTTGAAGGCAGATTCACCAATCAACTTTGCTTTTCTATTGCGCCAAACCATTGCTCATTCAGCAACAATAAGCATATATGTGAGATCTATAAGGGTCACGTCGCGGTTCATCATATAGTACTCTTTTACGAACTCACTATATGAGTTAGGAATTGACTGAAGAACCCAATCAACAACCATTTCCTCACAGACAACGGATCCCAACATTCTTAAACTATCAATGTGTGACTTCATCCCTAGGACGTGTGCACACACCGACTTTCCTTCTTTATGTTTACTTGCCAAAAGGGCTTGAGTGAGTTTGAACTTTTCAAGCCTTCGAACTTGTGGGTTAGGAAGAACAATTGGAGGAGGTGGAGGAAGTAAAGCATGATTTCTTGTTCCTCGATCGAATCGTGGAATACCATCTTCATGTGGAATGCTTGTTCCACAGGATTTAGGAAGACCATAGTTGTCGAACTTTGACATTTACAAAACGGGAGAAAACGAATTCAAGTTAGTTGATTGATTGAGTCCTTAGTAAATCACCCAAATGAGATACTAAGGCTAGGACCTAACACAATATTCTACAACTCGGGAGAGGGATGCCGTAACCCAAATTGCAGAACATTTGATGGTAAGTGAATGACGATTCACTAATTTCCACCATGAAAAATGAAAAAGAAATTTAAGTTTTAAATCTATGAAAACTCCTAGATCCTATGAGATTCATTGAACGTTTCAATGGCATGTTTAAATCTCGATATGCCCCTCTTGTTTGTGACTGGGTTGCCGAGGATCACAAAGCGGGTGTGAATAACCATGCAAACTACATGGCGCCCCCACATGTTTCAGTCACCTATTCGATGTGCCGGTAAACCACACACGCTCCACCGAACTATGACAAACATTGAGTCACCCTTTGCTACCTTTTCTTAGAACCATTTAGTGTGCCGGTAAACCACACACGCTCCATTAATGTCTTCGCAAGGGCACAAAGTGTAATTTCATGGAATTGCATCAATTTCACTTTTGCCTAAGTAACTAAGATTGGGAATTTGAAAAACTTTTAGTTACTTTAGTAATTCATTATACTTATAATGGAAGGTTTCGTCCTATCCTACCCGTTCGGCTAACGACCCTCCACTAGTCAAGAGTGCGGTGGGTAAGAGTGGATACCCATTCAATCGCCATTTTATAGGCAATTTCCTTAAACACCCCTTATAGACCAACTTCGTGAATGAGGCCTACTAATGGTAAGACTGACTTTTACTCATACATATATATAATGTTAGACTTTTAATGTTATATATAGTATAGGGTGTATTTTACACTTTTAAAATATTAGGTGGTCAAATTTAACAATTATACTTTTAATTCAATTGAATTTTAAACCAAAAACTTTATGGATTTATTAAACCTCTTTTAACTATACACCTTAATTAATTAATAAAACCATAAAGGTGTGATTTGAACCTTTTCAAAACAATACTAGGGTTTTAGAATTTAACATTCCTAATTAAACTTTTAATCAACTTTTAAATTCCAAAACTTGAGGGCAAGTTTTGAAACATTTCAAAACATTAGGGTTTAGAATTTAAATATACATCAAAATTTAAATTCCAAAACTTGAGGGCAAGTTTTGAAACATTTTCAAAACATTAGGGTTTCAACTATTTAAATTTCAAAACAACAAAACTTTTGGGTTTAAATTTAAACTATAAAACCTAAGGGGGAAAATATGAAGCATTTCATAACACAAGGTTCAAATAAAAAATAACCTAAATTAACATTTAATCACATAATTATCCATATTTGATTTATTTAATGATTTCTTGCAAAACAATTTATCAATTTAATCAAAATAATTAATCAATTATCACATAAGGAAACAAATATTTTATTAATTGATAAATATCTTCAATTAGATCAAGAATATAGTCATATATATCAAAAAAACGGATTTATATTGATCTAATATGATAAGGCAAGTATCCTCAAGCAAAAACAGCAAGAAATCCCGGTTTTCCCTCTCACTGACCAGCCGACTCGTCGAGTTCATCTAAAAAACTCGGCGAGTTCAGCCCCCAGAAACACAAAAATCGAATTTTTTCAATATACAAAGCATCAATACAATAGAAACCAATCTAGGCTCTGATACCACTGATGGGTTTTGGTCCTAAGAACATCCTATGTACTCATACAAACCCTAATGCTTGGATCTAGGTTTCTCTATTGTACATGCAAGTTATCCAAGACTATAAACCCTAGATCTAGAATATGATAACCAATATAACATATAATTAGGGTTTAGATCATACCTTGATTGTTATATAGCAATAACAATCCCAATTCCTCCTTGTATTGACTTTAGAAAGCTTAGAGTCACAAATGTCACTCCTCTAATGGTTTACAAACACCAAGAGAAAGAGGATGAGGAAGAGAGAGGATGGAGGCTGCCCAAAACGTGTGAAACCCTAGAAGGATGCTTAGCCACGTTTTTGGGTCATAAGGGATGTATATATAGTTAGGCTATTAGGGTTATCTAACAAGGAAACCCTAAATTGGATGCTTAAACCCTAAGCAACTCATGGATCCCTTTCCTTAAGGCCTTGGACGATTTCTTATGGGCTTCCCCATAGAATTCGTCCACTCCTTAATATAAGGCAATCCATGGCCCAAATTGCAATTATCTTATAATTACAATTCCAGTCCCTTAAGTTTAATTAATCTCTTTTAGTCACAAAACTAATTACAAATTAATTATTGACTAATATTAATTAAATAATATGATTTCTCCTTTAATATATTATTCTCATAATATATTAATAAATCATATTTAATCATTTCTCTCCATAATTCATCCTATCAAGTTGCTTTGGTGAAGGCAACCCAAAAGGACCATGCACCATCGGGTCAAGTACATACCAAAATAGTTATGGACTTAGACACTAATCCACAGTTAATACGGTGGATGCTGCTTTTGCAAGAGTTCGATATTGAGATCAAAGACAAGAGTGGAAAGGAAAATCTGGTTGCGGATCATCTAAGTCGCATCGTATCACCCGAAGATGGTATACCAATCTGTGACACATTTCCAGATGAGCATCTATTTGCAGCCAAAGAAACACCATGGTATGCAGATATCGTCAATTACTTGGTCACAAGTCAATTTCCCCCAGATTCATCATGTTGTCAAAGAGACAAAATCTAGAAGGAAGCCAAACGATACATATGGGACGAGCCTTATCTTTGGAAGTACTGTGCGGACCAAGTAATTCGCAGGTGTGTTGAGCAAAAAGAGGTACAATCTATCCTTAATTTTTGCCATTCTTATGCTTGTGGTGGTCACTTTGGACCCCAAAGGACAGCTAGGAAAGTTTTAGATAGCGGATTCTTTTGGCCTTCTATTTTCCATGATTCCTATGTACTTTGTGCACATTGTGAAAAGTGCCAAAAATCCGGATCTTTAAGCTCTAGAAATCAAATGCCCCTTACCCCTATTCTAGTATGTGAGATTTTTGATGTATGGGGTATTGACTTTATGGGACCATTTCCGCCCTCTTTTGGTTGTTCTTATATTTTGTTAGCGGTGGACTATGTGTCCAAATGGGTGGAGGCTAAGCCCACCCGTACTAATGATTCCAAAGTTGTGGTCGATTTCCTTAAGGTACAGATTTTCTCACGGTTTGGCACACCAAAGGCGCTCATAAGTGACTGTGGGACCCATGTCTGCAATCGGATGCTAGAAGCTATTTTGAAGAGATATGGAGTGACACACAAAGTCTCAACAGTTTATCATCCCCAAACCAATGGACAATCAGAAGTCTCAAACAAGCAAATCAAAAGTATCTTGGAGAAAACGGTCAACCCAAGCCGCAAAGATTAGAGCTTGAGGCTAGATGATGCCTTATGGGCATACCGTACTGCCTTTAAAACTCCCATTGGTATGTCCCCATATAGGCTTGTGTTTGGTAAAGCATGCCATCTTCCAGTTGAGCTTGAGCATAAAGCTTTTTGGGCGGTAAAGAAATTCAACTTGAGTGAAGATGAGGTGGGAAATAAAAGGAAACTTGATATCCAAGAGCTAGAGGAGATACGTAATGATGCATACGAAAGTAACATGATCTATAAGGAGAAAACAAAAGCATATCATGACAGAGCAATCTCCCGAAAGACTTTTATACAAGGACAAAAGGTGTTGTTTTACCACTCAAGATTCAAGCTAATTTCAGGAAAGTTAAGATCGAGATGGGTTGGTCCTTTCGTGGTCACAAAGGTGTTTGACCATGGTGCAGTGGAAATCACGAGCAAGCAAACGGATAAAACATTCAAAGTTAATGGTCACAGGTTGAAGCCGTTTTATGAAGGATTTGAGGTGAAGAATGAAGAGGTTGATGAGTTGGAGAACCCCACATACCAAGAATGAAGCACACATGGGGGAAAAAGTCGAGCCAACGACCTAAAACAAAGGCAGCTAACCGGGAGGCAACCCGGGGGTATTTTCGTCATTTTTTGTTAAAACATTTCGTTCTTTGCATTCTTATGGTTTTTAATGTTCCAAATGTGTTTTGTCATTGTTTTCAAACCAAAAGAACGGACCTAGGAATGCAAAAGTATTTCATTTCAAAGAGAGGGAAATTTTCAAGTTCAAAAAGTGGGATTGGCATCCAGGGACCAACACGGGTTGTGTCCCTCTTAGCCTTAATGGAACACGGGCCGTGTTCATGAAAAAAAAGACCCAAATTCTTCCAGAGACCAACACGGGTCGTGTTGGTTTTGGCCTTGACCCAACACGGGTCGTGTTCGTCCTTAACTCAGCATAAAACCCCCCAACACGGGGCGTGTCTATTAAGTCTATATGGACACGGGTCGTGTCCGCGCAGCAGTTATGATCCTTTTTAAAGAAAAAAATCAGGACTTGACCTCATTAATCCCCACTTTCACTTCCTAACAGCCCCTCTCTCCTAACAAAAACCTTAGGTCCGATTTTCATCAAAAAACCTTTCAATTTCTTCAAGATTTTGGTTTCCATCTACAAAAAGGTTTGATTTTCATCATCTACACTTCATCTTCTCCACCTTAAACACCATTTTCTTGCATTTTAATGGTGGATTTGGGGGTTTTGACAAACCCTAGATCCAAAAATCTCATTTGATTTTGGTGTTTTAGTGTCTTAATCTTGAGAGGGGCAAGCTTGGGGAGGTTAAGGAAGATCTTTTCCATCAAGAACAACACAATCCAACACACGATTCGGTAAATTCTTTCCAACTCTTAACTTTTGGATTTTGTGTTCTTGAGTCAAAGTACTTGAAATTATGGCCAAATTCTATATGGACATGGGGCGTGTTGGGCTATCTGGGAATTTTTGAGTATCGTACTTCAAATTTGGAATCGAGAATTGAAGGGTTGGTTTACACTCAACACGACCCGTGTTGATTTGCTCTATTTCGACACGGGGCGTGTTCGACTTAAAAACTGTCTTTTTGGCAGTTTTTCCTCTTTTCTTATTTCGGGAATGAGGTCATTTTGGGGGCAAACAGAGCAGAGAAAAAGCATTTTTTGAGGAGAAGGAGTTGAAGTTTTTAGCAAGGATTGTCCGTTAAACATTTGGAAACATTTTGATTTCGTATTTGTAAGCATTTTAATTCCTGATTTCATCTTCTAGGTTTCTGGTTTTGTTCTAGTCATGTGTGGCTAGAACTCTAAATTCTCCAACTCATGTTTTGACTTTCTAGTTGTGAATCTAATCATATGACTTGATCTTTGTTCTTAATTTCTATCTAATGCATTTGATTTTGCTTCAATCGAATGTTTGATTCTAATTGTGATTCTTATTGGCCATTTGAATTAGGGTTAGGTCATTCCAATTATCTCTTTTACAAAATCCGTAATTGTTTTGTGAAATTGAACAAGTAACAAGCATTAAATTGATCTCTATTGAATGAATTTAGTGTAAATCTTAGTCATACACTTTTACACTCCCGAGCTTATGAGGAGTATTGGGTGTTGTTGGGAACATTCACATAAAGCTTCATGCAATCTTCCAGTCTAATTCTAAGAGCTTGTTTAGATTAGGTTAGTAAGGTTAGGATTAATCAAAGAGCTTGTTTTGGTTAATTATTGTGGTGAATGGAAAGTGTTAGAGCTTGTTAACACTTTCAAGTACCAACTTAGATAGAATGAAACAAAAGTCTTGTCATCTTGGATTCACATTGTTGAACTGTCATACATGAAGTTGGAGTGTTTATAATATCTGAATTTAATTTACTCATTCGGCCAATTACTTGTGATTTTACTTTATTTATCTAATCATTGCAATCAAACCCCCCCCCCCTTTTTTTCTTTCATATTTTGTGAACAAGTACCTTACGCAAAAAGGGTATAGAATGATTGTCCCGTGTCTCTATGGATCGATCCTACTTGCCTTGTATTACTTTTAGTGCAATAGAGTAGTGTTACTTAGGAGTATATCGTACCCCTATTATTTGTTGGGTCTGACACCCCTAACACGGGGCCATAAAGTTATATAACACAATCTTGTTACGATAAACACTTTACTCCATTGTTAAATGTTGGTAATCTAATTATGTAACAGCTAGAATGAAGTCACCATTGTCAAATTTCCGCAAGTATGAAGTTTCAAATCAAAAAACCAAATGCAGATAACAAGCACATATTATCAAAACTCAATACACTGCTACTCATCAATTTAATAACGAATTCATGGCAGATAACAATCACTAATTTCATTTCACAATTATTGAATATGTTCGTTCAATTTTACAATTATTGAAGAAAAAAATAAAGAACTCCAAATAAAAAAACGAAGAAGAAGGTATATTAAAAAAACGATATTACCACACGGGAAGAAAAAGAATGCATGAAAAGGATGTTGGAAGAATTTCTTGTTTGATGGAGAAACACCTCGGAGAAGAGACACACTGGAAAGGGATAATGGAGCTCACTGTGGAGGCAGAACAATGTAAGAGGTCGTGAAAGAGGCGAGTAGTTGATGATGATATAGGGTTAGGGTAATACTTTCTTTTTTTAACCAAAAAGTCATAAAGAGTTTGTAAAAGTTACAAATTCTGACTTCGTAGATTCTCATTTTTAAACGGTTAATGAAAACTTGTTTTAAAATGTCTTTTTCTTTTATAAAATATTTTTTAACTTATTTACTTTTCAAAAAACAAATAAATCAATAAAGTTTTTTAATGAAATATCAAACACCCTCTAAGGTGTTGTTTGTTTTTTCTGAGGCAAAATGTTTGCAGTTTACGAACCACATCTGTAGACCTCTGCAGTTGAAGATGTGGACCAAACGTCTGCAGTCTGAAAATAGAAGATTGTTTGTTTTTAATTTTAACATTTGCAGGCTATAAAATAAACTAAAATATAAATAAACTAACTTTTTTTAAACTTCAAAGTGATTTTTTAAATATTTTTATGACTTTGTTATAAATAATTAACAAATCCATATCAATTTTTATGTATTATTGTATAAAAAATGAAAATAAAAATGGTATGAATTAACGTATATATTTGATAAAAACCAACAATTTTGGTCGTAAAATTATACATAAACATTGTAATTAGGGATCAAAGAACTTGATACATAAATGGATGGAAATAAACATATATTTTTTCAGTTAAATCAATTAAAAACGTACCATAAATATTTTCCCAAGAAAATGACGATACTGTATGGAATAATGTTTTATAAAAAATTGTACAAAAAATATAAGAATATATTATGATTTTTTTTCATATTTATATAAACAACTTCACCAACCATTATTGTAATAAATCTTTATTAATAAATTTATCAAAAATATCATGTTTGTGTCGTCGAACCTTTTTTTTAAAGTATTGTAACTTTTTTTTTCAAATTGTTTATCATTAATAGAGTTGGAATAAATAAAAATTAAAAGAAAAAACTAAATAAAATTAAGATATATGTGTTTTTTTAGGCTATAACATATATGAAGATGTTAGAAGACTCTGGTCCACATCTGCATCAAGAAGAAGACGCACATACATTTTTAAGTTTGCAGTCTTCAAAAAAAACAAACAGCATGCGAAGGCTAATGTCTACACGGCACAGACAGAAGAGGTCAAGAAGATCTACAGACAAAAAACAAACCACACCTAAATCATGTATTAATGTCCACACACTTTAAAATGTTTTATAAATGGTATGATTTGTTTCCTATATATATATATATATATATATATATATATATGTTATAGTGTGGATGGTAAGTATTGTGTGGATGTAGGAATGAATCTGAGCCAAGAGTTTAAAATTCATATTCTGATTGAATACAAATTCTGACAGAATACATATTCTGATTGTATGGACATTTTGAAGAATAACAAATTTTTGAACCATAAGTTGAAGAATAACAATATTCTTAAAGAATCATCATCTATTATTAATATTATTGAAGAATCTAAGGTCCAAAAAATAAACAAAAAAACAAATTTTACTATCACATTCTTTAAAAATACAATGTCATTTGTTTAATTTTTGCCACTTTTTTTATAAGAATACAAACTTTATAGTAAGTCATTCTTGAAAAAATCTTCGTTCTATAAGAATAAAATGTCAATAACCCTTATAGCGTGGTTCTGTTTCTTTACAACTTGCCACTTTACTTCATACCACACGTTCTTGTTTTGATCATTGCATCTTTTCTGTTTCTCTATGTGTACATCATAATACTCATGAAGCTTCTTGTTATTTTATCCACAACGATTTTAGCTTATGGTTGGGTTAGTTGGCTTAGTCTATGACTCTATGTTGAATATTGGTTGAAATGCAATGTGTCTTTTGATGTCTTTATCTTTTAATGGAAGCATACCTTAGACATCTTAAAAGAAACTGGCATAACCAACTGTACTAAACTTATAGTCAGTCAAATGGATTCAAATGGAAAGCTTCTTTCAGATTGAGTGAGCCCTTATCAACCCCATGTAAATCTCATAGGTTTGTTTAGTGTATTGTATTGTTACTGTAAAAAATGTTCATGGTTTATAAAAAAATATTTTCTTTTACGATAGAAGCATGCTAAAAAAATTATGCCATATTTTTTTTTATGTTTCTTGAATTGGTTGTGACAAAATAGGTTGGCATTGAAATCTGATGGCTTGTTTTTAGCAGTTATTTTTGGTGGAGAAACACTAAATTTAGTTTTATTTTTTATTTTTCTTGCAAAATGGAAGTTTACACAAACCATGAAAAGAAAAACTATAATCGATAATCGGAGGAGAAAACCCAACTAAGTGCAAGCATATACATGAGGAGAAAACCCAACTACGAGCATCGGTTTTCTTGAAATGTTACCTTGTGTTCAACTTGAGAAGCTTCAGAAGGTGAAAAACCCTTGAATGTGTTCAATTTATCATCGATTTCAAGGATACCAGGCGCTTCTTCCCTTCATTCTGCTCTTGCTCTTCTGTCACTTGGTTCTAGCAAATAGAGATGAAAGTTAGTTCTCTGGCCAATAGGGGAAGTTTCAACAGGAACACTTGACTTCTCCAATACCTTAATCGAACCTAGGGCATGTAAGATTGAATAGTCTCCAACGATGGCAGGAGAGCCCAATCTTGTTGGTGATGCGAAGTCAGCCGGAAGAGAAGGAACCTAACGTCGTCGGAGGGGACGTTGTCTGCAAGGCGAGTTGACGTTCGATTGTAGAGTGTATTGAGTGATGATCAGTAGTGAGTGTTTTGATCTTTGTTGAAAAGCCCTATATATTTTAGCAGATACCATGATTTTTGAAACAAGAGCGCGTCTCATTAAAATTAAAAGGCGACGGTTATAAAGGACGCCCTTTTAATTAAAGCGCCCTCCGTGTTTTTGATTTTTTCCATTTAGACACTAATCTAAGGGCACACAATAATGCGTGACCAAAATTTTTAAAATTTTTGAAGAGAGGACACCATTTTAAGGTCACTCCCTTTTGCGTAACATAAATTACTGAGTGTCGTGGATTGCACGTCGTAAAATGCTATTTTTCTAGTAGTGAGAGTCTTCATTCTCATTCTTCCCAGACGAGAATTTATTTCCTTTGACTTTAGATCTTCAACTAATGAGTAAACAAAGGCATGTATTAAAAAATAGAAATAAGCATGAGAATAAGATTATACAAATAACATCATTATTGTATTATGATGTTGCATTTTCAAAGATAAGATACTAATTTATTCAAGCATTTTAACAAATTCTTGGCATGCAATCATATGCAGGGTTAATTCATATTCTAAATTGCAAGATCAACTTAAAATTCTATAATCATTTAAGTAATCATATTCTAAATTGCAAAATCAACTTGAATGATGAATATGTAAAATTAAAGAAGAATGAGAGCACAGTGGTTATTGACCCCCCAACTTCTAAATTGTATAGTGTCTTCCTCATAATCTTAATTCATTAGTATAATCATATTCAACCTAATCATAATCACTTTCAAATGAAATTAAGAACAACATTTATTATAAAGGTTTTGTATTGCCTCCTACACAACTTATTCCTAATTCAAGATCAAGAAAAACGTAATCTTTAGAACAATGAACATACAAAGCATATTTTTTTTCTAAACTTCTCAATATCTTTGCCAATCAATTCTTATTTACACTACATTTCAAGAATTGATAATAAGAGAAACTAACCTAGAAAGATCCCTGTTTGTTTAGCCATGGCTGCAAGGGAGACTACCGATCAGGTAGCATACTCGACGAATCGATAATGAAGCCTCAACGAACATAATCCCATACACGCTTATGATTTTTGAAAAGGATCTACCTTATCCAACATTTTATTCCTCTGATGGCTATGTAATTATTTCTTTCAACATAACTGATTTGTATTGAATTAGATAGCGAAATTTTGAACACGGAGATAGAAGAGTTAAGAACTGATTAAGAGATGGGGGTGATGATGAATGAGAGGATGAACGACATAAAAAAAGACTTTGGTCAACACCATTAGATTCTTGGGGTTTGATGCTGTGTACTGACAATATATGCATTAGGAAGATCAATTTTGGATCTGAACCAAATTACATTTGATCTGATTTGAGAAAAGGGGTAGGGTTGAGAACCACACTAATTTTAACAGATTGTTTGGGGAAGAACATAACTCAACGGATGTATAAGTTTCGCATCGGCAGAGATGATAAGAGGAATGAGAGCGTAGATGGGGTGAAGAGCTTACAAGAGAAATGGAAAACTCACAGAAGAAAATCAAATGATTGAGAAGATAGGGTTTTAAATAAAGTAATTTTCTTAAATTAAAGGGTAGATGAATTGCTTAATTAATTATTAAAATTAAATAATATCTTACCCATATTAATTCATACATCCACATAATATTTATTAATCCACATTTAAACCTACATTTATCTTTCTCTCTCTCTCTCTCTCTCTCTCTCTATATATATATATATATATATATATATATATATATATATATATATAGGGTTAGGTTATATTGTTCTAACTATCTATTGTGTGCATGTAGGATTGATTCTAGACCAATCATTTTAGTTATTTTAAAAAAGTAATTAATGCATATTAGATGTTAAAGATATGATGAGCATTAATTAGAACTTCAGCATTTAATATGCATTAATTACTTTCTTAAAATAACTAAAATGATTGGTCCAGAATCAATCCTACAAGCACATAATAGATAATAAAAACATTTGAACCTAACTCTCTCTCTCTCTCTCTCTCTCTCTCTATATATATATATATATATATATATATATATATATATATATATATATATATATATATATATATATATATATATATATATATATATATATTCAAAATTATATAACTTTATTTGTCATCTATATATTCCAATAAACATGAAACTATATTATTGTAAAGGATTTGTTCATTCAATGAAAAAAACGTGTTCTTATAACTTTCATTAATAATGGAAATAACATGTCTATTCACAATGTATTCTTATTTATAGTAAATTAAAATTTTATTTATTGAGATATTAAATCACTATAACCCAAAAAACTATTATTGGTGTTTTGAAATGATTGTATAAAGACCCGTATAATATACGGGTTTTTTTTAAAATTAATATATTTTATTAAGCATTACATGTTTAATAATTTACAAAACTGAATTTGAAAAGAATATAAATATTAGCTGTGAATGAGCCAATTTTTACAAGGTTTTTACAAATTATCGTGAATTCAAAAGAGATTACCTGAAAATTATGTTTTTCAATTATAAAAGTTATTTAAATTTAAATTGAATTTAATATATTAATTGACAAATTACATGAGAATTTATGGAGACATTTAAGTTTCTTTATTAGTTTATTATAAGTTTAGATTAGATTTTTTTTTATAATTTAATAACAGAGTAAAAAAAAAGCACAATTTGCCAAATTGATTTAAATGAAATTGAAAAAAATTAAGAAAACGCTATGCGACATATTGAATTAGGTGATGACATGTGGCAAAAAACATTTATTTATTAGGTAAGATTAATGTATTATTAAAAACATAACTAAGGTATGTTTGATATTGAAAAACTAATTTTTAGCAGAAAAATGGTTGTTAATTAATTACCTAAATTGATAGGTTATCTTATAAATTAATAAGTTAATAATGTTTAATAAAAATTAAAAAAATAATTTATAAGCTAGATCATAAATATAAAATAAAATTTTATACATGAACAGTGACATATATAACTAAAAAAATATAAACTTGATATCATTTAGATTATGTTTAAAAAAGTTTTATAAACTTATCAAAAAGTAGCTTATTAACAAACTAACTTATAAATTAATTTATAAAAATAAAATAAGTTTTTTATTTAGTTTTATCAAAGATTATTAAAATAACTTATAAAAACTTCACTTATAAATTAATTTAATAAACTTAATTTTATAGTTTTAACTGACAGTAGTTATAATAAGAGAGTTTATATGATAATTTATTTTTGTGGGGTCTAAATATAGAAAGATTATCATTTTATGTTATTTTTTCTCCTTCCAATATGGTAAATAGTATTATTTAAATCCAATAATCGAAATATTGCCCATCTCGAAACAGCCATACGGAGGCCATACATTCATCCGCACACAGAGATACGTACCGCTTTTTTTCTCTTTCTTGCTTCACTGAATTCTTGAAGACTCCATAGCCACATAGAACATCATTAATTTTTCCTTAAATAACTATTAAATGCTTTTCTTTGTCTTCAAGATTACAAAACAAACCAACAATCATTCACAAGCTAATCCTTTATTTTAATTTTAATTCCGATTCATACACACCCTTATCTTGTCATCATCTTCCACAATCCAACTCTTACACAGAACTTTTCACTTCAAATATGGCTTCAATCCATTCAATTTCTCAATCACAACTGTTTTCTAAGAAACCCCAATTCATATCCACCCAGAAAACTTCTATATTCCCAATCACAACCAGCTTCAATCCCTCGAATCGTTTTGTGTTGAAGTCCAAGAAAATGGTTGTGGCGGCAGCGGGGACGACGGCAGCAGCGGAGGAGAAGTCGAAGAAGAGGTATCCAGGTGAGGGAAAAGGGTTTGTGGAGGAGATGAGGTTTGTGGCTATGAAATTGCATACTAAAGATCAATCGAAAGAGGGAGAAAAAGAAGCTCAAGAGAAACCTTTGCCTAAATGGGAACCCACCATTGATGGGTACTTGAAGTTCTTGGTGGATAGTAAATTGGTGTATGATACTCTTGAGAAGATCGTTGATAAAGCTGATTTCCCTGAATGTAAGCTTTCCTTATTGCTTTGTTTCATACTTTAGTTATAAGATTGTGATAAAGTGTATAAAAGAATCATGCTTTTCATGTGTTGTGAATGGTAGAAATCCTCATATAATTGTCCAACTTTATAATTAGAAACCTTGTAGAATGATCTTATACACATATGCAATATGTGGTAAACGTTTATTGGGTGTTTATTTTCAAAATTTGTGCTTACCATCTTTACCCCCCATGTTTTAGAAGTTAGAGATACACTTTGACTTTTATGGTCAACTCTTCTAGGATCTAATTATGATTTAAATTTGGTTTTTAACCCCCTTTTCTTGAATACATCTATTGTGGCTTGAGAGCTCTAATTTGTGTCCAAAGTGTTTATTGCAACTTATTGAGCTTTTGACAAAAGGTGGGACAATATTTTATGTCTCATATACATGAATCTCACTCTAAAGTCTCTAATACAGATCAAACATAGTACAGTTTGTCATGTCATGTCATGTTATACATCAGTTTATGTCTCATATACATCAATCTAAAGTCTTTAGTGCAGGTAAAACATAGTATAACCTATCATGTCATGTCATGTTATACATCAGTCTCAAGTCTTGCAGTTTAAACATAGACAGTCTGTCATGTCATGTACTGCTATTTGTTGTTTCTTTGCAGATGCTGAATTTAGGAACACGGGATTGGAAAGGGCGGAAAGTCTTGAAAAAGATTTGGCATGGTTCAAAGAACAAGGTCATTCTATACCCGAACCATCATCACCCGGGCTTAATTACTCGGCATATGTCGAAGAGTTATCAAAGAAAGATCCACAAGCATTTATTTGTCACTTTTACAACACCTACTTTGCTCATTCAGCCGGAGGTCGAATGATAGGGAAAAAGGTAATGGATTTATCAGGAACAAGACTTAATGCAGAAAGAACGACTTAACTGTCTGTTATGATTTATGGTTATGAGTTTACATGTCTCAATTGTAGGTAGCTAAGGAGGTATTGAATGGAAAGGAATTGGAGTTTTACAAATGGGATGGTGATCTTTCTCAACTCTTGCAGAATGTTAGGGACAAGTTGAATGTAGTTGCAGAGGTAAAAGATTTTCACTTTAAAAAACGGATACTTTAATTGTTATAATAATTATTAAGTAGATTCTTGAAAGTACAAAGTATAAATAAGATTTATTCTATGTTGTAACATGTTTGTTATATGTTATGTTATAACCAGAACTGGACTAGAGAGGAGAAGAATCATTGTCTTGAAGAAACAGAGAAATCATTCAAGTTTTCTGGGGAAATCTTGCGTTTGATATTGTCATGATGTTGAAAAACACATGAAATGTAATCTTTAAAAAAATCTCCTTGATACATTATCTTTGTTGTTTGTTTTTGGCATGAATCGTTGTTTTCTGTGCATAATCTGTACTTTTATATGAAATGTTGAACATGAAAGTGAAGAAAAAAGGTGTCTTGACTTTCTTGAATTGCATATAATGTGTTAACATGCTCAAATGCTTTTGTCTTTCATATTCTCTTTATATGTGTGTTCTTTGTCTAGATTCCTGTGAGGATAAAATACAGAAAAACACAATGTAATTTTACCATTTTATTGGTTTAGTCGCTTAACATTATACTTTTTTGAAGGGTTAAAATACAAAATGAAGCAACATATCGATTAAGCACTAAGCTACTCTTTTTATGATCATATTAGTTTATAACCCGTGAGAACCACGGTTACAAAATTAATTAAACTTACTTTTATAGTAAATATTCATAATTATTAATCAATTAAATAAATTATTAATTAAGAGATATATCAAATTTTTAAAGTTATTATAACTTCAAATTTAACATATAATTAGAAAAAGTAAATTTGAATTTTGAAATGATTTGCCTAATATATCTCAATGACATGTAATATAATATTAATGAGAGGTTGTATTAGAGTGATACATAGCAGAAAGAGATTAAAACTATTTTTTTATTAGAATAGGAAGATAATATCAGTTTAATGGTTAAATCAATAAAAAGATTACATTTTAGTGGCTAAACCATAAAACATAACAGTTTAGTAGTTAAATCGATAAAATATATGTTTTTTTTTATAAATATTGCATTAATATCAAAACCGGGTAATTGTGGAAGATGGTTTCTTTTAAAAGGTTAGAACTTAGAAGAAAAAAAAATAATGGTTTTATGCAACCACATAGAATTAAATGGGTAAAATGGTAAAACGATGATAATACATGTATATTTCTATATATTTTTTGTTTCCGTTTTTAAGTATAAAAACAAATTTGTATGATTCTACTAAACAGGAAATACTTGTTATCTATGATCCTAAAACAGGGGCGTTGATGATGATATTACTCACAACATAAAAGTGGAACGGTTAAAAATTGATGACAACCACAAGAGTTTTGTACAACAAAATAAATGCTACTAAAATCGAAGGAAAATTTCAAAAGGTTGAAGTCAGGCCAAAATGTTGTAAGGATCACAATGTTAGCCGATGAGGTGGACATGTCGTAGAATATTGTTAGATAGGATACCAATGAAAATATTTAAAAGTCAAAAGTTGTTTTTAAAAAGTCAAAAGTTGTTTTTAAAAAGTATTTGGTTTAATTTTTACCTGTAAAATGACTAAAAAGGAAGATAGGTGGAGGTGGGTGTGAATTGATTAGGTTAGTTGTAAGGGCATTAATGTAATTTACTTTTTTTTAGGTCCAAAAGTCACGAAAAAATACAAAAACGTGTCTTTTGCCCAACCATCTTTTTCTTCTTATGTAAAAGTTGTTTGTAGAACTTTTCCATTTATCAAACAACTTTTGAGACGTTCAGACTTCTGAAGAAATTAAAAGTCCAAAAGTTGTTTAAAAATGAACCCCAAACACCCTAAGTCAGTAGTTTTCTTTTTCATAGTTTGTATTTTCCATACCATATTTATATTCTAATCTTGTCCTTTAATGTTTTCAGCTTTATTACTAGTATCTGTTTAATTTCACCATTGTTGGCTCGTATTTCATAGTCATCTTTGGAAGTAGTCTTCCTATCATTATGTGTAGGCATGATTACCAACATCTTTAACTCCAACTTACCATATTATGAGATTTAGGTTTTGCTATTGTTGAAGTTGTTGTAATAAGATGAAAAAATAAGTCGAAAATCCATTACTATAATTAAGTAGATTTTTTAAGTTACAATGTTGTGATATAAAGAAATAAAAGTACTACGATGTTTCAATAAACAAATAAACGGAAGTAGATTATTATTATTTTTTTTTTTTTTGCATTCAACACTTACAACCACAACCATCCTTACATTAAGAACTAACTTACAAAATCGAATAAACATAGACTCATTGTTTCACCAGAACCACCACAATCAAGGTGGCAGAAGGTGGTGGCTAGAGATTTCCCTAATCATCAGAAGAGCTCATGAACCCACCTCTAAATCCAGCTCCATTGCAACCACCACAAAGAATCTCCTTTTTACCCCTACACATGTTCAAAATGCATACACTTTATCAATACCAAATCAAAAAAGGTCAACTCTTCACAATCTTTTCGGTCAACCAACAAGATTTCTTCAATCAAATAATCAAATCCCAAATTGGGTACGAAAACCAAGCATAAGATAATATGATACATTTTTCTTTATTAAAAATTTTATATAAATATGAGAATAATAAACCTGCAAAGCCAACACAATCCACCAGCTTTGAAACGTCCACCAAAGTGATCTTCGGAGTTCACTCCATTTCCTTTGCATTGTTTACATTGTATACAACCTAATATTGCACAAGAGGGCAAATTAGTAAATTCCATTCCTCCTTTACCCAAAGAAAGATTATAACCAATTCGAAGCATAGATGAGGTGACATGTCTCGCTTTTTTAGGTGCAACAAAAAAAGTTACAATTTTTGTCTTATTGATCGGTTCAAGAAACAGAGTTCAAGAAACCAGTTAAAAATACAGTGCAACCTGTTATGTCATGTGTAACTTTATTTTACTCACCATTCCCTTCACAATCAGCACAAACTATGCTGTTCACTTTTGTGGTGCTGCTTGTACCATCTGTAGCCTACAAGATGTAACATGAAATTTAAATCAAAAACTATAAAACATTTTCTAGTTTCTTTTAAAGATTCATTAAACCCTTTTTCTTTTGGGTGATTTTAATAATGACCCAATTTTTATTTTGCTATAAAGGTAATCTAACTTGAATGAATTCAAATATTCAATCCCTGAATGTACGACGTTTGAGTTTTTCTAGTTCATGAGAGCTTTGGCATCTAAAACACAATTCTTGAGCTTATTATACACCAAAGTATCAAACTTTTAAAGAAAATACAACAGTTTAAACAAGATTTTGCAGGGTTTTGTGATCGAATTAAGGTAAATTTTAGAATCTGACCTGGACTTCCAAAGATTGAAATCTTTCGAATTTTGACTTCTGATTAGTCAAATTGTTGATCAAAATCACTTTCGGGGCATTGGGGTTTCCACTAATGAGCCCTGAAACATTATCATCAACCGTTAGAACCTCCAAATAGTCCTTCATCAAACAGTAATGCTACATCTATCTTACTTACTTATCCTATTTCTATAATTTATACATTTATAAAAATCAAATATTGTGTACTCTTTTGTAAAAAGTTTTCGGAGGATAGATATTATAGTCAATTAGTGTATACATACATTTAGAGGGTGTTTGAATGTGTATTTTAGAATGATTTCAGGAATCAGAAGACATTTAGTTGATAAATAAATTTACAATTATCCTCGAATAATAAATTATCATACAACAATTTCATATTCAAATTCGACATCTCTTTTTTATGCACATATGCATCGTACGTATACAATATACATATAAATATAGAGAGATGAGGGGAGTACTTGTTTTGCTCGGGGAACTGAAGGAGGAGATAGGGGTAAAACTCAGAGCACAAGACATTGTGTGAAGAGATTTTTAAGGGTAAATATGTGATAATTGAAGGTTTCAAGATTTTGATAGGTATAAGAAAAGATAGGAAATTTTTGGTCTTCAAAATGCGAGTTTTAAGAGAATTTGAGGTCCCGTTTCTTCCTACAAGTAGATAAGCCCCTCTTTCTTCCAAGAAGAGGGATTTTAGTACTTCGCCAGAAATACCCTTAGGATATTTATGTTGGAAGAACGACTACGGGGGTATAAGTGTCATTTCATTTCATCTTTTTCCTTTAAAAAGTGAGAATTAAAAGAGAAATTCGATGGATCCTTTTCTTACTACAAGTATATTTTTTCTTCCAAGAAGAGAGATTGTAATTGCTTTACCAAAATTATTACTAAGGTGGGAAGAAGTGGTGATAAACTTAATATATTGGCACAATGTCTACTTGTAGAAATTAGTTGTGTGAGAAGTTTGATTTTGATAAAAAAAAAACAACAAAATAAATGCAATCAATCATAACTCACATTCCCACTTTCTCTCTCATTTTTCGTATTGTTGGTGAACCAACACGTTTGGCTTAGTGTTCTTCTTGGCGCGCGTAAGGGATGGTGTTTGACGAGCTTGGCGTGCTTTGACGAGGGCTTGGCACGCCCTACTCCTCATAGCCTAAGTAACTCTTGATGTTAAAAAAAGTGTATGTATAATCCAAAACAAGTGTGGTCAAATCCTAAATCTTGATCCAATTTTTTTCCCGGTTGGGGAAATGTTAGATTAATCTAGGACTACTATGATGTTTATCTAGTCCCAATCTTAGTATGCTCAGGTCTCATCCTACTTAGATTTGTTCAGTCTAATTGGTATGATTAGTCTGATATTATATACACATTATCTATTAGGATTATTAATTTATAAACATCATAGATTACTAAAAAAGCCAATACATCGTTTTCTTAGTATATTTATCTTATAATGATTATAAATAAAGAAAATTCATCATTTAATACAAAAACAACGGTAAATGAAATAGTTAACCAACTATTAAATTACAATATCAAAACAACCAAAAGAAACGGTTGTAAATAAAATGTCCCTATTTATAAATAACTCATTTAAAATTCATTTCATAAATTCATTCATTATATTTATAGTAATCACATAGCATAGATATAAGATATCATATAAAAATAAAAATCACCAAAATAAGATAAGGGTAAATATTAATGTTTAATAACTCATCTTAATTAGTTGCAACACTTTTATTTCACTTCGTGGTTTGGATGTCTAGTTGTCATCTAAGCATATGTTTGAGTATTTAGCAACTAGTTACACTCTAATCATTCTAATATAAGTTCCTAATCTTTAACATCTCATCTAATTGTTACATATTACTCATGATATCACCCATGAGATCGTAGGAAAACATTTGAAGAAACTATACTTCATTTGGACATTGCATTTAAAAGTTATATAAGATACCAATTTTTTAACCAGACCATTACTTGGTCGAGTGGAATCGGTTTTTGATATTCCATTCGGTCAAGTGGAGCTACTACTACCCCATTTCAAGATTTTTGCACTTTTAAGATGTAATAACCTCGATCTCATAACATATAATCTATAAAAATATCTGAGTTTTTATTTACAATGCATAATTTTAGTCAAAATTTAAAATTTTTACATCCCAGGTTAAATCAAGTGAGCACAATAAAAATTTGTCTATTTACATAAAAATAAGTAATACAATAATAGCATCCTACTATTTGAATCCTCCTTTTATGCTCCTGTTTACTCTTCTGGGACCGCGACTGCTGAAATATAAACCTGAACCTGTAAAACATAAAGGTATCTGCAGTATCAGACGCAATGTGTATGGTTAGTTATTTTGTCTATCTTTCCATATCTATCGTTATCTTATTTCATACTTGTCTTTATAATTACTTCTCTAACTCATCTCATACTCTATACGTATCATAACCCTAACTTTGTCTCTATCTCTTCTCTACTCTATTTATTATACTCGGATTTATATCATTTATTAATCGGTCCTTTACGCTCTGACACATATTATCTTTTCTGTCTCTTATACTCTTTTCAATCTCATCTCCACTCCTTCTCATATGCTCTTGTGTGTCTCACCTCTACTCTGTCTCATGTGCTCTATTCAATATCATCTTTATTCTCTCTCATATACTCTGGTATGTCTCATCTCTGCTCTGTCACATGTATTCTATATATCTCATTCTCTACACAGTCTCACATACTCTACATCTTATTCTCTACTCAGTCTCATATACTTTGTATATCTCATTCTTTGTGCAATCTCATATACTCTGTATATCTCATTCTCTGCTCAGTCTCATATGCATTGTATATTTCATTCTCTGCTCAGTCTCATATACTTTATATATCTCATTATCTGCTCAGTCTCATATACTATGTATATCTCATTCTCTGCTCAATCTCATGTACTTTGTTTAGCAATGCAAATACATTCAACCTTACAAAAATATCGTCATTTTCATGCATTCTCGCTAATTATTATTTATTTTTGTTCTCACACATCGTTTTTCACTCATTTTCATTTTGACAGAATACGCCCCAATAAACATTCTGACAGAAATGAGAATAATAATAATAAGTGTATAATAACCTTATAGACGATTTAATTAGTGAGAATGTGTGTTAATGAAAATAGTTATGTAAGATTGAACGTATTTATATTATTAAACAACATATTTTCTTTATCATTCTCAAAGAATAACATTGTCCATATGTCCGTACAATAATTAGTTAGAATAGAATAACCTAAGCCTATATATATATATATATATATATATATATATATATATATATATATATATATATATCATCTCGACTCAACCTCATACTCTTTGTATATCTCATCTCTACTCAGTCTCATACTCTCTATATATCTCATCTCCACTTAGTCATGTATACTTTGTATATCTCATCTCTTCTCAATCTCATACTCTCTCTCTCTCTCTCTCTCTCTATATATATATATATATATATATATATATATATATATATATATATATATATATATATATATATCAAATTTCTACTCAGTCTCGTAATCTTTGTATATCTCATCTCTACTTATACAAAAATTTGGATTCCTACAGGAATCGTCTCTCAAGATTCTCAAAGGAATCATCATCTATTTTCCTTGCAAGTAACCTAACCTCATTCTTTATGGGATCATACTCATGTGCTGGAGAAATGTTTATCTCGTTCTCAAGGAAATTATACTCATCTTTTCCAAAGAAAAATATAATCATGTTCCCGAAGGAAGTATGCTCATGTCTCAATCTCATTTCCAAAGGAAATATACTCATATCACAATCTCTTTCCCGAAGGAAATATGCTTCTATTTCCGAAGGAATCTCAATTTCATATACTCATATTTATGAAGGAATCTCAATCTCATTCCCGAAGGAAATATACGCATCACATGCTCTGCTACATGTCTCTATGTACACTACATATATAATCTCCGATTATATATACATGCTCTGATACACAATTTTTTATGTATATTTATGATCTATTTTTTCATCGCATAACTTGATGGCAGTCACTTAGTGCCTCAAGGTTCTCATACATACATATATAAATATGAAATCAAACATATAACAATCATAAAGAAAAGGTGATAATGATAACTCACTCTATCAGTTAGTGAACACTAACTCTCCCACTTCAGCTTCAAATATCCAATTGATTAGCGTGATGAATATCTCGCCAAAACCTTTTCATATATCATGTAGAGTTTCTTAGGAATCATCTTAAATGATTAAGAGCTTAAGATCATTCCAATTTAACAAAATCACATTTTTTTTCCCAAAATACTAACTTGACAACTTCTTGTCAAGAAACTGATTAAGCTCCATGAATTAAGCTTATATATGACACAATTCATTAAGTTCTATACTTAATTTCACTATTTTATCACTTCCACCAATTAGGGCTTGAAATCCTAATAATCAATAAAAGAATTGAACCATTGAATCTCATCATAAAGTTTGTAATTAGCTTCTAAACACTTGTAATAACATCATGATCAAGTTACCCATAAGCTATTTCAAGTTTCAATCCCGAATTAAACATTTGCCATGGAAGCTGATAAACTCAATAAAGAAGAAAAATCTTACCTTTATGTGTTTCCAAAGATTACGACTTGTTTCCCTTGATTCTAGCCTTCTCCAAACCATTTTATATCTTCAAAATCATCCCAGAAGAGCCCTAGTTCGAGTTGGGATAACTTGGTTCAAAAACAGAGGTTTAACATATTGAATATGTGTTCTCTGCACATTTCCACGTCGTGGCATGTATATGGTCATGTCGTGGTCTCTAGGAATCAGCAAAGTACATTGTTGATTCCATTCCAACTCGAAACAATTTTTTCTTCACACTTCAAACGCGCAGAACTTCTTTGTTTCTTATCCTTTTTCAGTGATCTTTATATCCACGCTAAGCTAAGGACATATTCTACAACTTTATTAAGTCGCTTCTCATTGAATTAATACAATTCTTAATCTATTAAGTTTCGAAGATGGGCTAAAAAGCATAAAAATACAAATTTTACCTTTTTGGCCAAAATACATTTGTCATGCACTCTTTCTCTTGAACTTACTCAGCTAACTTCCCATAGTGACTAAAACTTGTCATAGCCATCTTCATGAAGTTACAACTTCATATTCTCATTTTTTTCTCATAAATGGCCAAATTGTCCTTTTTTATTTATATTTGACTAAAAGTCAAATTTTTCCAAATTTTTGGTTGTTACATAAGACTCCATTTCATGTCCAAACAAGTCCTAACCTCTTCCATTCCATTTCTAATGACATTCCATGACTATAACATTCAGACACATGTTATAAACCCTAAATAATATCCTAACAATCATTCTAAACCATTAATTAACTTTTTAGATGAGAAGAAAATGATTTATAGCTTCACAACTTTATAAATTCCATCTTTCCAACTTCGAACTCCATTAATGTCTCCTAGACTATATTGTTACTTATGCTTTGAAATTAGGATGAGAAAACCTAACTCGAAATCATATTTAGATCTTGTAACCAACATTCAATCATAACTTAAAGAGTTTTATGAGAGATTTGATTAATTATGAACTCTAAAAACACCATTAAAACCCCTAACATCACCATTGATCTAATTGAAGGTTCCAATGTTATGTTTTAAAATTTGAATCCATAAATTCACATTCAACCCACATAATTAACCCGGATCGTTATTTAGATTCAAAATCTACAAAATCTAGTGATGGTTCAAAGAAGCTAGGGTTTCAAAACCTCCATTAAAGCGTGCGTAAACTCATATTCACATAAGTAATAGGATTCTATCACTAGATTAGTGCTCTACATATAGAACCCAACACTAGATTCAAATTATTCAATATAAATTAGGATTTTATAATCAATGATTCTCTTTAACAAATATTTATCTCTATTGTTGAAGTAACACATAATTAAAAGCTTCCAACCCCACGACAAACATTTTGCTTATAAGCTAACACAATATCCGACTTTAGCCCATGCATTTTTCGAGAAGTATCATCCCCTCCCCAAAAAAAGCTTTGCTCTAGGAGACTCCAACTGATTCAACTAAGCCGCCATCCAGAAAACGACATATAATAAATATGTAACATTCGGGCACCGAAGCCAACAACATTGAGCGAGCACCTAGGAAAGCATGTTGGTTTTCCATTGACATATTCTTAATTTCTTATCAAATCTATCAATCACCTTTTGCCAAACTTGAACCCGAGACATATTAGAACTGTCCTGAATACCCGAGTACATACAATGGAACTCTTCCACTTTACAACCCACCATGTTTGAATACTCGTTAACTTCATTAAACTAAACCCCAACTCCAAAAAGACTATACTTGTGAAGATTCAAACAAAGACCAAAAGTAAAGTAAAAGTAGTTAATAACTCTTACAATGTTGGAAATGTTGTCCTTAGACCACTCATCCAAAAAAAGTGCATTATCCGTATAGAAAAGGTGAGAAACCGAGAGAATGTTGGCTTTGTTAGGAAATTGAACTCACTATTACCCACTTGAGCAATTGTAATCAATCATGCCGAAACCGCATCTTGTATAGATAAATGTAAAGACTCTCTATAATTATAATAAATTAAAAGAAAAGAAATGTCTCAAATCCCTTTCCAGCTGAAACTACAACGTTGGCTACCGTTAATCAACACTAAAACTGTAGACGAAAATAAGATTACTCGATACAAACAAACCAATTGATCTCACCCAAAAGAGTCATACACCTTTTTAAAACCAAAACTGTTTTTTTCTACAGAGTTTTGATTTGAATTTGAAAGCTTGGGTTCTATGCTTGTGACACGTGTTATGTATAAAAAAGATATTGACATACCAAAAAGCAAAAAGTTAGATAAGCACTGTTCTATACTTGGGTTTTCCAAGGAAAAGGATATTTATTTGGTCTAACTTCAGATATTTATTTTGAATAAGTTCAGATATTTATTTTGTCTAACTTCAGATAATACCGAACATATTTCATTTAAATCCAATTTGCTTTCTCTTTTTAAGTTTTGTCTATTCAAATTGGTTTCGCATATTTCTATCGGCTGTCGGCCTTATAATTGTTTTCTTATTATATCGTTCCGAAGGCTCGACATCGTAAAATACCAAAAAATATAAATATAAATAGAAACAAAAAGTTCATAACTAGAAAAAAATGGATGGTAGTTACATGGCATAAAATTTATTCGATTTAGGCCGGCAATGGTACATTTTTAATTCAACAAGTTCTTTATTTAATTCAAGACTCTTTAATCTTTATATAACATATGATGGTTGGTGTTGAATCGATAAATATAACCCTTTTGGATTATATAAATCTTTTCGTTATTTAAGATATTTTAATTGAAACTAATGATAGTCCAGGGAGAAAATAATATCCTATAAATATATTTACCATATTTAATTGATAAGAAACGTAAAATAATATCTACAGATTTCAAGTGAAGAATAATAATACAACTGGGTTTACGATTTAATTTTCATATTATTTAAAGTTTTTGACTTATATTAATATCTGTTAATTCGATACTATAGATGTAACTCCTAGAGAATCTTTTTGTACCATTTTGTCTTCTTTCTCTTGTAGGGTTTGTTCGATATCACATCATTTGCTTCTGTGGTTATTATATATAACTTAACCCATTCTTACATAAGCTGTATCAACTTCAAATAATTGAGTGCTCTTTTTGAATGGAAGTTACAAACAAATACGTGGCCATAAAGGCTAACATAGATGGAGCACCTCAAGAGTCTGATTTCGAGCTAAAAAACGGGTCATTTTCTCTACTGGTTAAACCCGGATCCAAAGATGTCATCATCAAGAATTTGTATGTATCAATCGACCCATATCAGATCAACCGAATGAAGATTGCTAGTGATTCTCAAACTACTTCAGTTTTTGCTACTATGATTGATCCTGGAAAGGTTTGTTTGATCTTAACTCAATAGTGTTTCTCATAAAACTTAAATGTATAGTTTATCAGTTTCGGTTTTATGATTCTGTTTTCATTTTTCTAAAAAACAAACAATTTCTAAAATATTTTTGTTTTTCAGGTGATTGATGCTTATGGTGTGGGGATAGTAATAGCTTCAGGGAATCCTGAATTTGAAAAGGATGACTATGTTGTGGGGCTTTTAAGTTGGGGAGAGTATTGTGTATATAATGGGCCTTACTTAAATAAATTGGATGCAATGGGCTTACCATTGTCATACTATGTTGGGGCCTTAGGTAAGTCCATTTTTAGGCAATCTTTTTGGTATACAATTTTGTTAAAACATGTCAAAATTATAAAATTGAATTCAAATATACAAAAGTTAAAAGCTACTAAATCAATTAAACAAAATGTTGTACATTTGATGGAAAAAAAATTCATTTTCTTAACAATGTATAACATATTTAGCTATTTCTAAAGTTACATTTCCGGATTAAATGTTCATTTCTACATAGCAAAAGGAAAGACTATGACTATAGTCTATAAATTTTATTATATTACAAAGTATATATTGCATTTGATATTGCCGATTTAAGCTTAAATAAGAATTTTACAAATAAACCAGTCTTTTTTTAGTAGAATTATATTTATCTTCTTCATATAAGCTTAAATGGGCTTTACGTTTGTAAAATACAGGGCTTAGTGGGCTCACTGCTTATGCTGGGTTCTTTGAAATTTGTAAGCCCAAGAAGGGTGAAAAGGTCTTTGTCTCTGCTGCTTCCGGTTCTGTAGGAAATTTGGTGGGCCAATATGCAAAACAGTTTGGGTGTTATGTAGTGGGCTGTGCTGGTAGCCCAAAAAAGGTTTTTTATTTTTTAAATTTAATTTAATTTAAATTTGGACTTTTTGTTTCTTTATAAAGTTAATGAGTGTAGCATAGTTTGAAACCATATAATTTACCTTTATAGTTTGATTTTTTAGGTGAAATTGCTTAAAGAAAAGCTTGGTTTTGATGAAGTCTTCAACTATAAAGAAGAGCCTGATCTAAATTTAGCTCTCAAGAGGTACCAACATTTAATAAAATATTGACTTAATAAATAAGACATCGAGTTCTTAATAGACATTTTTTTTATTCTAGGTATTTCCCTGATGGGATCGACATATACTTTGATAACGTGGGAGCTGAGATGCTAGAGGCAGCAATATTAAACATGAACTTGCATGGTAGGATTGCAGTGTGTGGGGTCATTTCAGAATACACTGACAACGGAAAACGTGCAATACCAGATATGTTAAGTGTTATATACAAGAGAATCACAATACGTGGATTCTTAGCTGGTGATCATATGGGCATGTTTCCTGAGTTCTTCTCCACAACCATTGATCATCTTAACACAGGAAAAATGCAAGTGCTTGAAGATGTATCATTCGGTTTAGAAGGTGTTCCTTCGGCTTTTGTTGGACTCTTTCGTGGTGATAATGTCGGGAAAAGAATAGTTCAGGTTTCCAATGATTAAGGACACAAACATACACACGAGTTTTTTCTCTATATGAAATTGTACCAAATGCATGTGGCAACATGTTTCTTCACGAATTGCTTCATATGACATTCCTAATTATACATCAATGAGATATTTGATACCGAAAAGGGTTTTTGATAATGTTATGCAAATGTTACAAACCCAAAGTACATAATATTAATGATAACTAGTTTATATCGTAGCTTTAATTTTATTAACAATAAACAACAAATTATATAATCATCGGAATGAAATGAATGATAAGATTTAAATAATGAGTTTACAAACACACGTCACATGCTATTAAATGTTGCATCAGAGTCGTATATAATGGTAGGAAGCTTTTATTGGTATCCCGCCATCTTTCAAATGATCAGGAAAACCCTTGAAATCTTTTCTAACGCCACCCTAAAAACACTTTCAGAAAAATGCAAAACCCTAAACCAATTCAAAGAAATCCATGCCCACCTCATCATATGTCACCTGCCGGAAAACCCTGTTATCATCGGACCTCTTCTCTCAGTCCTAGCGACCTCCAACAATGCCTCTTTCTTCTCCTACGCTCGTTTGATCTTTCAGCACCTTCGATTTCGAAACACTTTCATGTACAACACCATGATCCGAGGTTATTTACAGAACAAAGATCAAGTTTTTGCGTTTTTCTGTTATATAGATATGTTAAGGTTCGGTCTTGTAGCTAATAACTATACTTTCCCACCCTTAATCAAGGCTTGTTGTTCTGGTTCGAGTTTTCGAAATGCAAAATTAATCGGTTGTTCAGTTCATGGGCATGTTCTGAAATTGGGATTTGAAGACGACCAGTTTGTGGGTAGCTCGTTGGTTGACTTCTATTCTGCAAATTCAGAAATTGGTAATGCAAGAATGTTATTCGATGAAATTCCCATCAAGGACGTGGTTCTATGGACAGCTTTAATCGACGGGTATGGTAAAAACGAAGACATTGTAAATGCACGAAAGCTGTTCGATGAAATGCCTGAGAGAACAGTGATCTCTTGGAGTGCAATAATGGCTGCATATTCACGTGTCAACGACTTCCATGAGGTGATTTCCTTGTTTACAAAGATGCAAAAGCTCAATATAAAACCAAACGACTCCATTCTTGTCACTGTTCTCACAGCCTGTGCTAACTTGGGTGCACTCACACAAGGTTCATGGATCCATCTATACGCTAAAAAACACCACCTTCTTTCAAACCCAATTTTATCCACATCATTAGTTGACATGTACTCAAAATGTGGGTGTACAAATTTAGCGTTATCAGTTTTTGAAACAATTTCTTTCAAAGATACAGGAGCATGGAACGCGATAATTTCTGGAATGGCCATGAATGGTGAAGCAAAAACTTCTTTAAAACTTTTAGATCAAATGGTGTCAATCGGGATCCAACCAAGTGGGCCCACGTTTGTGGCTATACTTTCCGGTTGTGCACATGTGAAAATGGTGAAAGAAGGGGTTGACTTGTTTGACCGAATGGAAAAGGTTTATAAAGTTGAGAGAAAATTTGAGCATTACGCTTGTGTGGTTGATTTGTATGCAAGAGCCGGGATGTTGAAGGAAGCAATGGAGTTTATTGAGGTGAAATTAGGGGGTGTTGGTGGAAGAGATGTGAATGTGTGGGGGGCGTTGCTTGGTGGTTGTAGGAGTTATGGGAATGTGGTGGTTGGGAATGGAGTATGGCGGAGGATGATGGAGATGGGAATCGGAATGAGTGATTACGGGGTTTGTGTTGTTTGTTATAAGATGTATGTGGAAGCAGGGTGGAAACGGGAGGCGGAAGAGGTTCGGAATCGGATTAGGGAGATGGGAATTAGGAAAACTCCGGGGTGTAGTGTGGTGGAGGTTAATGGTGTTGTTGAGGAGTTTGTTTCCGGTGGTGTTTGTCATCACAAGGGATTGGAAATAAGTAAAATGCTTGATTTGTTGTTTAATGTGGATGCTCTTATGTTGTCATAAACTTTGATCAACTTTAACAAAAAAGATCGTGAATGGGCAATGCATCCTAGAAAAATTAAGAAAATTATATACAACAAATAATTGCAAATATTCTTTCAGAATTAGAATTACTAGACAAAGAAACGCACCACAATTACACAATCTTTAATCGTATCTTGTGGAAAATATTTCAAACATAGTCGGGTAGTTTTTTTTTTTAATTTATGTTTTATATTTTAATAAATTCTTATTTGAATTTGATGTTATCAAAATTTAATGTTTATTATATTTTTTATTAATTGTAAATATTTTATTCAAAATAATCGTGGAAAGATGAAAAGAAACAATGTTTTCATTTGATTTGGAAAAATCAAAAGTTAAGAGATAATAATAAATAAATAACGAGTAAATTGCAAAATTGATCTACCAAAAAGTGTATACTATAGATTGAGTACAAATTATTTTTAAAGACGATTGCATACATTAAATATTTTGTGGAAAATAGTAAAAAAAAAAAAAAAAAAAAAAAAATTACAAAATTAGCCCTTAAAATCGCAGATGAATTAAACCAACATCTGTGCTTTAAGCACTTTCACGTTTGCAGATGAACAATCCATCTTTGCTTTAAGCACTCTTATACATGAGTTGACAATTCTATTTTATTTTGTGCAATTGTTGGTTAGACTTGAACTTTACTTGATGCATGCTTAATTAGAATATTAGATTGTACATTCTATTTCTACTACGGACAATACCACTTAAAGTGAATACAACTCATTTCTTTTTTTTCTACAAATTACAGTTAAAAGCTAATAAATTATTCTTAGTATCATATTTATAAAATATTCAACCAACACAAAATAATAGTCTGGATTAACAAAAAAGTTAACAGTTCACTAGAGATTAATTTTAAACGACAGGAAGGGTTTAACTAATAATTAGATTAAGAATTAAGTAAAAAACGAGTGAGGTCGGTCGAGTCGTAACTCAACTGGGATGGGACTGGAAACAATATTTTGTAGCTGTGATTGTTGACCATTGCAACTGCTTGGCTGCTTGCACTTACAAACAAACTTATAATTTTCTTTTTCTACACGATAAAATTAAAAATACAAATAAAAACAATAACATATCTTTTAACAAATTTTCCAAAGAAATTACAACAAAAATGATAATTTTTTGAAAAAATTTATATATAATAAGGTTGTTTCTTAGTCAAATTCTATCAATTTAGTTGTAAAAATAAAAAAAAATAATAAAAAAACAAAAAAAAATCACTAAATCGCAGTCGAATAGAGAGGAAATCGCAGATTAGGTTGGAAAGGGGGTATATATATAACGAAAAAAACCATTTGCGAATGTACAAGTGGCTAAAGCATGTCTGTGCCTTAGTCACTTGTACGTTCGCAGATGGCATGACAAAATCGCAGATAGATTATACCCATCTGTGATTTTAGTGGCTAAAAATGCAATTTTGGTTTTTTTTTTTTTTGCTATTTCCACAAAATAATTAGTGCATTTGACTAAATTTTTAATTTTCTCTAGGATGGTCGCTCAAAAATCAAAACTTTAATTAATGTAGATTTAGCCCCTTGAGTTAACTTTCCATCCAAAATATCTATGAACTCTTACATGTCTCTAAAAGTCATGGGTATTTTCGTCCTTTTAGGTATATGTTCCTTTATTATTATTATTTTTTTTTCCAATTTCATGCGCTTATCTCACCCATATTTTTTTCCTTCTCCAAATGGTTGGACCTAGTTCCCGACAACAACTTCACTCAGCATTTCCGACCACCTAGTACCACAGGAAATCATCTCAAAGTCTCAAACTCAACACAAATCTACATAAATGTTCAAAATCGGCCCAACAACTCAAATACAAAACCAAAATCCAATGTGCAACTCAAATCCAAAACCAAAAGTAAACCTTCCATTTGTAAATATATGTGAAGTTTAAGATTGTCTCTCCAAAATAATTATTGCTAGTCATTGCAGAAAGAAACGAAACTCCAACATATATAGCCACTTATAAGACCGTTTCATAGCAATATGAGATTCATGTCCAAATTCAAAATTAAACGTGCAACTTAAACTCAAATCCAAACCCAAAAACTTTGATGCAAAAATCGCACATACAACCTTAAATGTAAAAACCCCAAATTTAATCATAGAAAAATCGATTAACAAGAAAGGGAAAAAAAAGCTTGGTGAATCAACGTGAGAGACCACGTTAGACCAATGAGTCGATTACATTTTTCGTTTTATGATCAATTTCCACCAAACCATTATTAATAATAAATTAATAATTGGGCGGTTACCGGAATTGAACTCGGGTCTCCCTTATGCACACAATGGCATCTGCCAGCAAGCGAGTTTTTTTTGTGTGTTAATCTCTAAATAATTTATTTAATGTCTATTATGCTGGAAGTTGTGTATATATTATTATTATTATTATTATTATTATTATTATTATAAAGAGCATCAGGGTAAAATAGTTATTTTGCATCAGTCAACACATTCAGTCACATATACAATCAAACAACATGGTTTCTTACTCAGTCAAACTTTATTACTATCTTTCTCAATCAGTACTTTTTCGGTTAACAACTATCAAACGACCCCTTACTTTAAAGATTTATAGATTTACCTTCGGTTTCATTTTTTGATGGTAATCGTACATGAAGCTTTCCATTCCCTGTCTTGATTCAACGTGAAACTAGTCACCGAAAAACCATCATAGCATAGAAAGTCAAGTGATTAAAGTTTTATGCGTTGGATTTCTCACCATCACATGAACCTTCATGTCGTTCTCATCTTCATGTTTTTTTTTTCTTACATTTGCATCATCTGATATGAGATAAGAGAGAAGAGAAAGAGATTCATAAAAAAATGGGTATCAGGCGGGTGGAGAGACATAGGCATCAGAAGAGGGATAGGTGAGATCAGGTCTAGGAAATTATTTAAAAAAATAATAATAATAATAATAAAAAGAGGTTAGAAAGAACAAATTCATGAAATAACGAAAATAGCCTTACTTTTAGAGTCATATAAGAATTAACCGATGTTTTGGATAAACAATTAGATCAAGAGACCAAATCTGTATTAAAATTTTAGTTTTAGATGATCATACAAAAAAATAATAATAATAAATAAAACTCAAACTACAATTTTTTCTGATAAACCATGTCGAGTAATTTTACAATTTACTCGTAAACAAATAAAATTGAACTCATGGCATATGAAAAATGTGGGTTTAGTGGGCATAGATACCACTGTGGCACTACCACATACTACCTCCTTTATTCCATTCTTTACATTCACTTTACATACTTAAAAGAAAAAGAGAAAAAAGGGAAAATGACTCTTGAGGGTAATTAACTTTTGCGTTTGTACTCATTTGGTCCCTTTTCTTTTTTTTGTATTCAATATACCATCGAACTTGTTGTTGGTGTTTACCATAGCCCTTTTGACCGGATTTTGACCTGTGATAGCCGGTCAAAAGGGCTATGGTAAACACCGACAACAAGTTCGATGGTATATTGAATACAAAAAAAAGAAAAGGGACTAAATGAGTACAAACGCAAAAGTTAATTATCCTCAAGAGTCATTTTCCCGAGAAAAAAAATCAAAGAAGTCAAAAAACGACTCCTTCTTTACACTCACTAAAGGAGCAAAACACTTTAATCCATTGAGAAAAGAACCCCAAAAACAAAGGAAAGGGGTTTCATTGGGATCCTTTCAACTTTCATTATCCCTTTGATCTGGTTCCAGGTTTCTATAAGCTCCGCCTTCACCTGTTTATCGATGATTCAATCGGAGATGAAATATTACAGCAACACCCATAACGCATCGAAGTGCTAGTATAGTATACTGATTCCGTTTCCTGATTTTCTCCACTTGCAAGCATTCTAACGCTCGTTAATGGAGGTCATAAACAGATATGTCGCCATAAAGGCCCAAATCGATGGCGTACCAAAAGAGAGCGATTTCGAACTGAAGAACCAACAGTTTTCGCTATCGATTAAGCGTGGATCCAAAGAGATCATCATCAAGAACCTTTATGTATCAATTGATCCGTATCACGTCAACCAAATGAAGACCACCGGTACTTTAGGTAGAACCATCGTTCCTGGAGAGGTTAGATCTCAACTCAGTAATCAATCAGCTTTTCTTTTTTCTTTTTCTTTTTTCTAAAATAACTTACCTTGTAATACCTCATAAATCAGATATTCACAAAATTGCCCACATTATTCAAACTAGTTACATATGATGATATGAATAGTTTATTTGGTTATAAATGTTTATAATTTATAAAATCATTGTAACACAAATGTTTAAACTTTTTTTTTGGACAAATCGATGTATGTTATGTGTATATATATTTAAATTTAATGTTGTTGTTTCAGGTGATTAGTAGTTATGGTGTGGGAAAAGTAATAGCTTCGGGGAATCCTAGATTCGCAGAAGGTGATTATGTCGTGGGAAATATAAGTTGGGGAGAGTATTCCATATCTAAGGGCTTCTTTCTAAGAAAATTGGATCCAATGGGTTTACCATTATCATACCATATTGGGGTTTTAGGTAATTTCATTTTTAATCAATCTAGTTTTGATCCCGTTTTAATGAATAAATCGATTATATTGTATTTAGTATTTAGAGTTTTTGAAAAGGGTAAAATTCTTTGTTTTTAGCAAAATTAAGAATGATAAAACTCGCATTTAAGTATTCAAATGAATTTAGAGTTTTTGAAAAGGGTAAAATTCGGGTTTTAATGTTTATTCTATAAGACTTATAAGACTTGATAGAAAACAAAAAACATAAACATAAATATGGTTTTATTGTATATTAAATGTGAAATACAGGGCTTAGTGGGCTCAGTGCTTATGTGGGATTCTTTGATATTTGTAAGCCCAAGAGGGGTGAAAACGTATTTGTTTCGGCGGCTTCTGGATCCATTGGGAATTTGGTGGGCCAATATGCAAAACTTTTAGGTTGTTATGTTGTGGGCTGTGCCGGTAGCCCAGAAAAGGTTTTTTTTTGTTCAATTAATTCATTTATTTTAAACTTTGGGGTGTTTTCTTTTATTAAGTTAATCATTTAATCTTATACATGGTTGTTTTTTATTAAAGCCGGACAAAATAACTTAATTGGTTAAGCCAGAAAAATTGGTTTGATTTATTAAGATACCAACTATTTAACTACTTGCCCTTTTTTCCTCATAACTCCCCTCACAATATTGTGAAAACTGCTTGTTGGAATGTAAAGGTAAAATGGATGGTTATTTTTGGGTTTTTTCCCACATTGGTAAGATGTATGTTTGGATAAAGTGTTGTAGACCTAAGGTCCATTTCTTTTATAGAATAAATAAATTGTCTGCATAATGACCATTTTATCTTTAGATTAAAAAATACAAATTTTCACAATATTCATCACTTTTAATGTGAAAGAAGTTGAAAGGAAAAAAGAAGGGAAATAGGTAAAGGACTAGTGTTTAGTTCATTAAGTGGATCGAGTAAAAAGAGACAAACCCTTCTTATTCACACGATTTATTCAGTCTACACTAGGAAAAAACACTAGACATCATTAGTCATTCAATCATTTTACCCGTAGAGAATTTAATAGAAAATGAAGACAAGAAATAGCCCCTTTGTCTCATCTATTATATGTTTTGTGTCATTAGATTCTTGAACTTGTATTCTAATGTGTCACATTTAGGTTGAATTGCTTAAAGAAAAGCTTGGTTTTGACGAAGCCTTCAACTATAAAGAAGAAACCGATTTAAATTTAGCTCTCCAAAGGTATTTACATTACCAAAATATTGAGTTGTCATAAAATAAAATAAAATAAAAAGTTTAATAAATATATTATTTTGTTCTAGATATTTCCCTAATGGGATAGACATATACTTTGACAACGTGGGAGCTGAGATGCTAGAGGCAGCAATATCAAACATGAACTTGTATGGTAGGGTTGCAGTTTGTGGAGCCATTTCCGAATACACAGACAGTAAAAAACACGTAAAACTAGATATGTTAAGCATTATATACAGAAGAATCACTATTCAAGGATTCATAACTCCTGATTACATGAATTTGTTTCCTGAGTTTGTTTCCAAAACCGTTGATTACATTCGTGCGGGAAAAATACATGTGCTTGAAGATGTTTTGATTGGTATAGAGAGTGTTCCTTCGGCTTTTGTTGGAGTGTTTCATGGGAATAATGTTGGGAAAAGAATAGTTAAGATTGCGGATGATTAAGGATAGAAACACAAGTTATTTCTTATTACCAAATCCAATCGTCAAGATGTTTTGTCATAAATTGTTTCATGTGACACTTGTTGTATGTTGATAAAGGATGGTTTGTATTGGTGTTAACTATTATTCTTATATATATATTAAAGGAGGACACTTTTTAGGAATAGTAAACTTATGTGACTTTTGGCAAGAATGGCCCTCTGTTTATGTGTTTGTGTTCAAATCCGTCTTTAGGTCATTTTATGTCCGTACCCATACTTTGTGCCGATACGTGTTGGAAATAGTTCCGGTTTCCCTGTCATTTTGTGTTCAAATCCGTCTTAAGGTGCAATTTTTGTTTTTTAAAACAAATATATGTAAAAAAACAAACTTTTTACATCCTATAGTGAAAATGAATATGTAAAAAATATGAATTTAATTTTTTTTAAAAGTCATTCTTAAAATGTAAAGTTATTTTCATATTTCAATTTTGCTGAAAGACTTGTCGCATCCTACCACCGCAACGCGGGGGTTCCCCACCTAGTTAATAATACTTTACCTTCATATTTCTATAGCATTAAAATCTTTTAACTTTTAAATGCACAATTTGGGGTCATACTCAAAAGTTGCAACTAAAACACTACAAAATCCAAAATAATAATTCAATTTTGATCCAAACTAATCTTAAACCCCAAAGATCCAACTTATACAAGTCTAATCCAAATTCCCTAAAGATGTCTAATCCAAATTGTTTGATTAGATAATTCAATTTTGGGAAAATAATCCGAAATGACAAGTAATAGCGCAAAAATTACCTATTAAGTCACTCAAGTTTTAATTGCACCCAATAGACAAACTTACTTTTTTTTTGTTCTATTATACCATTGAAACCGATGATAGCTGATTATCAACAGAAACAATATAAGTTTAATAACTTAAAAAAACAAATAAAATGTTATTGGTTGTTATTTTATGACAGTTTGATAGAAAATATTAAAAAAACTTTTAAACACCATTTATATATCCAAATCTTTGGTTTTTTATTAACTTGTCTTAAAAATGTTTAGACCAATCATAAAACAATTAAGATATTTTTCAAACTAGAATTTTTAATTTTCTTCTACCTATATAACTATTTCTAAGAAGTTGACAACAAGAAGCTACCCAAGCCATTGAATCAAGAAGGAGCTTACTCAAACTAGTTTGAAGCCCTATCTATCCCTCCATAAAAAGCCAATGCCAATATTAACTTTTACAAATAAAAGGCAATAATGAAGTAAACAAGACACATAAAGCAAAAGGGGTCAAAGTTTTACATATTAAACCCTAAAATCAAAATACTTACATAACCACCTCCACAAAACTATAACCATTAGAAGGTTTAAAACGACACTAAAGTATTTTTTAAACATTAATTAGGACCTAGTAGTATTAATCAACTAGCTTACTCTTCATTTCCATCATCTCTTCTTCATGCAACTTCATCAACTTTTCCCTTCATTTCTTTTCAACTTTCAACCTTCTCCTTCCTATACATGTTTAAGAAAATCGATTACACAAGATAAATGTGAAATTACCTAACTACCATTAACTTTATTTGTACTTTTAAATATCATAATACGGATTACACAAGATGACAAATACCTTTCATCTACACAAGATTTCTCAATCCTCTTGCTTTCTTCCTTTTTGTATGCATTTCGCGCATCTTGAATCACTTTCAGTTGGTCCTTAAAAAACTTTTCTTGGAAGTCCATCTAATAAAAAATACATCACATGAAAATGTAACCAATTAGCTTTGTGGGTGTATTTCAATTCCCTGTTTCTTTTTGACTTAATACAAAAAGAACGACATAAATGAGGCTTTCTCATTAAAGCCCTAACTTTTTTACCTCTTCTTTGTTTTGTTCATGGTAAAGTTGTGTTCTTTCTCTCACAATGCGGCTTTCTTCTTCAAGTTTTTTCAGCTTTTGAGACACTATCCAGAAGCTTTCTTCAAGTGCTTTTAAACTTATCTCTTGTTTGGCTACTTTTTTCTTATACCAATGCAACTGTTGGCTATCCTCATTCATTTGCTTCAACCTTTTCACAACCTTCTCTTGATACGAAACCAACTCAAACTTCATCTTTAATTTTGCTAAATAAACACATTCCAAAACTCAAAATCATGATCTTCCACTAACACCCCTTTTCTTGTTTGTTACAAAAGACAATATTTCTCATGATCAGGATCAGGAGGGCATTTATGTCTTTTGCACAGACAAGAGCTCAAAAGTTAGTCCATGTCTCTCCCACCTTTTGAGGTTATTGACATCAAAAAGTTGCAATTTTTATAAGTCCAAGAGAAAGAACAAGTGTATATAGTTAGTTGCATACCATGTGAGTATTGGTTAAAGATTTCCAAGTCTTCTTTTGTAGCCATGAAACCGTATAATTGCCTCTTATTACCCTCAAGATGGAAAACATTTGGGTAATGATCCCACGCATCTCTACCTAAGCCTTCATGTTCAAACTCCTTGCTTAAACGCTCAGCCTCAAGATACCCAACTGCTGACGTGTCAAATATCAACACACTCATCCCTCTATGCCCTTCAGGCCCAAATGAGCTTCGGGCTCTCACAGCTTCATATGAATCAAAGTAACTAAGAAGCTCTTGAGTTCCAATTCCAATCCACTGAAACTCACATTCATTTTCACAATCAAAAACTTAAAAGAAAGAAATAAGGGTACAAGATATAAGACATACCTTTTCATTTTCATCTTGTTGAAGCTGTGTATTCATGACAATCACCATTGGAGGCCAGACAATTTCATGATCTTTAACATCTTTATCAAGTCCTTTCCATTTTCCATAAGACTCACCACTTTGAATCACCATAGCCCCTCTTCTACAAAGTTCTTCATCCAAAAGTTTAGCAAGATCTCTATGAAGCTTTGGCCTTCGTGTCCCTTTGGTTTTGATATGTGTGAGAAATGATTTCATACCTCGATACCACTTTATAGAACAAGGGCCATTCTGACAAGCTGGACAATGCCATTGTCTAACTGGCTCGTTGATTTGCTGAGGTGTCAGATCATCTAAAATTCCAAAGAATTCAGAAAACCATGGGTTCTTTTTACGGGTGTCATGGCTCTCTTGACTGTCGTCTGAATCATAATCATCACTTAAAAGTTCATCTTCAGATACATAAATGTAATCCCCAGAAATTTGATTGTTAGCTGATTCATCAGTTTTCTTGGTATCAGGTTGAACCCATGAACGCCAACCACCTCCATCTCCATTTTTGTTTCCCAAAAAGAGGTCCCAACTGTTGTCTTGGTTGGAATTCAGGCTCATATCTACAAAACCCTGGTTCAATTGGTCAACGTCAGAGTTAGGAGAGACAGCCATGGTTGTACCCTTCTGTGAAGACTCGTTGCTGTCGCCTCTACTGCCTCCGCTGGTAGTCATCTGCATGCATTCAGATTTTGTGTTCATTTTCTCAATCTTTAAAGGCTGATTACTTTGCTTATGCGACGAAGTTACAGAAATATTGCGGAACAAATTAGTAAAATAAAGCATAAATTGGTAAAACCCTAAATTAAGACCGATAAATTAAGTAAAACAGGCAACAGACAACGAAAAATTGTTTCGGGAACATCATAAATACATTTATAGATAAAGAATAAGGTTCTAGCTCTTTCGATTTGGAGATTTTTGTTTCATGAATGTAAAACCCTACAGGGGTTTTGAGTGTAAAAACACATACATTGAAGCGACAAATGAAGAAACAACGTCGAAATGCAACGATCGAGAGACATATTGAGGAATCAGAAGATTACCTGAAGGAGATATCCGTAGCTCGACGGGAAACGACGGAGGAGAAAACACGATCACCGTGTGGAATAACAGTGTGAGCCGAAACAAAAAAGGGGAGTGTTGAATAGTGTGTCTGTTACAACTTACAAGGGGAATATGAATTGTGAAATGACTAAAACGGTAAAACTAAAACCACGTCTGAGCTCTATTTAAATGACTAGAATGCCCTTAAGTTGTGTGTCAATTATAATTTTGCCATATGTTCCTTGAAATTATTATTATTTTTTTTTTTTTTAGTTCGGATTGTAAATGAAATGAACACATATACGGTAATTTTTATTATATTCATGATTTTGAGAACCCATTTTTTTTGTCCTAGGTTCGTTATATCTTTAGACCGACCCTGAGTGAACGTTTACCGAACTGTTTATGAACTGTTCGACAGAAAGTTCTTTTATTTAATAAATGAACGAATATGAACAATTGTGATGTTTGTTTAATTATGTTCGTGAATGTTGGTTTATGTTGTTCGTTTATATAAGTTTATGTTATGTTCATATATGTTTAATTATGTTTCATTACATTACTATATTATATGTTCATTTATGTTTGTTTATCGTTTTCATTTGTTTATACTTTATATTCGTTAAATGTGTTCATGAACATAAACGAGCCAACATGGATAATTTAATTTGTTAAACGAATAAACATGAACAAGAAAACTTGTTCGTTTATCCGTTAGTATTCGTTCGTTTATTCGGCTAACTTATGAATGAATATGAACAAAACAAGATTATAATAAAAGATAAATGCAAGACAGTGATTTTTGTTATTATTAAAAAACGTCAAAAATTAAAAGAAAAAAAAATCTCCTACTACCCATTAATTTCTTACATCATGGTAAATATGTCAGGACCAAGCGAAATTGTCAAAAAGAAATGACTAAAAAATTATCAAAGCAACATCATTTTGCTATTCATGGGTGAAATTTTTTGATTTGGCCCATGGAGACATTTAGCTTTTGATCCACAAACACAAAAATAACTACCAAGATTCTTACATGTGAATACAATAATAACAGTAAAATGGTAGTTTTCGTTTGTTTCTCATTTTATTTATTTATATATATTATTTTCTAAAAGCTCTTTTTTTTTTAATTTACCAAAGACTTTTACAAAATTATATGAAATAAAATTACAAGGCAAAACTAGATACAAGCTACATATGTACATAACTAACAAAAACGAGACCTAACAAAGCTAAACTATAAAGCTAAGCAAAAACTAACTTGAGATCAAGACCGGATTGTGTCTAGATCATGAAGCAAGATAGTATGGAATGCAAAAGTCAACTATAAAAGATCTCAAAATAGCAAAGTTCTATTTCTTGTTCTTTATTTGGAAGATTGTATACTTAGTAAGTAATATGCTCGTGAGGGACGGTAACCACATGTGCAATGCTTGTAATAAGTCGACTTATTTGCATAAATTACTTTTATACTCTACCTTATGTATGTATACTAGAAATATAACTGATATGTGATTTACAATATGTAAAATATGTACACAAGTTTTAAATTTATAAAAGTGATTTTAATGCAACTAAAGTATAACACACAGTATGCAGTATGTAGTGTACCTAATTATATAGTCGTATAGTTGTGACAAGACCATGTATCAAACATATAAACGAGTATGATTTTAAACTAGTAATTAAACTAAGAACAAAAACGTAAAAAAAAGGTGGAGGGGGTGTTTAAATCAATTCAAACTTGAATTTAATTAGCAAACTAAACTAACAAAAGCAAAGAAGTTCATTAAATCGGTAATTTTAAATTACTTCCATTTAGATTTTGAATCCTCTTATTTTTCTATGATTGATTTATTAGATGTGCAAATTATTAGCTATCTTGGTCTAATTAACCAATACCATTAATTATAAAGCAATTAGCATAATGATCATGCAATTAGCTAACTAAATAATCAATTAAACATTTGAATTATAAAATATTTATCTAATGATTAATCTCAATGGTTATGAAAATCAATTTAAGAATAGAATGGTTATTTAATGTTATCTCCCACGTTAAAGTTCTTAATTATATCACCTAACCCTAGGATTGGTCATAAATTATATCACTTAACCCTAGTCCTAATAGTTTATTGTTCAAAATTTAGTTAAGATACAAGTTAATATAATTAGATTGGTCCTCTAAATTATGTAAAACTTAGTTTTAGATGATAAAAACCAAAACTTTAATATATAAGGATTTGAAATCAAATAAACATATTTAATAATAAAGTTTATAAATCCAAACTAACAAATCAAACCATAGTTTTAATGGTTACATCTACATCCAAGCGAAAACAAAGGGTATTGGCCCATCATCATAGCTAAAAACAAAAATAAAAACCAAAAAGGAAGTGAAAAACATTTTATTAAAGCAACCCAGATGACTAATTGATGTTTCCATGCTGCAATTTTCAAAACAACACCCCAATTGTGTTCTTCAGCTTTGAATTCCCTTATGAACCCTAATTTTTGTGATATAACTTGTCTCTCAAGTTGGCCTTAGGGACTAGGAAAGTTATGTTATTGTGTCTTGGGGACGCCAACACCTTTTAAGTCATTTTGGTGTATCAAAGTTTAGATCTTGCATGTTTGGAAGGTCTTAATGGATAAAATTAAAACTTTAGCCATTAATACATTGTTAATGACCAAATCTGGAAGTTTGAGCCTTGACTTAATGGATTAAGTCAAGTCTCCCTTGTGATTAAAGCCTGGACGTGACACGTCTTCCTTTGGCGTGACGCAATTTATGAAGTCTTCCAATGCGTGCCTGTTTAGACTAGAAACCCGACTATTTTGATATTTTGATATTTTTAAGAATTAGATTCATATTATATTGATATTTTGGAAGCCAAAAAATAGGAAAGTTGTGACCCTCTAAGCTCCCATTAAGTTAACCCTTTGGTTTTTATGTTGGACTTTAGCAGATTCGAACACACATCTTTCAGTATAAAAAGAAAAAAAAACAATTTATTAGTTGATCCAACTTCTATTTACAAATATCAATAAATTTACGTTCTATTATATAAAAAAGTAAAAAAAAAATTATAGCCACGTCTATTCGTAAATTTAACAAGATAAATAGTATTTTCTAATATTTTTTAAAAAAAGTGGTTATTGGAATATATATTAGCTCATTGTTATTTTAACAAACTATTTGAAAATGAAAAAATTATTAAGCCAGCCTAAAACACTAATTATTTATTTATTTTTAGCTAAAAATTAACAATTGTTCTAAAATAGCCACCAAAACAGTAGACGATTAGGATCGCCTACTCTTTTGCTCTAAAACCTATGATTTCAGTTTTAATATAAAAAAAATTATTTTTGAAATTAAAATCGTAGGTTTTTAGAAACCTATGGCATGCTCTCAATGGCCAACGGTTTCCTAAACCATAGGTATATAAAAAAATACAGTTTTGGCAAGAAACCTACGGTCAGTGCATTGTCTACTTGTACCCCGTAGGTTTCGTATGAAGCTTACGGTTTCATATTTTTTTTTTTCGTTTTTTTAAAACTCTATGTATAAAACCTACAAATCAACAATGTGATGGTGTTCTTTGAATGCTTCATTGAGAGAAAAGAGTAAAAAAAAAAAATAAGAGAAATGACATATACCTTTATATATTATGGTGGTCCGATGTGTCCTGAAAAAATGGACAGACCACGAAAGAGTAGCCCATAACTCATTGCTCTGAAAAAGTAGTCAATTTTTTTTCGTTGACTGTAGACGGTCCTAATTGTCTACGGTTTAAGTCGCTAGTTTGGAATAAATGATATTTTTTAAGCTAAAAATAGATAAATAATTAACTTTTTTGGCTGGTTTAGATTTTTTTTTTTCCTTTAAAAATCATATATAAATACTTCAGTTACTAAAATTTAGAGAAAGTAAAAACAAAGCACGTGATAGTCTTGGCTATACGCAGAAGATTGTAAAGGTCACGTGACCTGTGGATGGGGCCCTTCCAAATCTGCCTCCAATAATAGCTTCGAATGTGGAAAGTTTATAAAGGTTGCTTTGACCTTTTCTATGATACTTGACTTCCATTTAAAAAAAATTATAAAAATCAGTAAATAAAATCACAAATATGATTACAAAAATAATTATTAAACCATTAATATGATGTTACTAATTTACATGATGTAGTAGACTATGGGCGTGTTTGGCAAAAGTAGTTGTTAGCTGGAAGCGGGTAGCGGTTAGCTGGTAGCGGGTAACTGGTAGCGTGTAGCTGGTAGCTGGTAGCGGGAAGCTATAGCTTTTATTTGTTATATGAATGTTTGACAAAAGTAGCTGGAAGCTTTTGAAATATATAAAATTACATAAAAAGAAAATTGATTAAAAATAAAAAAATATATAAATATATTTTTAAGGGTAATTATGAAAATTGATTTCAAAAGCTCCGGAACGTTTTGTTAAAAGCTACATGAAGTAGCTTTTAGAATCATAACGTTTTGTTAAAACTAAAAGCTAAACGCCCGTACTACCAAACGAAACTTTTTGTTTAAACTAAAGCGTTTTGTCAAAAGCTAAAAGCTAAAAGCTAGAAGCTCCCAAACGCTTCCAAAAGCTTCGTGCCAAACACGCCCTATATACATTTAGATAGGTTCTGAGAGACCTTTTATCGACTGAGGTGGCGAGCAAAAAAACATTGAGATGGTTGATAGGTGGTGGATTTTATTTTCTTGGGTTGTCATTCAGACTAGCATGTTTGTTTATGTGGGTTGCTACAAGTTTTCTATCGGCTATAAAAAAACAAGCTTTCGATGTTGTTTGTATGATGATTGTTTAACTTATTTAGACCTATCGTAATTTATTGGCTATCGGCTCTAATTGTATTTTGAGAAGATTAAGTAGTAAGACTTAAAGTCAAATAAGTTTTCCGAATTAAAAAAAAATCATATTTTGGATATTAATTTATATGTTTGTTACGTATTTGCTAGTTTCAATAAAGTTATCAATATGGGTTAGCGAAAATCAAACCGAAAACCACAAAATAACCGAAAAACTGAAGCCAAACATAAAACTGATGGTAAGGTTTTAAACTAAAAAAAAACACAAATTTCAGTGCGGTTCAATTTTAATCCATATAACTGCACCACAAAATAACCGCAATATTTATTTATTATATATAATAAAACACAACTTGCAAAGAATAAAATGAGCCAAAATGATAGATTATTTGCAACAAAAATTTAGAAATAAATGAAGTCAACAAAATTATGCAAATAAAAGAGAGTTACCCAAAAAATCTAGTTTGACATGAAAAACCGCACCAACTTATTTTTCGGTTAAAACTCGAAACCACAAAACAACACCAAATCAAAACCATAAAACCGCACATATTGGTTTTTCCCGTATTGTAAACCACAGTTTTCAGTTTGTGGTTTCAGTGTGGTCCAAAAACGCATTGTGCTCATCGATAAAAACTTCTCCACCCACATAACATTAAAATAGTGTTTGTTTAACACTGAAATAATTATTGAACTTCAACCAATCCTAAAATAGTGTTTTTTAGAGCCCTCATTTTTCACTTTCATATTTGATGTTAAAATGGAGCTAGCAGAAAAATGATGTTAAATTTAAAGGTTGGTTGGAGGACTCTTAGCCTAAAGAGCACCCATAAAACCTTCTCCAACCACATAACACTGAAATAGTGATTGTGTAACACTTAAATAATTATTGAACTTCAACCAATCCCTAAAATAGAGTTTTTTAGAGCCTTCATTTCTTACTTTTATATTTGGTGTTAAAATGGAGCTAACAGAAAAATAATGTTAAATTTAAAGGTTGGTTGTATGACTCTTAGCCTCAAGAACACAAACTTGGTATTTTTGGTAGATGGTTTGAGTTGATCTAAAGTTATGGTTGTAGACTATAAACGCCATAGCCGGTGGTAAGGGGGGCAACCAGGGCCTGGTTTTTTAAGGGGTCGAATTTTTTTTTAATATATTTCAATTGCAGCCCATTTTTTAATTCTTAACCCAAATCTATTCTAGTTTTCATAGTCCACAAATTAAGGCAGCAAGTCGGCAGCGATAGCAAGGGCTTTACTCTTTAGAGATTACTCATCAATTTTATTATTGTTAATTCATTAATTGAGGCTGCGGCAGAAGAGAAGCACCGAAGTTTGATCGTTCGTAACTTCAAATAAAGTAATTGGCTAATTGATTATTCACTTATTGAGATAATCATATTAATATTTTTATTAGTGTATAATTGAATGAGGATTGATGAGCAATTGAACTTGAATCATTATAGAATAATTGAACTTGAATCATAATCAAAATTCACTAATTCAATTAAGATTGAATGTTGTTTATGTGATTATTGATTGAAAATCGAAATTAAGTTGAAATAAAAAATCTGATTATATGATTGAGTGTTGAAATTCTGTTGAATGTTGAAATTGTGATTATTATGATATTATCTAAAATCCGAAATTGTTTATTTGATTGGATGTTGAAATTTATCAGATGCTGAAATCAAATTATTAGATTATGTTTTTTTGTATTTAGTTGAATATTAAAAGTTGAAAGTAATGAACCTGTAGTGATGAAGTCTAAACAACTATCCGGTAGTCAAAAACGTAAAAAGAGAAAACTAAAAGAAGAAAAGAGAAAGGCCGATGTCGGTGCTCTAGATAAGTTTATTCATAGACAACCTATTGAAGAGCCTATTGAAGAGCATGTTGAAGACCAAGAAAATGTAGAAGTAGAAGTAGAAGAGGCAGAAGAGCAAGAGCCCGTTAAAGAGCTTGTTGATATATGTGATCCAAGAAGGTGGGAAAAACTTAATTATGAAGAGCTTAAACTTTTGGTTGAGAAAGGTCCTAAAAGAGATATTATGTATGGTCCCTACGATAAATCTGGTAGACGATTTTCTGCAGCTTTATATACAAGAACTTTACCAAATTTGGAGAAGTATGATAGAGAATGGCTAGTATATTCGAAAGATCTCGACAAGGTATTGTGTTTTTGTTGTAAAGTGTTTAGAAAAGGGATTTCTAAAGGTAAATTAGGTGACGAAGGTTATTCGGATTGGCACCATGTTACCAATATAGTTAAAGACCACGAAATTTCTTTGGATCATCTCATAAATAGGAATAAGTGGTTTTATATGCATAAAAGATTGAACTTGAATGAAACAATTGATAAAGTTCATTACGAGCAATTCAAGAAAGAAAGAGATTACTGGAAACAAGTCATTTTGCGAATCATTGTAGTAGTGAAGTTTCTTGCTAAACATAATTTAGCATTCCGTGAATCAAATGAAAAGTTGTATCAAAAAGGTAATTATAGATTGTATATTTTTTTTTTCCAATTTCAACAAATACCTTTTTGTTAATTATTATGATTGATTCCACTTCTTATTTGTTAAATATATTTAACGGTTAATGGAATTTTTTGGGTGTCATTGAAATGTTTGAAGAGTTTGACCTAGTTATCAAAGAGCATGTGCGGCGGATCACAAATGACGAGCTTCATGTGCATTATCTTAGGCACACGATCCAGAACGAACTAATACTTTTGATAGCTCAAGAAATTAAAAAAGAATTTATTAATACAATAAAGGAAGCAAAGTACTACGCAATCATACTTGATTGTACTCCCGATTCAAGTCACCAAGAACAGATGACTATAATAGTGAGGTATTTAAAGTTATCATATAATTATATTACTGTCGAGGAGTCATTTTTAGGTTTTTGAATGTTGATGATACCTCCAGAAAAGGACTATTTGATATTACACTTAAGGAGTTAAAGTCTTTTGGTCTTGAAGTTAATGATATGTGAGGTTAAGGCTATGATAATGGAGCAAACATGAAAAGAAAACACCAAGGAGTGCAAAAGAGATTTTTAGATATAAATCCTATATCATTTTACACTCCTTGTGGTTGTCATTCTCTTAATATAACATTATGTGATATGGCTAACAAGTATGTTAAAGGAAAGAACTTTTTTGGATTCATCCAACGCATTTATACTATATTTGCAAATTCTACTAAGAGGTGGGAAATCCTAAAAGATAATGTAAAAGCTTGGAGTCTTAAGTTATTGTGTCAAACTCGTTGGGAAAGTCGAGTTGAGAGTGTAAAGGCTATTAAAATGCAACTTTTTGACGTACGAGAAGCTTTACTTCAAGTTGGAGAAAAGATAATGATGTTGCAATTGCAAGTGAAGCAACTTCACTAGCAGAAAAAGAACTTGGTGACTTTGAATTTTTGGTATCAGCTGTTATCTGGCATGAAGTGCTAAACCATGTGAATATTGTGAGTAAAAAGTTACAGTCAAAGGATATGCATCTTGATAATGCTATTACAGAAATAAACAAATGGATTGGGTACTTCAAGGATTATAGAGAAACTGGTTTTTTAAAAGCGATTGATGAAACTAAGGACATTGCTATTGAAATGGGTATTGATCCAATATTTCCACAAAAGCGTTTGATTGAAAGGAAAAAAAAAAAGGTTTGATGAGAGTTCAAGTAGAGAAGAAGTTTTATTTACATACACCTGAAGAGAATTTCAAAGTTAACTATATCTTATACATTGTTGATCAAGCTATTTCTTCTCACTACAAGAAAAAAAGCCTTTTACGACGCTCATTGCCCGTCGTAAATGGCTCAGACGACGCGCAAATGCGTGTCAAGGAAGGCCATGTCATAAAGATAGACGACGCGCATTTACGACACGCATTTACGACGCGCGGTTACGACACGCAATGCGTATCAAGGAAGGTCCTGTCATAAAGGAAGACGACACGCATTCGCGTGTCGTAACCTTACGACGCGCGTGTTAATGACACGCAATGCGTATCAAGAAAGCCCCTGTCAAGAAAGGCCATGTCATAAATGAAGATGACACACATTTTTGCGTATCGTAATTTTAAATTTAAAAAAAAATTATTTATGGATTTACTTATTTTCATATTAAATTTGCATTTTATGTCACATAATGGAAAATAAAATACCATATACAAATAATACAATGCATTGCACAAAAGTTAATGTTATACAAATAATCATTCGAATAGTAGACAAATGTAATACTACAAATAATCATTCCAATAGTAGACAAATGTAAGATTTCAACATTTTTTATATAATTAACTAAATTATTAGCCAAATTTCCTGAAATACCAACATACTTTTCTATGAAGAGCATTAACACTATTCTTTTCCATCAAAAACTTCAAAACCTGCATAATTCACTACTAGAAAAACAGCCTTTTCCACACCAATAGCAAATGGCAAAGTGGAAGGGTAAACTTATATCTCTATTCCATGATAAAAGAAAAACAGCCACATGAAAATCTGAAAAAAGATAAAACCATAAATAAAAATAAACCCAATCAGGCACAAGACTTTTGGAGCAGTAGCACATATGAAATGGACAACAATGATAAAAAAAAAAAAAAAAAAAAACAAAACAAAAAAAAAAACGAGTTTTGGTGTTGGGTTGAAAAAGTATGAAGTTCTTCTAGACGATAAACCAAAAGAATTCACTAAATAAACTTCTATATAATAAAAGAAGTAAAATTAATTATACCCTGTCATTTGGAGCTGCTGCATACCCATAATGAAGAATGGAGGAGTGCAACAACTAGAAGAAGAAGAAGAACAGAAATAGCTCTTATTCATGAAAAAAAACATTTGTACCCTTTGGTATCTTTTAGAAATCAGCAGAAGAGTGCAACAACACTTACAATAAGAAATCAACATCAATTGCAGCAACAATTGCAGGAATCAGATTACACTGTAATGCTTGATTCCATTCCCTCTTTGATTACTGCATACCAAACAAACTACCTTATTTAAAGTAACTATGACAGACTCATCACTTCACTCGGTAAAAATTGTACAAAAAACCAAAAAGCTCTCTTACTTCATCTGAATTGTCTTCTAAATCAGACGCATCACTTCACTTGGCTTTCTTGGTGGCTGCAGCAGCACCATTCTTGGCAACAGCAGCTGGCTTTTTTGGCGCCTCCTAAATTACATAGAAGAATACTTAGAAAAGTGGAGAACAACATGTATCATGTAGAGAATGCTGCTAAAAAGTGACAAAATTAATGTGAAATTAGACAAACTGTATCCAAGTGCTAAGAGATTTACACTCTGACTCACTTCTTCATCTGATGAATCACTATCATCCGATGATTGAGATTCAAATTCAGATTCATCTGAACTACTTACAGGTTTACTAACAGTTTTTTTATTCGATCCAATTTTAGCTGTAGGAGCGGACTGTTTCTTAGGTTTAGGTTCCTGCAACATGTTAAAAAGGCTTGTAGAAGGGTGAAGAATAAAATAAACGATTTTTTTACAACATGTGATAATGACTTCATATTCAACTTCCCTTAGCTGATCAATGGCCTCTGAGATCTCTTCTTTTAAGTTCTAATTCAGATGTGACATCCCCAATTTCACGGCCAGAAAAGACCGATTTGTTTATGCTTTGTTTTTCAAAATCAGAGTGATCGTTTAAAGAAAACGGTTGCGGAATTTGTTCCCAAATAAAATATGATAACCATTTTATCAAAACATTTCTCGAAAAGAATGTATTTTTTTATTAAATAATAAAACCTCGGGATGTCATGTTCGTTACAGACCAAAAGCATAAACAACATAATATAGACCTTACAATAGTTATTCAACTACTGATCTATAATCCAAAATCTCTCGTCAAGTCCGCCGACTTATACTCTTGTGTCATTACCTGTAATGAAAAGAAAACTGAGTGGGTCAGGCTTGGGAGCCTGGTGAGCATATAGGGTTTTCATCCCACAATGTTACATCATATATTTATAAATATAGAACATTCAAACCTGCACAATTTCACCACATAAAGACAACTCTTAACCCACCCCATTGATCCTCACAATGACACGATCTAAACTCTCGCATCTAATATTTTTCCTCTTTACCTGATCCCTACTCATGGATCTAAAACTACCCGATCCATACCCACGGATCTAAAACTACCTGATCCATACTCACGGATCTAAAACTACCTCCTGATCTGATCCATACTCCCGGATCTATAACTGTGCCCAATCCATACTCCCGGACTAGGGACAATTATCTTAATCTTAATCCATATCTGATCCATACTCCCGGATCTATAACTGTGCCCAATCCATACTCCCGGACTAGGGACAATTATCTTAGTCTTAATCCATACTCCCGGACTAATAGCAAGTTTATCTCTTTACCTGATCCATACTCACGGATCTAAAACTAACCTCTAAATCTGATCCCTACTCACGGATCTAAACTGACCTCTTGATTTGATCCCTACTCACGGATCTAAACTAACCTCTTGATCTAATCCATACTCGCTGATTAACTAGATCAACAACAACAACATCGGGGCCTCTCATCTGTTTATCACACATCAACTGTCTCCCCATGTTCTACCCAACATATTAGTAGATAAAAATATATATTTTTATCCATAGTTTGAAACCTGTATAACATTCTCATTCAATACCTATTCCACATAACAGATGAGGCACACCCACATAACACGTATTTCATAGAGAATAAATCAGATCTATGAGATAGAAGAAAGTGAATATACATTCACACACATAACAACAAAACTATACACATAACACGTATTTCGTATAAAATACTTCATATTGATGTGTTAGAAGAAAGCAACTACACACCCACACATATAAACAACAATATACTTAATACACTCAAACCATACTTGTATTATTATCGTGTTTATGAAAGGTAGTATACACTCACTTGATCAGAAGATGATCGGACAGCACTACGACTTGCAGAAGTAGTATTCCTCAGCAGATCTGGAAGATCTCTTCAAAAATCAAACTTCTCGCGGGCAGAGCTTCGGCTCGGGAACCGCACTTCTCGGGATCTTCGGGATCTCGGGACTCGCCTCGGGGCTAGAGAATAATACCGGGGCTTCGGGGTATTTCTGGCACGCAAACCGATGCAAAATGGGAGAAAGAAGAGGAGAAATTGGCAAAACTATCGGCTGCCTTCGGATTCCTTTTATAGAGGCTGAGCCTCGCACGTACGCGGGGCGTACGCCAGTACGCGGGGCGTACTGGTCCGAAAAACGTCACTGCGTGCGTCATCCGAAGCCACTTGCTGCGAATGTCGACACTTCGGAGTACGCGGGGCGTACTCGAGTACGCGGCGCGTACCTCGGATCAGACCGGTGACTCCTTCGGATAATGCTTCCGAATTAAAGATTAAAAATAAATACAAATTATTTAATAATCTTCGGAAATTCATATCTTCTTCATACGAACTCCGTTTTCGACGTTCTTTATATCCACGCGAAGGTGAGACTACGCTCTACAACTTTCGTTTAGACTCCGTCGGCTAATTTTGACTTTATTTTTATTAATTATTTTTAATAGGCCGCGACATAAACTTTCGTTATAAATTCATAACTTCTTCGTTTGACGTCCGTTCTCGCCTAACTTTTTATCGCTTCGATACCAACAATGAGATCTTCGATTCTCATTTAGATTGCTTCGGCTAAATACTGCTCTAACGTAAATTCACTTTTTACGTTGCATTGCGTCGTGCCGGTTCTGTCGCGAAGCTTCGACGGGCCATAACTTCTTCGTTATAACTCGGATTTTGGCGTTCTTTATATGCACGGAAACCTTGTGACATATACTACAACTTGGTTAAGATTAATCCTTCTAGATAACCTTCCATCAAAAAGTCATTTTTGACGCTTATTGTTTCTAAATTGACTAGCCCTGATCTACGGGCGTTACAATTATCTCCCCCTTAGGATGATTACGTCCCGGAATCATCAACGAAATAGGATTCGCATACTGACTCCATAAGTTATCTTTCCATTCTAAGTAATAACCTTGATGCTCAATCCTGCATCTGCTCTTCGTACTATCTTGGACTTTCAATCATAACCTTCGAGTTACAAAATAAGTCCTTATTGCGAACTCTTTCTTCTTCTTAGGATAAATATATTCCTTTATCCAATGTAACAAACCGATGGGTCGTGCTCTATCGACCTCTCATCGCACGATGCGACGCTTAGACTCGGTCTTTAATAAAGTTAAATTCCAGAATGGAATATACCTTCCTTCATATTCTAATGCGATATAATCACATTTCAGCATGTAGCATTTCTGCCTACAAACTTCTTTTAACAACGAGAGCGACACTATCAATCGCATTAACTTCAACCTTCTGACTTAAGTCAGATGTTACATCTAACTCGGTCCTCTAGACCACGTACATATTCCTCGCCGTCGAACTTAAATTAAACATGACCACTAGGGTCGGAACAAGAACCATCTTACTAGTCATCACCGAAACAATGGTAATGACATACCAGAATAAAATGGAATCAATCACTAGTTTCTTGGTAACCTTGTGACTCTCCCTGATCCAAGTACGAGTCCTGTGCTTCCGGTAGTATATGCATCTACTACCTTTCACACCTACTCATACTTGTCCCAAGTATTGTCCCGCAGTCGACCAAGTCACCATACAAGAAAATCACATAATCAATCAACACATCAGATAGCAAAACTAGGGTTTATATTATTTCCTTGAAACGGTTACACAAAAGTTCAAGTTCACCCTATACCATGCCTCTAATAGGCTACACCACATGTTACTTTTCATATCGCTACTTTATATCTTGATCTTTGGATATAAAATCCTCATTCCTGATTCCTTGCATTGCCATCTGCTTCATCAAGGATCATGCGGAATGCTTTTGGTTTTGGTGGTGCATTTGGCCTTATAGCCTCTTCTCTTCTTGGGCAGTTTTGCTTGAAGTGCCCTTCTTCGCCACACTTAAAGCAGACTTCTCTTTTGGTTGGGCATTTGCTGGCGTAATGACCAGTCTTCCCGCATTTAAAGCAGGTCATTTCTTTAGAGCATTCACCAATGTGCTTCCTTTTGCACTTGTCACACCATTGTGCTCCTCCCTCGAGCTTCTTCGAATCATACTTCGAAAATTTTCTCTTCTCATCGGACCTTGAAGATCCTTCCATCTTTCTTTTCTCACCCACCTCGTTTCTCTCCAGACCCCTTTCCTTTAACTGGGTCTCCACATTTTTAGCTGCTCGGACTGTTGTCTTCAAAGTAGTTGCCATCTTGACCGTTGGGCCAAAGTCGGCAGGCAGTCCATTTGCGAACCTCTCAATTTTTGAGAGTTCAGATGGCACTAAGTATGGAAATAACTTCATCTTTTCGGTAAATGCAGTAGCATAATCATCAATGCTCAATTTACCTTTCTTCATGTTCTGGAATTCATTGTTCAGATCAATCAGATCTATCTCTGAGCAGTACTGCATCTTTAACTGCTCCAGGAATGATTCCCAAGACATCTTCAGGGCTTCCCCTCGAGGCATCATATCTGCCAGTAACTTCCACCAGCTCAAGACTCCGGTCTTTAGTTGTCTAACTGCAAAGACAGTCTTCTGTTTGTTGCTACAGTCGCAACTCTCAAACACCATCTCCATTTCGGAGATCCAGTCCATAATCTCAACAGGCTTTGGGCTTCCAGAAAGACTTGGCGGTTTGGCGCCCAAGAAATTTTTATACATACGCCCATCCCTGTTTCTTTCCCTCTCTGGGTCATTCCTTTCTACTACTGGGGGTTCTGCTCGTCCAACCGTCCCACTGTAGTTACCTCCCTCTGAATGCCCTCCATTCACTTCAGGCTTCTCCACTTGAAGTGACACTTCCTCACGATTCTGTTGGAGTAATCGCCTTGTCTCCTCCATTTGGCGATCCAACATCATCTGTATCATCGCTTGCACCCCAGCCATTGTCATCGGCTCTGGTGCTGCTGCTACAACAGGTGCTTGCTCAACCGCAGGTGGTTGATTCCTGTTTTCATCAACATTTCCAACCCCACTTCTTGTTCTCACCATTTTTGATCTACACACCCAATAAGGTGAAATTAGATCCTTATTCACGATAGATATTCAAATCATCCTTATCACTCCGAAACGTTTACATGCTAGTTCTAATATCGTAGACGTACGCTTAGAATCCTAAACACATAAGGTTTCCAGATCCGGTCGGCAACAGACCATAGATCCGAACAAATAATAGCATCAATTCAGCTATCACACAAAACATTTAGCACATAAAAGCATTTTAGGCATCATTCCTAAAATGAACTAGTGCTTGTGTCAATTTAGGTGTACTACCTAACATATTTTAGACACACTCCTCACAATCATTACTTAGCATTCTAAGTTTAAGTCTAGAAATTTCCTACAAATTCCTAGTTCGCTTAAACTAATGCTCTGATACCAACTGTGACATCCCCAATTTCACGGCCAGAAAAGACCGATTTGTTTATGCTTTGTTTTTCAAAATCAGAGTGATCGTTTAAAGAAAACGGTTGCGGAATTTGTTCCCAAATAAAATATGATAACCATTTTATCAAAACATTTCTCGAAAAGAATGTATTTTTTTATTAAATAATAAAACCTCGGGATGTCATGTTCGTTACAGACCAAAAGCATAAACAACATAATATAGACCTTACAATAGTTATTCAACTACTGATCTATAATCCAAAATCTCTCGTCAAGTCCGCCGACTTATACTCTTGTGTCATTACCTGTAATGAAAAGAAAACTGAGTGGGTCAGGCTTGGGAGCCTGGTGAGCATATAGGGTTTTCATCCCACAATGTTACATCATATATTTATAAATATAGAACATTCAAACCTGCACAATTTCACCACATAAAGACAACTCTTAACCCACCCCATTGATCCTCACAATGACACGATCTAAACTCTCGCATCTAATATTTTTCCTCTTTACCTGATCCCTACTCATGGATCTAAAACTACCCGATCCATACCCACGGATCTAAAACTACCTGATCCATACTCACGGATCTAAAACTACCTCCTGATCTGATCTATACTCCCGGATCAATAATTGTACCCAATCCATACTCCCGGAAATAGGGACAATTAACTATACCTTAATCCTGATCTGATCCATACTCCCGGATCTATAACTGTGCCCAATCCATACTCCCGGACTAGGGACAATTATCTTAATCTTAATCCATATCTGATCCATACTCCCGGATCTATAACTGTGCCCAATCCATACTCCCGGACTAGGGACAATTATCTTAGTCTTAATCCATACTCCCGGACTAATAGCAAGTTTATCTCTTTACCTGATCCATACTCACGGATCTAAAACTAACCTCTAAATCTGATCCCTACTCACGGATCTAAACTGACCTCTTGATTTGATCCCTACTCACGGATCTAAACTAACCTCTTGATCTAATCCATACTCGCTGATTAACTAGATCAACAACAACAACATCGGGGCCTCTCATCTGTTTATCACACATCAACTGTCTCCCCATGTTCTACCCAACATATTAGTAGATAAAAATATATATTTTTATCCATAGTTTGAAACCTGTATAACATTCTCATTCAATACCTATTCCACATAACAGATGAGGCACACCCACATAACACATATTTCATAGAGAATAAATCAGATCTATGAGATAGAAGAAAGTGAATATACATTCACACACATAACAACAAAACTATACACATAACACGTATTTCGTATAAAATACTTCATATTGATGTGTTAGAAGAAAGCAACTACACACCCACACATATAAACAACAATATACTTAATACACTCAAACCATACTTGTATTATTATCGTGTTTATGAAAGGTAGTATACACTCACTTGATCAGAAGATGATCAGACAGCACTACGACTTGCAGAAGTAGTATTCCTCAGCAGATCTGGAAGATCTCTTCAAAAATCAAACTTCTCGCGGGCAGAGCTTCGGCTCGGGAACCGCACTTCTCGGGATCTTCGGGATCTCGGGACTCGCCTCGGGGCTAGAGAATAATACCGGGGCTTCGGGGTATTTCTGGCACGCAAACCGATGCAAAATGGGAGAAAGAAGAGGAGAAATTGGCAAAACTATCGGCTGCCTTCGGATTCCTTTTATAGAGGCTGAGCCTCGCACGTACGCGGGGCGTACTGGTCCGAAAAACGTCACTGCGTGCGTCATCCGAAGCCACTTGCTGCGAATGTCGACACTTCGGAGTACGCGGGGCGTACTCGAGTACGCGGCGCGTACCTCGGATCAGACCGGTGACTCCTTCGGATAATGCTTCCGAATTAAAGATTAAAAATAAATACAAATTATTTAATAATCTTCGGAAATTCATATCTTCTTCATACGAACTCCGTTTTCGACGTTCTTTATATCCACGCGAAGGTGAGACTACGTTCTACAACTTTCGTTTAGACTCCGTCGGCTAATTTTGACTTTATTTTTATTAATTATTTTTAATAGGCCGCGACATAAACTTTCGTTATAAATTCATAACTTCTTCGTTTGACGTCCGTTCTCGCCTAACTTTTTATCGCTTCGATACCAACAATGAGATCTTCGATTCTCATTTAGATTGCTTCGGCTAAATACCGCTCTAACGTAAATTCACTTTTTACGTTGCATTGCGTCGTGCCGGTTCTGTCGCGAAGCTTCGACGGGCCATAACTTCTTCGTTATAACTCGGATTTTGGCGTTCTTTATATGCACGGAAACCTTGTGACATATACTACAACTTGGTTAAGATTAATCCTTCTAGATAACCTTCCATCAAAAAGTCATTTTTGACGTTTATTGTTTCTAAATTGACTAGCCCTGATCTACGGGCGTTACATCAGACAAACATAATAGGAGAGAAAATAGACAACATTAAAAAAAATCTAAAAAAGTTAAAATTTTTAATAAAAACCTACCATTTATCACCCCAAGTTATGCACGAAGGTTAGAAACTTGTCCATCTCTTGTCTGTTGTGGAGCTTTTAGATCACCTATGCATTCAAGATTCTTTTGGTGTCCAAAAATCAGATCACCTATGTATGTATCTCAAATAGAAACCTACTTTCATATCTTTTTATTATTTTTTTCTTAAGTATAAAACGTATGAATCAAAAGCACATGGAATAAGTTATCTCACCGCACAATGTACGACAACAGGTGCCCATTGACTTTCAACACCTAACATTAGTATATGTTCCAAAACATTTCCCTACAAATAATAGATGAAAAGAAACTGAGTCGTGATGATGCATAAAGTCTAGAGTTTTATATTTATGAAAATAAATAGAAGATTTAAAAAAACACAAGTTTTTTATGCAAATAAATAAAAAAATGAATTGTTAAAACTTAAAAGATAGGGATATAAAACTTACCTCATTCCAGTCCAAACAGTCGATAGCTTTGACACATTGATTTTCCTCATTTAACCTTTTTTTAGCATTCCTAAAAGCTCGCATCATCACCATTGGTTCCCAGCTAAGTCCACATGTCTTTTTTAGGACATTTTTAACCACAACTGGTTAGCCTCTTCTCCAATGCATTTGAAAATGTTCAAAATCTTTGTCTTCTAAGTCAATAGCATCAGGGCAATATAGTAAATTGTTGTCATTACTACTACTACTACCCTCCCTAGAAGCCGATTTCCTTACACCACGTCTATGATGATGATGATTTTCCACACCAATGGCAAATGGCAAAGTGGAAGGGTAAACTTATATCTCTATTCCATGATAAAAAAAAACAGCCACATGGAAATCTGAAAAAAGATAAAACCATAAATAAAAATAAACCCAATCTAGCACAAGACTTTTGGAGCATTAGCACATATGAAATGGACAGCAACGATAAAAAAAAAAAAAAAAAACAAAACAAAACAAAACAAAAAAAAACGACTTTTGGTGTTGGGTTGAAAAATTATGAAGTTCTTCTGGATGATAAACCAAAAGAGTTTTGGTGTGGTGAAGAAATATGCTTTTCCATCTGATACTCTTCATTTCTGGTTTCATTTTCCTCATTACCTACTCCAAAAGTAGTTACTTAATATCACCAAAAGTTGAAATCACCATATACAAGCAACTTATAATGTTATAATATGCACTGAGAAATTGAAGATTATTTAGTAATGAGCTAATTTCAGTTTAGTCATTACATAGTGGAATGATAATGATATATACCTTAGTGTGAGCTTCAGAACTTATACCAATGGCATATTGGATCACAGAAAGCTCCAATTTTGACTTCAAAACACGACATTCAGTCAAACTAGGGTGCATGGTCTTAAGATCTGTCTCAAATTTCTCAATCCCCTGAAGTAATAAAAAATACAAATATAGTATCACTTACTAAAGTAGCAAAAATAACATATTATTCACACTAACTGTGTATACTTCCTGCAATTTATAGATTGTTTTTGGTATGCTACAACTTAACTTAGTTTTTAAGAAATTTAATATTTTATATGGAATTTTCAAATGCTACTTACTTCTTTTTTAAGAAATTTAATATTTTATATGGAATTTTTCTATCAGGTATAGACTAGGAAATAACATACAAAATTGACCCAGTGATATCAAATTTTGACTTGTGCTAATGAGCAGGAGGAGCCCTTGGAGCAGATTTCTCAGCCATTCCCACACTAATTTTGTAACCTCTCAATTCATAATCTGATCAAACATTAAAAAAAAACTAAATTAGACAAACCCATAAAATAATTTATATAGTTGAGAAAAGAAGGTACTTTGGTTGTAGAATCCCCCAACAGAATGTGCTGCAGAAGAATCCCATCAGAATGTGATGCAAGAAGGGACCCGAATTTAGGGTAGGCCCATGCAACCTGCCAGACTGGACCATTGTGACATGTCAATGTGGTAAGGGGGTGTGAGGTGGCGGTGCTGATGGTGGTGGTGACACTGATTATCTTGATTGTGGCATCAGAGGAGGTGGATATTACTCATTTTCCATAGTAATCCATACAAACATCATGGATTATGTATGTATGACCTGTTTCAATCTTCTGCCCAGGCATGATCTGTTGAATTTGAAGAAGATTTGGATCAGTGGATGTGAAAACAAATTGAACAATTCATATAATCATTAAGTTTGATAGAAGAATAGGTTTAGTGTTATGAAGAAATTGAATGTTCCAAATCTGCTCAAGGATATGGTTGAGAGAAGAGTGTAAACGTAATCATCAAAATTTTCCCCAATTCAAAAATTTGAAAAATGCATTTATAATCAAGACGCTGTTCTTCCCCAATTTCTAAGAATTCATATGTTGCTACACAATTATATACGAAACAAAACTTCTAATCTATGAAATTTCATACCGAGGCAATTAAACATTTCTCAATTCTAAGCCCTAATTATAGATCTCTATTCAAATTCTCCCCTTAGATTGGAAGATCAATATCAAGATCGCCAATTTGGCAAAAGAAATAAAATAGAAGTGTTATATAAAGAAAATTTTCATCAATGATGCTTAGGTTTGAACCATTCATCAGTCTCGTATGTTTTGGTTCCCAAATCAGAAAAATCCCCTTTACAAATACATAGACTAAAGATTGAGCACCAGATTTTCGCATCTAACTAAACTATAAACACTGAACTTCAAATAATACCGATTTTATAAATATTTAAGAATGAAATAATGTTAATCCTCTGTACAAGAAGTATATATGTAGAAGTAGAATAGAAAAGAAACAAAGAAGAGGCGAGGAGAGGAGATGACCTAAAATCAGAATCTGCAATTGAAAAAGCATGACGAGAGGCGCTTGTTGTTCAGAACATGTTCATAGTTATAAAATCTGTAATGGAACTATAAATGGTGAAATGAGATCGAGAGGCACTTGTTCGGCCTTAAGATGTCAAGGATATCAGTTGCCTTCTCTAAGAAGTTGTTCCAAATCCACTCGTACCTCCTCCTCCGAGTTCTGTACCAGAATATACACACAGGCCATTGACTTGAAATTAGGTTTTTGCTCCCGTCGACAGTCATAGAGCGCCGGAATCTGATTGTCGTCAGAATGTTATATAAGGATTTCGCAAGGTTTAATAGTGAAGATGGGGTGAGAGAGCTACAAATGGTAATGGTGGATGAAGGAAAAGGGTGGTCTGGTGGTTCTAGGCCAAAAAACCTTTGATCAATTTCATGGCCTGGTGACCAAAAAACCTTCGATTTCACTAAGAACCGGAACCCTAGTTCCAACAATAGTCGATTTTTGGTATTTGATTGAGAGAGAGAGAGAGAGAAGAACGATTGAAAGAAGGTAGAGGAGAGCTTGGCGGTGTTTTTAATTTTTTCAGAATTTCATTTCCCCCTTTCCCCCACTATTAAAGGATGGAACGCGCGTTCCATTAAAAAATATAAAGCGACATCCTTAGACGACGCGCATTTTATTATAGGTGCCCTCCGTGTTTTTTTTAGACACTAATTTAAGGGCGCGCAATAATGCGTGTCTTCTATCCTAAATATTTTTGAAGAGATGACATTTTTCTAATGTCACTCTCCTTTGCGTAACATAGATCAATGAGCGTCGTATTTTGCGCGTCGTAAAAGGCCTTTTTTCTTGTAGTGTCTCTTGAGACAGGATTTGAACAATTCAAAGAGTATGACAAAGTATTTGGTTTTTTATTTCCACATAATTTGAAGGGAATTGAAGATAAAGATCTTAAGTCGTTTTGTCATTGTCTTGAAAAAGCACTCAAGTTTGAAGAAAGATCGGATATTGATGCTGATGAACTTTATACGGAGTTGAAATTATTTGAGACACTAGAAACCAATGAATTTAGCAACCCTATAGATGTTTTGAAGTTTTTGAAAGAACTTGATTATTTTCCAAATGCAAGCATTGCATATAGAATATTGTTGACAATTCCAGTAACGATGGCATCTGCTGAAAGAAGTTTTTCTAAGTTGAAGTTATTGAAGTCTTACTTATGCTCCACAATGTCCCAAGAAAGACTTAGTGGTTTGGCAATGATATCTATCGAGAACGAAATCTTAGAGAGTATAGACTACGAAGAGTTGCTCAACCAATTTTCTATCAAGAACGCGAGGAGAGCTTCACGGATCGTCGGTTAACTGTTACGATATGTAATTATTCATTAAAATACTATGATTTTGTTATGTTTATTTCTATAAAGTTTATTGTCGTTCTAGAAAAATATTAGTTTATGTAATTTTAATTCGTTACACTTTAAGACCTAAGGGCCTTTTTTTCCGGCTCGTCCTGGGCATTTGAATTCTCGGGACCAACCCTGTTCACAACAACTCCTAAAATTTACCATTTTTGTGTAAATTTTTATTTGAATCAAGCAATTACATTATATATATATATATATGATGCAACATTTGTGTATGTGTGCCTAACAAATTTTTAAACACCCAAAATTAATATATGCCTATTAATAGGCTAAAAAACGTTCCATGTGCTTAAAGTAAAAAAGAGGGGACAAAGGTGAAATCAAAGATATCATATGGGTACACTACAATAATAGGTTCACCATACCTCTATTGTGAGCCTCCATAAGGCTTTGCGGTGCTCCTTCATCATAGTAGTGTGATGATGTGATACTATAATGCATGCAGTGAACACCGTCCCTTCATCACTTTCATCGCATACCCCTAACGTTCATGATTGCTTACACTAGTAAGATTTAGGGTTAGGAGATGCCGAAGCCAAGAAAGAAAGAAGAGGAAATATATTGAGAAATTAGGATGTTTTGGTCTTAATATCATGTGAAAATAAATAGTTTCTCATTAATATATATATATATATATATATATATATATATATATATATATATACACATACACAATTACATGGTAACGACATGTTATACATAGAGGGTTGGACATATGTTGTACATAAGATGTGTCGTACATATATGATATGTTTGATAAACTAGTTAGTAACTGAAAGTTGATATTTGAAAGTTATAGAATAGTATAATTTTATTTGTATAAAAATATTTGTCAAAAGGAACTATAAGTTTTTGAAACATGTAAAATGATATAAAACATAAAAGTTAAAGTTAAAAGATAAACACTCCTACAAAGTTTTTTAAAACTTGTTGAAATATTTTTATATTATGATATTTTTGTTTAAAATAAAACCCTTAAAGTTGTACTTCCAAACTAAACACTTTTCTTTAACTCAATTTTTTTAGAAAATTTAAAAACTAAGAATTCTCAAAAACTAGTTGAGTACTACATACTTTAAGAAATTATTTATAATAGTACAACATTTACATATCAAATATTAAAATTTAAATAAAAATATTCAGTTAGATTAACAATAATAATTTAATTGAAAGGTTGAATTGATGAAAAATTGAACTTTAGACATCACTACAAGAGTACTTCCTTCTTTAAGAAAAAAAATCTTTGTTAACATTTTAACTTATTGTTTTATAGATGATTAATTTATTGTTTTATAGATAATTAATATATGTTTGCTACAATTCAATATGCATCAAACTTTTGTATCTAGTTTTGTTTCATATGTTGGATTAGTGTCGAAGTCAATAACTATTTTGGTATGTACTTGACCTGATTATGAGCATGGTCCTTTTGGGTTGCCTTCACAATAACAATATGTAGGATGAATTAAGGAGAGAAAGGATTAATTATGATTTATTAATATATTATAAGAATAATATATTAAAGGAGAAATCATATTGTTTAATTAATATTAGTCAAGAATTAATTAATTATTAATTTTGTAACTAAAAGAGATTAATTAAACTTAGGGGTCTGGAGTTGTAATTATAAGATAATTACAATTAGGCTATGGATCACCTAATAATATATAGGTTGGACGAATTCTATGGGAAACCCATAAGGAATTCGTCCAAGGGATATGTTAAAGGAGTCCATGGGCTGCTTAGGGTCTGAGCAGTCAGATTAAGGTTTCCTAGTTGCAAACTCTAATAGCCTACATGTATATAATGGACCCCTATGCCCCAAAAACGTGGCTAAGTGTTCCTTTAGGGGTTGTAGCAGTTTTTGGTGCCTCCTCTCTCCTCCCTCTTCATCCAAATTTCCAAATTGCTTAGTGGTGTTTGTGACTCTATTAGAGGTGCAACACTTGAGGCATTAAACTTTCTGAAGCCAATGATTGATTGTTATTGCTATATAACAATCAAAGGTAAGATCTAAACCCTAATTTCAGTTATAGTTTATTAGATCTAGGGTTTATGGCTTTGGATTATCAATTGCATGTTCATTAGACAAATTAGATCCAAAACTATTAGGGTTTGCATATACACCATATGATTGATGTTTTGCTCAAAACCCGTCATCATATTATCCAAGTTTGTAAATGGGCTTGAGTATTGAAGTAAATATATTAATTCCAAACATTACATATAACATATGTGTAATAGAATTATAATTTCACAACAATTCCCAAAATATGCCATTTTTGTGTATATTTTTATTTGAATCAAACTAGTGCATTATGTAAATGGTGAGGCATTTGTGTACCTTATGCCTAACAAATCGTTAGAGACACAGGATCGATATGTGCTTATTAATAGACTCAAGAAAACCTTCCATGTGCTTAAAGTAAAAGGATAAAGGTGTCATCTAAGATATGGTATGGGCAACACTACAAGAATATGCTCACCATACCCCTATGGTGAGTCTCCATAACAAGGTAATTTCATTTTAAGCATGTAAAAATGTGTCGAATTTTTCTAATTTGAGTTGGTTTGACTAGTTTATTTAGATCATAAAATTATGGCCAAAGTAAAATTAAAAGAAAATAATGACAAGGGATTTGAACTCTTGTTCTTTAGTAATATCACTTAAAGCTAACAACTAAAAAATACAAACATCTACAATTAATTTTAATACATTATTGATTATACACTTTAGTTTGTCAAAATTTACCAATTTCTTAATACAAACTTGTTGTAAAACATAAATTTTGGATTTGATTTTATTTTTCTAATGGACCTGCCCAACAGGAAATCTCCACGTTAACGAAAGTAACTTATGTTGCTTTAGTTTTAGATAAATCTATGCATACTCCTAACTATATGTATATTGTGACTATTATGTCATCATCGTAAGCATGTATTGAATGATCGTAATCACAAAATAAGGGTGTGCAATGATCACTCTAAACTATGATTTCACATTCTTCATTACGTGTAAAACAAGAAGTGTTATTTTCTTTCCTATTGAAATGATTGTTGTTATGTTGAAGATTATTGTAAGGAGTATTTTTATATTCATTATATGGGTGTGTTTGAGGGTAGAGTTCTAACTTTTTAGCTTTTAACAAAAAAAAACTCATTTAAACAAATAGTTTTGTTTGAGAGTATGAACTTTTTTGCTTTTATTTAAATAAAAAACTCTAAATTTAAAAACTATTTCATATAGATTTAAGAAAAAACTATTAGATTTTTATTTTTTAGATATGCCCTTAAAAATTTATTTATATATTTTTCTTCTTTAAAAAATTATCTTTTTATATAATTTCATATATTTCAAAAGCTTCCAATTATTTTGCTAAACGTTCATATAACAAATAAAAGCTATATATATATATATATATATATATATATATATATATATATATATATATATATATATATATATATATAATCATCTATTTTTTCATTGTGTATTGAGCAAAACACAGCCTTTTAGTTTTCTAGGTAATGCTCGTGTACAAGGAATCTACCGATCACGTTTATTTGATTTTTGTTTTGTTACCTTTACAAGATTATAATTGAACATTCTTTTAAGAATAGATTTATGTGATTATAACTCAATACACCTTTTGTATTAATATGTTTTTAGTTTTTTCAATATGATTTTTTTCTTATAAAAATAACAAATATAAAATTAAACGTGATGACCAAAACTAAAATTATTATGTATTTAGGATTTAAAGTTTATTAAGAGAACCTAATTTTTTTTTTCCTTATGAAAATTTAACAATACTTTATCATTGTTCTAAATAATAAAACTTTAAAAGCAAACTGTACTAGAAGAAATACATTTTCAAGCAATTTTTATTGAAAATGAGTATATGGAATAAGATTTTTAGAGAATGTTCCACGTTTGCAGGTGTATTAGTTCATCTATCAAAATAAAACACCATGAAAAATAAAAAGTACTTCTCGGTGCCAAGATAAGATGTAGCTTAATGATAATGTCCTAACCCAAATATGACTTATAAGTTGTAGTGAATATTGTGTCGTATATACGATCATGCTAAAAAAAATTAGCATCCTGTTTCGGACACGAATTTCATGTTTAGGAAATGATTGGCATGTGCAGACATTTATATGTGTTTCATACATTTTATTCGTGTTCTATACTAGTTTTAAATGTTCATATTATGAATATAACTAGAAAAATACCTAAGTATTAATAAAAAAACTTCAAGAAAATATTTTCATCAAAAAGTTTACTACATTCTGGACTTGTTGTACACGTTCCGATAAAGATCTTCATATTTCGAACTTGTTTAAATCGATGATATGTTGCAACAAAACTTATTAAAGAGAACTTATCCATAATATTGTCTATCATTTATTATAAGAATCCATATTCTTAAAATAAATCAAGAGTTTGAAATGCTACTCCGAATACTTGTTGTTTCATTCCGAAAATTGCAGATCGGGTATCCGATCAAAATCAGACCAATATAGTACCAATCCATTTGATAGAAATTTTGTATTTTTGCTTCTTAGATTGGAAATCTCATATTGTAATCCCGACGATTTTTACTAATCTAGTGATATTAATTTCTAACTAACAGTTTACCATTTTTTTAAAAAAAATTCTTTAATTTTAATTAAAAAGATTATTGGTTTAATCAATATCTTTATAAAACTTGTTTTAGAAATTGATTTTAAATTATTTTTCCATCGATAGGCATGAAAATAACTTCCCTTCATAAGTTCATATATAACAATCCGTATTGAAGTCTCATTCCTCCTCAGTCCTCCGTCTTCACACACTTTCACACTCAAACACACACTACCCAAATTCAAAATCCCCAATCATTCAGTCAAGTTTCTTCAAACTCCATATATAATTCCCACTAATTCCCCAATTCCAACAGGGGATTTCTCGTTTCACCCTTAAATCCATCAAATCCAACCGATTTCGTACCCAGATCTAATCGAAGAATGGGGAAAGGAGGAGCCTTGAGCGAAGGTGTATTGAGGAAAATCATACTCTCCTACACATACGTCGCGATTTGGATCTTCTTAAGCTTCACTGTAATCGTCTACAACAAATACATCTTGGATCGAAAGATGTACAATTGGCCTTACCCGATCTCACTAACCATGATTCACATGGGGTTTTGTTCTTCATTAGCTTACGTTCTCGTCAATGTCCTCAAAGTCGTCGAACCAGTTCAAATGAGTCGCGATGTTTATCTGAAATCCGTCGTCCCAATCGGTTTGCTTTACTCTCTTAGCTTATGGCTCTCCAATTCCGCTTACATTTATCTCTCTGTGTCCTTTATTCAAATGCTTAAAGCCCTAATGCCTGTCGCCGTTTATTCAATCGGCGTTTTACTCAAAAAAGAGAGTTTCAAAGGCCAAACCATGAGCAACATGCTTTCGATCTCATTCGGCGTTGCGATTGCTGCTTATGGTGAAGCCCAATTCAATACATGGGGTGTTACGTTACAGTTAGGCGCTGTTTGTTTCGAAGCTACTCGATTAGTTCTGATCCAAATCCTATTAACCTCAAAAGGAATCACATTCAATCCAATCACCTCCCTCTACTACGTCGCCCCTTGTTGTTTAGCTTTCTTATCAATTCCATGGATGATTGTCGAGTTCCCTAAACTAAGAGACACATCAAGTTTCCATTTTGATTACTTAATCTTCGGGACAAACTCCGTGTGTGCTTTTGCATTGAATCTTGCTGTGTTCTTACTTGTCGGCAAGACTTCAGCTTTAACCATGAATGTTGCTGGGGTTGTTAAAGATTGGTTGTTGATTGCATTTTCATGGTCTGTGATTAAGGATACTGTGACACCCATCAATCTTTTTGGTTACGTGATTGCTTTCATGGGTGTTGCTTATTACAATCACGCAAAGTTGCAGGCTCTTAAAGCTAAGGAATCAGAGAAGAAAGCATCACAGCCTGATGATGAATCTGGGAAGTTATTGGAGGACAGAGAAACTGAAAAATCAACCAGGAAAAATGAGTCTGATAATTGATATCAAAGGAGTAGAGAGAGTTATTTAGGTACTTATTTATAATTTATCTCGTTTTTATGTTTGTGTTTTGTTTTGTCCCTTCATATTCTTGGGCTTTTGAGTTCAAGAAACTAAGAAAAGACTTGAATCTTTTGATATGTGAGTGATACATATTTATGAATCATGTTTCTTTTCTGTATTAAGCTCGATTATTATCCTATTATTTGATAATTCATTACCCAATTGATTCTTGAAGATTGATTGTGAGGTCACCATGGATTTATTTAACAGTTGAACTTTTGGTTAACAATGCGTATTATACAGCTTTTAAACAAATATGGTGGTTTTTAGTTTTTGTATATTTCAGGATTTGGCATCTGATTCTTTGTTTGTTTCTACATGATAGTTTATTGTTTATTATGTTTTTTTCAAAGAAAACAAATGGAGGCTTTTGGTTTAAGTGTAAACTTAACCGAAGTATATTCGTATCTTGGAGAAAAAAATGTTGTGTTAATACACGTGTTGGGTCACCTGTTTTTTCAAAGTTGCTAGAAAACAAGGAATAAATGCAAGAAATAATAATGTACTTTTACTTATTTGTGTATTATAGCATCCTACTTTAGTTTCATTATATTCTATTGTAATAGTAAAAATGAAAGTATGATGCCACTAAAAAGAACATAACAATGATGTGTTCACATGATGATGATGATGATACATCAGTGGGCCCAGGTGGTGTCTTTATGCATAGATGATCCAACAACATAGACAGCTATGGTTTCATTAGATACCAAAACATTTATGATATGTTGTACAATGATAAATATGGGCCCAAATTAGAATCCAACTTCAATTTACAGGACCATAAATAGTTAATACATGCATGATGATGTATGGTCCCCCAATCCCCCATCCACCAACCAATTATAAGGTTGGAACTATTATCTTGGTTAGCCTTAGGTTATGAATAAGTCAATAAAAACTTTGACTTCTTTTGTATAAAGTAAAGTCGACAACAATGATATTTTCGGGTGTAAATGATTCATATGAAGAATGAATGAGTGCAAAAACTTTTTTATTTGATAAGTTTCTGGGAATACGATTAGAATGTGTAAGTAAAAATCTATAGAATGTTGTTTGGTGACAAACAAGAAAAATTATCTAGCATGATTTTCAGTGTTTAAAATTTTGACATAAATGAACAAAAGGGTGCTAAATATGATAAAGAAACTGTATTATGATGGGAACAATTTGAGAACTTTGAGTAGATTGTATAACTGAAGATATATTTAGAGTAAAGTTTAATCCGTTCGGCCTTTTGATTAGTTTCCTCTTCGCCTAATTTTTAAGAAACTATAGGAATTTTCTTTATGGTTTCAATTTATTGCGATTTTGGTCATTCTGGTTTCATTTTGTTTTATATTTGATTTGAAATTACTATCTTACTCTTAGTTTGTTTTTGTAACTTCATTATCTTTCTTTAATTTATAATAATATTGTATAAATAAAAACTTCACCAACCTTACACCTAACCACCACCCATTTCTTCCCTTCCTCCGTCAACTCCCCTCCCTCGTTCATTTTCTTCGTGATACCCTTCCTCCCTCCCATCAACTTCCCTCCCCTGTTCATCTTCTTCAAGATATAGATAGTCTCCCCGCCCTTACTACACAATCACAAACCACATGCTTCTCCTTCTTACAATCATCAAGTTCCAAAGACACATCGATGAGGCTCCTTGATTCTATCACCGAAAAAACATCCAGATCTTTCTCATTTTTTAAGAAAATAACAGATCAAATAAAATTTGAACCCCTACCACTTTTGGTGTTCAAATTTGCTTCTAAAACCCATAAATCGAATTTTTTGAAACCCAAATGGCTACCAATGGTAAGATAAAAGAGCATTACGAAAAACACACATAGATGGTCACTTAACATGTTTGAGAAATAAAGAAGATATGTTATCTCATTCTCCACAACCTCAAAATCTTCATGGGTCTTGAGTTTGTTGGACTAGGTGATTGTATTTTATGTAATTATATGTATGTTTGTCATAAAAATCATAGACAACGGGATTTACTTTAGCATTGAAAACATGTTCCACCAAATCAACATGAAGGTTGCGGTATCCAACTCGGTCGTATACTCCATTTCTATTCACTATGTACTCTGAGGTCAAATACCACTCCTTCGACTGTTGGTAAATTCTCATTTGTACTATAGTGGCAAATCGCATTTCCGTCGTATTCTATTATCATATCATGCAATATGATGTATGCGTACATGATGCTACTTTTATTTTTCGCTCGAATGATCATGTCAGTACTGAGAGTATCTGCTAATGCCTCTTTAGAGCACCAAATGCTCGCTCGATATCATTCCTAGCTGATTCTTGGGACGACTTGAACTTTATTCACTTTTCATCGTTTGGACATGAGAATGATTTCATAAATGTAGCTAACTCGAGATATATCCCATCAGTAAGGTAGCACCCACGCTTGTATGATATCTTATTTGCTTGAAACGACACATCATATTGAGAGTATGTGCCAATGTTCCTTTAGAACACCAAAGGGTGCGACATAGTTTTCTCATGTGGTGGCCTTACTGTGCCTCAAAGTATTGGATGGTGTTGTGTTCACCACACTATCAGGATGACACATCACCTACCGTAGTATTGCGGTGCCTTCCGCTCCAATCTGTCTTAAAGGATTAAAAAAAGATAAGGGCATACCTAATTAAATAAAAAAAAGGAATATGCATCATTTATGTCTTAAACTCCTTTCAATTTTTTTTTGAAATCGACACCGAACCAAATAATATGAAGGTGTGTCTTATGTTTGAATTTGATATCATTGGTTGATTTCACATTATATGGTAGGGATTAACATGTATTTTATCATTAACTCTCTTTACAATCCTCTATAATAAATAGAAGTTTTTTTTGCCACTTGTCAAACTCTCATTAATTTTGCCAAATGTCTTTTTGTGATTATTTTGAATTAATTTTTTATTCACATGTAATTTTATGAGTTTCTATTTTATTAAATTTCACATACTATTTTAATGTGATAATTGTAATAAATGTAGCAATAAGTAGATATTAATTTCATTAATAAACTTACCGTTTAATTTCAAAATTCTTAAAATTAAAGCTCATTAGTTTCTTTTCTTTATTTAAATTATTTGTTTAAATTTAAAAGATAAAAAACATTTTCATTGTAATAATTTATTATTTTTCTTATTTTCTTATAAATTCAAAGTTCTCAAAACCTTTATATTTAACATTTTTTTTTAAATTAACCAATATAATTACATGAGTTTCATAACTAGTTGATTATTAATTATATATTGTGAAGTAGTATTTATTTTTTATTTACATTAGAGTAATGTACAAAATGGGTCCTTATGGTTTGATCGAATTCGCAGTTTTGGTCTCTAGGTTTAAAAATTAATAGGTTGCATTTATGTGGTTTTTGAATATTGTACTTCAGGTCCTAACTTCATATAAAAAGACATAGTTACCCTTTCTTTCCTTTTTCTTTTTCTTATAATAATTTATTATATATATATATATATATATATAAATTATTGTTTTTTTATCTTTATTTTATTAGAATTAACATAGATTATTTATAAAATTATCCTAATTTTTATAAATCTTATATCTAAATTATATAAATTCATATTATTATTATTATTATTATTATTATTATTATTATTATTATTATTATTATTATTATTATTATTATTATTATTATTATTTGTAACATCCATAAAAATCATGCAAATTTGAAACTTTTTTAATCATTCAAAAACCAACAATTATTACAAATTTGTTTTCAGAATGATATCATGTTAGAGTATCCCAGAACCAAATCGTAAAAATATAAGGAGGTGCACGCTCACGCCTTCGCCTTTCCGCGATCATCTGAGGTACCTGAAACAAAATCCAAAACTATAAGCCCGAAGCTTAGTGAGTTCCCTTAAAGTATGGACGCTATACAAATATAACCACATCATAACAAACAAACAGGATGCATATAGAGTCTACAGCATGACTGGACTGCCCTCACTGGGCCTTCACTATATCTGGCTCACTCTCAAATCCTTCAGCATGTCTGGTCCGCCCATCCGGGCCTTCGGCCTGTCTGGACCGTTCTTCGAGCCTTGGGCCTAACTAATGGGTCTACAGTCTATCCGGTCTGCCCTGGGTCTGTTAGCCTTCATCACAAAGCAGATCCGCCTCAACCCAACCCCCAATCAAACAATCATGTGCACATAAATATCATATGCTAGCTAGCATGTACATATAGTCATACATATCTAACAAATCAATAACATAGCATCATCCTATATACCAGGATACCGACCTAACATGTCACTAACATATCATCATCCTATATACTAGGATACCGACCTAACATGTCACTAACATAACATCATCGTATATACTAGGACACTGACCTAACAGGTCACTAAGCATATCATCATGCAATAAACCCGGATACAAATCCGAAAAGGATCGGCATTGGTGCCATCAACCCTGCTAGTATAGTGAGGACAACTTACCTCACCATGTCGATCAGAACTGGAATGTCAAACTCCCGAGATACGGCTCCAAAACACCAACACCTACAACCATCAATGATCAATTTCCATAAATACTCAATTTACCAAAATACTCTCAGCAGTCAACTGGTCAACCTTTGATCAAGGTCAAAGTCAACGGTTAAGGTTAACAATCTATGTTGACCCAAATCGTCGAGTGTAGCTTACTGACTCACCGAGTTCCTTCAGAACTCGAGAAATCGTGAAAAACCCAATCGAATCGTCGAGTTTTTAGACTACTCGTCGAGTCCATGCAGTGTCCAAATGTTGGGAAAACCCTAAACTAACTCATCGAGTCATCTTACTGACTTGTCGAGTCCATGCAGGACCAATACAGTCAAATCTTCATCTGACTCGTCGAGTTGACCATGCAACTTGTCAAGTCTCATCAATCTTTTTCTTATTAAGACGCTTTTAAGCAAGACCAAGGCTCCAAATTGCAGATCTAGCCTCTTAGGGCATGGTTTCCACGTAAAGTTACAAACTTTACGTGCATGCAAGGTCTTAAATGCCAAAGCCAAGCTAACGAAGAAGTTTTAGGTAAGGAGAAGGCCATAACTTGCTAAAGACTAGAACTTTATGACTATAAGGGGCTAGAGGAGTCCAGATATGAAGTTACAACTTTAGATCATGACTAAAACCAGAAATAACTCCACAACAAACTAGAAATAATCCTAAACCTTTGCATGAAGAGATCTAGCTAGCGATAAGTCAAGGTAACGACTTGTTACCTTCAAGATGATGCTAAGATAAAGTAGAAATCGGTTCCACAAGCTTCTCCTTGCTCCAAGCTCCTTAGACTTCAAGCTCTCTTCACAAAATCCACATTCCAAGCTTCTTAACACACAAAAATGAAGAGTAGATGCGATTAGGGTTTTCTGAGCTCAAGGGGGGTGGTAAGGGAGACAAATGGAAGCTAATGACCCTTTAAATAGGGTGCAAAACCTTGAAAATTAGGGTTTCATTTTCAAGCTCCTACTTATCGAGTTGGGGTCCTCCAATTCGTCGAGTAGAAGTCATAAATCACGTGGGCTGACCAGGTTCGACACGACGAGTTGGGGCCTCCAACTTGTCGAGTTCCCTCCATAAATGAATACAAAGGTTTAAAAATTATACCTGAGAGTCGGAATGTTACATTATTATTATTATTATTATTATTATTATTATTATTACTAATTATTATTATTATTAATTTATTTATTGCTTCATTTATTTATCATTGTTTTTGTGGTTTAAAAATCTTTTAGTATTTTTGAAGTTTTATTTGCATATATATTATTTATTATTGTTTTTTTTTGATGTTTTGTTCGTATAAATTATATAATGATTTTCTTGACGTAAGTTTTTGAATAAACAAATTAAAACAGTAACCCAAATAACTTTCAACTGTCTAATAAAATTATTTAATGTTTGTTTTTTCCTTTTTCTTTTAACGATATACCGAACTTTCAATCATCTAATAAAATTATTTAATGTTTTTTTTCTTTTAACGATATATATATATATATATATATATATATATATAAAAGATTGAATAGTTTTACTTTGTTTTTATAAAAATAGTTATATGAAAAAATATAATTATTTAGGAAAAAATGAAGAAGTACTACATATAAAGAAATGATGTAAACAAAAAACACATAAAACTATAAAACCTCTTAAAACTGAATGAAAGAACATACACTAACATATAAATGTATGATGTAAACAAGAAACATATAAAAAACAACATTAAATAATTATATTGGTTGATTTATAGTTATTTGATTTTTTAATTTATTTTTTATTCAAACTAAATGTAAAAAAATCATTATATAATGTAAACGAATAAAACATTAAAAAAACAACAAAATAATATATTCAAATGAAACGACAAAAATATCCGGCATGGGGGCTTAGAGGAGGGGAGGGGGGGGGGGGGGGGGCTGCATTGAGCCTAATTTTTTTTATTATATATTTTTATTTAAAAATACAAAATTATAATAAAGATAAGGGTTTTTTTTTTCTTATTCGTCCTGAGCCTTCAAAAATATTTCATTTTTCAGGACCGGCTCTGATCCGGGTTATTATTTTAATTTGTTTATTCAAACAAAACATAAAAAAATCATTATATAATGTAAACAAACAAAACATTAAAAAAACAACATCAAATAATATACTAAAATAAAACATTAAAAAATATTAAAATTTTTTTAAATAAAAAAGCAAAGATAAATAAATAAATTTAAGAATTAATAATAATATGATTTTATATAATTTAAATAACTGATTAAAAAAATAAAAATAAATTTTATAAATAATCTATATTAATTCTATTAAAATGAAGACAAAAGAAAGAAAATGTAATTTGGTCTTTTTTATATAGAATAAGGACCTGTAATATTCAAAACTTAACAAATTTTAAACTTAAGGACCAAAACTACATATACGACCAAAACACAAGGATGATTTCTATAATTTACTCTTTACATAAACAAAATTTAATATTGGTATAATTTGAAGATATTAGTAAGACCTTTTTAATGATATAACTTGTTATAAGTTATAATTAAATTCTAAAAAGATGTTGTATATAATATGGGATCATATAAAATGGTAAAATATAATGATGATATAAAATTAAAAATTAAAATGATAAAAGATATAAAGGTAGTATCTAGATAAACTGAAAGGCTAAAACTTTAACTTTTAATGAGATATGAAAGACATTTTTGTGAGATGTGAGATGGTGGGGTCACAACCCCATTTCTACACAACAAAAGGACCTATTTTTGCAAAGTAATTGGGGGAAGAGCTTATTTTTTCAAAAATCTCCAACATTTTCGATATGGAGTTATCCAATCTTGTTATTAAAAACGTGTTATAATCTGTTTATTTGAGGATACAATATCATGAAAAAAACCGTGAATTATTGCAATTTTGTACATCGCCATTGTCGTCACACTCCATTGGAGTTGGATTCTAGGTTCATCGTGATAGATTACACAAGGGCTGCATATGAGTTGATCGCATTATTATTATCGAGCAATTTGAGTTTAAACTCAATTCGACCTTTGCTCAAACTTCATCGACTAAGCACAAATATGTATCATGTACTGACGCAAGTTTTGATGCATATCTTTTTGTCCATCTCCTTTTTTGGAACTTATAGACATTTTTGACACATTTAAGCTTTAAAAATCGAACTTGCTTATTGGACATGATTTTAATAGATTTTTTCAAGCAATTTTAGCGCTCAAATGCTCTTAGAGTCGATCTTTGAAGTTGCGCATCAAGGAGTAAACATAATTTGAGGTATTACCATCAATTAAGAAGATCAAACACGAGCTCCACTCTAAACGCTCGGTTCATTTGCATGACATTACAGGAAAAGTGACGAACATATAAACAAGAAAACACACCATCTACGTTAAGGTACTTAACGATTACTTATTAAACCACACTCTCCATTTCTACTGCTTTATCATCTTTCTTGTTCCACCTTGCCACCACCAGATAAACGCCAAAGTTTATCACACCCAAAATCGCCAACAATCCATAGAAACAATCCAGTCTTCCATTATCAATGTCGTCGGCAAGCCACCCTTCTCCACCGTGGCTTCCGGTTACCTTCTTCACAACAGACACCAGAAAGCTGCTCATGAAAAACCCAAGTGCAAGAGTCGTGAGGAAGAGCCCTGTGCTCATCGTCTTCATGCTTTTCGGTGATCTTGTGATGAAGAAATCAAGTTGGCCTGTATATATAAACGCCTCGCCGGCACCCACCAGGAAGAACTGTGGAATGAGCATGAATACACTTATCGGAAGTGGATTCACAGTGGTGGTTCCGCCAACTGCTTTAGCCACCGATAATCGCTTCATTTCAACCACCGCAGCTGCCGCCATGCCTAGGGTTGAGAGGATCAACCCTAACGCCATTCTTTGTAGATCAGTGAAACCTGGCTTTCCTTTCCATTTCTTCCATAGCGGGATGATGAAGCAGTCGTAGATGGCGCAAGTTAGCAGTATGGCAAGCACAAAGAACACAGTAAGAGATCCTGCGGGGATTCTAAACCCTCCGATGGATCTTTCCATGGTGGAAGCTTGCTGAACGGAGAAAGTGATCATCTGAGCATACGCCGTCCAGAACAGTATGGTTGTTGCCCACACCGGCAACAACCTGGTCATCATTTTCACTTCCTCCACCCTTGTCACCGTGCATAAGTTCCATGGATTCAGAGTAGCACCCGAGCCATTTTTCACAAAATCTCCTTCTGCTACAACCGCAGCCTTATCCAAACAACTACAACAAGAGAATATATAACGATCATCAATTTGATGAGTACGTAAAGGAAAAAATTCTTCTAAACGTTTAAAAAAACAAGTTTTTTTTTGAATGTTACCGAAATTGATCTGTGTGATGGATTCTTGAGCCCTCGGGAGAGTTTTCATGCAACATGTTATAGTCGTAAGGAAGATTCATATTCCTCTTCCTTATAGCAGCGACTAACACTTGAAAAATGTTGACAATAGGGCTTCCTGCGCTTTTCTTGTACCGATATCTTTTAATCCCCGACATGATCACCAAGATAGCGATGAACATGGAGATTGTACAAATCCCATAAGCCAAACTTCGACCAACTTCATCCTGTATGTACACTAGTACTGTAACTGCGGTCAATGATCCCAGACTGATGAAGAAGAAGAACCTATTGAAGAAATAAGCCATTTGTGTCTTTTCCGCTTCGTTCTTCTCATCAAATTGGTCAGTTCCAAATCCCGAAACGCTTGATTTCAGGCCACCTGTGCCAAGTGCAATGAGATATAGAGCAAGGTAGAGAATTCCCATTTGGAATCCATTTGCTTCTTCACAGTTTTCGTCGGAGTGGCATGGTGGTGGCCTTAAGCTTGGCAATTTGGTTGACAATGCTAGCGTTCCAGTTCCCTAGAATAATCAAATTCGAAATGAAATGTTAATATCAAGAGCTAGAAGTTATAATTTGTGACATGAAAGGCTGTGAAATTAAATGGAAGCGAAAGTAGTACAACTTGTATATATGTATGATAGGAAGACTTACTAGTGTTTGAATACAGGCAAAGATGACAATCGTTTTGAATCTACCAAGAAATGAGTCAGCTAAAAAGCCACCAAGTAGACACAAGAGGAAAGATGTGCCTAAAAAATCAGTCACCACATTGGCTGAAGTTGAGCTAGGGAGGTGCATGGTTCCACCCAAATATGTCACCAAGTTCACTGCTATTCCCATTGTTGAAAGCCTCTCACATATTTCAATCCCTGTTAAAAGTTAAAATCAAGGTTCATATACTCTTCGTTTTGTTAATTGTTATATTAACGATACACAAATAAGTTAGAGCATCCATGATACATTATGTATTGCGCTTTATATACATTTTATACACTTTAATGGATAACCACATAAGTATTCTATCATATAATTCTATTATTTTTCCTATGATGCATTGAGTTATACAAAAGTTTAGTGAAGCATTTGTTTTAAATATAGAACGAGCTCTAATGCTAATTCAATAGACAACAAATTATTCCGCACCTCATGACCGAAACGGGTCTTTCAAGAATCTTATAGTGACAAGTTTTGTTTTTTTAGTACATGTTCTAACGATTGTTTTTACTTTATTCATGATTTTTGTTTGATGTAGATTTTTAAGAGCTTTGTATTAAAATAAAATATTTGGAGGCAACTATATCGAATAATCCTGACAACCTAATGTTTATCATAGATTAATGTTTACCACCTGAAAGAAAGATTTGTAAATTCGAAACATTAATTTTTCTGATACAAAGATTCTTTTTGGAAAAAAAGCGCGGATTTTGATTACTTATGACATTAATATTGTTTCTGAGGGGTTGAAAATTTTATAAGTACTTCTTGAAGTTGGAGAGTAGAAGAAAAATAATCTCCGCCTGTCTTTCTTGGGTTTGAAGTTTGAACCCACATCCTAAACCTTCAAAGTCATACATTTAACCATTTTTCTTAATAAATACTCATGTTAGCAGATCTAGTGATTTCTTCAATGTTGCAAAAAATATATTAAACTTAAAAAATGTGAGTATTTTGCGACTTTGTAATTCACAACCTTTTTGGGAGAATTTTTTTTTTCTTATAAATTCACAAACCCTGTTTTATTTATTTATTTATTTTTATATTTTTTTTAATAGAACATATGATTATTTTGTGAGAAACAACTCATACAGCAATCCACTCACTAATACGACAAAACTACTTTAATAATATAAAGAAGAAATATAAGACAAAACTACTTTAAAAGAAGCAATAGTCCCCGAGAAAAATCGACGTACCCAACTCCCCTCAATATAGCTTACGAGTTACGACGCATGTCTCAGTATTACTGGTTATTTTTTCCAATAAAATTTTATAAATAATGATTTTTTTTAAATGAAAAAGCAAATACAACGAAATTTACAACTTACTTTTCCTATCAAATGACATCAATATATATATATATATATATATATATATATATATATATATATATATATATATATATATATATATATATATATATATATATATATATATATATATATATATATATATATTTTCTATAACTGTTTAATACAATTAAATTGACTTTAGTTGCGTACCCACTGTTATACTCTTAAGGCTATATAATTTTGTTTCAAAAAAGAGTTGGACCTTTAACCTTTAGCGGAGACATATTTCCGTCTAATCCTAATATCCACTGCTCTACTCTTAAGTTTATTTATATCTCTATGTGGTTTTAATTTAAAGGTTTATTTATACACTTTATGTTTAATCACTCTACATTGTCATTTCTTATGTTATATCATCACCGATAATATATAAATAACATATTATATTTAAAAGTAAAGATATAAAAGTTAGATATATTGAAAAGTAAAGATATAAAAGTTAGATATATATAATGAGGTATAGTTAAAATCACCTTAAAAAATTACGATGAAAAGACGAATTTGACATCGTTATATTCAATTATATCCTTTTCAAATTAAGGAATGATTGCCTTTCTCCCTACTCTCACCATGTTGAATGTACCTTTTGATTAATGGGGCCAAACATATCTTAATAATTATAAGGGTACAATGATTGATTACTAGCATATACCATATTCTAAAAATAAATGTGTACTCTTTAAATATAATTATCGAAAAATATATTTTTTATTTACACTTACACGGTTGCTTTGACTTGCAATATTGAAATACTTCTTTAAGAAAAAGCTATGTGTATGCTTATGATGAAAACTTTTGGCTTCCTTTTTTTACTTTCCAAGAATTTGGGTGAATTAAATCTTAACTATAAATCAAAAACACCATATCAAAATTCATGGCTTTGTAATATTGATGAATTCACAGTGGGTTTTGCATAGAAAATTGAATTATATGTTAAGTAATCTGTAATCAAATGAAAACATTTTGGTATATTATCTTGCATGCAATCTGCATGAATCATGCACAATGACTTGCATAACAATCTTTCAACCACCTTCCATCAAGTTTTTGCCACCTCCCATATGGCTTTTCAATTTACGAATTGAAAAAGAAAGATTATTCCCAAGGTGTGACATTGGATCATATAGCTAGATCTATCCAATTTTTTTTTTTCTTTTTTTATATTTTTTTATGGAATATATCATCAATATATATAGATGCCAATTACAAAATTACACTCAAAAACCTAGTGGGTGGTCCAGTTTTTGATCAAGTTTGTCCGATTCAGCCAGCTAGATAGGCTATATAACTATGTTGTTTGTGCTCATTGATCTTAATAATTTACTTGAACCCGAACCTCGGACCCAAATATTTATCATCATGAGACCACTATATATGAAATATTAATGAACGTATATACGATAAAATACGTTTGGATACGAAAATAATGAAGCCAATAATTATGTTTGAACTGACCAAGAATTAGGGCAGCAGGTACCCAACCGCCGGTTTTGGACCTATCAGCTGGGAACCCCTTGTAGTCTACTGCATCAGCAACGGTCCAACCCTGCTTTCCATCCTGAAAAGACACAAATTAAATACACTTTGATGATCTACATGTTCAACGAAACATCAAAACAGAATTTAGGGTTTCAAATGATCAAGCACAAGATATGGTTTAAGAAAATCAAGCCTTGAGGTTGACATAAGTTGATAAAACTTACCATTGTTTTTTTTTTTCAAGTCACCTTATGGAAAGATCCTTGAAAAGATTAGCAAAGTTCAAGAGCTTTCTCTCTCTAGATCTGTGTGTGTGTGTGTGTAGCTTCACTTCACGCTTATAAGATTTTATGGAGGAGCTTGCTTTATATAGGCAAAGGAACATGTACAACTCTAAAGGTTACCCTCCACTATACCAATATAAGAAGATCATTAATCAACATGATAAAGATTAGCCCTACCGCATTTTTGTTAAGATTTTAGCACTGTTCTGTTTATATATAATTGGCATTATATATGTATTTCAATATATATAAATCTTTTGGAAAATTATGTAAAGTTGATGTTGATTTGTAGTTGAATCTAGAACATGTATATAACAAACTCACCATCTATCTTTGCTTGCCATAAGCAACTCTGTTGCTCTTTTAATATATTGTATGGCACAGATTGATTCTGCAGGGTTTAATTTGTGAACCATAATCGAAACAAGTTATGGTACATACCCATGTCTTTCTTTCTTTCTTTTGAGTACTACTACATGTTCTTAGTGCTTTTTCTACCCCACAAAAAGCTAAAACACCAATCTTTTTCCTTTGTTTTTATGTTCTTTCGGCTTTCAATTCGCTCTATTTCGTTTTCCCAGGCATGGGCTAACCGATAGAGAAAGGGTAATGTGAGAAAAGTATTTATGCACTACAAGTTCAAAACTTGTAGCATATTTAGTTGGCGGCCTTATATATATGGTTATTGAACTGTGTAGTCAATTTTTAAGTTTTTGTCATATAAATTTTGATATCATGTTGTACAAGTAATAATACATGGTCCAAGATATCTCTTCATTTGGTGGTAGCAGGCCAGACCAACACGTTTCAAGGGTAGGCATAATATTATATCTTAAAATGGAAGGTATTTTTTGTATGATGTGAAAGGCATATATAAAACTTTTCATAAAAGGAAAAGTTTCTAAGGCTCTATTTAATAACCATGGTCAATGATGGGAAATCTTATAGCATACACACCCTCCATGTTGGTCTAACTACTGTATGGCCTACAAGTTAGGATTTTAGTAGGATTATATATTCGGCTGTAGATGATTCAATTAGCATATGTGCTTCATGCATATTCATGTATATATAGTTGCAAGGTGTCATAAAAGTGGTTCGGATAAACCCCAGACCTGTTAGTTATTAGTCAATGTTCTTTATGAGTTACTTCTAGTCAATGTTCTTTATGAGTAACAACGAATCACAAGAGGATAAAAGAGATCGTATTCGACAGACAAAACTGTTAATAAAGATATAAGAACGTATTTGTGAAGAAATAATCAGTTTGAAAATAAGATCGCTTCTATTTTCCATTGGAATTAGTTACCTAATTCCTACATGCATTTTAGGACGCTTAGTGTCATTTGGCAAAGCTCGGCCTCCTCGCCTAGAACCTCGAAAACTAGGGACGCCGCAGTGGGCAGTACAATCGACTCATTTTTTAATGTTACGAAAATTCAAGTAGTGTTGAAACTTGTGCTTCCGAATCGATTTCATGAACATGTTTTCCAAGATATCATGCCTCAAGATATTCACCACTTCAATGACTTCCCATATATAAAGAAATAATATAAGAGATCTATGTATTTTCGTCAATTATGAAAGACTTGGTCCATGGCTAAACAAATGGCACTCATGCTGTCATAATATATAAATACAGGATCTTGCCAAACATCAAGTAGATCACTCACCAAACCAATTAACTAGATAACTTTCTTTTCTGTTTCCATCAAGGACATATGCTTGACCTTGATAGCGGGTAAAGCAACAAAAAGTTGAAGAGTAGCCTTGCAACTAACAAAATAAACTCTTGAGCACACATGCATGACTAGCCAATGACTTCCCTTGTCTATATCTGCAACATAGTTTGAATCCTAAAATGCTACAACCACATACTCCATACACATTTACAAATAATTTCTAAGTTTGAAATGCCTTTCAAGTATAAGAATATACACCTGACTACTATCCACTGTTCTTTGCCCGAAAATGGCACATACTGCAAGACCTCACTCACATAATTATTTAATATGTGGTCTTGTACACACCATATTGTTGGGTTTTTATTCAAAAATTAGTTTCAAAAACATAAGATTAGCAACAGAAGACTTTAAAATTAAAAAAAAAAACATAAAACAAGTTTATAAGTTTCGAAAGAAAACAAACACCAAAGAGGAGGACTTTGAATCCTCAAAGGGAGGCTTGGAAGTTGATGGAGAATGTGGAACCTTTGAGACATCAACTTACCAACTTGATTTAACATTCCAGTCTTGTAAAACTCGTACCTCTTAAGCTTGAAGTTTATAACCAAAATATGAACTTCAAGAGAGTATAAATGCAAGTAATCTTCAAGTGTTCGTAACAAAACAAGAGAGAATGAGAGAGAGCTTAGGAATTTCGAAATTTGCATGTAGAAAAAGACACACAACATGAAAGCCTCTAAGCTAGTTATACTGACCCAATGCTGACCCAGTAGATTATTTATCCTGGTTAGGATAGTGTTATACTAGTTCGTAGCTGTTTAGTATAGCCGTATGATTATCTATACTTGCTGGCTCTGTGACTATGTTTATCTGTTGCATATGTCAATATATTGTGTTGGGTTAAGGCAGTCCTGCTTTGTGCTATAGGCCAAGACACCTGGGGATGATCGGATATGCTGTAGGCCCTGCGAGGTGGTCTAATCAGGTCGGCAGCTCGTAGAGCGGTCCATATAGGTTGTAGGCCTTGCGAGGTGGTCTAGTCATGCTGAAGGCTCATAGAGCGCTCTAGATAGGCTGTAGGCCCTACAAAGCGGTCCAGTTAGGATGGCTCCTCATATTTGCATGGTTGTTTGCTATGTGGTGTCTGGTACTTTAAAGGAACTCACTAAGATTTGGCTTATAGTTTTTAGTTTATCGTTTCAGGTACTTCTGAGGGTTATGGGAAGGCAAAGGCGTGATCGTGCAAATCTTCGTGTTTTATGTCACTAGGTATTAGGAAAACCCTGATTTGTAATAATGCTTTTGAAACAATGACACTTTTTGTAAACAATGTTGGTTAATGGTTGATTTTGAAAATCTTAAATTTCTTTGATTATAGAGTGTTACATCACTCATACAAGATTATGAATGTCACTATGCTCCCACTAGTTCTTAGTAAACACACATGTTCTATTCATTTTGATATAAAAGCATACATTATGGTTTCATATTAAAATGATGATTACAACATTCAGATATTTGCTTCATATCCACAAGTGGATCTCAAGCTTTACACCTTTTTTTAGGATAACATGGATTAAGAAAACCTCTAGGTTAATCTATATAAATATCTTGTAGTAGATGTCTATTAAGAAAAGCGGTCTTTCTTGAAGTCTATTTTCTATATCTCATATTGAGAATATGAATTTATAGTAAACAATATCCTTGTTGATCTAATCATAGCTACTTATGAAAAAGGTTTAAGCATATTAAATGTCACGAGGATGATAAGGACCATAGTCAATGACATGAGTATGAGAAAATCCTTTTATAACAAGTCTTGCTTTAAATGTGTGTGTTTATCCATGTAATATATTCTTTTTAGAAGAATCAATTACTCCTTCTACCCTTGGTATAAAGAGAAAGTTCAATTAAGACCATACGTGATTATCATACATGGATTACATCTTATGTTCATGACTACAATTCATTAATCAGTTTCGGGATCTAATAGAACATCTTGGTATATGATGGACTTGCCAAAAACTATCAAGAAAAGGTCATCAATGAGAGATTCCACATTTCTCAAGTCATAGATGATTTCTACTACTTATGCAAACAATTTGTGTTTATGAATAGCTATTATTCAAGTTTAACAATCCCTTTTTAAAACTAGTGCTAACTATTACTACATCAGGTTATGGTTCTTGAGTTGCTTCAAGTTCCATTTACCTCCCACTTGCTTTGTCATTAGAAGCTTGCTTTCTGCTAACACAACTATCAGAGGAATAAGAAAAACTTATTCTAGGTAGGTTTGCATATAATAATCTAAGCCACATTTAGAGTATTATACAAATATGTATCTAGCAGATTTTGGGTTTAGAAGCTTTAGTCCAACGTAGGCTTCAAATCCATAAAACATTTAAGTAAGATAGGGATGGATCCTTTTGATACAAAATCATATAAATAAAATGTTATATCTACTTATTAGTTGGTGTTATGCTCAAGGTATACCCAAGGAAATAAAAGGAGGACATTTCTACTGATTAGAAAGTAAATCATACTAAGTAAGATTTAATTCATCCTTTATTATCATTTAGGCTTTAGATAGTTCTTACTGGTTTGTATCTCAACTTTATATTTGAAATCTTAAACAAAGGTTTCACAATTCTGCTTTTCCATGTAAATATAATTGAAACTACTATAGTTATTAATAAAGTTGATTTGGTATTTTGTGCTAAATCTTAGACATTCATTAGAATGGAATCCATACACCATAACGTATGTTCCTCAATAATTCATTTTCTCTACTACTTAGTGAAAATATCATTAGGAATCTTTTATATATAAAGAAGATTTACATATGTCAAATAAACTATATTATTTTCCTTCAAAGATCCTTTTCTTGATGTTGGAATATGTGAATGTTATTTATATAATAAAGATAAAAATATCAAAGATGAGTTTGATTTGAAACAAGTTTAAGTCAAAAGTAATTTTCATATAGAACTTGTTATTTATAAAATATTGATATTTACTTTATAATTCTTATTCAGAGATCTAGTCTCATAAACAAAATTTTAATCATTTTCGAATAGGAAGGTGATCGTTATGAAAAACGATTTAAGTAAATAGTCAACATTCATAAATTAAACTGAGACATATTTAGACAAGCTAAATTAAAATATACATTGTTCCAAAAAAACATTGTTTTATATTACAAGTACATTATGTTCCTAGCATAATTAATAAACTAAACTCTGAGAGTGTAGTTCCAACTTGATTATGCTCAACTGGTTACTCTTCTGTAAATATATGCAAGCCATTTACAAACATTATATTAACATTTAAGTACCAATTTTAATCATTTTCGAATAAGAAAGTCTCTTCCAGACTTTCTTTCTAGATAAGAGGAGCGGATCCTGTTCCAGTGTCCAATTTCTCCACAAAAGAAACAAGATCCATCTATGTGGGCCTTATTGGATTTCTTAAGCTTAAAGGTGTGTAGTCCATAAAACATGGGCCTCCTAGATAACACAAGGTGACTCTTTTTGACCTTGTGCCTTTCCTTGTTTGATGTTAGAAACATCTTTAGCATCACAATGATGCCTTTACTAGGTGTCATGTTTAGGTTTACATGTTAAAGCAAATAGTTTAGGACTAGGACCATTAAGTCTATACAATTTCATATATCTCACGAGATTGTCTCTTAAGACATGAACCCATTCATTGAAGTTTTATCTAGTGAATGTTATTATTTCATTAAGTCATTAAAGAAAAATGATAATTCATGGTAATGAGAATGGATTATTTAACTACAAAATTTTAACAAAATTCATTTAGTATTTTCAATGTTTAAACTCTTTAATAACTAATACCCCTTTTGTTTCTAAAAACATTAATTATTAAAGTCTAGGATCCAAGCTGCAAAACTAGTAAATGGTTAGGTAACCTTTATCCCATTTATTTGAATCCAACCCAATAAATATCTATTATCAATTATATCTTACTATATAATTCCTAGATTTAGAGATTGCTAATAAAAAATTTAATTAGAATCCCATCTATGTGCCAGAACTCTCTTGCTTATTTGACCTTTATCACAAAAGATTTTCTATCAAATCATCCAATTTGAAAAACATGTGTAATCGACCTATAACTTGGTTATAGAAATTGCGAAGACACCACAACCATTAAAAGATAACACTAAGCGGTTAGGGTTCCTTTATCCCACTAGTGCATACAAGAGATGTGTGAGTGTTCTTCAGTTGGAAATCATTTTTAAAACATTTGCAGTTCCTTAGTTTGAGACTGAATTCACACGAGTGTTCCTCCAATCCGCTTAAACCATGGCTCTGATACTAACTTGTAACATTATAAAAATCACAACCAAATTAAAATTTTCAAATCAACCCATTTACTAATAAAAATGTTTACAAAACCATTGTTTCCAAAACATAGTTCAAAATAGAGTTTCCTAAGATCAACAACATAAAATCAAGATGTGTACGGTCACGCCTTCACCTTCCCACGATCCTCAGAAGTACCTGAAACCATAAAAAAAAACTATAAATCACCACTTAGTGAGTTCCCCTCCCCCCAAAGCACCACCATACAAAATACATAACATAAACGAACAAGCATGCTGGTTCCAATTAGTCATCGGACTGGATTACCCCCGGGTCTACAACCATCAATTTGGATTACCCCTAGCCCAATCAATCATCGGACTGGAATGCAAATATACATCGGGTCCACTCAGTCATCGGACTAGAATACCCTCGGGCCCTTAGTATGAGTCTGGCATACCAATCGGGACCTCAGGTCATGTCTGGAATGCTCCCGAGCCCTCAGTATGAGTTTGGCATGCCAATTGCGCCTTCAAATCATATTTGGAATGCTCACGGGTTTATTGGCTACAACACAAAGCAGTCCAACCTCAACCCCAACAGAATATGTTGACATATACATAACATATAAACATATAATCAGGAAACAGACAAACAGGTAGATCTACATATCCCTACCACATAGCAACATCCTATAAACTAGGATACAAATCTAACATATCACTACAACATAGCAACATACAGTAAATCAGGATATCAATCCAATGGGTCATCCTTGGTGCCTTCGATCCGAAAGTACAGTGAGGAAAGCTCACATCTCAATATGAACAACAGTTGATGAGGTCCCGACTCCAAATCTCAGCTCTAACAGTCACATATCCATCCAAATGACCAATTTTCAAACACAATCCAAAATACCCCAGGTCAAACTTGGTCATCCTTAGTCAAAGTCAGCAATTCAACAGAGTCAACACAGCCGAGTTGGCTCAACCTTCGTACACGGGGCATACTCCGGAGGTACGCGGGGCGTGCAAGCGTCTGAGGCATTGGGGCCATATCTGTATACACGTTGCGTACCCTACAGTATGCCCAACATACATAGCTGCCCTCCTCTTATCCCATTCAACACTTATTTCTTCGACTTAGTGCTTCCAATTATAGATCCAAGGCTAAAATATCCTCATGAGTCATAAAGTTTCCAAATTTATGAGTTGGCATGTCCGTTAAGTGCTTAAAACACAAAAACTCAACATCTTAATGCATTACGACCCTCTGTAGCATGCATGGAGAAAAACTAACCATCAAGACCACATTTTTATGACTTAAGAGTTAAGACCCTTTCTAAGGTCTGAAAGGATGACTTATTGGGTCAAGAACATGCCATGCTAAAGAATCACCATATTTGGGACAAAAAGTGCCTGAAAGGAGGAAATGTCTAGATCTACAAGATGGAGTGATCAAGATGCAAACTTTATACCTCCTGGAGGTTGCTAACAAGAAGGAAATACCAAATCCAAGATGCTTCCAAAATCCAAGCTCTTCTCACCACATTCTTCTTCTTCAAGAACACTTCCAAAACACTCTAATGGAGTCAAAATGCACTCTTCTCACTTAGGGTTTTCTTGGGGTCGTTTTTCACAGAGGGAGGCTGATGAAGAATGAGACATGAAGCTATACTGGGTTTTAAATATGGACCAAACCCTAAAAAATTTGGGTTGCGCAATTCTCACGTACTCCCTGCATACGAGGTGTACGCCTAGTGTACACAACGTACGCTCAGCGTACTACACTTGGGCAAAATTACCATATTACCACTATGGGTTATTTTGCGATCCTTTTTAATCCCAAGTGCAAAACTGCAATATTATTCAAACATAGGGTTGAAAGTCAAATTACCTTGACATCGAAATGTTACATGTATGTGATGGAATATTTTCACGCTAAGATAAGGCTAAGGATACCTTCAAGAATTACATGATATAATGGTCTGATTTATGATGCCTTGTAGCCTATGAGGAATTGGATGTTATGCCTTATTTGGAATCTATGTTGGTGGAATTATTTGCTAAGTGTATGTTTAAAAATTACATATAGTTAGGATCATATAGCCCTAGAATGACTAATTTAGCCTTATTTCACATTCCTTGTTTGGTTGTGGGCTTAAGGTAGAATCATTTATTCGACAGTCTATTTGATCATGTATTGTGTATAATGTGCATTCTTAAGGCAACTGCCATTGTTGGTAGAAGTTCCTAGCATCACAGAAGCAAGTGAGTTGGAGGATGCCTTTTATGTTTTGTGGCTTATAATGATCCTCAAATATTCAGGATCCTCAAATATCCAGAATCCTCAGTTACCTCAGGATCCTGACTATCACCGTTATTATTTTAGTAATAATTCATAACAGTTATATTTTGTTTCTAACTAATACATGTGCATAAATAGTCAAGGGAAGACCAATTCTCAATGAAGAATCATCTCAACTATGCTAAAGACCCAGAATACTTGGTCAAATAACGTTCGTGAAGCTAGTCATAGAGGATCCCAGAAATATCAGACATCTTGTTGGCTAGTTTAGACTATAAATTGACACTTGTATCTCACATACAACACACTGTTTTTTAATCAAAGCTTACTCTATGAAATCATTCACTTGTTCTTACTAAAATATTGTCTATAATCGTCATTTTACATTACTAAAATCATCAAGGCAGGTGATCATTGTTAACTCCCAAGGTTTTGTGTCGGAGATCCTAGCAAGGATCAAGGGCTTTCCTTGTAAACCATTGTGTCATTCTCTTTTATCATTTGCTATTTCACAATTCGAACATCACAACCTCTCATTCAATTTGGTTGATTAGTACTTGTGTAATTTTTGACCAAAAGAATTTGGCATCCACCGTGGGGCCGTGGTGTTCAAAATCCTCAAAAAAAAAAAACCATGTCTACATAACCGATCCTTTCTTCGTACTCTATTCCTTCCATTCTAACCAAAAACCTACCACCTCCTCCGAGTGGAACCCCTACTCAGAGGAAAACACCTGACACTTCCAAGAAAAGAACCCCTTCAGTCACTAGGAAGTTTGGGAACTTCAGGACTCCAGGATCTGACTGCCTCAATCACTACTGCAGAACTCTTTGCTATGATGAGGAAAATGACGCAACAGGTGACCCAACAGCAGGAGGAGAATAGAGCACTACTCAAAGAAGTGGAGAGGATTAAGGCAAAATTTCAGAAATCCCAGGAAACAACGCCCACAGTTGTACAACCAAGGATCCTGAACTTTGAAAATGCAGGATCCTCAGAAATCACTAGAAGAACACAGTTCCTACCACATACTGTGGCGTCACCCTGGGGGACAACTATTGACAACCGAGCATCTATGATCAATGATCTCAATGAGCCTTTCAACACTCCTAGAAAACTTGATTCTAGTAACTTCTTAAACAACAATACTATTAATACTAACTATACTAACTTTGATGCATGAATAAACCCAAACATGGCCAGGGAACTTTAGCAGTTGAGACAAATGATCTCAAGCGTATCCGGGGTGGTCCAACCCATACCAGAAGCGTCACTAACAAGTCATAGGATCTTGAGATTTTCTCCTGCGATAGTCGATACCGAAGTTCCTAAGTGCTTCCATACTCTTAGCATGAAGCTTTACGATGGAACTATGGATCCTGAAGAGGACATAGCACAATACCGAGAAAGCATGAAGATCATTACCATCCCAGGGCACTTGAAGGAAGCTTTCCTATGTGAAAGCTTTGGCTTAACCCTTGCATGATCAACACTCAAATGGTTTCTAAAGGTTCCCACATACTCTATTACTTCTTTTGCACACTTAGTCAACATTTTCAATAACTAGTTTTCTTGCAGCAGAACCTTTGAGAAGATCACTATTTATGTCTATCGAGTGGTCCAGGATCCTAATGAAAAACTTAGGGATTTCGTTAATAGTTTTGGCAGGGAAGCTCTGAGCACTTCTAACATCGACATGGCTACTACTCTAGAGGCCTTCAAGATGGGAATACGGAAGGATTCACCCTTCTATGAAGACCTTGTGATGACCCCATGCAAAATATTAGACGAAGTCAGGTGCCGAGAGTTAAGGTTCATAAGGCTTAAAGAGGACAAAGAAATCCAGAAGAGAAGCAACCCTCCAAGTCAATATGAGAACCCCAATAGGAAGGCTGAATCCTCAACCCCAAGATCCTACAAATCGAAGCCCTATTCCAAACCGGATCATCATAGGATCAATGCCCTCAAGGATGAATGAGAAGAAGAGGAACTTCCTAAGATCACTGACTATTGTTTTTTTTGTAGATATTTCAGGTATAATTCATGCTATGCAGGATCTTGGAGACAAAACAAGATGGCCGAAGAGGGATAACAAATCCACCAGTTGGAAAGACAAGTCCAGATGGTGTGTTTACCACGAAGACTTCAGTCACATGACAGAGGACTGCATAGCCCTAAGAAATAAAATCAACTACCTCCTTAGAAAGGGACACCTCAAAGAGATCCTCGAAAGAAAAAGATAAAAATCCAAGGAGAACAGTGAGGATGGTCACAGGATCTCGGAGAAACCAGGATCTCCAGCCTCTAACGCTAAGATAATTAACGTTATCTTAGGCAGATCTAACATCTATGGTACTTCATATTCTCAGGGTAAAAGACACGCCAAGGTCTCTAAAAATGAAAAAGGAAGATAGTCCACAGAAGAATATCATGGTTAGCAGCAAAAAAGAAATTACGTTTGACAAGACGGACATGGAAGGGATTCAGGATCCTCATCATGACGGACTCGTGATAACACTGTACATGGCCAAGTATTTCGTGAGGGGGGAACCTTGTTGAATGATCCTCGGTTAAAATTGTAGTTTTAGACACACTAAAAAGGAGGAACATTCCAGAAGCGGAAATAATCAAGAGATCCTCGGTCCTCAAAGGATTTAGCTAGGAAACAAAACACACGGTTGGGGAAATAAAGCTACCAATATACATAGAGGGGGTAAACTCTATAAAAAATTCATGTGTTATTGAAACCTTATCTTCTTATAATGTGATACTAGGTAGACCGTGAATTCACGAGATGAAAGCGGTTCCATCAACATATTATCAGTGTAACATTCCGTTTAAAATAGGATAATTAAATAATAAACCCGTAAAATTGAGAAGTAATTTTACTATTATTGTTTATTATTATAGTCCAAAATTAAATAATAATAAGTGGGGTGTTGGTTTCGGGAAGCCAAATGAAGATATTTGAATCTCCAGGGGCTAAAGTGTAATTTCTGGTTGTATTTTGAAAAATATTTCAGAAGACGGGGGCTGAATGGTAACATGGATGGACTTAAATGGAAAGTAATTTGTAAGGGAGGGACCATCTAGTAATTTTTGAACCTAATTTGAAGAAGAAGAAGATGTAGGAGGGACTGGAAGTGTGAATTATGGAAAGTTTTTAAGTGACCAGGTATAAGAACCCGTCACCTTCCCAAACCCTAACCCTAGCCACTTATACTTCAGCCACCACCTCTCATTCCTCCATTGTTCGGCTGCCACCCCCTCCACTCCCATTTTTCGATCAGTAAAACCACCGACAGACCTTGCTGTTAGCGAACACGCCGATGTCGTGATTCCGACGATGGGCTATTGGGGTCGTTCTGCAGCTGCTGTTGTGTTTCCCTCCTCTGTGTCTTCTTCCTCTCCAGCCTTCCGTCGCCAATCCAGACGCATCATGTCAGTCTTCGGTTCTTCTCCTACCACCTCTCTCCATATGTTAACGCCCCACCATCACGAGCTGCTACCTATCTTTGTGACTGCTACTGCCGCATTCCCATGTTGCTGCTGTCGTCGTCGCCCACCACAGGTGGGTATTGGGTTTTCTTTTTGAGAAAAGTAGCACGTGTTGTCTCTCCTGCCACTGCACATATCGCGTATGGTTTTGCTTGGCCGAAAACCATGGAAGACCACCGTGGCTGCCGACCATGGTGGTTACTGTCGCCTTTGCTGTTCTGCCACCACCAGTCGCCACGTGGTGGTGGCCGTGTGTGTGTCTTTGCATGTGTGCGTGTGTGAGTTTATTATTGCATGTGTAGGTGTTATTAGGTGCATGTGGTTATTGGTTATCGCGTTGTACCATTGTATTGATCTGAATAATAAAAGAAAATCCGTCACCACCACCGTGAGCTGCCGTTGACCACGACTACCCGAGGTAGTAGTGGGTGGTGCCCGACTAGCAAAACTCTAGTGGGCTTAGTGAAGCCCTAATTGACCTAAAATCCCAACGATGTGACTAATGGGCAAGTATTGGGTTGGAAACCCTAATTAGGGTTTGGAAAACCCTAATGTCATGAAACCTTAATTTTGGGGATTGATTGGGACCCACACTGGAATTACTTAATACATTAAAATAATGATTAATAATCATTGGCAAATTAACCTAAGGCAATGTTGGACTTAATGGGTTAAGTTCTTAATGGGTTAAGTAAGAAACACTTAACCCTAATCGTCATTTTATGTGGGAACCCTAATTTCACTTGGGGCTTGAGTTGGGCCTTTCCATTGGGATTGGGTAATTAGATTATTAATGGGCCATCCTAGAATAATCGTATGGACTAAAATATCTTGATGGGCTTAGGGTAAGGCCCATATGAGGGTGTGGGCCCAATTTGGAAAATTGGGCCGTGGATGGGCCATAGTTTGGGACTTGATAATTTTATGATATTAGGCCATTGGAAATGCTAAATGTTTGGATTGGACTAAGTAGTTGGGCCTTTAATTATAACCATGGAAGGGTTTGGGCCCAATTTGGAAAATTGGGCCATATGTTGGGCTTTGAATCCTAGTTTAACTTTTAGGCCTTTGAATTGGGCCTTGGGCTTGAATCAAGCCAAGATGGGGGTAATGTAGCCCGTTACTCCAAGAACTTTGGTTATGTGTTGGGACCCAATTATTAATTGTGTGATGTTTTGATATTGATAGTTCGGGAATTTGTCATCCAACAGTTGGGATTGTGTCTACGGGACTTCAACATTGTGAGGTGAGCTATCCTCACTATACTAAGGGGTCTAAGGCACCAAGGTAGGCCCATTGGATATGTTATCCTAGCAGTTGGTATCATGTTGAGTATGAGTTAGTTTGCATGCTAGTTGGTTGTTATGCCAGTTTGGTAGATCTGTAGGACTACCTTAGTTATTATCTGATTATATGTATGCCCATTGGATATGATATCCTAGTAGTTGGTAGTATGTTGAGTATGAGTTAGTGTTGCATGCTAGTTTCTATACCCGTTAAGTAGATATGTAGGACTACCTGTAGTATTATGTGATCATCTGTATGAGCATTAGTTGTGTTATATGTCGACATATTATGTGGGATGGGTTGATGTGATACTGATCCGTGCGGTAACCAACAAAGCCGGGAGCATTCCAGATACGAGCTGAGGGCCAGGTGGGGCATGCCAGACTCGTATTGTGGGCTCGGGAGCATTCCAGATACGAGCTAAAGGAGACTCGTATTATGGGCTCAGTGGCAATCCAGATGTGAGTTGTGGGCCCAGAAGGCAATCCAAACTCACACCGTGGGCCCAGGGGTAATCATGTCTGCAAATATGTGGATCCAGTACATGTTGCTAATTGTATATGTGCTATTTTCAATGTATTGGTATTTTGGGGGAACTCACTAAGGTTTGGGCTTACAGTTTCAGTTTTGGTTTCAGGTACCTCAGATGATCCCAGGATGGAAAAGGCGTGATCGTACAACTCCTCACTTTTTATGACTATGTTTCTGGGATACTCTGATATAGAACCGTTTTGAAAACAAATTGGTAATAATTGTTGGTTTCTAAATGTTTTAAAAAATTTAATTTTTGCTTGATTTTTATGGGTGTTACAAGTTGGTACCAGAGCTTTGGTTTGAGTGAATTGGAGGAACACTCGTGTGACTCCACTCTCAAATCAAGGAAAAGATTTTCAAATGGTTTTCAAAATAAGTAAATGAGGATGCAGGGTGTAACATCAGTCAGAGTCAGTAAGTTGACCCCAAAATACCATACAGTTATTTGATTATGTGATATGTTAGAACAACATGCTATTTCTAGGCTAGGGATCTTTAGGAATTGCATGATAGAATTGCCTGATTAGATGATGCCTGCTAGCCTAGGGTTCCTCTATATAAAATTGACATCATTACTGTAGTTGCTTAGTGTATGCATCATGGCTGTACATAATTAAGATCTTATAGCCTGAGATTGTTTGGTTTGGCCTTATTTCCTGTTCTTGTTTGATGAAGGGCTTAAGGTAGGATTTGGTATTCGAAAGTCTATAGGCTCCAACGTTATGTATGGCTAGCATACACGAGTGCTACAGGGTTGGTGGAAGTTTCATGGATGGGTGGGTTGTGAGAGTGCAGGAGGCCAATTATGAGATATTTATTCCTTTGGGGGTGAGGATTGAGCGCTCGCTATGTTTATGTATATTGTTAGGGTGCTATGGTGATACTTGAGACAAATATGGGTAGGTGTGGAAGGTAGTATGGGCCCGTACTATTGAAAGCATAGGACCCATATGCGTAGCAAGGAAGTCACAACCCCTAGGGTTTTGTTGGGAATTGGTTCTTTGTCATTATATGGGTTATCAGAGACCTCTCCATTGTATTATCAGAATGGTGGTTACGAGAGACGGGATCCGGGTCATGATCGGGAGCTGGCAGCCAGGATAGTCTAGTATTGTCAGAGGATCGTGTCAGGGAGATCATCCAAGAGGAGGTGATTGAGATCGTTCGGGGACAGATTCCAGAGATGATTGGGTCTTTCAAGACCTTCATGGTTGAGTATTTGTCGAGCACCATGCAACCATTGCTGAGACGGCTCCCGTAGCAGCTTCAACAGCTGTAACGACGGCAGGGAGAGGAGTTGGTCGAGCTTTCCAGTACCAGGACTTGTTAATGGTACATATTCTGATGAGCAGAGGGCTGCAGTTATCTGGGAAAAGGAAGATGATCTGTACTCGTTATAATTCTGCGGGTTAAGCGGGAGAGGATAGCACATGAGTTTCTAGATTTGAGGCTCGGGGGTTTTGCTTGTCACACCCCCAAACCAGACGGCGTAAACGTCCGGGGGCTTAAGCGTGACTTCATCTTGAAATATCATTACAGAGTGTATAATTGAAACATAACATCGTCATCATCACACATGTAATATAACAACATTCATTCTTTACATCGAGTATTGTATTTGAAGATTACATGCCAAAATAGTAAGAGTACGATGAAACAAAATATAACACAATATCCATTAGTTTGTTTCGTTCATCCTGCTTCAACGGTTTCCTAAGAATACAAGTTATTTTGACAACGTCAACATATATAATGTTGGTGAGTTCATAAGCATGTTTGTGAAAATGATTTGTATAACTTTGAAACCACCAGAAAATCCGATGTTTTCTGCAAACTGTTTAGTATGTTTGTGTCAGATCTTTTATTAATGCATGTATGTTTTTGTTTATTTGACTAAAATGGGTAAAGAGAATGTAGAGGAAATTTAATGAGCATGTAAAGAGAATGTTCCCAGACAACCCGATGTTGTCTGCAAAAGAGAAAGCTGCCATACCAACCCTCGAGGTTGAGTACCAATACGAGAATGTTTCCGAGTAATCCAAGAGAAAAGAGAATGGTCCGTAAAGTTCATACGTTAATTCCTCTAAGTGAGTCGTCATAACCATACTAAATAATGACAATTTCGCCTGTCTTGGCGTTGCTGGACGCCGATTTTGATTTTTGATTATAAGGTTTTCGTCACCCTAGACTGAGTTAGTCTAACTGTAGCGAACAGGTCAGGTGTGGGGTGTCATCCCCCTATAGATCTATACACAAATCCCCGCTCTCCCTCCAACAGACTCTGGTTATAACTACAGGCTACGATCATACACTTAATAGGTGCCAACCGACAAAATCACTAGATCCTTAATCGAATTTACGCGAAGAGAAGTATAAACTCATTCCAGGCCCAATGAACCATGTAAGTGAACCACTAAGGTATCGCTAAACATGTAAATCATTTCAAGGCCCAATTGGAACGAGATTATATAACATGCGCCCGAAATATATATGAAAGGACAACTAAGGCCTATTTCACATGTAAGATATTTACAGGCCCAAATAGCACATAAATAGTATCCAAGGTCCGTCGCACATGTTAATCGGTCAATGAGGCCCAATAAATATATAAATAGTATACAAGACATATCAAACATATAAATGGGCCACTAAGGCCCAATAACCTAGAAAATGATCAAATTAATCCGTTTGTTAGTTTATCGTTGGTTTCGGTTCGAGTATTCACTAAAATAGCATAAAAGTCCACTTTCTTTTTTTTCTTTTTTTTTTTTTGTAAAAATGACGTTCATGGTCCAATAAGCCAAAAATTTACAATTAAGGCCCAATTTTTATAAGAATAACACTTTAGTCTCCATTTTGTTAAAAACTTGTGTTGATGACTAGTTTGTGGTAAAAATAACATTTTAAACTCATTTTCGTCAAAAATATCATTTTTGGCTTGATTTTTGTGAAAGCACACATTTTTCTGGTTTTGGGCTTTTCTGACTTAGTTATTGGAAAATTCGTAGAAAATTCATCGTAAGTCAAAATTTGGATCCGTAAATTCTGGAAGTTTGGAAATTTTGTCTACTTTGTTCACAATTTTTATCATAAGTTTTGTTGGCCTCACTAGTGTGAAATACTCACCTTCACAGGTTGGTCCGAAATTATTTCAAATATGATAGGCAATTTTGTAAAATTCGCCAAAAATTGTAGAAAAATCATATGAAAACGTGAGAGTAGTCATTTTAAAGGTATAAACCTGAACTTTGAGCATGTAAAACATTTTTGAAAAATATTACCATTAAGGGGGTCAAAACAGTTCGAGAGTGGCCCAAAACTTTCTGTCAAAAGTTGATTTTTGAGTATAAGATATTCATGTTTTTTCACAACAGTTGTTTTTGCTATTTTAAGTGTATAAATCCCAGATCTACAAGTTTACATGTATTATATGTGATAACACATATTTTTCTCAAGGTTCTTATGAAGATCCAAGTGGTAAACTCCATATTCTTAAGATATTCTTAGACTTATGAAGTAAGCAACACATAATCACCAAATGATTCAAGAAAACACACATAATCATGCATAAACACATAGATCTACACAAATCAACTTGTATTCTCCCCCTAAAACAAGTAAAAACCGAAAACAAGGGGGTATGAACTCACCTTGCTTGTTGATTTCGGTTTTAGTGAAGAAAAGAGGAAGCTTTCGGCTCTTGCAAGCTTCCCTTGAGTAGATCTCGAGTTCTATGGAGTTCTAGGGTATGGATCATGAAATGATGTATATTAAGGAAAGAGTTAAGGTGTAACTTGGAGTTAAAACTATTAAGTCTAACTAAAACTTACCAAATCTGATGAACTTTGTTGAAGAACCTCTTGAAATCTTGCTCCAACTCACGAAAATTTAGAGAATAAAGGAGGGTTTTTGAGTGAAGTATTGAGAGTGTTTGGAAGGAAATGAGAATTGTTTGGGGTGATTTATGGTTCTCGGCCACAATTAAAAGAGATGGAAGAGAGAGGATTTTCAATTAGGTTATTACTCCATGGCTAATATCTTACTTAGATGCATGTGATGTAATTACTTGGTTGTCCTCAAAACAAAATGAGGTGTCACCACCTCTTTTCATGCAAATCTCTTACATTTTTTTATTGATGGGCTGAAAGTGAGAAAGAAGAGAAAAGAAGAAGTGGCTTTGGCCTTACTTGCTTGGTTATGATCCTATGAGGCCCAAATTCATAATTCTCAGTCCATTGGGCCCTTTATGAGGGTCCACGACCCAATTGAAGTCTATTAGAATAAATGAAATCATTTGTGCCCCGTTAGGGCTAATTAAATCAAGTATGGCCCAATAAAACTAATCAGGTTAATTATATCCCAACAAGGCCCATTACAAAAATTTTATTACATTTTAGGCCCGAATGGTCCAAAAGGTTATAGATTTGTGAATTGGGTCCATTTAGAATCCAAATAGGGTTTCCAAGCCCAAAATAGTCGAGTTGAATGCTTATTGGTCCGTTAGGCCCAGTAAGAAAATCCTAGTCCATAAAGAACTTGAACTGGGATTTCTAGGGTTTCCAACCCTTACTTGCCCATGTGAGATGTATTTGAACGAGTATAGAGTGTAGTATTCACTTAGAGCACAAGCCTTACAATAGATGATGGTTTCATGAGAATAGAATTTCTTAGCAAAAATTCCAGTTGTGACATTGCTTGAGGCCGGAATTTGAGTCGCGGGGACTCCAGAAAGTAGTGATGATTATGTTCAGCTGGGGTTTTGTAGCTGGAAGTAGAATGGTTAATTGATGGATTGGAATATCGTTTTATAGGGCAAGGATTGTGCCCTTTCAGTTTTCGAGCTCGAAGGAGTGAGCAGACTTAGGACCCCAGGATCAGGCTGTATTCGAGCTCGGGGTCATTTGGTTACATGAATTGGCAACATTAATTCAGCGCCGGTGAGTGTAGGTGGGTCGATGTGGCATGAGTAATTATGAGGTCCGGTTTGCCTTGGATGTCTTGTATCAGGCGGTATGGATTGATGGTATAATATATTGCACTTTTAGGATTGTAGACTATGTCTTGGGAGTGGTTTGTAGCCCGGTTTAGGGCAGAGGTTGCTTCAGCTACTGCATTTCAGTTGTGGATGTTTGAGCGGGTGAGTGAGTCAGGGTGCAAACCCTAAATGGAAAGGTTTCTAGAGCCCGAGAGCGGGAGACTTGTTTGGAGAACCTTTGGAAGAAAGGTATTATGATGGAGGTCTGCGGACAGGATCCCTCAGGATGGTTATTCAGCATTGTTAGGATTCAATGGTTTTAGTATCCGTTATTGATTGGCGGAGGAAAGCGCCAAGGGAAGTATCTCGTTGTTGAGACACTAGTTGGAGAATCTATCTTTGGACTTCAAGATTTTGGTTGTGGGATCATTCGAGCATAAGGGACTGTTGGTTTCCCTGGGATTCAGGAAGTGTTCATCTAGTTACTAGAAGCATGTGGTCATTTGGGGTTGGCTAGTAAAGGATTACTAGTTGGAAAGGTTTGGTTGTCATCAGATCGATCGTTGGAAAGTGATAAGGATTGGGAATTCTCATTTTTTCATGTATTGTGAAGACTTAGTTGAATTTAAGTGGGGGAGAATCATCCCGGAATGCAGAAGCAGGATCGGTTTTGAAACTGGGATAAGTTTCGCATCCTTTTCAGGAAGGAAGACAACCATAGTGGCTGCTTGGTTTGAGTGTTTTGTGGGTTGGGAGTTCGGTATAACTCCCCAACATGTGAATCGCGTCATCTAAGTGCTTGATAATAGAACTTGGGGAAATAAGGTTGGCAATTCTAGCCATTGTATTAAGTTCAGTTGTGTGCTAGGTCGAGTGCGTGTTTGACCTGTATGGAAAGTGTTGTAAGATTGTGGGGGTAGCTGTAGCATTCACTAGTGATCAGTTAGCATGGGAAGTGTTGTAAGATTGCGGGGGTAGCCATAGCATTCACTAGCGATCAGGTAGTATGGAAATTGTTGTAAGACTGCGGGGGTAGCCGTAGCATTCACTAGCGATCGTGTAGTATGAAAAGTGTTGTAAGTTTGTGGGTGTAGTCGCTACATTCACTAGGTTGGTAGATAGCATGAGCGTGTTGTTAGGACGCAGAAGGGAAAGTAGTAAACACCAGTCCGGGTGTAGCAGTGAGGATATGGAAATCCACAGATCGGTTTATGGGTTCCCCCTCCCCCCGAGGGATTAGACCTAGTTAAGCCAGTGATAAGACTGTAGGAATGTCACTAGAGTTATGAGACCAAGGAAGCAATGGACTACTTAAGGTTGCTTGTGATGTAAGGCTACCATTGATCATGTAGCAATCGATTTTAGCCGTGGATTTGGTAACGACGGGATTTGACGCATGGATCCGATCGGTTGGATCAGGAGGTTGTTAGAGTCGCAGTGGCATGATAACTAGTGGCAAGTAGTTCCAAGGAAGGATTTCGTTTGGAAGTCGTGTGAGGCAACTATGTGGGAGACCTTTGGCTCCGCGGCTGGGTCGGAACCCGGTATTTCAGATGATTGGTGAAAGAATTGAGACCAGGAAGGTCTCAGTAAATTTTGGCAAGCAGCTATGTAGCAGCATACTTCTTCAGGCAGATCAATGTTCAAACCGTTTCCGTGTTTAGGGTGATATTGACAAATTGGGTCTTCAGGTGTATGAGAAGTATCTAGATGTCGGAACCCCCCAGATATAAGAAGTTGAATAGTTAGAGGAGAGATAAGCGGACTGGGCTCAACAATAATGATTTGGTATGAGAGGTTTGTCAGGGAGCCAGACCATCTCGAGACTTCAGGTTTCAGATCGAGTAAATGTGATCATATTGAAAGGGATTCATTTATTTTTTAGGTTGTAGAACCCTGCGAGGGTTGGTTACGGTTGCCTTGGAATGGCTAGGGTTATGCTCGGGATTCTTGTTCAAGTTGTTTGGCGTGTAAGGAATGAGAAGAAACGATTTCGAGGACGAAATCAAATTTTAGTGGGGGAGAGTTGTAACATTCCGTTTAAAATAGAATAATTAATAAATAAACCCGTAAACCCAAGAAGTAATTTTATTATTATTGTTTATTATTATAGTCCAAAATTAAATAATAATTAGTGGGGTGTTGGTTTCGGGAAGCCAAATGATCATATTTGAATCTCCAGGGGCTAAAGTGTAATTTCTGGTTGTATTTTGAAAAAGATTTCAGAAGACGGGGGCTGAATGGTAACATGTATGGACTTAAATGGAAAGTAATTTGTAAGGGAGGGACCATCTAGTAATTTTTGGACCTAATTTGAAGAAGAAGTAGGAGGGACTAGAAGTGTGAATTATGGAAATTTTTTAAGTGACCAGGTATAAGAACCCGTCACCTTCCCAAACCCTAACCCTAGCCACTTATACTTCAGTCGCCACCTCTCATTCCTCGATTGTTCAGCCGCCACCCCCTCCACTCCCATTTTTCGATCAACAAAACCACTGATATTGCCATATTTATACATAGTTTTAGGCAATATTGATCTACACTTTATTTAATATTTTGGTTGTTTGCATAGAATTATGGTACTTATGAGGATAAAATGTTATTTGCAGCCAAAATAGAGCATTTTAGAAGAAAGGGACCAGAAGCGACAATGCTTGGAACTTTGGGGGACTTGAAGAAAAGAAGAACGAAAAAACACCCAAAAGACGTACTCACGACGTGAACAGTTGATGGTTCACGACATGAGTAGAGAGAGTTAGAAGATAAGCATCCGGATGAAGGAATCGTTTCCGATCACGATTACCTCGAGTTCACGATGTGAGACTTAAATTCTCACGACATGAACAGTAAATTTGAAGATATTATAAATAGCTTTTGCCCATTACGATTTGGGAGACTTTGGCTGAAGGAAGATGTTCCAGGAGACGATTTATAGCAGAAGAAAGGTCCTGGAAAAGGGTTTTCAACACCAAAAAGAGTAAAAGCTCATAATTTGTTTACTCGTTTGATACTTATAAACATGTTTTCTTATTTGAATTGTGTTATCATGATAGTTGCTACTATGAGCTGCTGAATCTAGCTACTCTTATCTAGCTAGATGAAGCTTCAAACTTATGAATAGCATAATTGTATATGGATTTATTTAGTTGGTGAATTGCTTGTGTTTGATTTATTGTTACCCAACATGCTTATGTTGTTGCTTTAGTTGCTTAAATTCATGTTATGTGTAGCTTAGTGACCATTAACTGCATGAACTTGATAACCTAGTAATTTAGTGAATATTGAATTGCTAGAGCTAGGATCAACCAAAATCTTAGTTAGTAATTGAAGTAATTAGCTTTGCTGTGCTAGAGAACATAGATTATGACCATAATTGTGTTGTATGATAAATCTTACATAGCATATTCATAAACATAATTGATTCTGTGTTTAATTGTGTGTGACCATACATAGTTTTACATGAATTAATTAACTATTGGTAAATTTAGACCTAAATTACTAATATAATAATAACCAACCTAATAATCCATAATTACAAGCTAGCCATAAGGATGAAGTGGATTCGAACTAGATAAGAGTGTCTTTAAATTATTGATTGAATTTGAGTTAAGTTAGTCTGATCTTGCAAAATCAGATAAAACCCCCCTTTTTAACTTGTTAATAATTAGATTAATTTAGTAGTAAGTAGCTTAATTAATAACACCGTTTCCTGTGATCGACACCCGACTTACATAAGCTATACTGTAATCTGACTAGGTACACTGCCTACAAGTGCATAGTTAGTCTAAGTTTGTTAGGTTATAAATATTCAAATTAGTGGGTACTTTTGTGCACATCACCACCGATGGACCTTGCTGCTGGCGAACACGTCATTGTCGTGACTCCGACGACGGGCTCTTGGGGTCGTTCTGCAGCTGCTGTTGCGTTTCCCTCCTCCATGTTTTCTTCATCTCCTACCTTCCGTTGCCATCTAGACGCATCATGTTAGTCTTCGGTTCTGCTCCGGCCACCTCTCGCCATCTGTTAACGCCCCACCATCGCGAGCTGCTGCCTATCTTTGTGACTGCTGTTGCCGCATTCCCGTGTTGCTGCTGTCGTCACCGCCCACCATAGATGGGTATTGGGTTTTATTTTCGAGCAAAGTAACGCGTGTTTTAACTCCTGCCGCTGCACATATCGTGTACGGTTTTGCTTAGCCGGAAACCATGGAAGACCACCATGGCTGCCGACCATGGTGGTTACTGTTGCCTTTGCTGTTCTGACACCACCAGTCGCCGTGTGGTGGTGGCCGTGTGCGTGTCTTTGCATGTGTGCGTGTGTGAGTTTATTAGTGTGTGTAGGTGTTATTAGGTGCGTGTGGTTATTGGTTATCGCGTTGTAACAGTGTATTGATCTGAATAATAAAAGAAAATCCGTCACCACCACCGTTAGGTGGTGGCCGCCACCGTGAGCCGTCGTTGACCACGACTACCTGAGGTGGTAGTGGGTGGTGCCCGACTAGCAAAACCCTAGTGGGCTTAGTGAAGCCATAATGGACCTAAAAGCCCAACCATGTGACTAATGGGCTAGTATTGGGTTGGAAACCCTAATTAGGGTTTTCCAAACCCTAATGTCATGAAACCCTAATTTTGGGGATTGATCGGGACCCACACTGGAATTATTTAATAAACTGAAAACAATAATTAATAATCATTGGCAAATTAACCTCAGGCAATGTTGGAAACCCTAATTAGCGTTGTAACATTGTATTGATCTGAATAATAAAAGAAAATCCTTCACCACCACCGTTAAGTGGTGGCCGCCGCCGTGAGCCGCCGTTGACCACGACTACCCGAGGTGGTAGTGGGTGGTGCCCGACTAGCAAAACCCTAGTGGGCGTAGTGAAGCCCTAATGGACCTAAAAGCCCAACCATGTGACTAATGGGCTAGTATTGGGTTGGAAACCCTAATTAGGGTTTGGAAAACCCTAATGTCATGAAACCCTAATTTTGGGGATTGATCGGGACCCACACTGGAATTATTTAATAAACTAAAGATAATAATTAATAATCATTGGCAAATTAACATAAGGCAATGTTGGACTTAATGGATTAAGTACTTAATGGGTTAAGTAAGAAACACTTAACCCTAATTTCACTTGGGCCTTGAGTTGGGCCTTTCCATTGGGCTTGGGTAATTGGATTATTAATGGGCCATCCTAGAATAATCATATGGACTAGAATATGTAAATGGGCTTAGGGTAAGGCCCATATGAGGGTGTGGGCCCAATTTGTAAAATTAGGCCGTAGATGAGCCATAGTTTGGGCCTTGATGATTATATGATATTGGGCCATTAGAAATGCCAAATGTTTGGACTGGAATAAGTAGTTGGGACTTTAATTATGACCATGTAAGGGTTTGGGCCCAATTTGGAAAATTGGCCATATGTTGGGCTTTAATTACTAGTTTGACTTTTGGGCCTTTGAATTGGGCCTTGGGCTTGAATCAAGCCAATATTAGGTAATGTAGCCCGTTACTCCAAGAACTTGTGGTTATATGTTGGGACCCAATTATTAATTAGGTGATGTTTTGATATTGACAGTTCGGGAATCTGTCATCCAGCAGTTGGGATTGTGTCTACGGGACTTCAGCATTATGAGGTGAGTTATCCTCACTATACTAAGGGGTCTAAGGCACGAAGGCCGGCCCACTGGATATGTTATCCTAGTAGTTGGTATCATGTTGAGTATGAGTTAGTTTGCATGCTAGTTGGTTACTATGGCATTTTGGTAGAACTGTAGGACTACCTGTGTTACTATCTAATTATCTGCATGCCCATTGGATATGATATCCTAGCAGTTGGTAGTATCTTGAGTATGAGTTAGTGTTGCATGCTAGTTTCTATACCAGTTAAGTAGATCCGTGGGACTACCTGTAGTGTTATGTAATCATCTGTATGTTCATTAGTTGTGTTATATGTCGACATATTATGTGGGATGGGTTGAGGTGATACTGCTCTGTGCGGTAACCAAGAAACCCGTGAGCATTCTAGATACAAGCTGAGGGCAAGGTGGGGCATGCCAGACTCGTACTGTGGGCTCGGGAGCATTCCAGATATGAGCTGAGGGAAACTCGTACTGTGGGCTCGGTGGCAATCCAGATGTGAGCTATGGGCCCGGAAGGCAATCCAGACTCACACCGTGGGCCCAGGGGTAATCAACTTTGAAAAGTTGTGGATCCAATACCTGTTAATTGTATATGTGTTATTTTCAGTGTATCGATATTTTGGGGGAACTCACTAAGCTTTGGGCTTACAATTTCAATTTTCGTTTCAGGTACCTCAGACGATTGTCGGAAGGCAAAGGCGTGATCGTACAACTCCTCACTTTTTATGACTATGTTTCTGGGATACTCTGATATAGAACCGTTTTGAAAACAAATTGGTAATTACCGTCGGTTTTTAAATGTTTTAAAAAGTTTAAATTTTGCCTGATTTTAATGGGTATTACAATCAATGTGTAAAATTGCTTACTCCATGGGGAACAGTGATGATCATGGGAGATCAACAAGTATCAAAATAATGTTATAAAACCTCTACGAAATCTATGACCAAACCTCAGCAAGCATAGCAATTAAGGCAGGGGGCACAACACGTCTTGGAAACGAAGGAACAAGATGTCACTACTAGAAAAACAGCCTTTTACGACGCTCATTGCGCGTCGTAATAGGCTCAGACGACGCGCAAATGCGTGTCAAGGAAGGCCATGTCATAAAGAGAGACGACGCGCATTTACGACGCTCATTTACGACGCGCGTTTACGACACGCAATGCATATCAAGGAAGGCCATGTCATACAGGAAGACGACACGCATTCGCGTGTCGTAACCTTACGACGCACGTGTTAATGACACACAATGCGTATCAAGAAAGCCCCTGTCAAGAAAGGCCATGTCATAAATGAAAATGACACACATTTTTGCGTATCGTAAATTTAAATGTTTAAAAAAAATAAATTTATATATTTATTAATTTTTAAATTAAATTTGCATTTAATTTCTCATAATAGAAATAAAATACCAAATACAAAAAATACAATCCATTGCATAATATAAAATAAAATTTCATACTCAAAAAATAAAATAAATTGCACAAATTATAATGTCATACAAAGAATCATTCAAATGTTAAACAAAAATAATACATTGCTAACATGGGTTATACATTTCTATAAAACTAAAAAATATTCATACAACTCTATTTCTTACTGGAAAGGAATGCCAAACATGATTACAAGTCTCCCTTAATCTTGATTACTCACCTGCTGAAGTAGAATGTTGTTGTTGATAAGGTTACCTAGCAACAGAGAAAAATACAACACCTCTCCCACCATCACAACATCATTTATAGAAAAAGGATTGTCAATTACTTTCATTGTATTTATATACATGTCATAACTAACTACTATTTAACATAATATTAAAAGGTATTAATTGTAAATTCTTAATTCACCTTATGATCTTTTCATGTTGTGTCTCATGAGCATACACAAGCATCTCAACTGCGTTCTCACTAGCGGTTCCCACCATTAACAACCCCATGCTGATACCCGCAGCTTAACAGCACTGTCTGTGTAGACAAATCATACAAAGGAAACAAGGGATTGTGTGGGTTTCCTCTTAATAGAACTTGCACTACTTCATAAAATAATGAAAGAACATATGATAGATTCGCTTGAGCACTTGTAAAATTCTTGCAAGAGCTCCATCAACTTCACTTTCATCCAATTTAGTTCAGATAATTATTTATTACCTCGACATCTTAATTCTTTACAGCTTGAAGCAAAAAAATGATATCTTTCCATCAGTATGTTGTCCTTTGTTGGCCGATCAAATCTGGATAAGTTTTAAAAAGATACAAATTAGCAAACATACAAGGCTTTCATTATAAATATGAAAAGTGCTTATAAAATCATTAGTGAAAATACTCGTATTTCTTGGTGATCACTATACAATGGAACAAGAACTAAATAAAATAGTTACTTACACATAAGTGTAGAATTTCTTTTTGGACAGCATCAGCAACACCTGCAATCAAAGAAGTCTTGTAAGAATACCCTTTTCCATAAAAATGTTAATGAAACTATGAAAGAAAGGATGGAATTATAAGAACAAGAAAAGTCAAAGTCTTGACTTGCCTTCATCCGTGAAAAGTGCGTTGTACAATGGTCCTTATGTGTTTGTTTATTTATGTTTGAGGATGATAAGATGACCAATTTCTCATAGAGCAACAGTCTCTACGACCTTTTGGTGACTAGTCAGTTGAAGTTGCCCTATATGAGTTGTTGTAGGAGGAACCTGATTTACACGACCGTACATTGATCCATATCAAAGTAGTTACCCCTGTTTTAAAGAAATTCAATAAAAGAATATAGTCTTTTCATTTTCGAACTCATATAAACTAAAAAAAGAAACAAATATTACCATGTTTGGCATGCAATAATCTCGTAAAAGAAAGTAATAGAAAGAAATTAATGGAATAAAAAATTGGTAGTTCTATAATTTCAAGTTTAATAAGAGTGAAAATTCAAGAAACAACAATATACTCACATTTATTTCACCAAATAAATAGCAATTTCCATCCTATAAAAAGAATAAAATAATTCTTCTTCTTTTCTCATGTTTATTCAGGATTGTATGCAATTTGAGATCTTTTTAAAGCTTCTTGCTAAATTGGAAAATCACAACGAATTATTTTGATTGAAAGCAAAACTTATTACCATGGTTTAACGTCATGAAGATCTATAAATAGGGTAAGAATTTTCTAAGCTTGTTATTTTCTGATGGACAAATTGCAAAGAATATACTTTTCCATGATTTTTTTCCAAAAAATATGGACTTTTGCTATTAAAAAATACATAAAGATTAAGAAATCTTGATAAATGAATAAACTCTAGGGGATGGTTTGGCTGTTTTATCAAATGATGAGCTGAAATAAATACTACCTATTACGTTAAGTTTTAAACATACAACTAGGGTCTTTTTTTGTTTTTCTGTTTTTGTTAAAATGTCTCAGAGTGTGTCAGAATCAAACAATATTACTCATGTGGTCAATTGAAACATCTAGGGGGAGCAACCTGAATGATGGAGGGTAAAAAAGTCATTTTAATGTAAGTAATCATATAACATGTTAAAAGACAAGTTTTAGTTTAGTACCTTATTTGCTTCCAATGTAACCCCAGCGATATCATTTATGTATGTTAGAGAGACCTCCATATCGTAGGGTGATAGTTCAGGGCAAATATAGGATTTTCCATCAGAATATATTACTTTAATTGGCTCCACTTCAAACTTTCATTCATAGTATATAGAAAACATTCTCACCTACAATTAATAAATACATGCATAATTCTATCAATACACTTGTTCTTTAAAAATCATTTAAAAGTATGATTAAACACTTAACCATTGTGTTCAAGACAATCTTGACCTTTGTCAAATTAGTGGCTGTGCATTCAATGAACACGTTCTTGGTATTTGTAGAAATAGCTGAGTGGGCTCCATTGATTATTGGAGGCAGAGACAATACACGTCTGTAAAAATCAATTGATCCTTTATAGATTATATCACCATCAAAATGGAAAACATGGTAAAGCAGGAGTTACATATTAGAGTTACATATATGCAACAAATAGCAAAATGCTTTCACTGATTTTTTATACTTTAATTTCTTCTTTTTGCAGCATTGTACTCTCGGATCAGTTGGTGGAGGGTGTCACAATTAGGGAACCACTCATTCAACCCACTGTTTGGAGACAAAGGAATGACCTCATATTGTTGACGTGCCCCCGCTGCCCGTTCTGCCCTTCCCTTTGCATCAATAGCTGCCCGCTCACGTGCCTCAACTTGTGCTCTTTGAACAACATCCCTTTCAGACTTCAAACGAGCTTCAACAGCTTCTCTGTCACGTGCTTCATATGCTGCTCGTTCACGGGCTTCCCTTGTTTCCCTTTCCACAGCTTGCCTAGCCTTTTCCCTTTCAATCTCCCTCATTCTCTCTTTTTCAAGTCTACTTTTTTCTCTCTCTCTCTCTCTCTCTCTCTCTCTCCATTGTGTTGCCAGTTGATGCTGACACTGTGTCTGAATTTGACCTGTGAGAAAAGTATGATATTCCGCATTAGACTTTTCCTATCATTCAATGTTCACCATCTTAACACATTTTAAAATTAGATTGGCATTCTTCTGTAGGCAAAATTCAGAAGCATAAGGGAACAGAAACAAAAAAGCAAGAGCTTCTGCATCTATTTATGCGCTCATTATAATCCTGGATTACAGCAGGAAATTGTAGAAATAAAATACCAGAGAAGTAAAATGTGGCATATTTAGCTTTAAAAAAACCAAAAGTAGTTGAATCCTTGAAAAGCTACTGACTTATTGGAGTTTGCATATCACTAGACTCCTTTATCATTAATTATATTACCATGGAATTCTTCTAGTGATATCAGTTCTGTAATGTGTAGGATAGCAGTTTGTTTCAGGAACATAAAGGCAAGCAATTATGATTCCACTTAACTTATGACTAATGATTTCTACGTTTCTATAGTTAATGCACAAACTCTTACAAATGAATTTTCTTAGTAACAAATATAAGTTTTCACTTGCGATAGTTGATCCATATGAAAACCTAGCTATGATGCTAAATACTAAATAGAGTTATACAATTTCAAAACCAAGAGCAGATAAATTCCATAAATAAGTGGATTAAACAACTAAAACATAGTTAAATCATAGCACAGTACCTGCTACTAGATGGAGAACCGCCGCTTCCAAAGCCAGGAAGCAAATCATCGAAACCTCTTGAACTCTTACAGGCGGCACGTAGGTCAGCGATGGTGGCGGAGAGGAGAGATGGGTTGGAGGATAGCTACCGCTGCCACCAGTCTTGTCAGACACGAATACAACTTCTCCGCCATCGCGGTTGTCAAAGCCGTTGTTGCTTCACAAACAGAAATCATTATCTACGGACTATAATCGTGAAGAGGCGTGGCTAAAGCTGAAGGACAACCACCAGCAGCGCCAACACCTCCATAGGCAGAGCAAGAGCTTGATGGTGGAGTAGAGATAACTGGAGAGGGCTCGTTCAGATGCTGGTGGAGGCTGTTTAGGGCTTAGGTCTTGAAAGAGAAGGGAGAGAGAGAGAGAGAGCTAGAGAGAGAGAGAGAGAGAGGGGAAGACGAGCTGCTACGGGCTATAATCGTGAAGAGGTGTGGCTGAAGCTGAAGGACAACCACCAGCAGTGCCAACACCTCCATAGGCGGAGGAAGAGCTTGATGGTGGAGTAGAGGTAACTAGCGAGGGCTCGTTCAGATGTTGGTGGAGGCTGTTTAGGGCTTAGGGCTTGAAAGAGAATAGAGAGAGAGAGAGAGAGAGAGAGAGAGAGAGAGAGAGAGAAGATAGAAAAAAATGAGGTGGGTTTTCAAAATTTTAGGGATTTCGTTTCCCCCTTGTCTACTAAAAGCGCGTTTCATTAAAATTATAAAGCGACAGGTACAGACGACGCGCGTTTAAGATAAAGTGCCCTCCGTGTTTTTAATTTTTTTTCTTGAGACACTAAATTAAGGGCACGCAATAATGCGTGACGTGAATCCTTAAATTTTTTGGAGAGATGACACTATTTTAAGGGCACGTCCTTTTGCGTATCATTAATCAGTGCGTGTCGTAAAAAGCACGTCATTAAAGGTCTATTTTCTAGTAGTGTGTGAAGGAAGTGCCCCTGGGCATCGAGAATCCTGAAGCTAAAATCCTCATAGGATCCTCAATGCCTGAGCAAATTGAGCAAGATTTGTTAAAATTCCTAAGAACTAGAAGCAAGACATTTACATGGAAACATGAAGATATGACATGTATAGACAAGAGTATTATCACTCATAAAATTAATATTGATCCTTCTTTCAGACCAATACACCAAAAGAGAAGGAAGTTTGCACCTGAAAGGAATCAGATCATCCAAGAAGAAGTAGAGAAGATCCTCAAGATGGGAATGATCAAGGAAGTGAAGTTCCCAAGATGGCCGACTAACGTGGTTGTCGCACAAAAGAAAAACAGAAAATGGCAAGTATGTGTACACTACACGGATCTTAATAAGGCTTGTCCTAAGGATCCTTTTCCTTTACCACATATTGTCTCTATGATAGATGAGATGGCTGGCCATGAACTCTTAACCTTCATGGATGCTTTAGCAGGATTCCAACAAATCTAGATGGAACCATCTGACCAAAAAGATACAACATTTATAACGCCAATAGGTATATATTGTTACACTTCAATGCCTTTTGGTCTTAAAAATGCAGGTGCAACATATCAAAGATTGGCGAATCGGATGTTTAAAGACAAATTGGGGGACACCATGGAAGTCTATATTGATGACATGGTGGTGAAGTCAATGAAAGTTGAAGATCATCTCAGGGATCTTAAGGAAGCATTTGACATCCGAGACGAATACAATATGAAGTTGAATCCACTAAAATGCCTATTTGGGATGAAGTCGGGCAAGTTTCATGGATATATGGTAACCAAGAAAGGAATCGAAGCAAGCCCGGAGCAGATTAAAGCAATCATCGAGCTGAAATCTCCATCTTTAACAAAAGACATCCAAAGGCTAACCGGAAGGGTAGCGGCACTCAACAGGTTCATTTCAAGAACCTCAGAAAGATGTAAACCCTTCTGCGACATCTTGAAGAAGAAAAAGAGGTTCGAATCGACTAAAGATCACGAAAAAGCTTTTCAAGAACTCAAAAAATACTTGAGTTCCCCGCCATTACTGCTAAAGTGCATAGACGGGGAACCACTCATCCTCTACCTCTCTGTATCCTTAAACACAGTAAGTGCTGTCTTGGCCAAGTATCTTAACGGAGACTAACATCCTATCTAATAAGCATGGATCTTGAAACCAGGTACTCTCACCTTGAAAAACTAATTCTTGCCTTAGTAACTGCATCTACTAAATTAAGACATTAATTCGAAACACATACTATACATGTAAAGACTATTTATCCTATTAAGAACGTTAGGAGAAAAGTAGAAATGTCAGGAAGGATGGCAAAATGGTCGGTGAAGTTAAGCACGTTCAACATCAGATATGAACCAAGATCTACCATAAAGTCACAAGCATTAGCAGACTTTGTGGCTGAATTTAGTGATGATCTACGAAACGAAGTAGACATGGAAGCCAAGCAACTCCTAGAAGATGAACACTTGGGAAAATGGACACTATTCACATATGGAGCTTCAAATAAAAAAGGAACAAGGCTAGGGATGATACTAAAGTCGCCACATGAGGACATCCTACCCCAGGCAGTTAGTTGCGAATTCAACACTACCAATAACGAAGCAGAATACGAATCACTCATCATGGGACTACAATTGGCTAAGGATCTTCAAATTAGGGATCTCCATGTATTTGTTGATTCTTTATTATTCACTAATCACTTCAATGGATCTTATGTAGTGAAAGGTGAAAGATTAGCACTATATCTATAGATCCTCAAAAAATTAGCTTCTGATTTTGAGAACCTTAGCCTAGCCCAAGCTCCCAGAGAAGAAAACACAAAAGCAGACGCATTAGCCAACTTAGGATCCCACCCAGAAACGAAGGTTCCTATAACCCACATAGTAACCCCAGCCATAGAAACCCTCTCCGACAAATCCGATGATCCTGAACAACCAACAAGCATAGCAACTATCGAAGATCCTGACCCTAGGATCCCTCTTCAAAGGGACCTCGACGAACAGGATTCTCAAAGGAGTCCATGAGCATGGACCCAACCCATTATGGAGTATCTCCAAAATGGCACGATCCCAACAAAAGAAAAAAGCGAAAGAGCATTCAGAACAAGAGTCTCAAGAATCGTGATAATTCAAGGTAAATTCCGTAAAAAGTTTATGGCAGGTTCGTACCTTATATGTTTGGAAGATCCTGAAGCTACATAAGTCTTGGAGGACATACATGAAGGAGACTATGGCAATCACACCGGGGGTAGATCCTTATGCTCCAAAATATAAGAACGGGATACTACTGGCCAACTATTAGGGGTGTCAAACCCAACAAATAATAGGGGTACGATATACTCCTGAGTAACACTACTCTATTGCACTAAAAAGTAGTACAAGGCAAGTAGGGTCGATCCACAGAGACACGGGACAATCAGTGCATACCCTTTTTTGCGTAAGGTACTTGTTCACAAAAGATGAAAGAAAAAAAGGGAGGGGGGGTTGATTGCAATGATTAGACAAATAAAGTAAAATCACAAGTAATTGGTTGAATGAGTAAATTAAATTTAGATATTATAATTTATAAAGACTCCAACTTCATGTATGACAGTTCAGCAATGTGAATCCAAGATGACAAGACTTTTGTTTCATTCTATCTAAATTGGTACTTGAAATGTTAACAAGCTCTAACACTTTCCATTCACCACAATAATTAACCAAAACAAGCTCTATGATTAATCCTAACCTTACTAACCTAATCTAAACAAGCTCTTAGAATTAGATTGAAAGATTGCAAGAAGCTTTATGTGAATGTTCCCAACAACACCCAATACTCCTCATAAGCTCGGAAGTGTAAAAGTGTATGAATAAGATTTACACTAAATTCATTCAATAGAGATCAATTTAATGCTTGTTACTTGTTCAATTTCACAAAACAATTACGGATTTTGTAAAAGAGATAACTTGAATGACCTAACCCTAATTCAAATGGCCAATAAGAATCACAATTAGAATCAAACATTCGATTGAAGCAAAATCAAATTCATTATATAGAAATTAAGAACAAACATCAAATCATATGATTATATTCACAACTAGAAAGTCAAAACACGAGTTGGATTAGGGTTCTAGCCACTCATGACTAGAACAAAAACTAGAAATCTAAAAGATGAAATCAAGAACTAAAGTGCTTACAAATATGAAATCAAAATGTTTCCAAATGTTTAACAGACAATCCTTGCTAAAACCTTCAATTCCTTCTCCCAAAAATGCTTTTTCTCCGCTCTGCTTGCCCCCAAAATTGCCTAATTCCCATAATAAGAAAAGAGGAAAAACTGCCAAAAAGACAGTTTTTAAGTTGAACACGCCCAGCGTCGAAATAGAGAAAATCAACACAGGTCGTGTTGAGTGTAAACCAACCCTTCAATTCTCAATTACAAATTTGAAGTACGATGCTCAAAAATGCCCAACTAGCCCAACACGCCCCGTGTCCATATAGGCTGAATGAACACGGGTCGTGTTCATCGAAGTCAACAAATGCTTGAGATAGTCAAACACGCCCCGTGTTGGATGCTAAGGCAAACCCAACATGCCTCGTATTGCCCTATGGATGCTCATCCAAACTTGATTTTTCTAATTCTTCCGATTCTCGCCCAATCGTCCCGCAATCTTCACCAACGCTCCCTAGCACCTCCAAAAGCGCGCTCCAACCTCCGGTTCACCTGAAAAGGACATGAAGGAGTGCCAATAAGGTTTTTCAAGAAATTAACCTAAATATGCCAAAATGCAATAAAAACAACGAAATTATGCTAAGGGCATGCATAAAAAAAAGTCTAAAAGCTGTGCAAAAAGGTGCACAAAATGCACCTAACACCAACTATGAAGATAGATTCTTTTCTACATGCTCAAAAGTGTGATGCTTGCCAGAGACATAGCAACATCCTGCATCAACCAACATAACCTTTACATCCTATTATCTCACCATGGCCATTCATGAAACGGGGAATGGATACAGTGGGAAAATTACTTGTAGCCCCAAGAGGCAAAGTCTTCATGCTAGTGATGACTGATTACTTCTCCAAGTGGATCGAAGCCGAAGCCTTTGTTCATGTAAAAGACAAAGAAGTAGTCTCATTTATTAAACGTAATATCTTGACCAGGTTCGGGATCCTGGCTGAAATTATATGAAAAAATGGATCCCAATTCATAAGTAAAAGGACAATAGACTTCTGCACAAGTTGGGGCATCAAAATGATAACTTCCACTCCTATTCATCCCCAAGCTAGTGGTCAAGCAGAATCCAAAAATAAAATCATAGTAAACAACTTATAAAAAACATTGGATAAGAAGAAGGGAAGATGGGAAGAAGAGCTTCCTTTCGTCTTATAAGCATATAGGACTACTTCCAAAGTAGCCACGGGTCAGACCCCCTACTATTTGGTGTTTGGGACATAAGTAGTGATCCCCACCGAAGTAGTGATCCCGACGGCAAGATACTTACTGCAAGATCAAGAAAATAACAACAAGATCCTAGCACATGATCTTGACACTATTGACGAACTCATAGATCTTGCCAAAATACGCATTGCTACTTATCAACAAAGGATCACCAAGGCTTACAATAAGAACATAAAAGTCAAAAGGTTTCATATAGGAGACTTGGTATTAAGAAAAACATTCCAAAACACCAAGGATCCTAGTGCAGGAAAATTAGCTCCTAAATGGGAAGGACCATATCTCATAGATGCTGAAGTAGGAAAAAGAGCATATTGGCTAGCAACACTCGAAGAGACGTTCTGCCAAGATCCTGGAATGATCTACACCTCAAAACATACTACATGTAAGTAGGGTCGATTGATGCACAACAAAACCAAGGTACACATATGTTGGATTAGGTGTCTAAGCCTATAACTATAATTGGTATGTACTTGACCCGAGAGTAGCATGGTCCATTTTGGGTTGCATTCACCAAAGCAATTTGATAGGATGGATATTTGAGAAAGAGGTTATTTGTGATTTATTAATATATTATAAGTATAATTTATTAGTTGAGAAATCATATTATTTAATTAGTACTGATCAAGAATTAATTTAGAATTAATTTAGTGATCAAAAGAGACTAATTAAATTCACGGGGACTGATTAAGTAAATCAGTGATACTTATAGTTTGGTCTAATAATCCATGTTGATTATGTGGACTAAATCTTTGTGGATTCCATGAAGATTTATTCCAAAGGGCTTATCATTTGGATTATTGGATTAAAGGCCCAAGGAAGTGGATTAGGGTTTACAAGTTGAAACTCTTGGAATTCTACACCATAAGTGTAACCCCTAAAACCCTAAAATGGGCACTTATGCATTCCAAGAAGATGCTAGCCATTTTTGGTGGTTAATAGCCTCTCTCTCATTTGTCCTCCTCTTTCTCTTGGTGTTTTGTGAACCATTTGAGACATCACACTTGAGGTGCTAAGCTCTTGAAAGGCCAAATTCTACATGCTACAACTAAGTGGTATTTTTCTAACTAGTTTTTTATGTTTCAAGTATCAAGTTGTATGCTAGTTATAGGTTTCATGCTTTGGATAATTTTTGTTGCATGTATAACTAGAGAAAACTTAGATCCAAAGCATTAGGTTTGTATGTGCACCATAGGGATGTTAGAATACATAAAACCCAACAGTGGTATTAGAACCATGGGTTGTTTTCTATTATATTGATGCATGGCTAATTGTTCAAAGTTTAAGCAAGTCGAAAACTACAGTTTGACAAAAGGACTTGAAGAGTCCATACATGAACTCGATGAGTTCATAGTGAACTCGACGACTCCATAAGCTGACTCGACGAGTCAGACAGTCTGTTTGCAGTTTTTCGGGTTTTTTGACCTGTTTTGGATTAGGATCATTACCACAAACTGTTTTGGTTCATAAAATTTGATTTTGTTGAGATGGTAATGATTATCCCTATCCATTAACATGATGATTGACAAATTTTAAGATAATTACCTGATTTTGTGAAAAACTAATTATTTGTAAAATTTGAATCATTTTGCTACAAGAGTTGAATTAGATCAATTTAGTAATAGATAAAATGATATGATTATTTTATTAGTTTAAAGTTTGATCAAAATTTTTCTTGAAGAGTTTCATAACTTGTCCTCAAGTTATGGAACTTGAAAAGTCTCATTCATGAAACAAATTAACTCCTTAAGTTATGGAATTCAAGAGTCTTGAAAAGTTACAAAACTTGCCATCAAGTTTAGGAATCTAAAAGGTTTTGAAGAGTTTCAAAACTTGCTCTCAAGCTTTGGAATTTAAAATTTGATTAAAAGTTTTAATTATGAAATATTAAATTCTAAATCTTTTGGCCTCATAAATTAAATTTAGAATTAAAAGTTTAATTATAAAAGTTTAATTATGGCTTTGTTGATAATTAATTAAAAGAGTATTAATAAATCCATAATTATATGGTTGAGTTTAATTAAATTAAAGGTCTAGTTTAATTAATAGATTAAACCACCTAGTATTTTAAAAGTGTAAAATACACTCTTATACTATGTAAAATTGAAAGTTTAATATATTATATATGTATAAGTAAAAAGCCAGTCTTACAGTTAGTAGGCCTCATTCACGAAGCTGGTCTATAAGGGGTGTTTAAGGAAATTGCCTATAAAATAGCGATTGAATGGGTATTCACTCTTACCCACCGCACTCTTGACTAGTGGAGGGTCGTTAGCCGAACGTGTAGGATAGGACACTAAACCCTCATTAAAAGTATAATGCATTATAAAGTAACTAAACCCTATACATTTCCAATCTTAGTTACTTAGGAAAAATGTGAATTTGGTGCTAGTCCATGAAATTGCACTTTGCACCTTGCCAAGTCGTTAGTGAAGCATGTGTGGTTAACCGACACACTAAGTTGGACTAGTAAGGGTGGAAAAGGATAGCTTGATGTTTATCATAAATCAATGGAGCATGTGTAGTTAACCGGCACATTGATTAGGTGATAAATGACTTCGAGAGTACCAAGCTAATTTGCATGGTTATTCATACCTTGTTTGTGATCCTTAGTATCCCAGTCACAAACTTGAAGGGCATAATCGAGATTAAACATGCCATTGAAAAGTTCAATGAATCTCAAAAGAATCTAGGAATTTCAATTCATTTAAAACCTAATATTCATTTTCGTTTTTCAGGGTGGAAATTGGTAAATTGTCATTTACCTACCTTCAAATATTTTGCAATTGGATTACGACATCCCTCTTAATAATTGCAGAATATTATGTTGGGTCCTAGCCTTAATATTTCACTTGGGTGTTATATTAAGGACTTAAATCAATTAACTTGAATTTCTCCCGTGTAGATGTCTAGTTTTGACAACTATGGTCTACCTTATCCTTTTGGAAAAGGCTTTCCTTATAAAGATGATATCCCACGAGATGATTGAGGTGAAAGATTAATACCTTCTTCGTGTTGTAGTGGAACTTCTCTTCCTCCACCTCCTCCAATAATTTTCCCTGACCCACGTGTTCGTCGACTTGAAAAGTTCAAGGTCACTCAAACCCTATTGGCAAGCAAACACTAAGATGGAAGGTCTGTGTGTGCACACTTCTTAAAGATGAAGTCACACATTGATAGGCTGGGAATATTGGGTGTGGTGTTCCCGAGGAATTTGGCTGTTGACTTGGTTCTTCAATCACTTCCTAAGTCATCTAGTGAGTTTGTTAAAGACTACTATTTGATAGACTACAATGAGACCCTTATTGATCTTACCTATTTGCTAATTGTTGCTAAATCAGAAATGATTTGGTGCACTAATAATGCAAATTTGATTGGAAGATCTACTTCCCAAACTTCCATGGACATTGACAATGGAAACATTGGAAGTCGAGAAAAGATTTCTCTTCCCAAGGGAAAGGTAAAGGTTAAGTCTGAGATTGTCCTGTGTGCCATTCCAAAAGAATTTGTTTGCTTCTATTTCCTAGAGAAGGGGCATTGGATGCAAAGCTTCCGTATCTACCTGAAGGACCACAAGGATGGTAAAGTCAAAGTGTTTGACTCTGCTTCTGGTAAATCCACTATCTAACTCTATTAAGTTTCTATTTGAAGATTCTTAATACATGATGTGATGAGATCACATTTTGATGTTTTGTAGGATCAAAGAAAAGACAGGAATCTTAAAGGAAAAGCATGTTGAGTCTGATTGTGAAGAGATGGATTTCGATTGCATGGTTCAATGATCGGATTTTTTAGCTGCTACTTAAGATTTATGATAGATTGCTTAAAAATGTGTAGTAACATAGTTTTCGTTGCATTGTAAGGACAAGTGTTTCCGCAATTTTATAAATAAAACAAAATTTGATTTTATCTTATTTTATATTTCCTTACAGTGGCATTTGTGAAAATTGATGTTTGTATGTATCTATTTTTAGCAATATAGATTTGATTCTTTCGTTTGTGGTAGTGTCTAAATTTACCAGATAAGGGAAGATTCTCATCACCAAGTTTCAATTGGATAAAACTTGGAATCATGCGACTTGTATTGTGTGATGAATGAGAACCTTCGTCTTTGGAAAATTTAGACTAATTCCTTGTTCACATGTATATGTGAGTCAAGTCAAGGACTAGGGGATCGGGTACACTTGTTGTGTAATGGTCAGGTCCACCACAAAGAATGATAAAACTATTCGTCGTGATTTACTAAAAGTTTAGTAAATATGGTTATGCTTACAAGATTAAATGTAATTCTAAATCATTGAAAATTTTTCAATGTATAGAAGAACGAATAAGAAGAATCAATTAGGAAGAAAGATAAAAAGTTTCTCCAATCTAGAAGGAAAGGAGAGTACTTGAGTATCGTGTTTTATGATCATCTGAGTGATTATGAAACCATATCACAATTCATCATCTAAGGACACCTTAGTGCACTTGTATGACTAAGAAGAGGAATCGGGGATTGTTGAAATGGTTAAATCAATTAAGGTTATTCATACTTCGTTCCAAAATCAAGTCTTAGAGTCATACTCCAAGATTGTTCTTGAGTGACAAATCTTAAGTAGGTTTATAAGACATTTAGAATTGGTAGTTGTGATGTCTTTAAGACAAAGACCAACTAAGGCCAATTGCATGAAGTGTTTTTCCTTGATAAGAATCCGCACTAACTCTTGAATATTTGTTTGTCAAGGAGTGTTTCTTGACAACAAAATCTTATATGTCAAGAAGTTAGTGGGAGTCTTAAAGATCTTGAAAAGTTCAAGGAACTAATTAAGAATAAACCATTGTTTATCACTAGCACACGACTTGAGGTTCATAACCTATCGTGTTGACATATTCTTGTTTCTGTGCCCATTCCAGTTAAAGTTGACTATTCATATGAGCTATATGAGTTCTCAGTTGTTTGCATAAGGCAATGCACCTTGATCAGTGAAATTTCATTGACCAGTAAGGGTGAGCTGCTAAGCAACTTGGAAAGCATGGTAGACCTTTGTGCTGCCAAGTGGAAAGAAATTAAGATTGAACAAGTTTAGTCCATATGAGATTGAATTTGTCATAGACCTTGTCTTATGATAATGGTTGGAAATGACAGATTCACATGGATAGGAACACATACACCATTAAATCTAAGTGGTAAGGTTTCTCTCCAATTCATGAAAATGATTGTGAGGAAATGCTTTCACTAAGTAGATTTTAAAGAGTTAGCAATTGTGATATTTACATTATCAAATTCGATTATGATTATGGCATCCCTCTTCATAGTTCGAATTGTGAGAAATGGCAAATAGTTTGAACATTCGAAACTTATTGCTGTAAGTTCTGAAATAGTTTAGACATACATTTGGGCTCAATTTTTGATCTAAGCAACAATAAATGGATCAATCAATGAGGTGAAAACGAATTTTGATCCATTGAGACAAAACGATCAAACAATCAAGAACGTAACACAGGATTCAATGAAATTAAGAGAGATCATAGAGAGAGACTCACCAAAAATGCTCCAATTATGACAAATTCTGCCAAACCGAGAATCGTTTCTTCAAAAAATCGTGTTGATCTTCGAAGACCCGCTCTGATACCAATTGATGAGAATTATGGACATTGGTTTGGCTTGCGGAATTAAAGAACATACAATGAACATGGTGATTTCGGTGTTTAAGAGATGCATTCGATTATGTATGGTGTTACAAAAAGGTATCTAGATCTAAATCTACATAAATAACACACACTTACATAGTCAATTTTACATCTGTCAAGAACACCTCTACAAGTGGTATGAACCCACCTTAAATAGAGGTGTTTACATGTCTCTCTCTCACTCTCTATCTCAAGTCACAATGATAATGCACCACATGCAAGTGGGTATATAATAGTCAAACCATTTACAAAGTCATACATGGATAATTTTGTACCCCAAAATTCTCCCCCTCAAAGTTAGGAATGGATCACCCATTTCAAATCTTCCAAAATCGAGCAACTATGCGATCCGAGCCTTAAGCGTGATACATGTAGAGATGAACTTCAAATCTTCAGTTCTTCCATGATTCTTCAATTTGGGTTTAGGATGTGAGACCATATGAATCGAGCATCAACGAATGATCAAGAGCTTCTCAAACTCCAAATAATCACTCTAAATTTGAGCATAAAAACACACCCCAAAAATCTTCAATAAGTGCAAACCCATCTTGAATCGAAATCACTTCCAAATATCCAATCGATTCATTTCATAAACTTCTTTCAAGTTCACGTAATATGAAAAATTCAATATTGTTTCGAATTTCCATATCTAAATTTCTCCCCTTTTTTATAATCGAAATTTGATTATAAAACCATCAAAGAAAGAGAACGTGCTCTATTCGGAATTTTTCATGTCAAAACTCCCCCTTAACATGTGGCATAAACTTTTTTCTTCAATCCAAAAAACCGAAAAAATCTTCAATTTTTAGCTTTGTTCACAGAGCGCCTTTGACAAAAATTTTCAAAAATGGGTAGTAATTATCAATTTCAAAATTCTGCAATGACCCGGTGCGCCCAAAACATCCAAAAATGCGAAACTCTCCCCCTTTTTCGAAATTGGGTAGAAAGCGTCAATTTGAATAAACTGCAAGGGCATGAAATGCAGTCCAATTTCGAAATTGGGTATGAACAACCAAATTTTCGAAACTTCAGGGATTGCTTTTGAAAATTTTGCCTTTTGTCCCAAAATGTCGAAAATATATCCTGATGTCGAATATGGACTAATGCTGCCAAGTTGTCGAAATTTAAGGGACCAATTTCAAAAATTCTCCATTATTTCTTCCAAACTGTCGAAAATTACCCCAAATGTCGAAATTTGTAAAAAGGTGACAAACTTTAGAAACAATAAGGACTAATGTTGAAAATTTATGTGTTTCTTCCTTTTTCCCAATCCGTTACAAAGACAACAAAGTTTTTCTGCCTTCCCATTCGTTACTTGGTAATGAAAATTATCAATTCGTGACTCAGTTGCTTCAAACTTTCGTTAGTCCTGGTATCATCAAAACCTTAGATTCGTTATTTACCTAACCTAAATTTTCGACCATCTATATTCAAAATCTTTGTTCTTTGCTGTTCATTCCAGTCATCGACTTTGATACACAAGAAAATCACACTTTGCTTTTTGTTACAGTGACCCCACAATCCAACAGATCCCAAACTAACGAACTCAAACTTTCAAAATTTCAGACCAAAATCAATAATCGAAAGCACCAACCTTCGCTTTCCATCACTGTATCCAAAAATCAAATACCATCGCATACTTTCGAAATCAGATCCTTGACTCCAACAATTCAAAGTTATGTTTGTCCCACAGTTCTTCCCAAATTCATCAGTTCTTCGCTTTCCATCTAAATGACGTCGACAACCCAAAATTCAACGAACAATAATGCTCAGTAACGAACTTCGAAATCAGACCGTAACCTTCGTTATCCAATCCTTCAACCATTCGATTATCAAACCAATCGATTTACAAATCATGTTCAATAAGCAAGCATTAAGGAACTCACTGTGTTCGAGATCATGTTTATAAATCCAACCAATTTTCGAAATTAAACCTCAAATCAACCTTGATTTCGACATCCATAGCCCAAATACAACTTGTATTTTCCAATTTCAAAATCCAATTCATCAATTCATCGCTTAAATCTTGACTTTGACTTTTTCACATTGTTTGACTTTTCGAATTCAACAAGCAACAAACATGAAATTGACAAATCTAATGTCCAATTTCAGATCAAAAATTGTTCATACAACTGTTCTTACAATGTTCTCCATAAAAATTTGGAAGATCTTGATCATCAAACTCAAAAACTTATTGTCGACTTCTAGACTAAGATTTGAACAAACTCATTTTTAAGATAGAGCACATAATACAAAATCGATTAAAAATGTTATTTTAACAATCAAAACAAGCATCAATAGATTATTCAGAATGGTCGATGAAATTGGAACACGGAACAATAACCACAATGAGAGTCAAGAACGTACAACTCCTTTATGCGTATGATAAAATTCGACCCAATCAGTGAATATTAGAAATTGGATGGAATCACTTCCTGGGCTTAACCACGAAATCAGATCACAAAAACAAAAACAGAAATTGATACAAGATATTTGAATAGATTCAACTTGATGAACACTAAAAGACTTATGGATTAGGGTCAAACATATGAATCAACAATATGGGATCAATTCAATAACATGAACAGTAATGAAGTATTATAATTAGGCTTGAAATTTGGATCATGAACAATAAACGAATATTAATTTTGGGCTCAATTTTTTATCTAAGCAACAATAAATGGATCAATCAATGAAGTGAAAACAAATTTTGATCCATTGGGACAAAACGATCAAACAATCAAGAACGTAATGTAGGATTCAATGAAATTAAGAGAAATCATAGAGAGAGACTCACCAAAAATGCTCCAATTGTGACAAATTTTGCCAAACCGAGAATCGTTTCTTCAAACAATCGTGTTGATCTTCGAAGACCCACTCTGATACCAACTGTGACAAATTTTGCCAAACCGAGAATGGTTTGGCTTGCGGAATTAAAGAACACACAATGAACATGGTGATTTTAAGAGATGCATTCGATTATGTATGGTGTTACTAAAAGGGATCTAGATCTAAATCTACATAAATAACACACACTTACACACTCAATTTTACATCTCTCTAGCACGCCTCTACAAGTGGTATGAACCCACCTTATATAGAGGTGTTTACATGTTTCTCTCTCTCACTCTCTATCTCATGTCACAAGGCTAATGCACCACATGCAAGTGGGTCTACAAAAGTCAAACCATTTACAAAGTTATACATGGATAACTTTGTACCCCAACACAATTAGTCGGTCGTCATAAATCGGAAATTGGGAAACAACACATGAACATAGAGAATGATTTTAATCCATGTCTCAGTTCGTACGATATCTAGAATGGAGGAATATATGATCCCTTATCTAATGGACGCGTCAGAGTTCGACAATGACTTTTAAGAGCTACAATTGCTAGTCGGGTTTTGGAGCCGTACTTGTAGTTATAGTTATTAGACATATCAAAGTGGGAGAATGTTGGAGTAGGTGTCTAAGACTATAACTATAATTGGTATGTACTTGACCTGAGAGTAGCATGGTCCATTTTGGGTTGCATTCACCAAAGCAATTTGATAGGATGAATATTTGAGAAAGAGGTTATTTGTGATTTATTAATATATTATAAGTATAATTTATTAGTTGAGAAATCATATTATTTAATTAGTATTGATCAAGAATTAATTTAGTGATCAAAAGAGACTAATTAAATTCACGGGGACTGATTAACTAAATCAGTGATACTTATAGTTTGGGCTAATGATCCATGTTGATTATGTGGATTAAATCTTTGTGGAGTCCATGAAAATTTAGTCCAAAGGGCTTATCATATGGATTATTGGATTAAAGGCCCAAGGAAGTGGATTAGGGTTTAAAAGTTGAAACTCTTGGAATTCTACACCATAAGTGTAACCCCTAAAACCCTAAAATGGGCACTTGTGCATTCCAAGAAGATGCTAGCCGTTTTTTGGTGGTTAATAGCCTCTCTCTCATTTGTCCTCCTCTTGCTCTTGGTGTTTTGTGAACCATTTGAGGGATCACACTTGAGGTGCTAAGCTCTTGAAAGGCCAAATTCTACATGCTACAACTAAGAGGTATTTTTCTAACTAGTTTTTTATGTTTCAAGTATCAAGTTGTATGCTAGTTACAGGTTTCATGCTTTGGATATTTTTTGTTTCATGTATAACTATAGAAAACTTAGATCCAAAGCATTAGGGTTGTATGTGCACCATAGGGATGTTAGAGTACATAAAACCCAACAACATATTCTTTACCTTAAACTTTTCATAATTACTTATTTTCTCCTCGAATACATTACCACCTTAAGCATCGGAGGAGCGTTAGCTAGACTAACGCCCACCCCTAGCTAACGTTTGCTCTGCAGAACAATGTACAACTAAGGATCTCCATAAGCAATGATCTTGAAACATAAGGATCCTCAAGATTGGAGATCCTAAAACATAAGGATCCTCAAGGTTTAGAAACTCCATTATATTTAGCGGTGTAATCATTAAACAATCATATACACAAGCTAGAGAGTGATCATCTCTCCTATGCTTAAGGGTACTTAATCCCCTCTAAGGTTTAAAGAGATAATTACCTCTTTCACACGAACTAAGGTTTATACACCTCGCTTGGACGCACGCTATCTAACTACGGGATATGGATAAGTTGATCATTTCACGATTTAGTGGCTTGGCAACCCTCTTATCTTTGAACATAAGTTGAGATTATTAAGGTTTATAACATTTTCATGTTATCAAAAATTGGGACCTTACCCCAGAAACTACATAAGGTTTGTAAGATCTTCATGATATCACGCATTGGGAATTTTCCCTAGAGAACAAAATAATCATAACGTCTTCATGTTATCGTAATTAAGGATCTTTCCCATGAATTATATCATAAGTTGGGATCCTCCCCAATATATAACATTAACATGTTATCCATTGAACCTATGGTGTTACACAAGAATTTTGTCAAAGTGTATGGTCTAAGATCCTCACCTTTAAGGATCTTTGTCAATAAGGATCCTCATTATTAAGGATCCTTGCCCTTATGCATCCTCATTGTTAATGATCCTCATCAACCCTCATTGGTAAAGAGCCTTATTATCAACAGTGAGCCAAAATTCTCTCCTAAGTTGAGATTTATCCTCAGTAAATTTCAAGACTTACAAAGCTTAAGAAAAAAACTCGGAGATAATCAGGTTCCATCTATCCTTATTCTCAGAGAACTCTAGATAAATTTTCACGATCTTGAATTTTCCAGGGTCCTAAACTAAAATCATCTTATCATCAACATTCAAGTATGATAGAAATGATTTCCTAAGAAAAATTCTATTTCAGGATTATTCGTAGGAACCAAGTTTTTCAGGATCCTACTTATTTAAGGATCTTAATGTCATAACAGTCACGAGGAGAGATCAGAAGAAAGATATAAGAGGAAAATACTACCTTGTCATTCAAAAAAGGTTAATTGCATATCAACCCAGCCAAAAGGTTAATTGTCTTACATCACTGACAAAAAAAACTACTTAAACTAATTTTTTGCAGGCCTAGACCTTAGCCTGGTCATCATCGGCCGCGTCCTTCTTCTCTACTCTTTCGGTCAGCAACAACACAAAATCCTGATTGGCGATAGCAGGCTTATCGATCACTTTGTCCCACACCTCACGCCATCCATCCACGTCCTAGGAACCTACATTCTCTAGATCCTCCGTCAGCTTAATCTTAGCCCGCAGGATAGCTATCACATCGCTTGTCTTTACATCAGCGATCACCTCCTCGAGATTCGCGAGATGCTCTTCCTCCTTTTTGACTTTATGTTTAATCAACAAATTAACCCAGTGGAGAAGATCCTCATTAGTGGGCAACTATGTCTTCTCCTACTCTTGTAAAACAAACTCGACTTTAATGACACGGACCCTGGGATTGTTGGTAAGATGGATACGTGAGCAGAGACCTAGAAGAAACATAAACATCAACATGAGAAGGAACATGTATGATAAATTAATATAAATAATGCCTATGCACATAATACTTACAGCTTGGGAAAATGAGGATAACTTCCCAAGAGCATCCTCGATGCTGAGGTTCTCTAGGATGAAGTCTACAACCTTAGAAGTATTTCGTTTTTGGGATCCTAAAGCCTTAACTGTAAGGTCTATATTAGATCTCTTGGGAAGAGGAAGCGCAAGAAACATGGAAATCTTGTCCTCAGAATCGTCAGTAGCAGGAGCGAGCTCCTCAAATTTGAACGTTGCATCAAAACAAACAAAATAAGGGAAGTATATTTCAAGATCCTTAAAAGTCTAAATTAAATCCTACCATTTTTAATCCATGTTTTTGGAAGGGAATCCCCTTCAGGAATCGAGTCATGTCTTACAAAGAAGTGTTTTTCCTTCCAAGCGCCGCCATTTTTTTTAAATTTCAGAATGAGGTGGGGTTTTTTTTGTCTTGACTCTTAGTAGGAAACAGGAAGAACCAAAAGTAGAAAGATCATAGATGAGAGCCAAATCAGATGATCCAATGTCCATATTTTTGGATTGATTTAAGCGGTCGATCCAAAATAGGATCCTCCATACCATAGGCATAGTTTGGATATAAGAAATCTGGGTAGTCAGAAAGAAATCGCGAACGATGCCAGTAAAAGGATAGGTTAACCCTAGAGTGAATGGGTATTCAAGAAAATAGACCCACATCGGAGACACAAAATCAGGTTGGACGGTAGCTTCGAAAGGACGGAAAACTATGTCGGAAGAAAAAGTCCCAATAGTTTTCAACAATTCTATATCCTCATCGTCAAAGTAGCAAACCTCATCATAGGTTAAAATTGCTTGATCGCTGAAATCATTCTCGGGAGAGGTAACAATACTACCTCGAGAACAAATAACTTTCTCGGCCATGACGAGAGGGATTGAAGGGACGAAAGTAAACAAGTAGTAAGAAAATTTACCTTCACAATAAGATGATGACAACTGAAGAAAGTAAAGAGGAAGTTACCGAAAATCCACATTTATAGCCAGCAAAAGATAACAGAGATAATTTAACTATTTCTCGATTTTCTCGATAAAGATAAAACCTATCCATTAAGGAATAATTTTAAATTCCTCTTTTAAATTTAATTTAAGTTATTCCTTCAAATTTTTTGAAATTAACTCTTATATTTTCATGAATAACTGGGGGTAATTGTTAGGGCCAGGATCCTCAAATATTCAAGATCCTCAAATATACAGGATCCTCGGTTACCTTAAGATCCCGACTATCACCGTTATTATTTTTAATAACAATTCATAACGGTTATATTTTGTTCATAACTAATACATGTGTAGAAATAGTCAAGGGAAGACCAATTCTCAATGAAGAATCATCTCAAATATGTTAAAGACCCGGAATACTTGGTCAAATAACGTTCGTAAAGCTAGTCATAGAGGATCCCGAAAATATCGAACATCTTATTGGTTGGTTTAGACTATAAATTAACACTTGTTCTCACACACAACACACTGTTTTTTATTTAAAGTTTACTCTACGAAATCATTCACTTGTTCTTACTAAAATATTCTCTGTAATCGTCATTTTACATTAATAAAATCATCAAGGCAGGTGATCATTGTCACCTCCTAAGGTTTTTTGCCGGAGATCCTAGCAAGGATCAAGGGATTTCCTTGTAAACCATTGTGTCACTCTCTTTTATCATTTGTTATTGCACAATTCGAACATCACATCCTCTCACTCGATTTGGTTGATTAGTACTTGTGTAATTTTTTACCAAAACAAGTGTTACTGCCCGAATACTGCTTGCTTTGTAATTTTTGGGACCCATATTGATGTGAGCTTATTAAATGAATATGTTAAGTTACATGCTGCAAAGTTTAGATAATTCTAGAACGATTGATTTGGCCATATTGTGCAACACCCGTCTGAGTCTAACCGTTGTGGGGTTGGGGTCTTTTATTTGAAAGATTATTTAAGTTTTGTTGTATGTAATAGTATTCACGAAGTAGTTAGCTGACATTAGTAGGAGTTCTTCAGCAGCTGATGACAGGGTTAGTTGGGGTTCCTAGGAGAGCCTAGGAAATCCTTTAGTGGGAATGGTGTGTTGTTTAACGGATTTTGTGAATACCTCTTTGAGAATGTGACTTATAAGATTCGGGATGATTCATGAGGAAAGTATGCATAGGTTTGAAGGGTAGTATTGGACCCATACTACCAAAAGCATGGGTTCTGTACTCAAATCAAGAAAGTCATGGAGATTCTAGGAAGCATGTAGGATGAGGAATTCTTCAGGTATGTTCTGATCATTTGTGTGGCTGCTTTTTATTATGGTGATGAGCACTCGCGGAGGATGTTCTGGTTCAGGTGCATGCTCTAGTGTTGAGCCGATTGATGAGAGGATTCACGAGGTGCAGATGGAAGGTTCATCGATGTGACATCCCCAAATTCACGGTCATTTTATAAAATTTATTTATGCTTATTTGAAAATAAAGTATCATTTTTAAAGAATAATATTGCAGAATTTGTTCCCAGCAAACATGATAAATATGTTATCAAAGCATTTCCAAAGAAATGTATTTTTGTTTATATTAAAACATTGGGATGTCATCGTATAAACATACCTTACATTTATTTACACTAGTGATCTATATCTCCTATAATCTCTTAGTGTAATGTAGCTTCGTATCGATACCTGTGATACAAATAAACTGAGTGGGTTAAGTTGGGAAACCTAGTGAGTACATAGGGTTTTCAACCCACAATAATAAAGTTATTATGTTTCATCATCACACAATTAACCCAATTACCCATCCCCATTATATTATTTATTTCTTAAGGATCTGCCCTAAGAATTATCTATCATTCACTAATTCATTCCTAAGAATTATCCTAAGGAATAGGCATGAAGTCCATCGTTGCCTATGGCACAGCTGCAAATGTTATCTATTAGGCACATCTGCCAATATTATCATTTAGGGGCAGCTGCCAGGATTATGATGTTCTCTATTAGGCGCAACTGCCGATATTATAATTTAGGCGCAACTGCTAGGATTATGGTGTTCTCTATTAAGCTCAGCTGCCAATATTATCCTTTTGGCGCAATTGTCAAGATTGTGATGTTCTCAATTAGGCTCAGCTGCCGATACTATTCTTTAGGCACAACTACTAGGATGTTTAGAGTACATTGTAGTTTAAAAACATCTAGAAGTTATGGAGCAGCTACCAATATTCATCTATATCATCTTTCACCCCTCATCATTCATCTACCCATGTTCTACCCAACATATTCGTAGATATAAAATATATATACAATTTAAATCATTTAAAACATGTATAAATCGTTCATCCAACATAGATATCAGGAACACAAATAACATGCACACATAGCACGTAATTTATATTAAATACTTCATATCTATGTGTAAGACGAAAGTAACTATGCACTCACTTGTTAAAGTGATGATTCCAAACTCGGACAGTGCTTCGCTTATAACAATTCAATTTTCCTTCGACGAAACTAGCATCATTACCACTAGAGTTTTGTCTAATATTTAGCGATTATTTACGAGGGATATTGTTTTATAAGTGTTAAATAATACCTTTTAACCACTGTGTACAAACAGGGGCCAGGCATGAAGAACCGGAGGGCAGGACCATTTGGCATTATAGCACTTCTGAAATCCAACAACCGGCCCTTCAAACCAGATTCCTCATACCACGAGTAGTTAAAAGATATTATAATAACAGTTTTTATATTATATTTTATAATATATATTGTTTATAATTTCATAATAATAATAATAAACTTAAACATAAGCTATACTTAGAGTAGGGTAAACATATCTCACTTATCGGGGGTTTGGCTAGGAATCGGGCTCTGCGAAGGCAGAACTTCCGAGCCAAAAAGCTCTTCTTTTCAGAGCCTTCTGGCGTTCTGGGGCTTTCCTCTAGCAATTAGGAGTTACTAGGGCTTTGGGAGAGGTTTAGAGAGAAGTTAGAGAGAGAGAAGGGTTAAGGCGTGAGGAAAATAGGGTGCTCTCGCATCCTTATTATAGGCTGGAAAATGGCTCAACTCGTCAAGTTTGAGCCTCCAAATCATCTATTTGGTGCCACATGTCACCATCTGGTGGCAAGGCGTGGGGAGAAAGCAATGGTCTAGATTAAGCCACGTCACCCCTGTCGCAGCAGCACCCTTCCGACTTCTAAAATCCGAAACTTTTGCATATGAGCTCCATTTTTTATATGCTTTATATCCACGCATAGGTATTGAAAAGATCTACAACTCTCCTTTTCACTGCATCAGCTAACTATCAACCGATTTTAAATTTAATAGTATGAGAAGATTACATTGTTAACGACCGTGTAAAATTCATCACTTCTACATACAGACTCCGTTTTTTATTGTCTTTTTATCGTTGAGCTCCTATTAATCAGATCTTCAATTCTCATTTAGGTTACGTCGGCTAAAAATCGATCGATCTAAAATTCAAATTTCGGGTTGTGCACTACTATGCTAAATCTTAGAAATATCAAAATTTCCTCATACGAAGTCAGATTTTGACGTTCTTTTTATGCACGTTCTCGGTTTAACGTATTCTACAACTTTCTTTTAGATCTCTAAGGCTAAAAAGTAATTTATCAAAATTTCACTTTTTACGTTACTTGGTGTCGTGTCAGTTTTGCCGTAAAACTTCGTCGTGCATAACCTCTTTGTTATAACTCGAATTTCGGTGTTCTTTATATGTACAAAACCCTTGTGACATATACTATAACTTGGTTAAGATTATTTACTCTAAATAATCTTCCATCAAAATGTCATTTTGGCGCTTATTGTCTCTAAATTGACTAGCACGAATCTGCGGGCGTTACAATCGCCAAGATTGCACACTGGAGGTAGAATTATGTAATCTTTGCCGTCAACATGGTCATATTAGGGAAAATCTCCCATGTTTGATGACTGGGGCGGCTTAAATTCCATCATCTGCGGTTTTTCAGGAGACATAGTCAGGACCTCAAGACCCCGCTGGTATGTATCGTATTCATTTCCCTCATGCACTTATTATTTATGCCCATGATCATGTGATTGTGTGTGTGAGATGTTATGTTTATTTTAGTTAAGTTTCTACCTAAGGATCGTAGTTTCTTTATGTATGTCTGGTTATTATTATTTGAGGGTTTGTCATATGCCATCTTGCATGTCGAGAATCGTGTTTGAAGGGTATGTGGTTAAACCGACTGTAGGCTTAATTTAGAGAGGCAATGGTCAGTGATGGCGTGAGATATAGGTGGGAGTAAAATGAGTGTTCTGCTTGGAGGACCAGCAGCCTGATTGATTTGTATGGTTTCAGAGCAATGGGTCGAAGGAAATTGCAGTGTAAGCTATTTTGATCTTTGGATTTGAGATGGTTGAGAATTTTCATGGTTGAGAGGTATAAGGGATTGAGTGTAGGGTGAGTTGTTGTCGGACTCAAGCTTTCTGGGATATGCATGTGGTTCTCGCATCAGAAGCTTCTAGGAAAGGACCTTGTTGTAGTCAGTTTTCCCTTCTGGGATAAGGAAGATAGAGTTAATAGGTACTTGTGTCGCTGAGGTTGGATGTCATTTGAGGGGTTGGTTAGCTCGTTGAATCGATTTCTATTGTTAGTTGGATAAAGGGCTGATGTGATCTATTAACTTCCATGCGTGGTTGATGCATGTTTGCCTGGGTTTTGCCCAGTAGCAAGTGATTTTTTGGATTGGTGACCTATCTGTTCTGATAGTGGGTTTATTCATTCTTTGTCATCAGTTGAGGTTGTTCAAGGATTTGGAATTGTATCAAGGGAAGATGCTTTAGGTGAGGCAATGTTTTTTTCGGCGTGAGTGGCGAAATGTTTAGCCCATTTTGGGGTGTGTGTACCCCAGTTCGTGTGTTCATGGAATCTTAGTTCTTTTGAGATCAGGATGGTGGTGGTTATGTAATTTGGAGGGTGAAATGGCTTGGAAACCGAATGGTTATAAGGATGGTAGAGTGTAGTTGAATCCAAGTGGGGGAGAATCGTTTGGATTAGTGGGAATCAATGTGGAAATTCATATTCTAAGATAAGTGGAGAACCATTTCTGGTATTGGTATGAGTCAAGGGATATGCAAGGAAAAAGGATCATATGTCAACTATAATCAGGGAGGCGAAAGCTGAGAATTCAGGTTATCTCATCCGAAGACATGGAGCATCGGTAGTGGGGCATTAGGAGTTCATGATTAGACTCAGGTTGAGAGTTGTGTTAGGACTTCTATGCATGTTCTTGTCAGATGAATGCTTTAGGGTTCGAAACACGACCTGAGCACCTGTTAGGGTTTCAGTCCATGTTGATTTTGGCTCGGTGTTCCTGTGAAAAGTTGGCAAGGCCATGGGTTGGACCCATGGTAGTTGTGGAAGTGTTGTATGACTGTAGGGTAGCCATATCATTCACTAGGTCGGTAGGCAATTATGGAAGTGTTGTAAGATTACGGGGTAGTCATAGCATCCACTAGGTTGGTAGGCGGTTTTGGTAGTATTGTAAGTCTATGACTTGTCTTGTAGCATTCACTGGGGGGTTGATCCGATGCAAAAAAAAGTTTATAATACTGTGAGGGGATCACAACCTTCATTCAGGATGAGTCGAGATTGTTGTTGTTATTGTTATTTAGCTGCTCTGTGTTCAACCAGGAGGACTGTTAGAGTTGTATCGGTGTTTAGACAAGTATAACTCCCAATTGAGTGTGAGGCCCGTTCGTCTAAGCTAGCTTGGGTGATACCCGTGGGAAAGGAGCTTGGATGAGACCCGTAGGTGAGGCCCGTTTGGTTATGCTAGCTGGGGTGAGACCCGTGGGCGAGTCCCGATTAGTTATTCTATTTTGGTTGAGCAGACATTTTGGAAATTTAAAGTTATGCTTAGGGCATGTGGTGTTGGTGGTAAGTCCCCATGATAGTGATGGAATGTTGAAAAGATAAGGGTGATCTATGATCTTAAAGTTCAACACGAGGGTGGGACCCGGTAGTGTCTGTCATGGTTGGGGCGTTAAAGTTTGGAGTAGGGAAACCCATTGATCAGTGGATTGGATCAATGTGGAAGATAGGATAGGGTAGACTTTATCGGTTAGACTATTGGGCAGAGTCTTTTTCGACGACCATGCATGAGATTGTCAGTCTCAACAAACAGGTAAAGATTCTACATCCCAATTTATCAGAAAGTCAACATGGAATCAGGGGATCTCGGTTAGATCAAATATACTATTTTTTTGGTTATCAGAATGTGAGTTATGTATTGGTTTCGCACCAACGGTTGAGACTTGTGGTGATAGTCGCCTTTGTTTAAGGTTCAAGATTTTCGGCATCAGTGAGTGGTCAAGGATTCTGTTTTTCCAGTTATCAACAAGATAATTCTGGGTTGGAGAGATTCATTTTACTTCGGGATGCAAAGTTAAGTTATTATGTTGGAGGGTTCTATATGCCTGAGAGTCATGCATGGTATAGGTTTTTCAGTTTTTGGGCAGAGTAGTTGGATATTCTTTTGATGGTTGAGTGCGGAGTGGTAAGGTTCGTTGTTCGTTAGGGTATGTGATCTCCGCTAAGATTGGGATTAATATTAGTGTTAGAAGGTGGTTGTGTGTATGAGATAACTTCTAAGTCCTAATTGGAGTTCCGGAAGTTCTGGCGGGGTCCTCTGGTGTGTCAGAGTAAGTTGTAACCAATGATTTTGAGGATGAAATCTAATTTTGAGGGAGAGTTGTAACACTCTTTTTCCAGAATGGATCAGTTTAGGGCATTAAGGAGTCAAAATATTGGTTTTTGGAGAGAATATGTTTCGGGATTATGGTCACGACGTGAGGAAGGCTGGAGCCTAAGCCCATGATCTTTTAGGGTTTCCTTCATGTTTAAACACCATAAACTCGATTTTAGGGTTCATTATCAACCTCCATAACCCTCAAACCTCATAAAACACTAACCCTAATACCTCTTAGTGGTTCTTGGCTCATTTTGGTGCTTTTGGCAGCTAGAAGAAGAAGAAGAAGAAGAAGGTGTCCTAGTGTGGTGATTCGGCAACAAAACCTCATCATCATCCTATTTTGCACTTTATGGACCTTTAAAAGTGTCCAAGATTCAAACTCTATGCTTCTAGGTTGCTAGATCTAAGTCCGTGTCCCTTTATCTTCAAGTTTGAGCAAATTAAAGGGATAAGATTCCATAAATTTGGCAACTTTATGGATCGTTGAAGCCTTTGAATGTTATTTGGTTCAGATCTGGAATTTGGTTGTGAATTAGGAACCTTGCATTAGGTTTGGGTCATTTTCTTGGCCTTTGACCTAGATTGGATAGAGGACATGCATGGAGCATGCATGTCCATAAATTTATAGTTTTTATGAACCTTTGGAATCCGTTAAGGCTTTCTAGAATATGGGAGTGGAAGACTTAATGGATTAAGGACTAAAATCATTAAGTGGTTGTCTCAGCCTGTGGTCACGACGTGATAATGAGGATGTCACGACATGTCCGAGGAGGATTTCATGACTATACTATCTTGTTATGATCACGATGTGACCAAGGAAGGTTGACGTAGTGATGCTTGCTGAGTGGGTTGTCTATGACCGAGTTGGAGCGTGACGAGTTGGAATCAGGGTTGAGTGTGTTCCGACAACATGATCAAGGGTTGGTTATGACATAAGGATCAATGGTTGATATTGTTGGTTGTTGACTTAGACTTTGATCATTGACTTGTTGACCTAGGTTGACATTAGGTCATTATTGCTAGTTTTAGTGTGTAGACTAAGGTTGGACCTTGTATGTTTTGATATGAGTGTGGGAGCATCTGTTTTGGAGCATTGGGTTGTAGTTTAGCTGATTTCGTGAGACAGGTGAGCCTTCTCACTACACTTTGTAGGATGATAGTTGTCGTTGAGACTCTTGCATTGTCATGTTGAGCGGGGCCTATTTGTATGTTGGGATGGGGCCATTGTATGTTGGGTTGGTCCCATTTGTATGTTGGTTCGGGCCTGTTGGTATGTTGGGTTGGGCCTGTATGTATGTTGGGTTAGGCCCATTTGTATGTGTGTGAGGCCCGTTATGTGGGCGGGGCCCGATGTTATGTATGGTATGTGGTATTTTAGGGAACTCACAAAGCTTTATGCTTACGATTTATGGTTTAAACATTTTCAGGTACTTTCAGTTCCAGAGGGAAGGGCTCGGCTTGACTACACAACATCCCCTGATGGCTTTTTCTAACTGATTATTAATGTTTACTCTGAAGTTTAAAAAGATACATTTTACTCTAATTGGTTTTGGAATAAATGTTTGTATGGATTCAATGATTTAAAAATGAAAATTTTACTACCATTTTTAGGACGTTACATAAACCTGGTCAGGATGTTGCCTTTTGATGAAGGATATCACTTCCTTTACTCTAACTTGGACAAAGGATTCGAATTCTATAGAATTTTTCAAAGGCGTATCACGTCATAGAAAGACGCATCTCACCCTTTGGCTAAACAACCAAAAAAATGTCTTAATCCATTAAGTCAAAAGTTCAAACTTTTCTATATGAATCTCCTTAGTGTCTTACTAGCTAAAGTTCCCAACTTTATCCATTAGGATGCTCTAAACAAGAAAGATCTCAAACCCTGGTTCATAAAGCGCCCAAAAATGCATTTATCTTCATGCATGGAGAAAGTAGAGCTCTTGCATGCACTCTTTACTCCACCAAATGATCAGATATGGACTCCATACAACAAGCCTGAAAGGGACCAAAACTCATAAAAATGGATCAAAAACACCACCAACTCATAGATATATTGATGAAATGTAATAAATCTTGGATTTAGTGACTTAAAAAGGTCCAGACGTAGTTAAAAGGCTGATTACTTTAGATGCTAAGCTTCTTAGACCAATCTTTCAGCACCACCTTCTAATGGCTATGGAAAAGATAACCTTGATAGAGAGCCAACGTTCAATATTGGAGGGTGATTTTGAACAATGCATTAAAGATAATGAGGTGTTGCGTGCCCAAGTTCACGAAAGGTTACATTAGGTGTATTTGGTGACTAGGAGGGATGTCCGATTTTGCTTTTTTGGTCAGTAAGATTTTTACTTAGGAGTAGCTTGCATGTGTAACCAGCATGTGCTGCCAACATATTTTTGATGTGTTTTATTGTATCCTGACTCATCTATGTTCTTGTTGATTATGTATAAACGTCTTTTGTAAATGATCTTTTTTCTTACTTTCATGATTTTCTTGTTTTGGTGTTATTGACTGCTATTGCTAATGACATTTCTTTCATCTAATAATTTCTTCCTAATAGGCTATATTAATAGAGGCTAAAAAGCTACCCTTCTCTACTCAAATTTAGAGTTCTGAGATTTTTTTCTTGGTCCAAATTTGGATAGAAAGGGTATAATGTTTTTCTATATAACCAATCCTTGAAACCCATGATGTCTTAGGTATACACAAACTTGAACATAGGTTTCAAATTTTCTAAACCTAGAGAATACTTTGGTATTCTAGCATTTACTATTGAATTGATGGAGAAACTTCTCATGTTTTGTAATTTCGTTTCATTCCATAATTTCTTTCTTCCATATCTTATTACACTTTCACTTTAACACTTATGATTCATGTAAAGACAACTTGGGTTTATGGTTTTAGAACATTCTGCGTTTATGATCTAGAATCATTATCACCATTATTTTAGTGAAAACCTCAAACCTGTAGCTAAACGAATTGACAGTGAAATTATCAAAATCTAGTATGATACTTTCATGAATTGACGAAGAAGAGAACTATGCTACAATTGTACCACCTTCATTAGATAGTTTGTTTCGACCATATCACCATCACGTTTTCATCTAAAACTCTTATGTTTAAGAAAAAACCCAGTGTGGAATTATGGTTTTAGAAAAGTTTATTGTTAATGATCATAAATCATTGTCACCATGATTTATGTGAGACGCCTATCAATAGCAATTTCTTTCTAAATTTCTCTCACATATTCAAAAAAAATGCACTTAAAATCCTTGAGGTTTCAAGTAAAACCAACTTGAACTAAGATTTTACTAAATCTGTGTTTATGATTCCAATTATTGTTACCATAATTGTGATGAAATACCACCAACCTTTCCTTGTTATGGTTACGAAAGAAATATCAACTTTCTTCATCAGTTTCAAAGATACTTTTTATAATCAAAGTATATATTTTATATGTATCTACCAACTTATAATTAGTTTTACTGTATCGTGTGTGTACTATGTATAATTTTTTACTTATTGTATAAATTATATACCTACAACAGTTTAAGCAATCTGAGTATAAGTTTTCGTGATACGTATACATAACATTAGTACTTACATATCGAATAAGTAAAATGGTCTAAAGTGTAATAGGTGCTACATGAGAATATAAACGTTGCTATATGACGTTCAAGACTTCTGCTTGGTGCTAAAATAGGGTGTGCCATGTTTAATCCTCTGGATGCTTCATCGACGTTAGAAACAATGCAAACGACCCAGACAATTCGTCACCCAATGCATTTCGTCTAACCATGGGTTGTAGTTAGAAACCACGGGTAAGAGTGTCAATCCATATAGATCTAGACACAACTTCCTCGCTCACATAGGATTAACGGTTATAGGGCAGAGGATTTCACTAAGTTTTCAATCTTAGTTGATGAATTTCATATCTCATGTAGATTTTTAACGGTTCCAATAATGAAAGAATACGTGTGCCTAAAACCTTAAGTTATTAGATTGTGCATATAGTTTTAACTATTGTATATAGAGCAATACCCTGTTTTAACCAACATAAAACCAACAATACCAATTATACGAATGAGCCTCAATAGTTGTATACTAATGTTAAACCATCTGTCTAGCGGTTATAATTATAAAATTATTAATAACCTCTATTGTTCCTTATAAAAAACTATATGTCATTTTTATAAAAGCATTGAGTATATATTTTATAACGAGCATATATTTTCCCTGGATAATATTAAAATGGTTTATAAGTGGCGTAGTAAACTCATTCTCAAAGCTCGCTTTAGTTTACAATAACTTCTGTCTAAAAGCGGTTAGAAACTCAGGATGATCGGTATCAAGGGGTGGGGAATCTCGAGAAAGTAGAGAGGAATCGTGTTGTTTATATGAAAAATAACTTGGTTTACGAGACTATTTATACGGCGAAATCTGCGACTCGCCACGTCGTAGTGTTTTGGATATGCCCGGATCTGCCACGTGTTGCGTTCTCTTCATGCCACGTGTTAAGTCTGCTAAGAGTTGTCCTCATGACTCGCACGTTGTGGATATAAGTTTGCCACATTATGGTGATTTCGTTATGAGGTGGTTAAGAGCATTCCCGACTTTCCATGGGGCGCGCTCTCAGGCCACCACGTTATCATTTTATTAGGTATTTTCCAAATCTTCGAAAAATCATATATTTCACATACAAGCTCCATTTTTGACATTCTTTATATCCACACGTAGGTATTTCCGAGTACTACAACTTCCCTTTAGATCCCAAAAACTATTTCTCAATCTATTTTAAATTCATATTTTTATAGAGACTACACTGTTAAAATTCGTATGAAAGTCATAACTCCTTCATACGGACTTCGTTCTCGACTAATTTTATATCGACGGATTCGTATTTACAAGATATTCAACTCTCTTTTACATTGTTTTGGTTAACAAGTAATCAATCTTTTTCGATTTTTGTGTCGCACACTGTTGTACTATGTCAACATGAAACTTAAAAAAATCATAACTTCTTCATACGAAGTCAGATTTAAGCGTTTTTTTATATTTCTGAAATCGTGTTGATGTGTACTTTTGGATTATGCTTTTATATATACAAAATAATACAAAGTTTTATATTTTCATTAAAATTTGTTAAGTATTACGAATTAAGCCTATTACATATGATGTTTGTCAGGTTCACATGTGACGATTGTTGGCTTAATTTTACTATTTTTACAAATAGGAGAACTTACTCTTTGTGAGTTTGTATATAATAATATAAAGACCCAAAAATCATTTTTTTAACAATGATAGTTATTTGTTACTCGAATATGAATTCCAGTAAAGTTATTTGATTTTGAGTGCATGAATTGAAATAAATTAAATAAAAAAAGATATTATTTAATATCTAAAGAATTAATCAATACATTTAGGTTATGTAATTTAATTAATTAGTTTTGTGGGTAAATAAAGAAAATATAATTCGTTATAAGGGTTTAAACAATGTTGAAGGGATTATTTGGCATTAAAAGAAACTTAATATGTCATGCTAACTAGGGTTAGGGTAGAATTAGAACAAGGATGGAAGGTTGGGGACTTAGTTGCAAAATCGATCATAACCCCCACAACATAGAAATCGACGGGTTGTTGAGGGTTTGTTTCTTTCCTTTAGCTTGCTACATACGCATCATGAGTTACCCCCGTCGTGTTCTTGGGCTATTATTACATCGACGAACACAAAAAAAGGAATGAAACGAGCGTCAGTGATAGTTCAAGGAGGGATACAAGTGAGAGAGATGAAAAAGATTGGTGGTGTGGCAGCCAACTTTTTTGTAAAATCTTTTTTGGGATCATTCTGTGATTCAGAGCCGTGCGCCGGAAGTTGATTGTGTAAAGGCATTGGGCCTTAAGGAGGCGATGTTTTGACCTATTAGAAGGAGGTAACGATGGTTATGAGATCTAAACCCTTGAATTGTGTTTTGGAATATAAGGGTAAAACGGGAAAAGTCATAGGCCGAGTTCTTGCATTAAATATGGATTTTTGTTCGAGAAGTTTTTAGTCAAATATATTTAGATAATATTATAGAGCTCTTCAATACCTTTCTATGAATATAAAGAACGTCAAAAATGGAGTTGGAACGAAGAAGTTATGACCGTTTGAAGTTAGGATGATTTTTGGGCCAACCACATACGTTGGGCGTAAATTGAGTACGTTGGGCATATTGAGTATGCATAAGTATGATGCGCATAAATTTAGTATGTTGGGCGTACGCGACCAGTGCCCAAACCCTATTTTCTTGGTTTGAGGCCTATTTAAGCTCCTTAACTCCCCTAAACCCATTCCATTCTCAGCCTCCACCTCTCCAACACCCTCTCTTGTAACCCTAACATTAGATTAAGCCTTGCGACCAAAAAGAATGTGTTTTTAAGTGTCTTGGAGTGTTCTTGGTTCACCTTGGAGAAGAAGTAACTCATTGAAGAAGTGTTGGTTGCATTGGATCTTGTAGATCCAGACTATGTTCACATTGATCTTTCTTATGGAGGTATAAAGTTTGAATCTTGATGACGAAATTGTTAGATCTAGCTAGTTTTTTGTGTCACGAGATTTTGTTCACTTTATGTTCATAAAATTTAGATGTTGAAAGTTTGTGACGTTTTTATGGATAAAGTGGGAAACTTTATCCATCTAAATATCATTTTGATTCAGATCTGAAGGTTGGAGACTTGTACTTAATGGATTAAGTTGAAAAAGATGCACTTTCAAGTCCCTTTGAGACTTAAATACTAGATCTTGTTTGTTGGGACCATTCTAATGGATAAAGTTGGAAACTTTATCCATTATGGAACCATTATGAACCATAAAAATGTGATCTTGGCCCTTCTATCCCTTCCATATAAGAGTTGTGATGTCTTATTGGGTTAAGAACTTAAGGTTTTGGACATTAAGCACTTTATAACCATGAAAAGTTGTAAAGTTGGAAACTTTACGACTTAGGACATCATTTTGGGCTTGGATCTGAGTTTTGGATGTAATGGATTAATGGAATAAGCTCTTAATGGAGTTTTGGGACTGGGTTGCGTACGTTGGGCGTACCTTGTGGTAGGCTACACATACGCGGTCAACACCTTGCTTTTGGTCAACATTAGACTACGTTGGACGTACTCTCTTGGTACGCATGGCGTACTCTGCTGGGAAGGAATATTGACTTTTGGAACTTGACCGTTGACATTGACTTTGACCAGGGATGACCAAGTTTAACCTTAGGTCATTTTGGGTAATTTGATTTATAGTTTGATATTTGGGTTCCTGTTAATTGTATAAGAGACCGGTAGAGATATCTTTTAGAGTAGTGATCGGTGCAACTATTCTTTCAGACTGTGAGGTGAGTTTTCTCACTGTATCTGTGGTTCGAAGAGACTAATGCCGACCCATTACTTGTTATGTTTAATTTTAGTTGTCTTTGTGATACTTGTCTGGAAGACCCTGGGGGTAGCCCGTTGCATTTGTATGAAAGACCATGGGGGTTGCCCATGACACTTGGATGTCAGACCATGGGGGCAGCCCATGGCATTTTAAGGAAAGACCATGGGGGTAGCCCGTGGAACTTAAAAGTCAGACCATTGGGGTAGCCCATGGCATTTTAGGGAAAAGACCATGGGGGTAGCCCATGGCAAATGTATGTATGGTATGTGGTATTTTGAGGAACTCACTAAGCTTTGTGCTTATGGTTTTCAGTTTATGTTTTGATGTACATCTGGTACTAAGGATAAGGGCCCGACATGATAGCACATCATCCCCCAGAGTTTTCTGCATTAGAAATTAATGATATTACTCTGATGTTTAAATGATATATTCAATTTGATCGGTTTTGGAACAACTTGTTTGTATGATTTATTGCTTTCAAAATGAAAAAAATTACCTTGGATTTTTGGGACGTTACAAGTTGGTATCAGAGTCTTGGTTTGAGGGATTTGGGCACACTCTTGGGTATGTCTAAACTCAAATCGAGCAATTCGTAATCTTTTGAAAGAAAATAAGTTTCTTAAAAGATTTTTATAAGGAAAATATGTTCCTGAAAAAAAAATTATAAAGAAAAAGGGGTGTGATGCGTCCAATCAGCCGAGCTCAAGTAAGTGATTCCCAGAATACCCATACCTGTTGATATTGTATATGATATGAATGTTCACATGCTAGGATAAGGCTAGGGATACTTTCAGGAATTGCCTGATAGATCGACATGATTGTGATGCCTTGTAGCTTAGAAAGCACTGATTGCTATGATAGGGAATATGTATTGGTAACAGTAGTTGTTAAGTATATGCTTTAAAAATTGTATATGGTTAGGATCATATAGCCCTAGAATGAGTGATTTGGCCTTATTTCCTGTTCCTTGTCTATTTGACCCTAGATTGTGTATAATTTGCATGCATAAGGCAACCGAAAGTGAGAGTAGAAGTTCCTAGCATGGTAGTAGCAAGTGAGTGTAGGATACCCTTTGTTTGTTTTAGGGCTTAGAGTGTTACTGAACGAATGGTGCTTGCTTTTGTGCTTTGTGGAACTCTTAGTTATGTGAGTTATCTATTAAGTGAATATGTTAGGCCACATGTTGCAAAGGTTAAATAATCTCAGAGTGATGGGTTTGACTCTATTGCGCAACTCTTGTCTGAGTCAAACCGTTGTATGGTTGAGTCTTCTAATCAAAGGATTATCAAAGCTTTGTTGCATGTGATTGTATTCATGAAGTGGTAATATGACATTATTGGGAGTTTTTCAGAAGCTGATGGCAGGGTGAGGCTGGGAACCTAGGAGGGCCTAGTAAGTGATTTAGCAGCTTAGGTTGTGTTGTTTATTAGGTACTTGGATTACTAATTTGAGAAGGTGACTTGGAGGATTTGGGATAACTCTTGAGGAAAGTATAGGTAGGTGTGGAAGATAGTATTGGCCCCGTACTACTGAAAGCATAAGATCCATACTCGAACGAGGGGAGTAACATAGAATCTAGGAAGCCTGTGGGAAGAAGATTCTTTGATATGTTCCAATTATTTTATGGTTGCTATTTAGTATGGTGATGAACACTTGTGGAGGAGGTTCATGCTCTAGTTTAGGCTCAGGTGCTTGCATTGAACTAATGGATGAGCAGACGTGGGACTTCATCTCGTCGGAGATCACCCGTAACATTTTGGAGCAAACTCTTATGAACTTTGGTTTTGTCAAGGAAGGGATTATGGAGATTTTGGATGAGCGTGTGGGCACGTTACGCATGGAGATTTTGGCTACTGTGGGGGGTCGCACTCTTTCCTTCTGCAAGTTTCGTTCTTGTGGAGCTCCCAAGTTCTTTGGGAAGGAACCCATTTCTAGTAGGAGGTGGTTAGCAGACATGGTAAATGCTTTTTGGTCGAGCATCTACCCCGAGTGCTCGAAGGTTTGATTGTTTCTTGTCTTTTGAAAGTTAGAGCCCGTGATTGGTGGGAGGAGGTGGACATCGCTTTAGGCGGCGATGCCATTGAGATGATGACTCCGGAGGAATTTGTGACCCGGTTTAGGGTAGAGTTTGCACCAACTCTCAATATGTAGCAGTTGATGAGGGAGTTTCAGGACCTTCGCCAAACGACTGAGACAGTGGCAGAGATCACTGCCAAGTTTAGGGAGTGGGCTCTTTTGGTTTCGCAGTATGCCACAAACAAGGAGATGAAGAAGATAAGGTACCCTTATATGTTGCGAGATGGTATAAGGGAGTTTGTCAGCTTTTCAGCTTGTCAGACTTTGGAGGACATAATAGCTAGAGCCTAAGAGCGGAATATTGATTTGGAGCACCTAGGGAAGAGGAAACCAAAGCAGGTGCAGACAATTAGGGTCTTGAAAATACGCCCAAGACTTTTGATCAGCGAGTGAGAGACCAGCAGGGCCGAGGTCAGTGCAGCATGTGTGGGAAGCAGCACAATTGAGTTTGTCAATTAAGGGGTTTGAGTTGCTATAAATGTGGAAGGATTGGGCAGGTCAACAGAGATTGTCCCCGATGGACGAATCTGTTATGTTTCCATTACAACCAGGTGTGCCCTGAGAAGGCCGGCGGCCTGATGTTGTGGGGTAGAGTAGTGTGTGTACCTACTTTAGTAACTTTAAGGATCACTGATGGTAGAAAGGGCAGAGTGGGTGATCCCGTGGTGAGGAGCTGAGCGTTGTAGTCTTGGGCTGAGGAGGTCAGAGTTCCACCGGTCGATGTCGCAGATATTTTATTTTGAGAATCTTCATATGCTATTTTGCATACCGAGAGTCGTGATTTGAAGATATTAAGGTGAGCTGGTTTTGGATGTCGATGTGGGAGGCATTGACCACCGTTAAAGCAAGCTTTAAGTGAGAGATGACCAACAGCCAGTTCGATTTGCGTGGTATCATCAGGGAACTCAAGGAATCCACAATTTGGGCATGTTGGGTTTTATTGCAGGAATTATAGGGGTCGTTCGGGAATACGAGGCAATGAGGAACTGGTTTGATTGTGGGTGTAAGATTGGTAATTGTCAAGTTCATACCTTCGAAATGTGGTCAGTTGCTGGCCCGCATGGGAATTACTCTAGTGCAAGTAGGTCATTGAATTAGTTGGGTACCCATTTCGATATTTGAGACTTTGTTCTTTGTCATCTGATAAAGTTGGCAAGGACTTATAGTGGACTCAGTGGAAATTGCTCAGGAATATTGAGCTCGTTGAGATTTCGGGGGGTATTCATTTAATTTTGGCAGGTGTGTGTTCGCTAGGAATGGCTAGTAATGGAACGCTAGTACTTGTGGGTTCAGGTTGTCGACAACTTCGAGTAGTTAGTTTGCGAGATAGATTGGAAATCTATCAATTTTGTGATGGGAAGAGCGCAGTTGAATCTAAGTAGGGGAGAATCGCTTGGACTAAGGCATCACACAAGGAATGAGATTTTGGGTTAACTTGCGCATTAGTGGTGGCGCATGGAGGTTATGTGTTTAGTTTCAGGTTGAGGGATTGTGTTAGAGCATCTTTGCATGTTCTTGTCTGATGAAGGCTATGGGGTTCGAAGCATATAACCTAAACACCTTATTGGGGTATATCCGAATGAGGTTTCGACTCATGATGATTATGGTTGGTATGGTAGATGCACGGTAAGACCATAGGTTTGGTCCATGTAAATGTGGAAGTGGTGTAAGACTGTGGGGTGGCCGTAGCATTCACTAGGTTGGCAGGTAGTGATAGAAGTGTTGTAAGACTGTGGGGTGGCCGTAGCATTCACTAGGTTGGCAGGTAGTGATAGAAGTGTTGTAAGATTGCAGGGTGGTCGTATCATTCACTAGGTTATCAGGTAGTCATAGAAGTGTTGTAAGACGGTGGGGTGGCCATAGCATTCACTAGGTTGGCAGGTAGTGATAGAAGTGTTGTAAGACTGTGGGGTAGCCGTAGTATTCCCTAGGATGGTAGGTAGTAATAGAGGTGTTGTGAGACTGTGGGAAGGCCATAACATTTGTGGAATCAAGGAAGGATGTGGGTTGTATGGGGTCGGTCGTGATGTAAGACTATAGTTGGATGTGTAGCATTCATTTAGAGAAAAGTAAGTTACATTACATCGGTGTGATGGTTGGTTATGATAGCCCTATTTAGAGAAGGAGGGATATTGAAGCCTTATATACAAGTAGGTTAGAGTAGCTTGTCCATAAAGACTCTTGAATAGAGTCTCGTGGTATAGTCATTTGAAAGGATGTCGATTTCAGCGATCGGTCGGGAATCCGATGCTTCAGATCATTGATAGATCAGCTCGGAGCTCAAAAGATCTTTGATAGATTAAAAATGCGAATGTGGGTCAGCAAGATAATTTAGGTTCGTAAGGATTTTGTTCGGATCAGATTGCGAAGTGGAGGCATATTGGTTGTGTTTTCGAATGGTTTGGTATGTCAAGAAGTCAGATAAGGTATTGGATTCCTGGTTTAGAGTTGAGTAGTAATGGTTGTCCTTTATTGGTTAAGGTTAACGGGAGCAAGGATTCATCCATCGTCAATACGTGAGTTCTGATAAGGATGGGTTTATTATTGTAAGGCCATCGTATGATAGGATCGACTTTTATCAAGGATCTGGTAGGTGGTCGGGGTGGATATGTTTTGGGTATCTACAAATTTATTTAGGACAGACAGGTTTGTTCGGTTCGGGTTGTGAAGTTGAGTCTTTGTGGGAACAGTTTTGATTGGTTCTGTCTATATGGGAGTTAGACATCGTTCATGGTTTTCAGTTTCAGGTATAGCGGTTGGATACTATTTTGCTTAGGGATAAATTTAAGGTTCATTCTTCGTGAAGGCTTGTGATATCTTCTAATTTGGGTTCAACAACAGTAAGGATGGGCAGTTATCACAGCAAGGTGACTTCCCCAGTTATTTTTAGGATTCAGGGAGTTCCGTCAGGATCGTCTAGTTCGGTAACGGAGATAGTAAGAAATAATTTCGAGGACAAAATCTAATTTAAGTAGCGGAAAATTGTAACATCCTGTTCGGGATCATTCTGTGATTCGCAGCCGTGGGCCGGAAGTCAATTGTGTAAATGCTTTGGGCCTTAAGTAGGCGATGTTTAGACCTTTTAGAAGTAGGTAACAATGGTTAAGAGATTTAAACCCTTGAATTGTGTTTTGCAATCGAAGGGTAAAACAGGAAAAGTCATAGGCCGGGTTCTTGCATGAAATATGGATTTTTGTTCGAGAATTTTTTTTTAGTCCAAGATATTTAGATAACATTGTAGAGCTCCTCAATACCTTTCCGTGGATATAAAGAACATCGAAAACGGAGTTCGAACGAGGAAGTTACGACCGTTTGAAGTTAGGACGATTTTTGGGTCAGCCGCGTACGCTGGGCGTAAATTTAGTACGTTAGGCGTACGCGACCAGTGCCCAAACCCTATTTTTGTGGTTTGAGCCCTATTTAAGCTCCTTAACTCCCCTAAACCCATTCCATTCTCAACCTCCACCTCTCCAACACCCTATCTTGTAACCCTCACCTTAGATTGAGCCTTGTGAGCAAAAAGAATGTGTTTTTAAGTGCCTTGGAGTGTTCTTATTGCACCTTGGAGAAGAAGGAACTCATTGAATAAGTATGGTTGCATTGGAGCTTGTAGATCCAGACTTTGTTCACCTTGATCTTTCTTCTAGAGGTATAAAGTTTGAATCTTGATGAAGAAATTGTTAGATCTAGCTAGTTTTGGGTGTCATGAGCTTAGCTAGTTTTGGTCACTTTAAGTGCATAAAATTTAGATCTATAAAGTTTGTGACCTTGTTATGGATAAACTTGGAAACTTTATCCATCTAAACATCATTTTGATTCAGATCTGAAGGTTGGACACTTGTACTTAATGGATTAAGTTGAAAAAGATGCACTTTTGGGTCCCTTTGAGACTTAATTCTAATGGACAAAGTTGGAAACTTTATCCATTATGGAACCATTATGAATCATAAAAATGTGATCTTGGCCCTTCTATCCCTTCCATACAAGAGTTGTGATGTCTTATTGGGTGAAGAACTTAGGGTTTTGGACATTAAGCACTTTATAGCCATGCAAAGACATAGAGTTGGAAACTTTATGACTTAGGACATCATTTTGGGCTTGGATCTGAGTTTTGGACATAAGGGAATAATGGAATAAGCTCTTAATGGAGTTTTGGGACTGGGCTACGTACGTTGGGCGTACCTGCTGGTACGATGTGCGTACGTGGTCAACACCCTGCTTTTGGTCAACATTAGAGTACGATGGGCGTACTCTCTTGGTACGCAGGGCGTACTTTGCTGGGAAGGAATATTGACTTTTGGACCTTGACTGTTGACTTTTACTTTGACCAAGTTTGACCTAAGGGCATTCTGGGTAATTTGATTTATAGTTTGAGATTTGGGTTCTTTTTAATTGTATAGGTGATAGGTAGAGATAGGTTTTAGAGCAGTGATCGATGCAACTTTGTTTCAGACTGTGAGGTGAGTTTTCTCACTGTATCTATGGGTCGAAGACACTAATGCCGAACCATTACTTGTTATGTGGAATTTTAGTTGTCTTTGTGATACTTGCGTGGAAGACCCCGGGAGTAGCTCATGGCATTTGTATGAAAGACACTGGGGGTAGCCCATGGCACTTGGATGTCAGACCATGGGGGTAGCCCATGGAAAATATATGTATGGTTTGTGGTATTTTGAGCAACTCACTAAGTTTTATACTTACGATTTTCAATGTACGTTTCAGGTACATCCAGTTCTAAGGACAAGGGCCCGACGTGATGGCACAACATCCCCCAGAGTTTTTTGCATTGACAATTAATGATATTACTCTGATGTTTAAATTATATATTCACTTTGATCGGTTTTGGAACAACTCATTTGTATTATTTATTGTTTTAAAAATGAAAAAAAAGTACCTTGGATTTTTGGGACGTTACATTTTTAAGGCTTAAAACGATTGCACACACACTCCTCTTGGTCTACAATCGCCGATAGAAGCAAAAAAAAAAAACAGAGAAGCGTTGAGGGCAGGAGCAAGAAACGAACGACAAGCAAGTAAGATTTGGTCGTTTTTTTGTTTGTTGTGTCCAACGACGGAAGAGCGGCTTTAGGCTCCAATTTTGGCTTCCAATCTAGTTAATAATCGGTCACTCCATGTCGTAAAATTTTAATTTCCTTCCTCACGTATTCATGGTTCAATTGGTAGAAAATATGAAGGTTTGGTTGTGTATCTTTGTTTCGTTGACCTTTTTCATTCCGCTTTCAATCCTTATGATTTCTTGTGATTCATGTGAGTTTGATTATAGCTGAAAAGTTGATCAACCTACTTGATTAATTTTTGAGTCTCCATTCTCTTAGGTTTGCATTTCAATCACTATTAAATTGGTTGGAGTGGTGATTTTAAATGTTTCTCTTTGATGTCATAATTCATATTTCTTTTACTACCAATTCTACTGAATGCTTGTGTAATAATCTCCTGCATACAAGACTTTGTTTTGGACCACTCAAAAGGTTCTCAAAACACCCCCTAAGTGACTTGATATATTGTTTAATATGTGGTTGTTTTATAGCAAAATGATGTCAACGTTTAGTATGAAAAAGTGTTGAAATCTAGGTGGTTATGTCTTATATTTTTTTTTTTCCTAAAACCATGTTTGTGGGATGAAATAATAACCTTGAAAGTTATTCAAATCATATCCAAAAGTCTACCCACGTTCCGTCCCTACACGCGTCTGGATTGGGAACTTAAGGAAGTATTTATTGGTGAATGTAGAATTTTGCTTTTGGTGTGTAATGGCATCCTACTTTCAATCATCATTTAATAAACTCTTTGGTCTTTTCATTACCACCCAAAGTATGTCTTAATATCTTCAATCAATATTAGTTGAGTACAAAATGGAATAATTCAAAGTCCTTGTAACGTCCCAAAATTCATGACTAAAAATTTCATTTTTTTCAAAACCATAAAACCAAACATAATCTTAAGTCATACAAAGACCATTATATTAAATTCGAGTATCTTTGCAAAACATATTTATTTATCATAGTAAAACATCCCAGGCTGACTAAACTTTGGTGTGTGCCATGCCATCATCCCGAACCCTTCCCTTTACTAGCTGAAGTACCTGAAACCAAAACTGAAACTGTAAGAACGAAGCTTAGTCGGCTCCCCCAAACTACCACATACCATACAATAACATGTAAAGCACATACTAGGCCTTGCCCACTGCATCGGACCGAAGTCCAGAACTGACTAGGGACTTGCCCATTGCATCGGACCGAAGTCCGGAACTAACTAGGGCCTTACCCACTGCATCGGACCGAAGTCCGGAACTGACTAGGGCCTTGCCCACTACATCGGACCGAAGTTCGGAACTGCATCGGGTCGAGGTCCAGAATTGACTGAACATAGCATAACATAGTCATAGCATATAATATAAACACATATACTGCATACTGCATCGGACCATAGTCCGGAACACATAACACATACCATGCCTGTATCACAATGACGCCAAGCATACTGAACTATTGCATCGGACTGAAGTCCGAAACTACTGCTAACTAAACGGGTCGGCATTGTGTCCGTAGAACCGTTCCTAATGAAAGGAAAACTCACCTCGTACTACTAATACTGCTGATAACCCTCTGGCTGCTATCCAACAACTCTTCGAACCGTTGTTCCTCTAGCTCCCCAAGCTACCAATACCAAATAATGGAAACACTTAGCCTAATTGTCCTCAACAAGTCAACTAAGTCAACTCTGGTCAAAGTCCTTCTAAAGGTAAAAGTCCTGGTCAAAGTCAACCTTCTGGTTGACTCAACTCGTCGAGTTGTTCTGCCAACTCGCCGAGTCGATGCTCCTCAAATCCCAAAACAACCCCGACTCCACTCGTCGAGTCTAGCGAGAACTCAACGAGTTCTCCTTCATTTAACACTTCGGGACTATCTTCAACCGACTCGCCGAGTTCATCCTTGAACTCGTCAAGTTCATTGTCATCGCATGAATATCTAGGCCATGACTCGCCGAGTTGTATGAACAGCTCGTCGAGTTCATCTTCTTAACTAAGAAGATTGCCTTGGACTCGCCGAGTTCCTCTTCGAACTTGTCGAGTATTATGATCTTCATGACCACCACGAACCCAGTCTGGTTGAATCCTTTACTAACTCCATTCACTGATCTGAATCGTAAACAGAAGGGTTTGGGTTTGCGACCCGACTCGCCGAGTCCATGAACTGACTCGCCGAGTCCACCTTGTGACATCTCTACTCTGTCGATTACATTCCAATCCATTGCTTCGAACTCGTAGATCTGGACCCCTAAGGCTAGCATTACACGTAAAGTTGCTAACTTTACGTGCATGCAAGGTGCTATGAAGCTTGAACACCAAATCCAAGCTGAAATGGAGGCTTATTCCATGGAATAGAGCCATACCTGGGTAAAGCTAGCAACTCTGAGCTTCTAGAGCTCAAGTGTGCCCAGATCTGAAGTCTAATACATCCTCAAAGGCTTAATACCCGGATTAACCTTGGAAATGGCCCAAATGTGACAAAATACAAGCTAAGAAGAGGATCTAGATGAATAACAGCCAAGGCATAAGCTTTTTACCTCTAAGTGGTCTGAAATGCTACCCCAACTCTGGATATGTAGCTTCTTCTTGCGCCCCTAAGTCCCTTCTTCCTCCTCCAAGCTTCAATTCACTCTCAAGGCAAGAACTAGCTCAATAATGGAGTTGGTTGGCTAAGGTTTTGAGTTTTGGACAATAGGGGCAGCAAATGAGCCATAGGGAACAAAATAAGACGCTTAAATAGGGTACCAAGTCCTGGAATTAGGTTTTCCTAACCCCAGACCTGACTCGCCGAGTCCACTTGCCGACTCGTTGAGTCGGTCACTTAATCTTGCACACGGATCCCGCTCCGACTCGTCGAGTTCTTCCCTAGACTCGACGAGTTGACCCCTTTTGACTAAGGGTTTCCTTTCCTTTCTTGGTATTTCTGCATCTGGGTGTTACAGTCCTTTCCCTAATCTTGAACTTTATGGTGATGTTGGTAAAAACTTGCTAAGTTGGACATAATTGTTAATCTGTCTTGCAAGGGCTGTGGAGGCCATTCTGAGTCGATTTAGAGACAATCACCACAAAAATAAAGTTGGAGGAAATCAATTCTAATTTCCAAAAATTCTTATATCAACTCATTTAGAGTTACGGATTTTGGTTATGCTCAAAACACTGAACAAGGGTTGGGATGTAATATATATATATATATATATATATATATATATATATATATATATATATATATATATATATATATATATCCTATTAAGAGTTTACATGTGTTATTGAAACTAGGACCCCATTTGATCATTGTTTGGTATGTGTGGTTATTAGGTGAAATCTTGACAAATTTAATTAGGTCCAAAACTTGAATTAAAAGGAGAATTTGCATCAAGATAAAAAGTGAGTCGATAATTTTCTTAAACTTTAGTGCATAACCAAAAACTACATCTCAAAAGTGTATTATTGATGCATATTATGCTTATGCTAGATTTGTTAATGCTTGTTTGGTAAATCATATTGTTTGCACACTATGAATGGTTATGACTTGGTATTTGTTGATAAGATGTGATGATTGATAGGTGCTAGTTGAATTTGCATGCGGTGATTATGCCTAATGAATTGATAGAAATATGTTTTGCTTCTTTCATGGTATGTTATTTTTGTTACATGCTATATTGATTGAATTGGTTAATTATGTAGCATAATTATGTTGATTTGTAATTGCTTTGTGGGGTATAAGGGTATTATGGATAGAAGCTTGCAAGTCTAATCGGTTGAAAGAGCTAAAGCCATATCGATTGTCAGTTACACAGTCTTTCTAGATGGTTGTGTGACACATGGTTCGTGTGTAACCTGATGTACGAGAACTGGAGTGTTGTTGGCTTTATTGTGTGGTTGGATCAAGCATCACGTGGGACCGGGAGGTGTATTGGCAGAATTGGCCTCGGTTGTACCAATCCTAAACGACACTGTGAAGTACTTGTACTTTGCACATCGGAGTAGTAAAAGTGGAAGTCTTGGAGTTTGTGTTTTGAATGGAATTCATTAGCCACTTAGAGCACTATATTAGCTGATCACACGAGTAGTGAATGGGGTAAATATACTAGGTACGATGTCACTAAGAAAACCTCAAAGTAGATAATAGGTTGAAAGGTGATTATACACATTAATCGGTTGTATTGAACTTGTATATGATACTCGGTTGAAAGGAATTATGTATAATTAACGGTGAATTGAATTATATGTAATAATCGGTTGAATTAAGTTGATACTATAATCGGTTGAATTGAATTTGTATAGGATAATCGGTTGAAATGAATTATGTATAATAAATGGTGAATTGAATTATATCTAATAATTGGTTGAAGTCAGTTGATACTATAATCGGTTGAATTGAACTTATATAAGATAATCGGTTGAATTGAACTTGTGTAAGAGAATCGGTTGAAAGGAATTACGTATAATAAATGGTGAATTGAATTACATTTAATAATCGGTTGAATTAGGTTGATAAATACAATTTGTTCAATTGAAATTAAAATGATATGGTGAAACTTGGCATTGTAAATGGTTGAAATGAATTATAATATATATATATATATATATATATATATATATATATATATATATATATATATATATATATATGGTTGAACGTTATTTGCTATTTGGTTGTTATAATATCATAATTTGTGTGGATGAACCACTAGGGGATTGTATGTTTTCCCTTTGGTTGTGCACAACTTGTCAGCTCACGAAGTATTTGCTAACACTTGTTTCTTTGCTATATGCCTTTATGATCGGTGCAGGTATCTTAGGCGCATGGCTTGGTGAGGTTGGGTATCTTATTAGGTAGTTAGCTTTTTATAATGATGCCACTTAGACAAGTTTCATTTTAATTGAATATTTTACCTCCGCAACAATATAATGGTTTTGGTGTTTGATTTTGAAAGTAAGTAACATTGTGATTTGGAAATGAATTGAAATAAATAACTAAGTCTTCTGCTAACATATTCTGTTAAAAAGTGTTATAAATAAAGAAATTTTTTGGTAAAAATAACAGTGTTACAAATAATCTAAGCAATCTTGCAGAATATTCTACAAATATGTATTTAGTAGGTTTTAGGTCTAGAAGTTTTAGTGTAACGTATGCTTCAAAACCTCAAAACATTAAGTAAGATAGGGATGGAGTCTTTCCATACTAAATGTTATAAAGTGTTTTGCCTGCTCATTAGTTGGTCTTTGTATTTAAGATACAAGTGATGGTGATTAAGGCATAATACCAAAAGGATAAAAGAATATAATTTCCACCGATTAGAAAGTAAATCATATCTAGTAAGTTTTAATTCATCCTTTATTATCTCTAAGATTTTAGATGGTTCTATTGATTTGTATCTCAACTTTTATAATTAAAAACTTCAAGTGTGGTTTCACAATTATCTTTTATCCTATAAAATATAGTCACAACGACTATAGTTGTTAATAAAGTTGATTATGTATCTTGTACTAAATCTAGAAATTCATTAGAATAGAAGTCATACATCATAATTTATAGTTCCTTGATAATTATTTTCTCTACAATTTAGTGAAAATATTTTTTTTAGAATGGCTGATCAGTATATGTGCTTGGGATAGAACCCATGACCTCCTTGTTAGACATCTTGTTAGCCAAGTGGGCTAGCCCGAACATGTAGTGAAAATATAATTAATGATCTTTTATACATAAATAAGATTCTCATATGTCAAATAAGCTACATTATTTGCCTTTAAAAATTCATTTCTTGAAGTTGGAATATGTGTATTTTATTTATATAATAAAACTAACAATGTCACAGATAACTTTGATTTAAATCAAGTTTGATTCAAAAGTGTTTGCATATAGATCTTATTAGTTAGAAAACATTGATACTTACTTTATAATTCCATTAAGAGATCTAGTTCTTAGAAACATAATTTAACCATTCCAGAATATGAAAGTGAATGTTATGAAAACGGATTAAGTAAATAATCAATCGTTAATAAATTAACTGAGACATGTATTTAATGATAAGTTCAAAAATACATTGTTTTAAAATACATGTATTTTATGTTCTAAACGTAAATAATAAACTTCACCAGTGAAGTTCCAACTTGCTTGTACTCAGCTGCTTACTCTTCTGAAATATCTACAAGTCATTTACAAATATTAGATTAACATTAAGTACCAAGTACTTGAGTGTTAAATGAAAAGTATAAATTCTATTTAGTAGATACCTGAATTACTGGTCTGGCCGGTTCTTTTCAGATAAAAGGGACAATTCATCTTCTTATATCATGTTTCTCTATAGAAGTAACAAGATCCATCTCTATGTGCCTTTTTGGGTTTCTTGAGCTTATATGTTTCCTATTCTTGAACTAAGGGCCTCTTAGAGCACACACAGTGACTCTTTTTAGCCTTGCATTCTTCCAATGTTTGAACTGGTTTATAGCAAATATCACTGTAATTTAGGAATATATGCTTAACCTGACGAAACATATGAAATGCTTCTAAGTTTTCCATGTCCCTCCGAAGGTCAGGAATAATTGTTCTCGGTATGATGCCAGAGACATCGTCAACATCACAGTGATGCTTCCACAAGGTATCATCTTCTGGTCTTCTGCTCAAAGTAGGTGGTTCATGAATAGGGCCTTCAAGAATATACAATTTATTACCTCTCTTAAGATCGACTCTCAAGATGTGAATCCATTCATTGAAATTGTATCCATTAAATGTTATATACTCTTGTAGATCAGCAAGAGAAAAATGATGCATGATTATAAGATTGGATTTTGTTTTCATCAACAAAAATTTAACAAAATTCATTTAGTATTTTCAATATTTAAATATTTAATAATTAATATCCTTTTAGTTTCCAAAAACAGTAATTATCAAAGTCTAGGATCCAAGTTGCAAAACAAATAAATGGTTAAATAGCCTTTATCCCAATCATTGAATACAACAAGGTATATATCGAGTATCAATTATATTCTAATATATATTTTCTAACGTTATGGGATCGCTAATAATAAAGTTTAATAGACATGTATGATCACAATTATGCATCAGATCTCTATTGTTTAGGTGACCTTTATCATAATAGAATTTCGATCAAATCATCCAGTTTGAGGAACATGTATAATCAGCCTGTAACTTGGTTATAGAAATCGCTAACACACCTATACCATCAAAAGATAACACTAGCGGTTAGGTATCCTTTAGCGCATACAAGTGACATGCGAGTGCTATTCAAATTGGATTGCATATATTTGTGTTTAATAAAGGGACTTTGATGTTTATAGTTCTATTTTTTTTTTAAATTGATATGATGGTTATTGCATGCATCCGATAAACCATGGTATACTTTTATTTTAAATTACATTATATCAATGTTCTTTTATAAAATCCGATTTTATATAATTGAAGCGATCAAATTTTAAAATGAATATCTAGTATTAATTTGAGGTGTAAGTGCTAAAGAACATGTATAAGCCTTTTAATAAAAAATCATTTTATAAAATAAGGTTTGGAGAGTGGAAAGTCTCTAAAATCTCAATATTAAACTTATATAATATTAATTGCCGAAATTTACCATTAGTTAGATTTAAACGATAAAACTCATTTTATTTTTAAAACATTTTTACCATCTTATGTTAAAATATAAATTTCATTAAAACCAAACTTCATGTGATCATTTTCATGTTTAAAATATTATCTAGCATTTTAAAATCTAATTTTACAAACATGCATAATAAAACATAAAAATAAGCATCACAAAGCATTAAAACATATATGCATAAACTAACCATAAACTAATTTTGTGATTCATCACAAAAATGTCAAGTCCATTCCTACGGGACCAAAACTTCTTGTAAAGTCTTCATGCTCTCACTTGCTTCAACACATTGTAGCAAGTTCATAAAAATAATTTTATAAAGTTTATAAAACTTTAATAGAATCAAGTCCATAAACTTTGGATCTTCAAAATGGTCACCATCTTCCTTCTTATTACATTTTTATAAAAAAAAAAAAACTATTTTAAAACTAATCACTTACATACAAAAATAAACAAAATGAAAACTATGTATTTATTTATTACTTACCATATGAATAAATAAATATTAGAACCATTTTAACTAATAAACATAAACATCATCACAAGAGGTCCATGGCTAGTTTATGCAAATCATACACATATATATTCAAAAATATATAAAACAACACTTTGTTTTTCTAAGATAATTTTATGACTCAAAAGATGCATGTAAATTTCTTGTCATAAAAATAACAATTATAAACATTTTAAAGTTGTCAAAGAAAATATGTATAATTAAAAAAAAAACATCAATGTTTTCCTAAAACGAAGATTACTCCAAATAATCTAACAATCTAACCATACTTGCAAAAATAACTCCGATACCAATTGTTGGATTTTATTCAAAAATCAGTTTCCAAAAACACTAGAAATGACAACAAAAGCTTTAAAATTGTGAATAAACATAAAACCATTTTTATCCATCAATGATCATTTTGCAAAACATAAAAAGATTAATACAGCCATAGGAAGAAAAAAATACAACCTTTGAAGACATTGATCATCTTGGGAGGTTGGAAGTTAATGAAAAATATAGATATAGAACCCCACCTAAGTAGAGACACCAACAATTCTTCAACTTGGCATGATGCTAGTCATTCTTATATATTAAGTTGTTCTTAAGACTTAAAGACATATAACAAATAAGTCTTAAGGATAAACAACTAATGAGCACTCAAAGCATGCACCAAATTGAAAGAGAGAGGGGGAAAGCTTCTAAAATCTACTGTTTTTAGGAGGCAAATAATAATAAAAACTAAACCTTTTGCTTAACATATAAACCCGTATATACTAATACATGAGTACCAAGTCAAAGCTAGTAATATTAATGAAAACATGGTCTTTCATGACAAGGATGGTCTAAGAAGAAAAACCAACAAGCAACACACAACCCATGGTTGTGTGTACTTTTGGTTTTGACTAAAAAAGTCAAAATTAGATTGGACTTTCTCATTACTTCCTAACTAGCTAGTTATATGTCACAATTAGATGATTACTCAATGTGTTCAAATAAATGTATAACATATAAATTCATACCACATGAATTATGACTAGTTTTGTTCTCTATGATTATTATTTCCTAAAAACAATAATTCCCCTTATGTCGGTAAAATATTATTTTCATAAAAATAATAATTTTACAATTTAAATACAAGAAATATAAATATATATCAAAGATCAAATTTTTATAAATAATATTGAAACATCAAATTGTTGTTAGTGTAACCTTTCATGATCATTTATTGTTTAGCAAATATCACCCTATAATAATTCTTGAAGATAAAGATTTTTCACATATATGGTATAAAGACAAAGATATAGTGCATTAGACCTGAATACATAAACTTATATACAGTGACATGAAATTATCTTTTTTTAATAAAAGATATAACACATTATATGGGAGGTAAATTATGAATCATTAACAGTATTTATGACATGTATTGTTTGAACACTAAATCATCTGTATGGAATTTCATATCTCACTCGCTAGGTTTCCATTAGGAGGATCAACTTCTCTTTTAAAAATAAGTATAATAAAAAGTTCAAAATCGTTCATTTTCATCTAATATAATATTTTACCTTCTGTACTTTGAACAATATTACTCCCTCTGTCTCGTATTAATAGTTCATGTTTCCTTTTTGGTTTATTCTAAAATAATAACCTACTTCTAAATATAAATATGTCTTTTACCACAATACTCCTCATTATTAGTTAAATTACCATAAAATTAATTGCAACTACCATGAAATTAAATACAACAAAATGGTAAGACTGTCATTTCATTTAATAAAGTTAATGTAATTAATGTTTCCTTAATTTATGTTTTTTTGTCTGTTGACAGTTATTTTGGGATGGATGGAGGATTATTTTATAACAAAAAAACGGTTAATATCCAAAAATTATTATACAATGGAACCTTTAAACTCTTTTAATAAGGAGCCCTAAAATGGTATCAAAATTATTTTTGAGTGGAGAGAGTTGACCTAGTGTCTTTTGACTTTTTTATTGGCCAATGCCTCAATTCTGAATTATTAGCAAAGTTCCAAACCACGTGATAGTCATGTGCGTGCGACAAGCGAAAAAGAAAAACCAGTAGTATATGGTGAACTTATGGGAATACGCATGTGGTATGTATTGAGATCCCACCGTCCATATCAATTATTTGTCACCAAACTTGAACCACTAAAACGACACCTATTAGTATCCCAGATGTGGGGTACTTTGCACAATCATGTTTTGGATAAGAGATTAACCAAGTGAATGTATCTCAGTATTGTGCTAGTTAACCCTTTCGGATTTGGAAAGGTTGGTTTATATGTCATTTCAACCATCCAATTGGAAACCAGAATTTCGAGATGCGTTAGTTTGGAATTTGGAAATTGATATCCTTGTTACTAGAACGGTATATGGTTCATGCCTACATATGAACCTGCCTTCAAGTGACATCTTAGGGGTATTTCGATTTGTATTTTAAAGTGATTGTTATGATAATAAATATCAAGCCATATAATTTGAATGATCATTGTATTCATAATTGTATTTTAGGATAATGTTACATTTCTTAGTCATACACTACTATATTACATGTCATAAAAGGGTACAGATGACTAATATGTGTCACTAAAGCTCAGTCCATCATAAATGTAGATAACACGTGTTTGTGTGTAATAAATTTAGTCATGCATTTAGACCACATGGTGTGTAGCATACTGCAATAAGATGCGGTATGCTGTAAAACACGGCACCAAGGAACAACAAAAAAAAATGCAGTAAAGGTTTATTGTGGTATGCTTTTGTCGCACCATTCACCTCCTTTTAACCGTTTGAAAGTAAACGCTGACAATTTTTTTTTTTTTTGACATTTTCCTATAAATAAAACTTAACTTCTCATATTAAAATCATCAAACAACACACAACTTTCTTTAGATTTTTCAAAAATATATATATTTCAAAATGTCTTATTCTTCGTCGACTTCGTCTGATACGGCGTCGTTGCGGGAAGCGGGATTTATGGAGGATGTCATGCGCACAACACTTGCTTATTTGCAAGAAAATGAAGACGAAAGTTCGCGTCCAAAAACAAGAAATCCTCCTCTATAGAGAGATTGTGAAGCCGAACACAACCAACTGGTGAAAGACTACATTTCTAATGATGCAGTGTTTGTGGAAAAATTCAGGCGTCGGTTCTGGATGCATAAGGTATTATTTTTACGCATTGTTGATGATATAAAAAATCGTTTTCCATATTTTCGGCAATGGGTTGATGAAAGAGGTAAAAATGTTTCTCCACAATCCAAAAATGTACAGCTGCAATGCGTCAACTAGCATTCGGCATGGGACCGGACTCATGGGATGAGTATTTCAAGATGTCAAAGTGCACGACGCGAGATTGTTTATACAAGTTTGCTAAAGCTATGATTATCTTATATCGCAGTCGCTATTTACGCAAGCCTATAATTAGCGACATCCATTAACTATATACAACACATAAAAACAAGTATGAGTTCCTTGAAATGTTTCGTAGTATTGATTTTATGCATTGGGGGTGCGCAATGTGCCCTGACGCCAGGCGCAATCAGTTTATGCGAGGTGAAATAAAGCAGCCGGCAATAATTTTGGAAGCAGTGGCGTCGTATGACCTTTGGATTTATCATGCATTTTGTGGTTCATCCGGTGCCAACAACGACATCAATGCTCTAGACCAATCGCAAATATTCTAAAATATCTACCTTGGAAAATCGTATGATGTGTTGTTTGTAGCAAATGGGACGTCATATAAGCGTGGGTATTAACTTACTGATGGTATATATCCCGAGTTAGCAGGTATTCGTTAAATCATTCACATGTCCAAATGATGAGAAGCGATTAAAGTTTATGTCAACACAAGAATCTGGTAGGAAGGTTATCGAGCGTGCATTTGGTGTCCTAAAGAGACGTTGACAGATACTTATAGTATCGACACGATCTACGAAGCGTAGACGAATAAGAACTTCGATGTATGCATGTATCATATTGCATAATATGATTTTAGAATATGAGGGAAATGTGATTTGCTGCTACAATGGGAATGAAAATTTACCAAATGTCGAAGAAGTTGGTATTGGTTCGGAGACGTACATGGCAAACAAAGTGGAAGTATACGAACGGCTTAGACACCACAACCTTTCGTGCGAATTTGGTATAACACATCTTCAATGCTCTAACGAATCTCGTTGTCGACAATTTTGTTGAAGACGGCTTGTCTGACGATACAGATACCGAATCAGAATTGTTTGAAGGAGATTCAAACAATGATGACGAGCCGAGTGACGATGATTAGATGTCACATATTATTATACTATGTTTCAATTATGTATTTTTTTTAAAAATTTATTATGTATTTCTTTTAATTAATGAAGTATTTTTCTTTTATTATTTTTAATTTATTATATTTTATTCAATTAAAAAAACAAAAATGTGGTAAGATATTTTATGACACCCACCAATTTTGGGGGTGTTGTAAAAAATATTGTGGCAATAGAGAATTATGGTGAATTTGTTATGGCACCCGCCACCCTTAGATATAGGTGCTCACCATAATACATGAAAAATTGCCTTTGAGCGTAGATTACCATTAGGGACGCATGGAATGGTTATTAAAATACGTTAGAATCGTTAGATATCTTAAAAATATAGTAAATTAGGATTCATAAAAGATATCTTAATTAAAATATATTAGGATCATTATATATCCTAAAAGAGATAGTAAATTAGGATCAATAAAAGATATTCTAACTAAAATACCTTAGGATCGTTAGATATCCTAAAAAAATAGAAAACGAGGTTAATAATTAAAAAATGTTTTCTCAAAGAAAATGATTCTTAAAAAGATTCAAAAATAAAAATTCGTGCACTCACCAACATTATGTTGACTTTCAAGATACATGTATTCTTAAGAAGAGAACCCTTAATTCATCAGATACATGTATTCGTGCACTCACCAGATCTAATTTGTAAATATTATTAAAAGAGAACCCTTAATTCATCAATGAATTAATCAAAGCCCTTGATTGTATTTCAATCCTATGATTTCCACCCTTAGATCAAATTGTTGACATCATCTTTCCAAAATATAATCCAAACATTTAATTATAAAATCTTTAAATTTAGTAATTACATTTCAAACACAATTACATTTAATTATAAAATCTTTAATTATAGAATCTATTCATACTTTGTAAAATATATTTCACAATTCGAACACAATGACATTTAATTATAGAATTTTTAAAATCAGCAATTATGTTATCGATTAAAGCATATCATTCTATTTATATATAAGATATCAGTTTCTCCATAAACCTGGCCAAAAAACATGAATAGCCGCCCCATATTTCTTCTCTATTTTTCTCTCTTAAACCATAATTCTCTAATACTCTTCGTCCTCATGTCAATGATTGTGCTTCAATTGATGTTTTATGTGCTCATAACAGAATGTAGCACCATAAGGTGGTTCCTTTTTGCTCATGTATTCTTAGTTTTCGTATTGCCTCTTCCTTGCATCTTTAATTATTACACCTTTGTTTTGGTTTCACACAAATCTCTACAAACTGAAGCATGCATCTCCTTCAAGACATCTTTTGACAATCTATGTCATCATTAACCCTAATTAATATTGTCCATAATTTAACTCTCTTATTTATAGCTTTTCGCTTCAAAATTCAAACCCGTTTATTTTTTTCTTTTTTAAAAAAGTCATTAAATAAGCATACTAATAATTATATTATCTTTAGTATATATTAATATAAAATTCTTATGACATCATCTTAAATAATCTGGGTCGTTGATTGTATTTCAATCCTATGTTTTCCACCCTTAGATTGCTGACATCATTCTCCCAAAATGGAATGTATTTAATTCCAATAAAAGTTTTCCACAAAATTAACTTAAATCCTTTGAAATGGATTGTATTTAATTCTAAAAAAAGATTCCCAAATTTTAAATCTTGAATTTTCGGTTATCAAGGTTTTAAAATGGTCAACTTTAAAAACATATTACTAAAAATCATTTCAATTAAGGCATTAAATATCAACCATTAATATAAATCTGTTTATATTTGCAAACCATTAATATAAAATCCATTTTTATTAGGAAACCATTAATACCAAAAAATCAGATTCAAATTATCACATACATATACGATTCATCTCTGAATCTGCGGCTCACACTTATTTTCAGTCGTTGCTTTTCTTCAAACCTTCTCCTACATCATCATTCTTAGTGCTTATAACTTTCATCATCATTCTCTGCTTCAAACATTCGTTGTTGTGCACTAAAAGGTCAGTACCGTCTTTCACTTTTTTATATTTTTTTCGATTATTTTTTTGTTCCGGTATCAAATATATGTATTCATATATTTCGATTTTCTTTGTCACAAATTACATGATATCAGTTAACTACTTTTCTGAAACTTTTCAAATAAATAGGAAAATATATTACATACCTTTAGTCCAGAAAAAATAATAATGTACTTTGATGGAAACCAGTTAAAACACAATATAGCAAAGTACTTTGATGGAATGACAAATGCACCCCACCCATTTTCCTGTTCATTGTAATCAATTTTTTTGTGTATTCGTTTAGCATGATACTTCCATTTTTTATCCGAAGGGTAAAACATTAATTTAGTATGTACAATGTTCATCAGAATGGTAAATCAGTAATTTAGTTTAAACATTGATCAAATCATGAGATGTTGTTATTTATGTTTGTTTGATAACCTCAACGTGGTTATTGTTTTTTATTGTATATAATATCTTAAATTGTTGGCTGAATTATAGGGATTGCAATCTTGATATAGAAATCAAATAATCTGTTAAGATAAATATATGGTAATATCGAATGGAAAATGGATGATAAGGGTATAATAGGAATAAAGAGATATGTTTTTAGTGTTTGAATCTAAATTAATACCCTAATATGATGTTTGAATTACAACATTTCTAACTTTATATTGAAATCATAACTAATGGTTATTGATATTGTTGGATGGATTTTTTTTTAAATGCTAAGTATGATTTTAAGGTTTAGGGGCAGAAAGGTAACTTTATTTGGGATGGAATAAAGAAGGAATATTTAAATTTACCTTTTGAAGGTATCAATAAAATCCTAAATTTATGTGATTTATTATAATATAATTGCAAATTAAATGCAGGAAACCTTTAAGTAAGGAAATATAAAGGCAAAAGGGTAATTCGACTTACGAAACTAGAAAAATATTGGGCTGGAAAAGCAATTCAACAATAGATATTAAGATGACACATGTACTAAAATGATTCTTTTTGCACGATACTTCCATTTTTTTTTATCCAAAGGCTAAATCATTAATTTAATATGAACGGTAAATCGGTAATTTAATTTAAAAATTGATCAAATCGGTTGTTGCTACTATTTCTATTTGTTTGATAACGTGGTTACTATTTCTGACCTTATTGTCGAATATAATAACTTCATATTATACCATTTTTAGGAATGTACTTTTAAAGTAAATTGTTATACCATTTTTAACAATAACATATTGTGATTTTTTCATGTTTTAAATATCTCTTTTAATTTATCTTTTATTCACCATTAAGGGGATGGATTTTATAAAAAAATTAATCTAGAAAGGGTTAAACTATAATTATTCTAATTTGTATATATTTATGTACAGTAAATACAACCATTCAAAGATTGCTTTCTATGACTAACAAAATTATGTTTCTATTTTTGAAATCTCATAAAACATTACATAAGTTTTTTTTGGCTTAATATATTACATCATTCAGTCTAGATTGAGTCAGATAAAACAACAATGTATAACTTTTCATATTAAATGCATAACCTATTAGCTTGGACTCGATCCTCAACAATCTCTACAAACTGCAATAACTATTTGGTTTTTTTTTTACAAATTAAAGCAACCTATATACTTACCTTGAAAAAAACTTTTAAGTTTAAAATAAAACTTAATTTTTTACCGGTAACAACAATATACAACATTTAATATTAATATCCTTGCCTATCAGTTTCTCTAAATATTAATACATGAACTATATCAAAAGTAGGCTAAGAAATTAGAATCTAAATTAGGAATGATCTTATTTCCTTGAATATCAAATTTACGGTATTATAGAAAAAATTTAATTTGATTCTTCAATTTTATATGTGGTCGTATTTATATGGTAGAATCAAATTTTATAATTACAATTAACATTTATTTATTAAACTTTGTATGCAGGTATGAAACAACAATAAGTATATTTTTGAAGGAACATTATTCAAAACAATTTACATAATCTAAATACATGTTAATTTAGTTCATTTCCTACACTTTCTTGTAAGATTGGATTTTTTTGTCATGTTACATTCAAAAGATGGGTTATTAGAACATGCACTTTAGGTGTTTGACGAAATGTCTCAAAGAATCTGACACAAGTTCTCTACACCCACCTCACAACCTAGTATAAATTTTGGGTTTTTTTCTAGATTTTTAGCACCATGTGTTTTTGTTGTTTGCAACTTTGTAATCTTACATGTTTTTTTTGTCTTGTCCTCAGGTTTTTCTATCTCAGATAGGGATTCATTTTTTATATTTATTGTAAACTATCAATTCAATCTATTGCACTTTGTTATGACTTTTATCAACGTCATATGATTCTAATGTCCATTTCTTGATCTTTTAGAAAAAGATATTCTAACTGTATTACCATCTACGACTGCGGTATTCGATTTTGTTGATTAAACGATCTATGATTTGGCTATGATGGTTTTTACAGATTATGTTTGGCCTGATAATTGTTTCTGTCATCAAAAAATACATCAAACAAAAAGTGAAAGACGATTTTTTTAATTAATATCATCATCTAACTATAAAGGATCTATTTTCAACTTTGATGGCATGTAACAGAGTTTTGGTTGAAATTTTCAATTTTTCGGCATATAACAGGTTATGACTTGAACAATGATATGAGATATTTTGGCAATCAGATTTTCTTCGGTTCTTAAATTATTTTGTAGAAAGTAAACCAATTTGGTATTATTGATCTCAAAAAAGACAAGTCTCCTGTCTCTTTTAGCGTATCCATTGCGTTTAGAAGTTTCTTATCTATATTTGTTTTTATAAAATGTTAAATCTTGATTTAATGAATGTAAGTCAGCAGGTAGTAAAGGTGCAAGAAGAGCAAAATATTAAATATGGGATGATCATGGCTATGTCAAGCCAAAATAAAATTCTTAAGTAAGAAATGCAAATTCAAAAGGTAAGCACTTGCAATGCAAATACATATTATGCTTCCCAAATAAATAACCAAAAACTAACCTCTTCGTATCATAATAACAAGTAAGTTGTGTGCCAATTATGTATTTTGACATTTTCAATGAGTCACGAGCAATATCTAAATCGAGAAAACATAATTGTTTTTATATTTATTAGTTAGAGTTTCTTTATATTTAATATTGTGGGGGGTTCATGTGGTTCATTTCAAATGAACATAAATAAGTTGATATTTTTTGAAATAAACAATTATATTTCACAATATACCCATAAAATAACAATGTATTTTGAAAGTACATTGTCAAATGTTGGATTATACTTGCGTAGACCCGTTCTCGCGCATGGTCAGCTATATATAGTTGTTTCGCGTGTCACAAGTAAAAAAGGTTTGAAGTTACTTTGTGACGAGGAAGGTCGTTCAACTAATAAAAAAAATATTGTCAACAAAGAGGTCCTTCAACGACTATATATGTTTGCCGATTTCAGTGTATTTTCTATACATTTCAATAATACCAATAACCCTGGTTTTTTTAATTACTTTGCAATATCTATATATATTTATATTTTATTTATGTGTTTCCCCGCGTTTAATGTGGGTCATAATCTAGTTATTGATTATATGAAAAGTACTAATCTATGCAGAACTGAAATTTATGGTTTAGTCAGACATGGCTAAAATGCATTCAAAACTAATGAAAAAAGACATTAAACTACTGAATCTTACTAGACTAAATGAATGTGATGATCCACAACCTTCAGTTCTTCAAAATTTGATGAAAACGGAGAGAAATCGCCTCAACAATAGTCCAAAAGGGGGTTTTCGTCGTCTGGGAACGTCTAGCGTTTAAACTGATTAGATTGGAGGAATTTGTATACGAGCCGACAACAAAAAAATGCGAAAAGTGAAAAACACGATCATTTTGATATTTTTTTTTCTCCGAAGTCTCAACTTCTTCGTTTTTCGTGTTTAATGAAGTACGATGTTCTTTTGGGCATATTTGACACTAACACAATCGTGTTTTATGGAGAAACGGGATCGTGTAAACTCTACGAAGTCCCGAAACTTGATTTTTGGCTTGTAAAAAGTTGCGAAGATGAAGCACGGTTACATGGATAAAAACACGATCGTGTTTTCTCAAAAATGCATGTTTCGGACGCGAACTCTTCAGTTTCAGCAAATCTGACCTAGCTTCCAGCTCCCTTAGGTATTTTACCTCCAAATATGCATCCAAGATGCTTCAAAATAACCACTCCACTCAAAATACCTGAAAAGACATAAAAAAAACACGAGCGGTACGAGAATTCTAGTGATAAACATGAGTTGAAGATTATTTAAACTAATGCTGACACAAATGCATAAAATATGATGGAAAACACTACTAAAAACTACTATAAAAGATGCATAAAATGGAATATAACAAATCTTCCCAAGCTTAAAACATTAGTTGCTCTCAAGTAATAAAAAGATTAAACATTATAAACAAATGGAAAGATGTAGGACCTAAAAAGAACTTCGAATAAAAACTAAAATAAATTAAAATTAAAGAAACTAAAAACTTCACTATTTTTTCTTTTTACATTCAGATTCTATACCGAGGAAACTCCAATTGAATCACTACCTAGACGACCATTTCAACACTTTCCATGTATCAAAGACTCCAAAAGTCAGGAAGATTGTCGACAGTGTAACCGTATAAACCAGCCATAACTTTTATTTAAACTTTATACATTAAATAGTTTTGCAGACGAAAATAACATATTTCAGAATTTTGTGTCCTCAAGACTAGATAGTTAAGAACCAGACTCGAATTAGCCTTAAGAATCCGTCATGTCAAATCAACTTTCACTAAAGCAGTGGGCCCACTACGGGGGGGCCCAACTCTTATGCTTCCAGTTTTGTTAGAACCTCATATACCATATCACTAAGTTCTTCATGTGTGCCGGATTTGATTTATAGGTAGCTCTTGATTTGATTGAAGCTTGATTCTTTCTATTTCAACCTTCGGATTTGAGTACTTCAATCCACTTTGTGTATTTCAAGAGATTTCTTCGAATAAGTGCCTGAACTTTGACTTGGGTATCAGATATGACAATTTGTACCCTTCTCTTTTTTTATTGGTTGTGTTAATATGATATAAGACTCTCCGTTATCGTGAGGGTAACGTGTGTCAACAAATAGGTCCGTGTTCTGTGGGTTACGACTTGTCAATCAAATTTCTTGTTAAACATTCCAAAGCAATTAGTTATGAACCTGTTTTATCCCCGCTCATACAGTGTTTCGGTATACAATTATTTTTATTATTTTATAGTTGGTGTCTCTATTCACGGTGTTTTGTGACCCCTAGTTATGAGAACTATTACTGAACTTACCACTATTGATCTGGTCGCTTTGGACTTTCATTTTCAGCATTATAGAGCTATCGAATGTAAAGAATTTCCTCATATCAGGTAACGTTTTCCTAAATTTTTTCTTTTATTATTATTATTATTATTATTATTATTATTATTATTTCAGAAAATAAACACTAAAATAACTAAAAATAAAATCTTTTTTGGTTCTTTCTTTTATATAGATGTAGAAAACATAAAATAAAAAGAAAATATTTTTTTCTCATAGTTTTTATGCAAGTGCAATGCAAAAAATCAAAATCAAAATTTTAACTGAAAAACTGAAAATTTTAAACCTTTTTAACAAAAAATGCAAATATTAACATTAACCCCCCCCCCCCCTCCTCCCCCCCTCCTCCCCCCTCAAGCTTAAAATGATGCATTGTCCTCAATGCTCGGAGAGGAATGCTCAGCTCGATAAAACATATATAACAAAAGTTTGCAACTAGGAAAGAATGTATCTGATATATTTGCAGAAATTTTCTGATTTTGACGAAAATATTGATGAAAAATCTGAATTTCAGCAACTCAGAAGATCCCATGGTTTCCCCAAGCTTGCTTGGAGCTATGACCACTCTTTATTGAATGCAGAAAAATAAACAACTCATTAGTTTGCCTCCAGGAAAGCCGCCCTTTTTTAAATTCGTTGGCTCGACTGTGCGCAACCAGATTTATTAAATGGTATATGTGGGACTCCTCTTCATCTCAACTATTTTCTTTCTCACTCCATATCCATTAGATATGGAAAAATATTTCAGATCTGGTACATGCACAATAACCTTGAAAAACTTAAGATTTTTATCGGAAGCATTTATTTCCAGATTTTTAGTTTCTTCCTTTTTCTAATATTCTCAGCAATCACCTCCTTTTCCCCAAGCTTGGTTTTTTCTGTCAGCTTCTTGAATCTATTTTTCTTGCTGATTTTCTTGACAGCAACCAACTCTTTCTCCTCCCCAAGCTTATTTCTTTTTAGCTTATTCTCAGCAGCCGCCTGCTACTCTTCTTCCCCAAGCTTGCCCTTTTCAACTCTTTTGATGTGTCATCAAAATATTTTCTGCCTAAAAATATTTGTTACACATAATCATTAAAAAACTCATAACAGTCCTCAAACAAATGACTATTGGTACCCAGAAAATTAACAAAAAAATTATCAGTGGAAGTGTCAACATCATTTATTTGAATGTTAACCACATCCCCATCAAACTCCATTAACAGTGTACTAGTACCAACATCAATTTTGGTTTTAGCCGTTTTCATAAATGGCCTTCCTAAAATTATTGAATTTTTGTTTGATAAATCCACATTGCCCATGTCCAATATGTAAAAACAATAGGAAAATTTAATTCATTCACTTGGACAAGAACATCCTATAATACACATTTCGGGTGTACTGTCGAGTGATTAGCTAACTGAATGATAATCCCGATCTTTTGTAAAGATCCTAATTTTAATTTTTCAAAAAAAAAAGGAAGGACATTGACTAGACCACCTAGGTAAATCATGGCTTTAGAAAAATTGAAGTTACCAAATTTACAAAGAATCGAGAAAATTCTCGGATCCTATCACTTTGGAGGTAAGGCTTTTTGCAAAATAGTAGAGATATTTTCGTCGGCTTTTAGTGTTTCATTAATTTTTAGCGTTTTCATTAAAACACATAAATCTTTCAAAAGTTTGGCATAACGAGGTATTACTTCATAATATCAAGTAAAGGAATATTTACCTCCACCTTACGAAAGGTGTACATGATTTCATCGTCCTCTCGCCAGCGCTATATGCTCTTCAGTCTAGACGGGAACGGTAGGATTGGCTTATAATCTTTCGAAAATGGCTTTACTGGCTTAGGAATTTCTTTATCTTCTTCTCTTTCAACTTATTTTTCACCCAAAACATCTTCAGTTTCTTTTTCAGTCGCCTCTTTTGGTTCAGATTTGCTTGGGACTTCATAACTCTTCCCACTTCTCATGGAAACTGCACTCACGTTATGTTTTAGGTTATTTTCAGTTTTACCTAGTAATTTTCCGTGAGATTCCAATGGACTTATAGAAGTGGCAAGCTAAGACACCTTGTGTTCCAGATTCTTGATACTAGCTCAGGTTTCATTCAGAAACGTGTGAGTGTTGGTGGCTAAGCTTTTTACTATGTCTTCCAAGGCCATGTTGGAGCTACCAGATTACTGATGTGAATTACACCGCTACTAAAAATTCTGCTAGTGCAGATTCTGAAAATTGGGCTGCTGCTGAAAATAATTCTATTGAAAACGAGGAAGGTGTTGAAATTGTTGTCTTTGCTCAAAAATTACCGTTCCAGCCATGATTGTTCTCTTGATTAAAAAATTTCTGCTATTAACCTCCGATAACTTCTACTGGAGCAAGATCCTCTTGAAGTAAAGGACACATATCGGTTGGATGTTCGGTTTTTTAGCAGATACCACACTGTTTTTTCGCAGACACGATTCCCATCTCTTTTGTCAACAACAGAACTACTTTTATCGGTTCATAAATCTGAGCTTCAAGATGAGGTGAATTGATTTCCTTTACCCCTCACGGTTGATCCGGATACCATTCTTCTTCAGTAGCAAAATGCTTCAACTCCATTTCCAGTTTTTCGATTAATGTCCGGGTCTCTGTTGGCATCATATCTCCAAATGACCCTCCACTTGAAGTGTTTATCAGGTGTCTCTTCATAAGTTTTAGGCCTTCTGTGAAGCAGTTGTACAACTAATAATTGCTTATCCCGTGTTGTGGGCACTGAACCAGCAACTTTTTAAATCATTGCCACTATATGTGTAAAGCTTTTCTTTTTCCTTTTTTGATAACAAGGATCTCTCTATGAAGGTTTAATACAGGCGCTTCTAGAAAATATAACTCAAAAAACAACTTTACGAGCGCATTCCACATGGTTATGGTGCCTGATGGAAGATCATACAACCATTCTTTTGCCGAGTCTTGCACTAAAAGGGGAATGCCCTTAACTTTATTTAATCTTTCGTGATGCCATGCGGCTTTATTCCATAACAAACCACATGAAATTCCCTTACGAATTTATGTGGGTCTTCGTTTTCGAGTCCTCTAAACATGGGAAGAAGGTGTATCAGCCTAAATATGAGTACTGATCAATGAGTGATGGGATGGACTAATTAGGTTACGCTTGGTTCTGATACTTGATGCCCGAATGCTGCTTGCTTTGTGCTTTTAGGAGTTCTAACAAGCTTCAGCTAACTAGTAAACGAATATGTTAAGTTACATATTATGGGAACTAAAATTTTTTAGAAGGTTAGGTTTTAACTATATTGCGCAGCTCTTGTTTGAGTCCAACCGTTGTAGTGTGAGACCTCTCATTCAAAGAATTATCTAGTTTTAGTGATATGTAATGTATTCGCGAGCTTGTTAGAGGAACTTAGTGGGATTTTCTTCTACAGCTGATGGCGGAGAGTGGTATGGAGTTTGCCATAGGAAATCCTAGGATGAGATCTAGTGTTGGGAGCCATATCTGCGAGGGAAGGTTATATGGATTTAGAGTAATTTGGTTGAGTTAAGGCAATTCTTGAGGAAAGTACGGATAAATGTGGAAGGTAGTATGGGCCCGTACTACTAGGAGCAGGGGATCCATACTCGATTCAAGGAGAGCTGCGACGAAATCAAGGAGCTTGTAGGGTTGTGATTCCTCAGTATATTTTGATGCATATTCTGATGGTTTTATGGTATATTTTCAATATGATGGTATTGCGAGGCAGACCAGTGGGCAGTTCAGGTGCTAGGGAGCGTTCAGGCTCAGGATCTGGAGTCGGGCAGCTCGATGAGCATACTAGGGAGTTTCTCTCTTCATAGACTACTTGTAACGATCGTTTCCGAGGTATAAATTTATTTAATTCTTCAGTTTATTTATTGGGCTATAATTGAATTGTTGTTGTGAGTAGACCTCTTTTTGGGCCGAAGGGTAAGCATCCCATAAGCCGTACACGGGGCGTAACCCCTCTTGTACGCTGGGCGTACTAATTAAATGGAATGTGGGGAGGCTGAGCGTACGCCCAACGTACGCGACTAGGTGGCAAACCCTAATTTAAGGGGTTGAGGCGTATTTAAACGCCATTATAGCCTCTCATTTGGCCTCCTGACGTATCATTCACTCCATAGAAACCCTAGTTCGTCCCCTTTGCTCCTTGTTTGTGTGTGTTTGATCTTTGAGCTTATTTTTGTGAAGAAGGAGAAGAAGAGAAGTGGAAGAAGAAGAACTTAAGCACCTTGAGCTCATAGATCTGGGATCATTCCTTCATTTGGCATTCAAAAGAGGTATAAAGCTTCCAACATTTCCTCTTGTAAGTTTAGATCTAGGAGTTTTTGGAAGTTTGGACCTTTTAGGTCCAAATGAAGGACCTTTATATTGCAACTTTGTTTTTGGAGCATGGGATTTCTATCCTTGAAGCTCAAGAGTCCCCATAGCAATAAAGTTTCGATATTTGTGGCTTATATGGAACCATGCATGAGATCTAGTTAGTTTTATGGAAGTAGAATGTTATTTGTGGAAGTTTGAGCCTTTATGAGACCTATAAGCCATCAAGTAAACAACTTTATGACTTAAGTCATGGAATAAGCTTAGGATCTGGATTTGTAGCTTTTGGATCGGATTATTAAGCACTTAATGAGATGTTGGCTTAACAGAGTTGTACGCTGGGCGTACAAGGATGTACGCGTCGCGTACAGGCCAGCAACCGGTACGCTCAGTGTACCTTGGTGTACGCGCTGCTTACGCTGCCAGTTTGGGCTTCAAGTGTTGGGCCTTGGTGTGGGATGGGTTTCAGGCTTAGGGTCCTTGGGCCTTTATGGCCCATCAGATATCAGTTGCTAAGGACCAAGGATATAGTATTGGTCTTGAGTAAGGCCCAATAACAGGGTTATAGGCCCAAAAGAGCGAATTGGGCCATTAATGGGCCTATAGTGGGGTCATAGATGGACTTAGAAGGAATTAAGGATTTGGGCCATGTTTGTGTCCCACACCATAGTAGGGGTAAATTGGTCATTTTACCCATAGAGGAATCCCTATTCTGATTTAGTATTTTATTTCCCAGGATAGCTGGGAAGCAGTCGGAGCAGCAGTCAGGGATTCCTCATTCTGGAGTTTAGCAGTCAGCATCCGAGGTGAGTTTCCTTCCAATAGGAACGGGTCTATGGCCACAATGTCGGCCCATTTAGCTAGCAGTAGTTTCCGGACTTCAGTCCGATGCAGTAGTTAGTATGTCTGATGCCTTCGTGGCTCAGACAGGATTTATGTGTTATGTGTTCCGGGCCACGGCCCGATGCAGTATATGTGTGTTCATGTTAGTTGATATGTTTATGTTACGCTTTGTTCAGTTAGTTCCGGACTTCGGTCCGATGCAGTTAGTCCGGACTTCGATCCGATGCAAGCGACAAGGTCCCAGTCAGTTTTCTGGACTTCGGTCCTATGACATCCCCAAAATCACGACCAGAAAAGACCGATTTTGTTTATACTTTATTTCAAAATCAGAGTAACCTTTTAATAAAAGAGTTGTGGAATTTGTCCCAAAACAAAATATGATAAAGATTTATCAAAAGCATTTCCATAGAAATGTATTTCATTAAAAAGACTCGGGATGTCATGTTCGATACAGTATATAAGTATAAACAATACATCATAGGCCTTACTACATTATTCCGTATTTACAGGCCTAAATCCATTAATCTCTCATCCCAAGACATCACATCTATGCTAATGCGTCACTACCTGTAATACAAGAAACAGAGTGGGTCAGGCTTGGGAGCCTGGTGAGCACATAGGGTTTTCAACCCACAATAAATAAGTTTATTAACTTTATCAAACCAAACAAACCCGATTACCCATTCCCGTTATCCTCACTTTACATCCCTAAGACATCTAACACAAGGGACCTAGTCTAAAGACTATCATCGGGATGGACACTACTACTAAGGGGATTCCTCAGCAATAAATGTCCTTAAGGCAACCATGTGGGGGATGGAGTACATCTGGTGAGCACACAGTTCACACATTTCAAATAAACACACAGTTCGAATAAACACCTACAGGTTGCGATCCTGCTAGTGTTCCACTGGACTGTCTAGAATAGTCCGTGGTTGTCATCTATACTCCGCTAGATGACTGGATCATCAATAACATCTACAACGAGGCCTCTCATTATTTTATTTTATCACACAACAACTATTACATCTACCCAAGTTCTACCCAACACATTTTGTAGATATAAAATACATATACAGTTTAAATCATTGAAAACATGTATAAAACGTTCATCCAGCATAGATAGCAAGTATTCAGATAATATGCACACATAGCACGTAATTTATATAAACTACTTCGTATCTATGTGTAAGCTGAAAGTAACTATGCACTCACTTGAAAGGTGGTGACTCAGCACTCGGACAACACTTCATTACTCTCAAAACGATTTTCCTTCGATAAAACCTAGTACCAATACCACTAGGGTTTAGTCTAACGATAACCGCGACAAATTAATTAGTCTGGCTATTATTATTATATAAGCGTTAATAACACTCAATATAACTCATAATAATAGCCCAAATAATTGTTTTAAGGACCTAATAACATTCCTATAATTATCTGAAAGCTATATTAAAAATTGCGTAAACGCAGCACACTTACAGCGAATTTTATTGAAAACCGGAACTTAATTGGAGCAGCGTTTCGAAACCGAAAGGCTCTTTTTCTCGGGACTCCGGGAGCCTCGAGGCTTCCCTCGGGAGCTAAGGGGGTTTACCTAGGGTTTTGGGAGGTTTAGGGGAGATAGAGAGAGAAACTAGTGAGAGAAAGAAGGTGGAAATGAGTGAGAAATTCGGAACACCTCGCATGGCTTTTATAGATGATTTGTTTGATCAGCTGCAGGGAGCATCTTGGTTTTCCAAGATCGATTTACGCCCCGGGTATCATCAAATACGAGTCAGAGGCGAGGATGTGCAGAAGACTGCTTTCAGGACCCGGTATGGTCATTATGAGTTCGTGGTGATGCCGTTTGGGCTCACCAACGCTCCAGCCGCGTTCATGGATCTCATGAACTGCGTGTGCAGGCCGATGCTGGATCGGTCTGTGATAGTATTCATAGATGATATCTTGGTGTATTCCAAGACTCAGGAGCAGCACGAGGAGCACCTAAGAGAGGTGCTAGAGATTTTGAGGAGGGAGAGACTTTTCGCAAAGTTCTCCAAATGCGAGTTCTGGTTGCGCGAGGTGCAGATCCTTAGACATCTCGTCAACCAGAAGGGTATTTTGGTAGATCCGGCCAAGATAGAGGCAGTGATGCAGTGGGAAGTCCCGAGATCTCCATCTAAGATTAGGAGCTTCCTAGGTTTAGCGGGGTACTACAGGAGATTCATCCAGGATTTCTCCAAGATAGTTGTACCGCTCACCCAACTGACTAAGAAGTCGGTGGTGTTTCACTGGGGGCCTGAGCAGCAGGCAGCATTCGAGACCCTCAGGCAGGAATTGTGTGAGGCACCGATTCTTACCCTGCCAGAGAGAGTAGAGGATTTAGTAGTCTACTGTGATGCTTCGATCGCAAGTATGGGAGCAGTGTTGATGCAGCGAGGCCGTGTGATAGCTTACACATCGAGATAGTTGAAGCCTCACGAGGCTAATTATCCTACGCATGATTTAGAGTTGGGAACAGTGGTGTTTGCCCTCAAGATTTGGAGACATTACCTCTAAGGGGTCCGTTGTACCATTTACACGGATCACAAGAGCTTGAGGTACCTCATGGACCAGCCGAATCTTAACATGAGGCAGAGGCGATGGTTAAATGTGCTAAAGGATTAAGACTGTGAGATCCTTTATCACCCAGGGAAGGCCAACGTAATGGCTGACGCCCTGAGCCGCAAGGCAGCAGCAGCCCCAATCAGAGACATTTGTTTGAGGATGACAGTGATTACTCCATTGCTGGAGCAAATTAAAGAGGCACAGGCCGAGGGCCTCAAGGAGGAAAGGCAGAAGTGTGAGAGGATCGTGGGCCGAGTAGCTTCCTTTGACTATGATAGTCGAGGATTGTTGACCCTTCATGGGAGGGTCTGGGTGCCGTACTGGGGCGGAGTATGGCAAGTGCTGATGGGCGAGGCTCATAAGTCTCGATTCTCCATTCATCCAGGGGAAACAAAGATGTATAGAGATCTTAGACCCGATTATTGGTGGCCCTGCATGAAGCGGGAGGTAGCCTGGTATGTGGAAAGATGCCTGACCTGTAGGAAGGTTAAGGAGGAGCACCAGAGACCTCACGGCAAGATGCAGCCGTTGGACATTCCTGTGTGGAAATGGGAGGAAATCACCATGGATTTCATCACTAAGCTTCCCGGGACCGTACGAGGAGTGGATGCGATTTGGGTTATAGTGGATCGGTTGACAAAGAGTGCTCATTTTATACCGATCCAGGAGAGCATATCGGCTGAGAAGCTAGCCGACATTTATGTACGAGAGGTGGTGGCACGGCATGGGGTGCCTGTTTCAGTGGTGTCAGACCGAGATGTCCGTTTTACTTCCAGATTTTGGAAGCAGTTTCATGACAAGATGGGTACTCATCTCCATTTCAGCACTGCTTTCCACCCTCAGAAGGACGGACAGAGCGAGAGGACGATTCAGACTCTTGAGGACATGCTCCGGGAATGTGTCCTAGATTTCGGTGGCAGTTGGGATACATATCTTCCGTTAGCAGAATTTTCGTATAACAATAGTTACCACGCGAGTATTGACCGCCCCCCCTTCGGGATGATCTATGGGAGGAAGTGTAGGACCCCAATTTGATGGGGGGGAGGTTGGTCAGCGTGTCATTGGGAGCACCGAAGTGGTGCTCAAGACGCCAGAGTTGATCCAGCAGGTACGCAGTAGGCTGCAGACTGCGCAGAGTCGACAGAAAAGTTACGCCGACAGAAGGCGATCAGACTTGGAGTTTCAGGAAGGCGACATGGTCCTCCTGAAGGTATCACCCTGGAAGGGTGTTATCAGGTTTCGGAAGAGGGGCAAGCTGGGCCCCAGGTTCAATGGTCCTTTTAGGGTTTTGGCCCGGGTGGGTCGGGTTGCTTATCGGTTGGATCTTCCGGCAGAGCTTAGCCAGATCCACAACACTTTCCATGTTTCCCAGTTGAGGAAGTGTTTGGTGGATGAGTCAGCAGTTGTTCCCTTAGAGGACATTCAGGTTGATAGCAGCCTGAATTATATTGAGAGGCCGGTCGCGATTCTGGACCGGAAGACAAAGACCTTGAGGAACAAGGTAATTCAGCTAGTGAAGGTGCAGTGGCAGCACCGAAAGGTTTCAGAGTGGACATGGGAATCAGAGGAGGAGATATAGGAGCATTACCCGGAGTTATTTTCAGATTCAGTAGCAGCAGACTTCGAGGACGCAGTCTAATTCAAGTGGGGAGATTTGTAACGATCGTTTCCGAGGTATAAATTTATTTAATTCTTCAGTTTATTTATTGGGCTATAATTGAATTGTTGTTTTGAGTAGACCTCTTTTTGGGCCGAAGGGTAAGCAGCTCATAAGGCGTATGCGGGGCGTAACCCCTCTTGTACGTTGGGCGTACTGATTAAATGGAACGTGGGGAGGCTGAGCATATGCGTAGCGTACCTTATGGTATGCCCAGCGTACGCGACCAGGTGGAAAACCCTAATTTTAGGGGTTGAGGCATATTTAAACCCCATTATAGCCTCCCATTTGGCCTCCTGACTTATCATTCACTCCAGAGAAACCCTAGTTCGTCCCCTTTGCTCCTTGTTTGTGTGTGTTTGATCTTTGAGCTTATTTTTGTGAGGAAGGAGAAGAAGAGAAGTGGAAGAAGAAGAACTTGAGCACCTTGAGCTCATAGATCTGGGATCATTCCTTCATTTGGCATTCAAAAGAGGTATAAAGCTTCCAACATTTCCTCTTGTAAGTTTAGATCTAGGAGTTTTTGGAAGTTTGGACCTTTTAGATCCAAAGGAAGGACCTTTATATTGCAACGTCGTTTTTGGAGCATGGGATTGCTATCCTTGAAGCTCAAGAATCCCCATAGCAGTAAAGTTTCGATATTTGTGGCTTATATGGAACCATGCATGAGATCTAGTTAGTTTTATGGAAGTAGAATGTTATTTGTGGAAGTTTGAGCCTTTATGAGACCTGTAAGCCATCAAGTAAGCAACTTTATGACTTAAGTCGTGGAATAAGCTTAGGATCTGGATTTGTAGCTTCTGGATCGGATTATTAAGCACTTAATGAGATGTTGGGTTAACAGAGTTGTACGTTGGGCGTACAAGGATGTACGCGCCGCGTACAAGCCAAAAACCTGTACGCTCAGCGTACCTTGGTGTACGCCCCGCGTACGCTGCCAGTTTGGGCTTCAAGTGTTGGGCCTTGGTGTGGGCTGGGTTTCAGGCTTAGGGTCCTTGGGCCTTTATGGCCCATCAGACTTCAGTTGCTAAGGACCAAGGATTTAGTATTGGTCTTGAGTAAGGCCCAATAACAGGGTTCTAGGCCCAAAATAGCAAATTGGTCCATTAATGGGCCTATAGTGGGGCCATAGATAGACTTAGAAGGAATTAAGGATTTGGGCCATGTTTGTGTCCCACACCATAGTAGGGGTAAAAGAATCCTTATTCTGATTTAGTATTTTATATCCCATGATAGCTGGGAAGCAGCCGGAGCAGCAGTCAGGGATTCCTCATTCAGGAGTTTAGCAGTCAGCATCCGAGGTAAGTTTCCTTCCAGTAGGAACAGGTCTAAGGCCACAATGTCGGCCCAGTTAGCTAGCAGTAGTTTCCGGACTTTGGTCCGATGTAGTAGTTAGTATGTGTGATGCCTTCGTGGCTTAGACAGGATTTATGTGATATGTGTTCCGGGCCACGGCCCGATGTAGTATGCAGTATATGTGTGTTCATGTTAGTTGATATGTTTATGTTATGCTTTGTTCAGTTAGTTCCAGACTTCGGTCCGATGCAGGGGACAAGGTCACAGTCAATTTTCCGGACTTCGGTCCGATGCAGGGGGCAAGGCCCCAGTTAGTCCGGACTTCGGTCCGATGCAGGGGACAAGGTCCTAGTCAGTTTCCGGACTTCGGTCCGATGCAGGGGCCAAGGCCCCAGTTAGTCCGGACCTCGGTCCGATGTAGTGGGCAAGGCCCAGTATGTGCTTATTATGTTATTGTATGGTATGTGGTAGTTTGGGGGAGCTCACAAAGCTTTGTGCTTACAGTTTCAATTTTGGTTTTAGGTACTTCCGCAAGTAAAGGGAAGAGCTCGGGTTGATGGCATCGCACACACCACAACTTCAGTTTGTCTTGGGAGTTGTTTTAGCTTTTCATAGACATGATTTGACACAGTCTTGATACAGTTTTCTCGTGATACTTTGCTATGATTTTGAGATAATGACGTCTGGGTTTATTTTATGATATTGACAATATGTTTTTAGTAATTATTAAACAAAAATTTCCGCGTCGTATTTTGGGATGTTTCATTACTCGTAGCATTCTCGATTAAACTCCTGTGATCTTCGGCTCGATCAAGGAGGGTATCTTGGAGGTTTTGGATGAGCGTTTGAGCTCGTTTCGTTATGAGATGATGGCTATAGTAGGAGCTCGATCTTTGACATTTAGGGAGTTTCGGGCTTGTGGAGTTCCAGATTATCATGGGGTGAAGGACCTCATTATGAGTAGGCGTTGATTAGCGGATGTTGCTAACGCTTTCCGCACCAGTCATTGTCTCGAGGGGGACAAGGTTAGATTAGCCTCCTGCCTTTTGAAGGACATGGCACGAGACTGGTGGGAGGAGGTTGGTAATGTTATGGGAGATGATGTTTTTGATGGGATGACCTAGGATGATTTCTCGACTAGGTTCCGAGCCGAGTTTGCACCGGTTATTGAGGTGCAGCACCTAGCGTGGGAGTTCCATGATCTCCGCCAGACTACTGAGAGAGTGGCTGAGATCATCGCGATGTTCAGGGAGAGGGCATTTCTGGTTCTGCAGTATGTGGCAGACAAGGAGATGAAGAAGGCCCAATATCATGAGATGTTGAGGAGCGACATTCGACAGTTTGTGAGTCGATCGAGTTGCAAGACGCTGGAGGATATGATAGCTCGAGCCATAGAGAGGGAAATTGACCTGGAGATGGACATGAAGAGGAAGTTAGATGAGGTTCAGACAGAAGGGGGTTCGGTTAAGAGGCCCAAGGTATCAGATCACAGATTGAGGGGACATCAGGAACGTAGCCATTATGGCAAGTGCGGCAGGATGCACGAGGGTTTGTGTAGGAGTGGTAGTGGTGGTGGTTTTGGCAGCTTCAAGTGCGGCCGGAATGGTCATTATAGCAGGGATTGTAGTGTTTCCACCACCCAAGGATCAGATCTAATTTACTTCCATTGCAATCAGAGGGGCCACAAGAAGGCCCAATGTCCGAGTTTGGCTGCAGCAGGACCGGTGTCATCACCCGCTCTTGTGACTCTTCGGATCACCGAAGGCCGTCAGGGTCGGGCAGATGCACCTGCGGTGAAGAGCAGGGTTTTCCAGTTAAAGGCAGAGGAGGCGCGTGCATATCCAGATGTTTTGACAGGTATATATCTTCTCCCTATCTCTTTATTTATATTGAATTGCCTGCTCATGTTTATGTTGGGATTTAAGCACTATAACACTCGTATGTTGCACATACAACCCTAGATGCTTTGGATCTATGTTTTCTTTAGTTATACATGCAATTTCAATTTTCCAATGCATACATCCTAACTAGCATACAATAGAGGATATACAATATAAAACTCATAGTTAGATGAATACCTCTTGATGTAGTTGTAGTTCTTGGCTTTAGAAAGCTTTAGCACCTCAAGTGTGATGCCTCAAATGGTTCACAAACACTATGAACAAAAGAGGACTTGAGAGAGAGGTTAAGCACCACCAAAATCAGCTAGGGTTCTCTTAGAACTCATTACAATGCTTAGGGTAACCGATTTTAGCTAAGGGGTAACTCATATATAGTGTAGGATTCCAAGAGTCATGGGTAAACCCTAATCCATACACTTAGGTTATGATCCATATCTCATGTGGGCTAACTCTTCATGGATACTCACATAAAACTTAGTCCAACATGGATCAATAGCCCAAACACTATATATATCACTGATCTACATAATCAGTCCCCATTAGTTTAATTAGTCTCTTTTGATCACTAAATTAATTCTTGATCAATACTAATTAAATATTATGACTTCATATTAATATATTATACTTGTAACATATTAATAAGTAATAAATAACCTCTTTCTCAAATATCCATCTTATCAGATTGTTCTGGTGAAGGCAACCCAAATGGACCAGGCTACTCTCGGGTCAAGTACTTACCAATTATAGTTATGGGCTTAGACACATGATCCAATAGTTTATATGTTTCATTTTCGGATCGTTCCTTGTGAACGGTATCTCTACTTTGGTGTTATTTGATTAGGGGGCTACTCAATCTTTTGTATCGTTTGTGCTTAGCAAGAGATTTGCTAGAGCTCCAGGGGAGCTAGACTGTCCTCTTTATGTTGAGATTGTTGATGATAGGATGAATCGGGTTGTGAGAGTTCATCGGGGTTGTACTCTCTAGTTATTCAGCGAGTGGTATCCGATTGATCTACTTCCCACTCCTCTATGTGGGAACAAGGTCATTGTGGGCAGGGATTGGTTGAGCCCTAATGGGGCGGTGATCGAATACGAGCAACATTTATTTCAAGTTCGGACCCCAAGTGGAGGAGAGTTGGTGATTTAGGGTGAGAGACCGCAGCGTGGGCCGGTTATGTGTACTGTAGTGAGGGCCAGGCGTTATCTTCATCAGGGTTGCTTGGTTTTGGCCGCTTATGTCATGGATACCCGGGATAAGGGGAAGGCGATCACAGATGATGTGTCGATTGTGTGGGAGTACCCTGATGTGTTTCCGAAGGATTTGTATGGGGTACCTCCAGAGAGGCAGGTGGAGTTTAGGATTGACATGGTTCCAGGAGTATCTCCAATAGCCAAAGCACTATATCGGTTGGCTCCTCCCGAGATGTAGGAATTGCTTACACAACTGCAGGAGCTGTTAGACAAAGTATTTGTCAGGCTGAGCAATTCGACTTGGGGAGCACCGATTTTGTTTGTGAAGAAGAAGTACGGGTCTCACCGCATGTATATTGACTACTGGGAGTTGGATAAGGTAACGGTGAAGAACCGTTATCCCCACCATAGGATTGACAATCTTTTCGACCAACTTCAGGGTGCATCTTCGTTTTCCAAGATCGATTTGTAATCGGGTTATCATCAGATGCGGGTCAGTGATGAGGATGAGCAGATGACGGCCTTCCAGACTCGATATGGTCATTACGAGTTCATGGTGATGCCTTTCGGGCTCACCAATGCTCTAGTCGCGTTCATGGATCTCATAAACCGTGTGTGCAGACCGATGCTGGATCGGTTTGTGATAGTATTTATCGATGATATCTTGGTTTATTCCAAGAATCGGGAGCAGCATGAGGAGAACTTGAGGGAAGTGTTGGAGACTTTGAGGAGGGAGAGAATTTTCTCAAAGTTCCCCAAGTGCAAGTTCTGGTTGTGCGAGGTGCAGTTTCTGGGGCACCTTGTCAACCAGAAGTATATTCTGGTTGATCCGGCTAAGGTCGAGGTCGTGATGTAGTGGGAGGTTCCGAGGTCTCCATCTGAGATTCGGAATTCCTTGGGTTTGGCTGGTTATTATCGGAGATTCATCCAGAATTTCTCCAAGATTGTTGTTCCATTGATCCGAATAACCAAAAAGTCAGTTACATTTCGTTGGGGCCTGAGCAGCAGGCAGCTTTTGAGACTCTTTAGCAGCGATTGTGTGAGGCACTGATTCTGACCCTACCCGAGGGTGTTGATGACTTTTTGGTTTCTTGTGATTCTTCGATCTATGTTCTAGGGGTAGTTTTGATGCAATGGGTCGTGTGATAGCATATGCTTCAAGGCAGCTGAAGCCTCATGAGGCGAATTATCCGACGCATGATTTGTAGTTGGGGGTTGTGGTTTTCGCCCTCAAGATTTGGCGACATTACCTCTATGGGGTTCATTGTACTATTTACATGGACCACAAGAGCTTGAGGTATCCGATCGATCAGCCGAATTTGAACATGAGGCAACATCGTTGGTTAGATGTGGTGAAGGATTATGATTGTGAGATCCTTTATCACCTGGGGAAGGCCAATGTGGTGGACGATGCCCTCAACCACAAGGCGGTCGCGGCTCCTATTAGAGATATATGTTTGAGGATGACTGTGATCAATCCATTCTTGGAGCGGATTCGCGAGGATCAGGAAGATGCTATGAAGGAAGAGCACCGGAAGAGTGAACGCAATGTGGGTCAGGTGACTTCCTTCAATTATGATAGTTAGGGATTGTTAACTCTGAATCTGCGAGTCTGGGTTCCTTATTGGGGTGGTGTGCGCCAGGTTCTTATGGAGGAGGCCCACAAGTCGAGGTTCTTCATTAATCCTAGGGAGACGAAGATGTATATGAATCTTCGTCCTGATTATTGGTGGCCCTGCATGAAGATGGATGTGGCATGGTATGTTGAGCGATTCCTGACTTGCAGGAAAGTCAAAACCGAGCATCAGTGCCCTCACGGCAAGATACAGCCATTGGAGATTCCCGTATAGAAATGGGAAGACATCACTATGGATTTTATCACGAAGCTTCCCATTACTGCACGTGGAGTGGATTCTATCTGGTTTATCGTGGATCGTTTGACCAATAACATGCATTTCATTTCGATCCATGAGAGTATTTCTGCAGAGAAGTTGGCCGAGATTAATGTCAGGGAGGTGGTGGCACACCATGGGGTGTCGGTATCAGTGGTTTCAGACAGGGATATTCGATTTACTTCCAGATTTTGGAAGCGGTTTCATGACGAGATGGGCACTCGTCTCCCTTTAAGTATAGCATTTCATCCGCTGTGTGCGTGCGTGTTGGATTTTGGTGGGTGTTGGGATACGTATCTTCTGTTAGCGTAATTTTCGTATCACAACATTTATCACGCTAGCATTGGTCAACCTCATTTTTAGATGATCTATGGGAGGAAGTGCAGGACCCTGATTTGTTGGGGTAAGGTCGGTCAGCGAGTCATGGGGAGTACCGAGGTGGTACTCAAGACCACTGAGTTAATTCAGCAGGTTCGGAGTAGGCTCTAGACAGCTCATAGTTGGCAGAAGAGTTATGCTAATAGGCGCTGGTCAGATTTGGAGTTTCAGGTGGGAGATATGGTTCTCCTGAAGGTGTCACCTTGGAAAGGTGTCACCCGATTCAGGAAGCGGTGCAAGCTGGGCCCCAGGTATATTGGTCCCTTCAAGGTTTTGTCTCGGGTAGGTAGGGTTGCGTATCGTCTTGATCTTCCAGCCGAGCTCAGTCATATTCATAGCATGTTTCATGTCTCTCAGCTACTGAAGTGTCTTTTATATGATTCTGTGGTGGTGCCTTTGGAGGACATTCAGGTGGATGATCACCTGAATTATATTGAGATACCGGTGGCGATTCTGGATCGAAAAACAAAAATCTTGAGGAACAAGGTAGTGGATTTGGTGAAGGTGCAGTGGCAGTACCTAAATGGTTCAGAATGGACTTCGGAGCCCGAGGAGGAAATGAGGGAGCACTATGCGGAGTTGTTCGGGTTAGCGGATTTATAGGATGAATTCTGATTCAAGTGGGGGATAATTGTAACGTTCGATATTTTCCAAGGTTTATATTTAATATTTGGTAATTTAATTATTTTTGTGTTGGGTCGTGAAGTCATTAGATCTCTTCATATTGGGCTTAGGGTGTGCATTACACGGGGCGGACCACTGTATGTACATTTAGCGTACTGATGGGAAATGATCGTAGGTGCCATGCACGTACGCGCTATGTATAGAAGAGTATGCGTAGAGAACGTGTCCAAACCCCAAAACCCTAATATTTCGGTTTGAGGTTTATTTAAAGAACATTATGCCCTAAGGATCTTCTTTATCAACCTCCCACTTGTCCATAAACAGCCTCCACGAAACCCTAACCCTATTGTTGAGTGTTCTTGAGCTTCGAAGGTCTTTTAAGTGCATTTTGGTGTGTTTTGTCCCATTTTCAAGGAAGAGAATGTTGGAGCAAGGTGGTGGTTCAAGGTGAAGCTTGTAGATCTGGGTTATCTGCTCCATTTCTAGCTTGTGCAAGGTTTAAAGTATTTATCTTGATCTTTAGAAGCTTAGATCTCCATGTTTTATCTTTCGGACCCTTTTTGGTCCTACAGATGAGCTTTTGTGGATTATGTTCGTATCTGAAGCTTAGAGTTGCTAGTCTTAGTGTTCTTTGGGTCCTTGACTCATAAATTTGCCTCATTTGAAGCTTTAATCCAACCATGCAAGAGCAATAGCTCCTGTTTTGGAAGTAGAATGTTATATTTAGAGTTTGGACCTGTTTGGGGCATGCAAAGCCACCAAGTTGTTGACTTTATGGTTTAAGATGTTGCATATGACTCAGAACTATTATTGGGACTCTTGGACTTAAGTGGTTAAGAGCTTGTAGGAGAAATGACTTAATGAGGGAGTACGTTGGGCATACAAGCTCGTACGCGCAACGTACAAGCCATACAGCGTGTACGCTTAGCGTACAACTGAGTATGCCCGACTTACTCAGTCAGTATGTGCTTTACATCTTTGGGCCTACGTTGGGCCACTTTTTGGAATTTGTTGCTTTGGGACTTTAGGCCATATGAAGTCAAGCTTTTAGGCTAAGGAAGAATTAGTGGGCTTTAGGGTAAGGCCCATATGGGGTTGGGCCCAATGCGGAAAATTGGGTCATAAGTGGGCCTTTGTGGATCCATTGGTTTTGGGCCTTTGTGGTTTATGGATTAGGGCCTTTGTTTTTTTATCAAGCTAGGCCAGAGGTAAACTGATCATTTTACCCCGAATATAGATTATTGATTATAGTTTGGAAGCCAAGTGTTGATTGGGTGTTATTTTTGTACTGATAGCTTGGGGAGTCGTCAGGGCAGCAACTAGGGATTTCTTTCAATGATCTTCAGCATTCGAGGTGAGTTTCCTCATTAGGTTTAGCAGGTCTAAGGCACCAATGCCAACCTTTATTGATTATGTTAGGATGCTAGGAGTCTGCCTGACCCTTACATGTGTTATGTGTTGCTATGTATATCGGGCGAGACTCGATGCCAGGCGAGGCCTGAGGAATGGAACATTTGCTATCATTTATGATCTCTATATGTGTTAACATGATTATGTGATATTGAGTGTATGTGTATAGCAGGCGAGGCCTGAGAATAACATATTCGTATACCGAGCGGGGCCCGATACCAGGCGAGGCCCGATGACGGGCGGGAGCCCAATATGTGATTTATGATGTATGGTATGAGTAGTTTGGGGAACTCACTAAGCTTTGTGCTTACAGTTTTCAGTTTATGTTTCAGGTACTTCGAGTGGCAAAGGGAAGAGCTCGGGATGACTGTAGTGCACACATCATATGGATTTTGTTATGGGACACACTATGATTTCCTTGATGTTTGACATACTATTTTATTCAGATTGTATAAAAAATGATTGAAATACTATTTTCTACTTAAATAAAAATGAAATTTTTGGGTCATATTTTTAGGATGTTACATAATTAATACTTATTATAGTGAATAGTATTTCGTTCATTAGTGGTGAATAACAATTGGAGACAAGGAGGGTATTCTTCATGCAATTCTAAGTGTAATAACTTCAATTGCAATAAAAAAAACAAGTAATATTGTACATTAGGTCCTATTACAAGAGGGTTTGAAGTGGTTTGACCGGAAAACGCTGACCTATTATTACCATTTGTTACATCATCTAAGGATACTTGCTTCACAACTAGATCTCCATCCTCAACTATATCTTGGATGTAGTGGAACTTCCTCATTCTATGCATTGACCTTATGTGATCTTAATGATCATTAGTTAATGTGACTGCACCTTTACAGAATATTTCTAATGCTAATTTGTTACTCAAAACAAGTCCAAGGTCAACTATGAAGTTTTCTAGTCCAGGTACGCTCCTTGGATATTTCACTTACACTAATGCAATCTATCTCATATTGTTGAGTCTACCACCATCCCTTACATGAAACCTTTCATGTTATAGCAATTCAAAATGAAAGTCCGCTTAGACTATGACTTATAGTCATCCCTAAAAATCTGTGTCACTTTAGCTCTTCTCAATCGTGTTCTCTACTGTTTACAAGCAACCAGTCCTTGGTATCTCTCAAATACATCAAAATGTCCTTGACAGATGTCTAGCGATTTAGTCGATCAATTTTCTAAAACAATCTCAATATGCTCAAAACATATGATACATTAGAATAAGCACTAGGCAAAGCATACATTATCGATCCTATATCTGAAGCATATGGGACTCGACTCATCCTATCATTTTCATGACTAGAAGAAAAACTTTGAAATTCACTCAAGTCCTTGCTATGATGCCTATGAACAATTCCTTTCTTGGAATTTTCCATGTTGAAACTTTTCAATACATTATTCATATATGTGCTTTGACTAAATCCTATTAAACATTTCGATCTATACTTTTAGATCTGAAGTGCAAGTATCAATGTCACTTCCCCAAATTCCATCATAGCAAAATAATTCCCGAACTTTTACACTTTTCAATTTGGGGACATTATTTCCTATGAGAAGTATTGTCATCAACATGCAACACCATGAAGATAAAGACACTCCCACTAGCTTTGACATGTACTCAAGACTCATTTGGACTTCTAGAAAGACAATACTCTTCGAGTCTTCTCACGTAAGCACAAACTATTTCTATGTGATGTTTGTTTAAGTCCTTAAATTGACTTAAAAAGCTTACACACTTTATTTGCATATTTTGTATGTTTAGATTCTTTCAGAATGTGCCATTCATCCTTCGAAAATTTCCTGTTAAGGAAAGTCGCTTACACATCCATTTTACATATCTCATAAAAAAGGAAACAATGGTAAAAAATAACCAAATAGCCTTTTTCTTAGCTACTGGTCAGAATTTTTCCTCATAATCAATTTCTTAAGTCTGAGCAAAACCCTTTTCCTCCATACTAGCCTTGAATGTGTGTACATTCCTATCCATGTTAGTCTTCACATTAAAGATCCTTCGTGGACCGGATTCTGCTATCCTTAGACCTTTCTCATTGGTAGCTTTAGGGCCTACCATTGCTTCCAAGTAGCTATTAGCTAATCCAAATTGATCAGTGTTTTATCATTAACCAACACGTCTCTTTTCACAGTTAGATAAAATTCATAAGACTAGAGAGGTGCACTAACTCTACTATATCTATAAAGAGGTAAGGAAATGTCATTTAAATTTGATTAAATCTAGTTGTCTTTTGTTCCTCTTTTAGTTGTTAATTGCCATTTTGTTTAAGTGTTTAGTATTTGCTTAAGTTTCTAGTCTTGCAAAACTAAAGAAAAACCCATTTTTACTTGTTTTATTTGGATAATATTAGTAGCAATTTTAATTATTTACCATTCCTCGTGTTCAATACCCTACTTACCTGAACTAAACTGCTAATCGATAGGTACATTTCCTTTCATGTGTTTGTCTTTGTGTTTAAGTTAGTAGAATTAAAACTAGTACATTCCACACACATCAGTAAGAATACTCCTTACGAGCTTTGGTGTAAAAAGGTACCAAATTTGAGTTATCTCAAAGTTTGGGGTTGTCGAGTAGTTGTGAGGCTCACTGAACCCAAAAGGAAAACATTAGGTGAAAGAGGTATAGATTGTATCGTTATTGGATACGCTGAGCATTCCAAAGCTTATAGATTTTATGTTTTAGAATCTAATGACTTTGTGTCTATGAACACTATTATAGAGTCAATAAAAGCTATCTTTGATGAAGAAATATGTACATTTATGCCTAGACCAAGGGACATGATTCAACAATCTTTCAGCAAGAACACAACTCAAGTTAAAGATGCTTTTGGTGGTACAAGTTATGTGCCTGAACTTCGGAAGAGTACTAGAGCTAGAAAAGCTAAATATTTTGGATCTGATTTTCAATTATATTTAGTTACAGGAACAATGGATGAGGTTGTGTCTCAACATCAATATTGTTTAAATATTTAGGAGGATCCAAAGACTTTCAGTGAAGCTCTGGCTTCTAGGGATGTTTATTTTTGGAAAGAGGCAATTCAAGATGAGATTGATTCTATCATGCATAACAATACTTAGATATTGATTGATTTACCTCCTAGTTGCAAGGCATTAGGATGTAAATGGATCCTTAAAATAAAAATGAAGGTGGATGGCACAATTGATAAGTATAAAGCCAGATTGGTTATACAAGGCTTTAGAAAAAATGAAGGCATTGATTTCTTTGATACTTCTGTTATTGTTGCCAGAATTGCTACTATTTTATTATTATTAGCTCTTGAGGCTATACATAATCTTGTGATTCACCAAATGGATGTGAAAACTTCATTCTTGAATGGTGACTTGGATGAGGAAATATACATGAAACAACCTAAAGGGTTTGTGATGCTTGGAAATGAACACAAAGTGTGCCAGTTGAAGAAATCATTATATTTTTTTGAAACAAGCACCAAAACAATGGAATCAAAAGTTTGATGATGTTGTCTTGTCTAATGGTTTTGCATTAAACCAAGCTGACAAGTGTGTGTATATAGAAAATTTGATACTTCTGGTAAAGGAGTCATGATTTGTCTATATTTGGATGATATGTTGATTTTTGGTACTGATTTAGAAGAAGTTGATAAAACTAATAAATTATTATCATCTAGTTTTGAAATGAAAGACATAAGCGAGGCTGAGGTAATTCTTGGTAATTATACAAGGAAACAATGAGATTTCAATTTCTCAATCTCATGACATTAGAAGATATTGAAAAATTTTAATTTTGAGAATTGTTCTCCTATTAGCACTCCTATAGATCCTATTCTTAAGCTTCTACCTAATAAAGGATCTCATGTGTCTCAACTTGAATACTTAAGGGCTATTGGTTGTCTAATGTATGTTATGATTAGTATAGGGTCTAATATATCATATGTTTTAGGAAGGCTTAGTAGATATACTAGTAATCCTAGTACACATCTTTGGCAAGCTGTGAGTAGAGTTTTCAAGTACTTAAAAAAGACCATGAATTATTGTTTAACTTGTAGTGGATATCCTTCTGTTCTGGAAGGTTATTCTGGTGCCAGCCGGATTAATAACTTAGAGGATCACTCCTCTACAAATGGTTGGGTATTTCTTCTTAGAGGAATTTCCATTTCTTGGGCATCCAAGAAACAAACATGTATTACTAACTCCACCATGGAGTCTAAGTTTGTAGCATTGTATGTTGTTGGTAAAGAAGCTAAGTGGCTAAGGAATTTGATCTATGAAATTCCACTATGGCCAAAAAAAATATCTACAATTTCTATCAGGTGTGATAGTGTTGCAACGTTGGCTAAGGCTTATAGTCAAATGTATAATGGAAAGTTTAGGCATTTAGGTGTTTGACATAGCATTATTCGTGAGCTCATCATGATTGGTATGATATATGTGGAGTTTGTGAGAACTCAGTTGAACTTATCCGATCATTTAACCAAAGGGTTAGCTATAAATCTTATGCATAAGGCGGCTGTAGGAATGGGTTTAAAGTCCACTTAAAATCTATTATATTGAGATACCCAATTCCCATCTAATGCGATATTAGATGTTTAATTCAATGTGGAAAGTTTGATATTTGAAGATTGGAACTCATTTTTATCAGCATCTCAAGGTATGTGTTGAATACTGCAAGTTAAGGAGGTTGACATTTTATTTCTTAATAGTTCTTTGAAAAATTACATTTGCGGATGCAAGAACAAAAGAACTACCTATAAGCATAAATCTTGGTTGCTTCAAGAAGTTGGGACTTGATATGCTTATTGAAGGATGGGACACAAGTTAGTAAAATATAGTGTCAAGATAGAACTTTGAGAATGTAAACTGTTGTGTATATTATCTTCATGTATTCACTTAGAATAGAAAGGGTTCAATCCTTAGTGACACCCTGATATTCGAATATTTTGAATGAGTAATATTCTAATGTGAAATTCAATCGTCATGATATTTCATTTATGCATAAGTTTTTGTTGTTATGATTTTTTTAAGTTAATCAAGATTACACTTAAATGGGTGCGGTTTATTGATGATTTTATATCACAAAAACTATTTAAGTGTAATAGGGTTAATTTGTTGATCAATGTCACTTCGACAATTATTGAAAAAATTAGTATGGTGCGGAGTGCACATTTGTTTAATTTTGTCTTTGTTGAAAACATACTGCTATTTAGGGGTGAAACCCCTAAACCGACGGGGGTTCGGGGGCAGCGCCCTAGGAGCAAGGTCCAAAGGGCGGTAGCCCCTGGCAGGGTCCAAGGGGTAGAACCCCTGCCTGGAATAAACTCCTTTTTTTTTTTGGAATAAACTCGGTTTTGTGACCCTGGTTATAGACCTGTTTTTTATGTTAGTTTGTGACAGGTAATGTGACAGTTTTTGGACAGGAAGTTGTTTTCCAATAACTATCGTATGGTAGTTTTAAGACAAGAAGTTAGTTCTTGTTATATGATCAATTTCGAAATCTTCTTGGGTACAAATATTCATAACTTCTTCATTCTCCATTCTAGAAAACAATGAATTTTATCTTATTAGAGATTTTCGAGTATACCCTCGAACTGCTTTAATCTGAAAATGTTTCACAACTCTCATTGATCCAAGTAATTATATACCCCGATTTTCTAACTAACTAACTAACTAACTAACTAACTATATATATATATATATATATATATATATATATATATATATATATATATATATATATATATATATGTTAGGTTCATGTGAGACGGCCTAATTTTGTGAGACCGTAAGACGCATTTTTTTATTTATTTTTTATTTTTTTTGTTAATTCAAGTTTCGAAAAATAATATTTAAAAAAATAATTTTTGGATTCTTCCATTTATTTTGCATTTTAAAATTATTTTTTAGATTATATGTACAGTGTAATATTCTATTAGAATATTTCACGTATTTTTCAAAAAAAATAGAATTTTTTTTATTTTTTTTACTTTTTTTAGTTAGTTCAAGTTCCGAAAATAATATTTAAAAAAAGAGTTTTTAGATTTTTCCATTTATTTTGCATTTTAAAATTATTTTTTAGAATATGTCAGTGTAATATTCTATTAAAAAATTTCACGTATTTTTCAAAAAAAAAAACGGGATTTTTTTTTAATTTTTTATTTATTTATTTTTAGTTAATTCAAGTTCCGAAAATAATATTTAAACAAAGAATTTTTGGATTTTTCCATTTATTTTTCATTTTAAAATTATTTTTAGATTTGGTCCCACGGTCTCACAAAATTAGAATGGTCTCAAATGAACTTGAACATATATATATACACACACACACACACACTATGTTATAACCCATGGACACCACGGATTAAAAAATTAAAAATAATTTTATTTAAAGTGATACTTAATAATTAGGTGATGATAATAAAAATTTTAATAAGTAATAAATGTAGAAGTTTTATCAGTAATTTCATTATGATATAATGATTCATCAAAATTACGAAAGCATGGTGGTTTGAATATCCGATAGGCAATTTGTATTTGTAGATATATTAGAAAAATATAATTTTTGTAGAATTGAATCAAAATTTAAATAAGATATAAACAAAAATTGATATAAATAATAAAATTCTACAAAGTTTTTATAAATTTTTAAGAATTTCTTTATACACAACATAAGATGTTTTATTTGTTACTCTATCATTTTTATTTTTTTCTTCACTCTTTAGCGTTCGTGGCATCCATGTTCTTTTTTGATAAATAATGAAAAATAATAAAGTAAAGTTAACAATAAAATTAATAATTTCAAAATAGGATTAGAGACGATTGAAAGCTCCTATAATTCATATAAAATATTTTTGATAGTTACAAAATCAATATTCACATATACCAAATATTAATTCATTTATATATTAATGGTACTAAAAGTTAACTATATAAAATAAAATAATAATAATTTTAAGTCTAGTACATACATTAATCACTCCACCCACCAAACATACACCTTCTGCCTACACTGTAACACACGAACACATACATTAATCATATAACCAATTTGTTGACATAACCCTATGGCCAATTTACTTCTCGGGCACCACCACCAACCCTTGTTCCTTCTCTATTTTTCAAAGCAAACCCAATCTCTGCATCAGTCGATCAAATATCAGATGCAGAGAAATCAGAGAATTATATTTGAAATGCATTCATTAAGCACCTTTTGCACAGTTGATTACAAATCAGGACGAAATTTTTGAGATTGAAAGTGATTTGGGTCTAACGGCGGTAAGATTCAACAAATTACTCCAGGAACTAATCCTCTTTATTCATTATTTTAATATCTTTATAAAAATTTACGTATAATAACTTACATGTGAATCTACAGGAATTATCTCTTCGATGATGATAGCAACATGAAGTAGAAAGACAAAATATTGCTAAGAGCATGTATGAAAGAAATTATTAGGTACTTTAAAAATTTTCAGCAACTATAACTTGAAATTTTGGGATTCGAAATTGCTAAATATTAGGCGATTTTGGTTCAAGGTATTGTTCTGATACATTTCAAATAAATAGGAATTTGATTTTACTAATTTACCTTCCATATTTGGTGAATACTTGTCGAATCTCCTTCAAATATGAAGGATTGACTAAGAAACTTAATGTCCAACTATAATCCATATTTTATCTTGTTGGTTTTGGGAATATAAACATATGTTGCAAAAAATAATAATAATGTAGACATTAAAAAAAATAATGCTAAATAAGATTAATGGACCACAAGTTAATTAGGCACTTTAGATTCGCTCCATAATTACACAGGTTAGTCAATTTACAAAAATTCCAATGATTAATTACTTCAAAAATAAGACCAAGAAAACTATGGTTTTTTTTTGGACAACTTTATGTTTGCTATCTGTATATGTAATTGGCAATTTAGGAAGGTGGGTCCTAGGACCCACCTAATTTTTTTAATTTATCTAAAATTTCTATAAAAAAATATTTAGAGACCTACCTTAAAAAAAAATTTGGACCTATCTTACCTATAAAAATCTTTGAATTTGTATATAAAAATGTATATAGAAAAATTAGTGAAACGTGTGGTTTTCTATTCTAAACTCGCTAGTGGTTATTGTTAGTATTTTTAATTATATAACAACATTTTGTGTTAATGCTTATATTGTAGTTATGATTATTCGGGATATGGAACCTCCACTGGCAAGGTAAGCCAAGATTCAAGATGCATTTCGTTTTGGTTTTTCTTCCTATATGTTATTGTTAAGGGTATTTTACACATTTGGATACAAGTCGAGTGCTTTGATTATTTTATTGACATTAGTTTATATGCAGAAAGAAAGAGTGAGCTCAATTTGCTACCAATACATACTATGACATAAAGGTTGTTTACAATTGTTTAAAAATATTATGGAATCAAGCAAGAAGACATGATCTTATATGCACAACCGGTTTGCAGTAGGCCCATGTTACACCTGTCTTCTCAACTACAAAAATTGAGGAGTGTTGTCATACATAGTGTTATAATTTCAGGAATAAGTGTTCTCTATCCTGTTAAAATGACATGTTGGTTCGATTTTTTAAGGTAATTCCCAGTTTTCACTTCAACTATTTGTCCCCCAATTCATTCATGCTTCAATTTGTTCATCCTGTTTTCTTTTGTTTTTGATACAGAGTATTGACAAAATACAGAAACTCAACTGTCTGGTTCTAATCATCAATGTAAGTCTCTTTTTACCCATTAACTGATGTCTGGATAAACGTGATAAATAGAAATAGCAACTTACTTTCATTTATTTGCGTATTATAGCATCATATTTCTGTTTTTCTATATTAGAAAGTTGTATTTTCATTTTTTCAATTGAAATCATTGTAATTTGAGAAGGTGCAAGATTAATAAAAAGGTTAGAATTGTTCTTTTCTATTTAAAAGAAATCATGACAGTTTTATTCACAAGATAACTTGGTAATTTGCAAACTTCAATGACAAGATTAATATGAAATAAAACTAATTTGTGAATATAGTTTAGATTAATATTAATATTATAATTTTATTTTTATATTTATAATCAAAATAAAAGAATTATTACATAAAACGAAGTCCGGTTTGTAATCAAAGTCAAACAAAAGATCGTATCATTCTAATTTGAGAGGATGCAAGATTAATATAAAAGGACAGAATTTTCTTTTTCTATTTAAAAGAAATAATGGCAAAAGTACATTGCCATAAATGTTACTTTGATTAAAAAAATGAAAAACTTAAACTTTCTATTAAAATTGTATTAAATGTAATCACCAGTTACAACAATTATGATATAAAAGAATGCAATAAAATTGATATGATTTCTGAACATGAACAAAAAGGACAATTGTGCCCTTTTGTTTATAATTTATGAAAAAACAAAAGCAAATGATAGGTAATAGAAACAGATACCATACTACATAGATAAACTTTATGTCTGATAAACGAAAAATATGATGCCATAACAAAAAATCCAATTCATAAATTTAGAATATTTTATGAATGGAAATCTCCGGAAAAGTCCCAATATTTTACCCTAATTTACGAAAAAGTCCCAAACTAAAATTCGTTTATGAAAAAGTCCCAAAAACCGGTAACAATGATGATTTGGTCCTATTTTCCCGGTTTACCGGTTTCATTACTTACCCAAAAACATTAAAGTCCCATTATTTTACCATAATTTTCATTAAAGTCCTATTATTTTACCATAATTTGGGACTTATTCGTAAATTTTGGTAAAATAATCGGACTTTATTAAAACCGGTTAAGTAATGAAACGGGTAAACTGGGAAAATAGGGTCAAGTCGTCATTTTTACCGGTAATTATGACTTTTTCATAAACAAATTTTAGTTTGAGACTTTTTCGTAAATTAGAGTAAAATATTGGAACTTTTCCAGAGATTTCCTTTTATGAATGTAGCACAAACAAACTATAAATTAAAAAAACAATCATCAATAACAAATGTTTGAACTTTCTAGAACACAATGTGAAAATACAAGCATGCAAAATAAAAATTTGTAATTGTTCTTTAAAAGTAAAAATTAAATACCTTTCCAACTTCACATCCAAATCAAAACGCACCCACTTTTTTTCAATTTTACTTTCAAAATACCTTTATGGAGTAAATTTGTTTTCATAATAGAAGTGCAATGTCTAGATGCCTAATTGATTTATAAATCAATACATAATCACAATATTTTATTATTATTATTATTATTATTATTATTATTATTATTATTATTATTGCATTTTTTTTATCATAACTGTTGTATTGTTGATTACATTAAATACAATTTTAACAGAAAGTTTAAGTTTTGTATTTAAACATTATGTTAAAAGAGTTTTTAAAAAATTGTTACAACAGAAGAGTATGATTTATGAAATCACCGTTACACCAATTATGCTAAAAAAAATGCAAAATAAATAAATAAAACTGGCAATATATGACTATTTTTTTATGTTTGAACACCCTGTATGAAATTTTATGCTAAACATTATTCTATTATATATTCATGTTATTCTAATGCAAGAAACAACAATGAGCTTGTGTCGATTTCTTTATTATAACAATTATTTGTTTATATTTTATATTAAAAAAGTAATAATTCCACTTATTGTAAACAAAATACTGACATATGTTGAAAGGATAGTACGTTGATATTTCCTTCAATTTAAAATATCAGAAATATGTTGAAATCTGATTTCTGCATATTTTAAAATAAACAGTTTTATGCTATTTTTTAAGAAATACATATGAAAATGATCTCTAAATTTTATGTTATTCCATGGTATTTATATAATTATGAATATGGAAGATGTCTATAAAATTTAATACATTTTCGAAATATTAGTTTTAATTTGACATTAATACATGAAATAGAAGTACACAAAAGAAATAGAATGAAAAAGAAACAAACAGAAATAACATATTCAAAAACAAAACATAGATAATCAACAAATAAAGTATGAATTAGTTTGCATTTGTCAAAACAGTTATATGTTTATCATAACACACTTTTGGAACATGACAGAAACAAAAAAAACGTATATAATCAAAAAATAAAGCATGAATTTTAATATGATTGTACAATAACCTAATGATTTTGTATTATGTGAATGAAAGGTTGTCGAATCAAGAGGTGCTCTATATGAAGTATCAAGGAGAATGATTTACCAGGGTTGCAAAGAAGAAGACGTACAGAGGAACCAAATTTTGAAAGATGTAAAGGTCAAAAAGCTATTTAGATATTCGATTTGTATAAATGATAATATAACAAACATTATTTATTTTCTATTATAATTCCTATTATTATGGAGATATAATGGGTCAAAGATATAGAAATTCAAAAAGATTGCTAGATTATGGTAACCGAGTTGCTAATCAGTAGGAGTTGATAATTTTATTGTTTATTATAATTATGATTTAAATTAGACTGATTTGATTGCGATTGAATTTTGATTTCCGTTAACAGTGCATTGGGCGGGAAAAGTTTTGTGAGGAGATGTGTGCAACTGACACGTGGATTGAAGTAGCTTATAAGAGGGACACGTGGCGCCTTAGAGAGGTTTTTATTAGGAATATATATATATATATATATATATATATATATATATATATATATATATATATATATATATATATATATATATATATATATATATATATAGTTATTTAGAAAACAAAAAAACTCTAATAAAACCCTAAAAATCATAAAAATGCATAAAAAAAATACTTAGAGATTAGAAAACTTTTTTTTAAAAATTTTTTGTAGAAAAATCGCAGCTTTTAATATAAAATCGCTGAAAAAGAAAAATAAAAAAATCAATTTTTGTTTTTTTATAAAAAAAAAATTGGTTTTTTTCAAAAAAAAAAATCAGCAATTTTATACTAAAAGCTACGATTTTTTATAAAAAAATTAAAAAAAAGTTTTTTGATCTCTAAGTATTTTTATTAAGCATTTTTTTTATTTTTAAGATTTTTTTTAGGGTTTTTTGTTTTTCATAGAACCTAAACTTATATATATATATATATATATATATATATATATATATATATATATATATATATATATATATATATATATATATATATATATATATATATATATATATATGGGTAAAGTGAATATACCTAACAACCTTATATAAGCTTAGATACCTAACCACATTATACTACATTGTTTTGCATTATATTTCCATTGCAATCGTGTAAGGTTCTTAAACTTCAACTCTTAACTTGATTTACTTCCAAGATTTTCAGACATTCACTATTATATTCCTCCTACACCATTTGATTTGTAACGCTAGTATATGAAGCCCACCAGAGGGTCTCCGATAGAAAGACGTCATTTGAAGGAAGATAGCGGTGAAAGTCCAAAGATTTTGGAAGCAATCAAGTTATGAGGTTGAATTTTAAGAACTTTAGATGATTACAATGCAAATATGATACAAAATTACGTAGTATGATGTGGTTAGGTACCTAAGCTTATATAAGGTTGTTAGATATATTCACTTTTCCATATATATATATATATATATATATATATATATATATATATATATATATATATATATATATATATATATATATATATATATATATATATATATATATATATATATATATATATATATATATATTCACCACTCACCCCTATCTCATAAACAATCAATGTGGCTTAAGAGTTGTCGTATACTTCGCTTTTTGCCATTGCGAATTATATAAAATTATCGTTTAAGTGTGGTAGACTTGAAAAGCTTTACCATTTCAAAAAGTTGAACACAAATATGAAGAAGACGATCGAAATGAAATCTTAAGGTGATTGGTTTGTAGAGTAGCTTTCATGACATGTATCGTCTTTAAGCCAACAAGTAGCAACCGATTAGCATTAAATAATATTATCACAACTCCATCTTTGTATTTTGGAAAGCATTCTTTTTGTGTTGCGATACTCACCAAAGTGTTCAAAAAGGAGATTTATTCTTATCTTTTCTATTTTTTTAAACATTTAAATTTGAAGATGTCGGTAAAGGAAGGATAGAAGTTCGAATAGTGACCTCTAAGATGCTATTGTTTAAGATTTGTACGGATACACCAGAAGGTTACACATCTTTTCTCAAAAACAGGAGTTTCTAGGCCTTGGGGTAGTGCGAGGGTGTAATCGTATCAGGCCTCCAATCGTAAGGTGTCTCCGATTGAATTTTTTTTAATATTATATTATTAAAAAAAGTTAGAAGAAAATAATAATAATAAGTTAAATAGAATTGTATGTTACAAATCTCATTTATATTATAAACAATAAAAAATTTGTTTGATAAAATAATGGACTTTTTTTTGTCTTTAGCAGTAAAAAATTTCCTTAATAATATTTTACAAAAAAGATATGAGGCCTTAATTTAATTTTTACACAGGGCCTCCAATATCTCAGGGCCGGCCTACTAGCTAGTATGTCTCCCAAAAAATGAATCAAAAACCCAACTCCTAGATATCATTATTACAGGGGATTTTTTTAGGACAAACGGGACGGCATCTCAAGATCCATTATGTAGATGTCACATGGGTGTCATATCAATTTTACCACACAAAATTTGGTTACTGCTACACTCGGTTTGAGAACCATGGCAAATATATAATTTTTTTAATTTTATAAAACCGTTTGTTTTTAATAAAAAAAAACATAAACTTCATTATTAAAAAATAGAATGAAAACATAAGCTTCATTAATTAAAAAATAAAGTCCTATAAGCGATTAAAAAAACAAGAAATTTAAAAACCTACAAACTTTAAAAAACAAAAACACACATGACAAGAGATTAAAAAAAAACTAATAGTTATAACGTTTCCTAAGATCGACTTTGATCGCCAAAGCAGTTTCACGCTCTTCCCCGGTCATGTTACATGTGTCTGTCATTAGCAATCTCATGTCACTTTCTTCTTTTTTTCCTACGCACTCTTTCGGAAGCAACATGAAAAGTTTGTCAGGTCTTGCATCTTCAGCTCGTCCCCCATCACTTTCAAGTCATCCGAATATACCACTTTGCCTTTATTTTTATGTTTTGCTTTATCCCTTCGCAATGGTCAGGAAGGTGGTGTAACTTAAATAGGTTCATTATCAATGACGTTGATTCCAATACGAGCATCTAATGTAGTGTATTTGGAATCGGAAGTTCTTGACCTTTGGAACCACCATCCATCGTCTGATGTTTTGGTCTTTTCTATTTTTCATTGTCTATCACGAAATTCCAAAACACAATAAACTTGAAAGGCTTCAAGTTTTCGGTTTTGTAGACTTTAATAGCTTTCTTCAAAATGACATCTTCACTTTCTCCACTTTGTCATTTTCATTGCATGTTGTTATACAAATCGTTAAACTACATCAATTCCTTGTTTGTCTTACCCCATTTCGAGAACACTTGGTGTTTTGAACGATACTCTCTTCGTTTCATTTCTTTGTGTAACCTTTGTATGATTTTCCTCCAAAAACGATCATGTTTTTGATCTTTTCTAACCTTCGCATCCTCGGAAACATCTACCCAAGCATGTGCCAAAGCCATTACTTCTATGGGTTCCCATGTTTTGCACACCGCCTTGTCTTTTCTTTTTTTAGGTACTTCGCTAGGTTGCGTTTCTCTAACAATTTCGGGTTCGGAATCGGATAATACTTGAGTTTCTCGAACGAAATACGGCTGACGTTGAGATACAAAATCAAACGGGTTAAATTCGGTGTCGGATATGACTTATTGTTGTGTTTGTGGCTGTGTTTCTGGATGTTGTTGCGAGCGTAGTTTTAGGTATTGTTGTGGGTATGGTTGTGGATAATATGGTAGAATACAAGGATAGTGATAAAGAGGGGACGAGTATATTGGTTGATCAAAATAAGGTCTTGGAGTGTTTCTTGTGGGTGTTTTTTGGTTGTTTGGATTGTTGGAAAATGACAGCTTGAAAGTTTGAGAGAAATATATAGGAAGATATAAGTATTGGATTTAGATGTGGTAAGCTAAGGGTTAGAAGGCTATATTTATAGGTAAAAAAATATTTTTTAAAAACTGTTTTTTTTTAAATTGAAATAGTGAGAGGGGGGCACGGTAAGAGACATTTGTTACACCCCCAAACCAGAACGGCAGAAACATTCGGGGGCGGAGGACGTCATGTACAGTATCATAACAATGCACAATAGTAAAACAAGCAACAACATCATCCATTGCATTAATAATATAATTTAATACAAGTGTGTTCTGTGTGTATTTGTAAGACACCAAAAATATGAATCAAAATAAAAAGACGAGTCTTGAGCATGCTCTGTCTTCTCAAAAACCTGGTCATCGGTACCTGTCTGCTAATGACCTGAGAATACAAGTTATTTTGAAATAGTAGATCAGCATTTAAGCTGGTGAGTTCATAACTATTTTAGTTTCAAATGTTTGTATAAGTTTGATGAAAATTTGTAAGTGTTTGATGTAAATTTTCTAAGTGTTTGATGTAAATGTTTGTATACTTCCTAGAAAATCCTATATTTTCTACTAAAATGGAGAGTAGTCTTCTACCAAGACCCGACTGTTCTGTATGTTTGTTCTTTTGTAAAGGGGAGTGTTTTCCCAAGTGTATGACTATCTTCTTCAGAAAATAGTTTACATTACCGTTTATGTGAGAAGATCACTATATGAATGTAATGGGAAAATGAAGATGTACAGTAGTATTATATATAGTAACTACAGATGTACTAACTACCTTAAAACCAACTTGTTTAATTAAGTTAAAATGTGATAAGGTTATAACCATGCTTGATTGACTAGTATAAAGCACGACGTTCCAAAGACATCGAAATGGTATGACATTTGTCGCTCGTAGACTTGCAGGTCCCACTGTAGCTAGCAGCAAGGTGTAGGATGGTCAATCCTGTATAGATCTATATACAAACTCATGCTCTCCCTCCAGGAGACTCTGGTAACAAAACGTGACACAGCAGTAAATTGCCAATGTCATGAAGTACCGGCTCACATTAATGTTATATTGTTCTTGTATTAGTGTGGTATGTTCCTTCTGTTCTAGTGTATAGTATGTTCCTTATGTTCTAGTGTATAGTATCTTCTTTATGTTCTTGTTATAGTATGTTCCTTCTTTTTCTAATTATAGTATGTTTGAACTGACTCTTGTAGTTTCAGTGTTCTAGAAATAGTAAGTAGTAATCCTCTAAACTATACCTATTATAGTTTACTAGTATTGTTGTTTGAATAACTGATCATATTTGTACACCTTTCCTACCCAAAGGTATTGAACTGATTGGAAGAACTTTTATATCTACATACATACACATGATATATAACTAATATTCAAATGACACTCGGAAAAACAAATGATACCCTAAGTCCACAACCAAACAAGGAACATGAAATAAAGCGAGTTATCAGTCCTAAGCCCTTTCAACCTTATTTATATAACTATATCTATATAGACATGATTTTGACAATATATAAGTTTAAGAGAGTTTTCTAAAGTGATAAAGAGTTTATCTTATAAAAAGAGTTCTAACCATTTGAATGGTAATTGATGACTTGATGTCGGTTTATAAAATGATTTGAAATAGTTTGTTTGATAACACGGTTTTGAAGTCTAAGAAATTTGTTTAGTAGTTATAAATCACATGTGATTGATACTATAACTATAATGTTTTCTACTTGTATCCCCCCCCCCCCCAATAAAAGTATTTAAAATCATTAAAAGATAAGTTTTTGGGTATGAACTCACCTGTAGTGAGTGATTCAAATGTAAGATCGATTAGGATGCTAAGTATGTCAAGTGAAGTCTCGAGCACAAACGGATCCTATTAAGCATATAATGACACATATATGTATATAATTAGTGTATATAACAACTAATCATGTAAGGGAACAACCTTAGGTGCTAGGAAACACTTGGAATGAAGTGTTACAATCACTAACAATAAAAATATATTTATTTTTGTTCATTCGGACTATATTTGTGCTATTTTTTTCATTCAGACCATCACTATATTATTATTTTTTCATAGTATTCAAGTATTATTCATTCATTCGAATTATCTTGTAACAGCCCAAAAATCAGAGCAAAATTTTCATTTTCAAAACCTCCCAAAAACCATAAATGTTTATAAAAAATTGTTTCCAATAGTCAAAATCACAAATCAGAGTATCCCAAAATTAAATCTCATAAAAACCGAAGGATGTGCACGATCAAGCCTTCGCCTTGTCCCGATCATCTGAAGTACCTGAAACCATAACAAACAATTGTAAGCCAAAGCTTAGTGAGTTCCTCCAAAGTATCACACACAACCAAACAAATATATATTGCATGTTGGGTCCATAACCTCCTGGTTGGATTACCCGGGTCCACAACCTACCTGTTAGATTGCCACTTGGCCCACAACCTCCCGGTTAGATTGTCACTCTGGCCCAGAATCTCCCGAATGGAATGCCGATGGCCTACAATCACTTGATTGGATTGTCGGGGTTTGTTAGCCTAACAGCACAAAGCAGTCCAGCCCTAACCCACCCATATCATGTCGACATATACAACAGATAAACATATAACTCCGAAACAGATAATCATATAACCAGCCAACCAACAAACAGGAAAATCTACAGATCACTATCGCATAACAACATCTTACATACCAGGATACAGATCTAACAGATCACTACATCAAAGTAACATCCTATATACCAGGATACATAACCTAGTAGGCCAACATTAGTGCCTTCGACCCACAAGTACAGTGAGGAAAACTCACCTCTCAGTCTGAAAATATAGTTGAACAGGACACTACTCCGAATATCGGCTCTATAGGTCATTTACACATCAAACAATGATCAAATCTCAAACTCCAGCTCAAAATACCCTAGGTCAAATTGGTCAAAATCATGACCAAGGTCAAAGGTCAAAAAGTCAATTGAGTCAACTCAGGCTGACTATGCCCAGCGTAATCAGTATGTACGCATGGTGTATTCACCAATCCATAAACGGAACTCCAAAGGAGTACACGCAATGTCACAACTAGCATTTTAGGGCTAGGTTTCCTATCCATGTGCAAGATAGGTCCTTGTTGTAACTATGTAACACTATGTGTACTATAAGTTAATTTTAATACAATACAAATTTATACATCCAAAATTGTGTTTCTAGTCAAAACTTCCTCGTGTAATCCCAAAGTATAACCCAATAAGCTATATTCACTTGACTTTGGGCCTTAACCCAAGCCTTCTCGATCCAAAACTCTTAATGGACCAAATCTTTCTTATTGGTCCCTAATGGGTCGATAACCTCTCAAATTGGTTCTTTTGGGCCGAAAAAACCCACCTTTGGGCCATAATTGGGCTAAAAATCCTTATTTAATACCATATTGGGCCATACGACCCTTATTAGGCCGTGAAAATTCTCCTTAGCTTTTAATGGGCCGTATTTTATTATTAAACCTCCTGATGGGCCCTATTTGGGTCAAAAATATTTATTGGGCTTTCTCACCTAAACCAAAAATCCTTATTGGGCTTAATACACTTCTTTGGGCCTAATACTGGACTGAAAACCGTTCCTGGGCCGATCCAAGCCCATAAACTCGAGCAAAACACAAACCTTACTGGGCTTAAGGAGTTCTCAGTTACACTTCAAATCCAAGCCCAAATTTCTTTCTTTCTCCCCTCTCCAAATCCGATCGGCCCTCAAATTAAAAGAAAATGAAAAGGGGGTTGACTTTGGTGGTGCCACCTCCATATTATTCACCATATAACAAGGTGATTGTTTCTCATACTTCCATGTAAGTTGTATAACCCAACATACTTCAAGACTAGTCTCTCTCCTCTCTCCCCCTCCCATCGGCCGACCCTCCATAACCCCCCCTCCATACTCTCTCATTTTCTCACTTTCAAAGATACATCCTTATCTCACTTCCCTCTCAAACTCAAAGAAATTCTCTCATTCTTTCCTTCAATTTTCATGGATTGTATGTGCATCCAAGAGGTTCTTTTCAAACCTTCAAAAACTTGGTAAGTTTATATCACACTCAAGTTGTTTTAATTCCAATTTACACTAAGATTACTCCTCAAGTAACTCTATTTTCGTGATTATACTCTTAGAACACCAAAAACTCCACAAATCTTTTCAAGGAACCACTCTAGGCCGAAAAACCTTCACCATCTTTCTCTTCAAAACTGAAAAAGCCCCAAAGTGAGCTTCATACCCCTATTTTTGAACTTTTCCTTCTTTTGGGGGAGGATAGAAGTCAACGTCTTGTGTAAATCATTGTATATTTGCATGTATGTGCATGTGTTGTATGATATGTGCGTAAAATGTTGTGAAATCCATGCTAAGAGTTCAAAAACTCGATATTTTTGGTTAAATCTCAAGATGTTGGACTTAGTTAACATAATATGTTGTTAAAAGTGAAATCTAGCTTCTAAATGAAAATTTGTTTTCACTTGAGGTATGATAAATAACACATAGAGTATCACCTATGGTTTGTAGTCAAAAATATACACTAGCAACATTATTTTTAACGTTAAATAACGAAACTCAATGTTGCGTAAATTCCGTTAAGACTCTTGTGAGACACGCCTTCACTGGTACCCACTTAGTGTACGTCGTAAGTCCTGTAGTTATAACCAGCGTCTCTTGGAAGGAGAACGGAAGTTTTTGTATAGATCTATATGGGGTTCACACCCCACACCTAAGTTGCTTGCTATAGCTAGACAGTCCAGTCTAGGGTGACAAATATCTTCTCAGAAACCGACGCATGAAGAACGTCAAGACATGCACTCCGTCATATTAGTATGGTTATAACGAATCACGTAGAGAATAACAATACTATTATAAGATTTACGTTGAATATACATATCACTCATTTTTACAAAGTACAAACATTGTGTCGACTATTTTGTAACTAGCCACATCACTTTGGTCTCAGGGTTTAAGGCCACAATTTCTCATGACACAGAAAATACAGGTTTTTTTGGGAGTCACTCACTATACATTTTCAAACAAGTTAAACAAAGAATACACATGCCCTTATACATGATTTGAAACAAGACGTACAAACTATTTTTTTATAAGAAAATATTGGATTTTATGGAGATTTACAAACTACTAAAAAGTTTTCATATAAACATGCTTATGAACTCACCAACATTTTATATGTTGACGTTTTTCAAACGACTTGTGTTCTTGGGAACACAATGAACCGGTTCTTTACAGCTATGGATTTGAATGAATGTTGTATTTTGGTTTCATCATAAATTTGTTATTTTGGGATGTAATTTTTATGAACAAACACAATGATGTAAACCGTGTATGTTGTTATCTTGAATGTATGATGATGATGGTGGCTATGTTTCATTTATATACATTGTTATGATATTACAAGATGAAGTCATTCGCCCCCAGACGTCTCCGTCGTTTCGGTTCGGGGGTGTGACAGATTGGTATCAGAGCATTGTTTATAGTGAACCAGCATATCTAACCATATAAGATATGTAACTATAAATACAATGGGACTAAAATACTCTAAACAGAAATAAGAAACAATTAAAAGTTTTTAGAAGAGTTGGACATCGCGATTAAACCCGAGCAATTATGTAATCATATTGGGGATAAATATAGCCTAGTCAACTATATTTATTCAAAATTCGACCAACGTGTGTTTGGGAGTGATTGGGGTGGTCAACGAATCTGAAAAATGTCAACCTAGTACCCAAAAGATTGAAGAATTAAACATAAACAATTAAAATACTATAGGAGTATTTTCACAGTAAGTGGAACCTTTATTGTATTTTCTTATATATCCTTTTGTGCTTATATTATCGTACAGACACTATGACTGGATTCCATCTTCCCGGAGATCCCTACTTCCCCAATCAAGGGAATGGGGGATGGCTTAAGGAAGAACCCGAGGAAGACCCAAAGGAGTTGGAAGTGGAGCCCGAAGCACCCGAGGTAGAATTTGAGGATGATGAGCTAGATGGTAGTGACGAGGGCATCGAGGAGGATGACTCAGACGCGGAGTCTGAAACCATCAATCCGCCTTACATGGCACGAGTGCCAGCACATCGGATGGGCCCTAATGGTCCTACGCCTCCATGGGCTCACGAACTTTGGTGATGGAGCAGAAATCAGGGGACGCGTCCCCTTTTCGGCATGGATGGAGGATTTTTCGATCTCCGCCATGGAGGGCCTACAGACCGCATCCTCCTCGTGATGGTCAGGAGGAACCGAGATATCGACAATCAGGCCCAGGACACCACCGATCAGATGGACCAGATGAGATCAGCCTTGGAGAGGGCCGAGAGGCAGACTCAGGAGGTAGTGAAAGACTACCAGGAGCGATAGGCAGCATTGGAAGCCAGGCTGCGTTTCACCGAGCGCTAGTTGGCCAGGCTCCAGGGTGCATCCATGATGTGCACAAAAGTACCCACTAATTTTAATATTTATAACCTAACAAACTTAAACTAACTATGCACTTATAGGCAGTGTACCTAGTCGGATTACAGTATAGCTTGGGTAAGTCGGGTGTCGATCACAGGGAACGGTGTTACTAATTAATCTATTTGCTATCAAATTACCCTAATTACTAACAAGTTTATAAAGGGTTTTATCTAATTTTACTAGATCAGATGAACTTAACTCAAATTCAATAAGTAAAAACACACTCTTGTCTAGTTCGAATCCACTTCTTCCTTATGGCTAGCTAATGATTATGGATTATCAAGTTGGTTTTAATTGTATTAGTAATTTAGTTCTAACTTTACCAATAATTCATTAATTCATGTCAAACTATATAAGGTCACACACAATTAAACACATAATCAATTATGAATATGCTATGTAAGATTTATTATGTAAATGCAATTATAGTCACAATCCATGTTCTCTAGCACAACTAAGTTTATTTACTCTAGTTACTAACTAAGATTGGTCAATCCTAGCTCTAACAATTTAATGTTCACTAAATCATTAGGTAGACAATTTCATGCATTTAATGGTCACTAAGCTACACATAACATGTAATTAAGCAATTAGAGAAACAAACACAAGCAAGCTAGGTAACTATAAATCAAACACAAGCTATTTACCAACTAAATAATTCCATAAAAATTAAGCTATTCATAAGTTGGAAGCTTCATCTAGCTAAACAAGAGTAGCTAGATTCAGCTGCTCATAATAGCAACTAACATACTAACACAAATCAAAGTGTAATGAAACATGTTCCTAGTTAACTAAAATATGGACCTTCACTCTTTTGGTGTTGAAACCTTTTTCCAGAACCTCTCTTCTGCTCAAATTAACCTTCTAGAACTCCTCTCTTCATCCAAAAGTCTCTCCCCTTCGTAATGACCAAGAGGGCTTAAATAATCTCCAAAAGTCCCGCGCCACGTCGTAGATATACATGCCACGACGTGATCCTCAAGTCATCCGCATCGGGTAAGGTCTCCTTCTCTACGCGATCTTTATCTTCAAGATTACTCATGCCACGTCGTGGATATACATGCCACGACGTGGTTCTACTAATTTCCATGGATTTCTTCATCTCTTGTGTTCCAAGTCTCCCATGTTCTATAAATTGTCGCTTTTGGTCCCTTTTCTTCAAAATGTCTTCTTTTTGGCTGCAAATAACATTTAAGCTCATAAGTACCATTATTCTAAACAAATTACCAACTTATATATAAAAATGTACTTAAATATTGCCTAAAAATAGGTATAAATATGGCAATATCAAAATACCCCACACTTAGGCTTTTTTTTCCCTCAAGTAAATTTAAACATAATCCTTTATTACTAACATCACATAGAACAATCCGATTCTAGTTTAGCCATTATGCCAAGACCTCAACGCATATATTTGTGTCTAAAATTTTCCTAAAGTACCCCCCCATACTTTAAATACTCACAATCTTCATAAACACTTGCCCACTTCTTTCAAACAATGCTCATTTTATGCAACCCTCTGAATCCATCCGCAGAAAACCTCCTAACCTCAAGATGTTTTTGGTTGAGCAACCTAAGCATACATAATCTAGAATTACAATTTACGATACCACTATGGAGCTATTTGGAATTCTTCATTTCCTTGATAATTTGATCTTTGATTTCTTTGAATTCACCACCTTGTTTGATTTGATTTCTGGTATCTTCAATTTTTTTGAATTTCCTGGAATTTTGATCTTTTGATCTTCACTTTAACTGCTCCAAAATTCTTCAAACTTTTCTTGCAATTCTCTCTTTTTTTTACATGTACCTCACTTTTTTCACTCAAAACCCTACATGCTTAAGCAGGGGCGCTCAACTTCAACCTTTATTGGTTAACGATAATAATTGGTTGGATACATTTCAGGTTTAGGCTGCTAAACATATTGCATCCCTCAAACCAAGCGGGGTTATGTTTTTGTTCCATGATTTCACTAAAATAAGGGAGGCCACAAATGCACTATAACGTGTATTGGCTCAACTAAACATTGTGAACTTTTATCGGATCATCCCACATAACACTAGAAACTACAGTTCAAATTATTATTACTAGATTCAATAATTAAAAATTTCAATTTTCAAATTTTCTAGTAATTTACTTTTTCTACCCCTACCCCACACTTATTTCATACAATGCCCTCATTGCATGCCTAAAATAAATCAAAATTAAGAAAAAAAGAAAAAGGAACAAACTCCCCTGGGATAGTGGCGTAAACATCTCCAAAAGTGTGGAAAACGTGCATCTCGAATATGGACCTCTCAAAAATATAAAGCTGGTGTAGAAATGGAGGAGTATGTAAATAAACCACGATCATGACTCGAAACTTTAATTCTTCAAAGTGGGTGCAAATATGTAGAAAAATGTGGGAAAGTATAAAATGATTCACGTCGTGGCAGAGAAGGCCAGGTCGTGAACGTAGATCAAAACGCGAACATAATGCATCTTCAATCCTTCAAACTGGATGAATGCCACGACGTGGTGTAAGAAACCCACATCGTGGAAACTGGATGTCAGGAAAAAAATAACTCATTGCTTTTATCATCCTGGCATCTTCACCAGTGTCTTAATGGGTTAAGACTTCCTCTATGTAAATCTACTTTCCAACTGTAACCTCTCTCCCTCTAACATACCCCACACTTATCTTTAATTGTGGGTTCCGACTCATGACTTTAACCTTATATGCTTCTGAGAATCCAATGCTAATCTGAAAAACGGAACAACTCAAAAGAAATAAAAGAGTAACATCATAGTTTAACAAAGTCTTACAAATCAAATTCAAATACTACATAAAACAAAATAAAAGAAACTAAATAGAAAAGAAATCAATCATCATCTCCTTGTCCCTGTGCTCCAAGTGGTCCTGCCCCGTCATTCTGCGAATTCCAAAGCTCCTCCCATGTTGGAAAATAAGGATAATGTGGTGGCATAGAAGGTGGCTGCGTCAAACCCAAATGTGAATAAATACCCACAGTAAGTTGGGTATGATAAATGGCATGCCCCCGGAGATTATCCAAATAAGTTCCCACCCGTCTCTGAAAAGGGTCGGTGGGTACTCCTTGTACGTGTTGTGGAGCAGCATGCTCTCTCTCCATCTCTCCTCTAGCCCGCACATTTCGAAGTCTCGGTCTGGCCGGTGGTTACTGCTCCGACTGTGCCTCCTCCAGCTCCGCATCTACTGGCGGTATAACAAAACCGCCTCCAACATTCACCACTACCCGCATAACTCCCAAAACTTGAATGGTTAAATCAGTGTCCAGGAATCGGGTAAGATTCCTCACAAAGTCGTGAGTCAAAATATGATACGACCGAGCAAGGCGAGTAACCAAATGTCCCCCCGTAATCGGACTCCCGAGCCTAGAACTAGCCGCTTTCTTTCCCATGAACCTCGCCAGCATATATGGTAAATCACAGCAAACCCAAGTGTAATAAGAGTCCATAGATAGAACAAATTCTGAATAGGGACTTTATCGCCATGATGCTTGTGATTTATAGAAAAAGTAATAAGGCGATGTAGAAATCGGTAAACGGGATTCCGAATCTGTGACTCACTAGAGTCACGAGTATTATACTCATGGTTAGAAATACTCCGCCAGAACTGAACATCCATAACACCGGGATTAAAATCTTGAACGCATCCAAGTAGGAATGGTATGAAAAACGGAGATTGAGTCTCCACTTCGGTATAAAGTCCCATCCGCCAAGCGAACTCCCGAAGACTACATTCCCTATAAACACCACCCAACTGGAACACAAGTGCCCGGTTATAATTAAAGTCAATGGTGCGTTCTTCGAATACTACGGTAGAGAAAAACTCCACCGATAACTCCCGGTACACGGGTTCTTGAATTGCAAACAAATTCTGCCACCCGTGACAAGTGAAGGAAAAATGATCCCCCTCGTATGTTTTCGTCCAATATCATTCTAACTCAGTAACCATTCCCACACCACCGAGCCATCCCCAATCGACAATCAGAGCTATCGCAAATTCCCTGTTGTACAACCATCCCAACCGATTTTCATATGTAGTCAATAATGGTCGAGGAATGTTTTGTGGAAACCGATACAAAGGATGAATACTCGCCACATCAATCGGATTTTCCTCCTGTGGAACAGCCCTTCTAGGTCCCATTTCTGCAAATAAAATTAAACCAAAACAACAAACATCCTAAGCATTAAAAAAATAAAACTGTTTGCCCAGAAGTCACGACGTGGCCAAGCACGCCAAGTCGTGAACAACAATCGGGACGTGGGTCTGGATCGGTCACTCTATACCTAATGTTAACCAAAAACAACACTTGGGGTTTGTTCCTATGGATATTCAAAGGACATGCAACCTAGAATCAACAACTAACTTCAACCAATTTCGTGAATCTCATTGTTCACATAAACCCTAACCATAAAAATGTAAAATTGCAAGCAATAACTACAATTAATGGATAAAATACATACCAAATGGAGTTAGAAGACAAGAAATTCGAAGAATTTGGAAGGAAAATTAAAGAAATCAGCTGTGGGGACCCTTTTGTTTCCGTTCGTGAAGCAGTGTGAGCAAATGGGGAATGTGCGGTCAAAGGGTTTAAGAAATGGTCCCCCCCCCCCCCTTGATTTTTAAAGGCCACGTCGTGGCATACGTTACCACGTCGTGGATAACATAATCTATTAAAAAAAACTTTTTTCATCTTATCCCCGTAATTTCTCTATAACCACGACGTGGCACTATCAGACCACGACGTGGCATATGTCTGATCGCAAAAATTGAGTAAAATCACACATTTTAACTAACTACTTTGCATTCCATTTATTAATTAAAGTACCCCACAGCTAATTCTTACCAAGTATCAGTTATTAAACGATGAGTTGATATTTTTCCTAATTAAAAATCAAAAATTAAAAGAAAAGAAAATGCAAACCAAGCTCGGGTTGCCTCCCGAGAAGCGCTTCTTTTTCTTGGAGTCTTGAGCTGGACTCCGTGCCTCCTACGTTGAATCCTCTGAAGAGTCTATCACCAGCTGGACCTTTTGTTCCTTGAAACGCCTCTTGTAAGCTTGCACACGTCTTTTGTACGCCTTCTTTGAATTCTCTCTTTTAGCTTTGACCTCTTCTTCAAGCTTGCGTTTAATCCCTTGAGTGTAGCACCTGGTTCCTGGTACGTAAATCTTATTTGAGTATTTCCCTTCTTTTAGCCTTGGACTCGGCGAGTCATAGGTCCGACTCGCCGAGTGGATGCGGGACCCGGGACAAGTTTAAGTTGGCGACTCGGCGAGTCCATATCCTAGACTCGGCGAGTCATAGCTGTTGGATGAAACCCTAAGTTTCAGGGGTTTGCACCCTATTTAAACGACTTAACTGCCCCAAGCCAGCCCCCATTCACCCTCAGAGCCCTGTATCTCTCTCTAGTCTTGCTTTCTTGTGAGTTTGAAGTGTTTGTGGTGTATTGAAGTTTCTTTGAAGGAAAAGAAGAGGGAATCAAGAAGAGGAGAAGGAGGCCAAGCATCTCTGTGTCATTCCAACGTTTCCCCTAAGGTATAGCTCGTTTCCCCTCTGTTTTTAAGCTTATAGCTCCATAAAAGTCCTTTTTGAGCCATTTCCAAGATTGTGTATGCTTAAGGGTTTGTAATAAGTCGATTGGCCTCTAGATCTAGGCAAGATTGAGCTCCAGGAGCTCAGATCTGTTAGCTTTATGGCCCCATGTTGCTTGTTCACCCTAGATCTACCCTTTTGAGGCATTTTGAGCCCTAAAATCCATATTGGTGAATATCCACACGTAAAGTTGGAAACTTTACGTGTGATTCGTGTCCTAGAAGTCCAGATCTGTGAATGGCATGGACTGGAATCGAGCAAATCTGTGTATTTAGTGGGTGCATGGCAACGACTCGGCGAGTCGTTCATGTGACTTGGCGAGTCTGTTCGCGAGTCTCCGAGTTTGTTCCCTTTTCGTAGTGTCGAGTGAGCAGTGAGTCACGGGGTGTGACTTAGTGAGTCGGAAGCTGAACTCATCTATGGAGGTACTCGGCGAGTCAATGCCCTGACTCGGCGAGTTCAAGGCAATCTCCTTAGATCAAGAACAGACTCGACGAGTTGTTCATACAACTCGGCAAGTCTTAGCATAAGTATTCATCGGATGAAGATGAACTCGACGAGTTGTTCATACAACTCGGCGAGTAGGATGAAGGACTTGAATATCAGTTTAGAAGGAGAACTCGTCGAGTCGTCGCCTAACTCGACGAGTAGGAACGGGATCCAGGACAATCGTTAAGGTGGTGACTCGGCGAGTTGGAAAGCCAACTCGGCGAGTCGGGTCAACTGAAAGTTGACTCTGACTTTGACTTAGGGCATGGTCAGGGGTAAAATGGTCATTTTACCCAAAGGTCAGTGAGCAGTGTTTGATTGAGTATGTTGTGGGAATTGCAGCCGGAGGATTTTTCGGAGCAGCAGCAGCAGCAGTAGGCAGTCAGTTCCTGATCAGATCAGCAGCTACTTCGAGGTGAGTTACCTTCCAGTAGCGGTGGGTCTACGGCCACAACGCCGGCCCACCAGTAGGAGTTGTATGTTAGATGATTGTCTTTGTGATATCATCTAGGTTTGCTATTACCTGATATGTTGTATGCTGGCATGATATGTATATGTGATAGTTGTAGAGTTCGGTTGTTAGGACCGAAGGGTAGGTCGGACACCCCAGATATGTCTGACAGTACGTGATCAAGAACAGACTCGACGAGTTGTTCATACAACTCGGCGAGTCTTAGCATAAGTGTTCATCGGATGAAGATGAACTCGATGACTTGTTCATACAACTCGGCGAGTAGGATGAAGGACTTGAATATCAGTTTAGAAGGAGAACTCGTCGAGTCGTCGCCTAACTCGACGAGTAGGAACGGGATCCAGGACAATCGTTTGGGTGGTGACTCGGCGAGTTGGAAAGCCAACTCGGCGAGTCGGGTCAACTGAAAGTTGACTCTGACTTTGACTTAGGGCATGGTCAGGGGTAAAATGGTCGTTTTACCCAAAGGTCAGTGAGTAGTGTTTGATTGAGTATGTTGTGGGAATTGCAGCTGGAGGATTTCCGGAGCAGCAGCAGCAGTAGGCAGTCAGTTCCTGATCAGATCAGCAGCTACTTCGAGGTGAGTTACCTTCCAGTAGCGGTGGGTCTACGGCCACAACGCCGGCCCACCAGTAGGAGTTTTATGTTAGATGATTGTCTTTGTGATATCATCTAGGTTTGCTACTACCTGATATGTTGTATGCTGGCATGATATGTATATGTGATAGTTGTAGAGTTCGGTTGTTAGGACCGAAGGGTAGGTCGGACACCCCAGATATGTCTGACAGTACGTGATGATATGATTGCATGCTAGCTTGTTATGTTATATGAGATAAAGGTAGTAAGAGGGGACTAGTCCCCGAGGATCGGTTGTTAGGACCGATGGGTAGTCAGCACCCCAGAATGGCTTGACATGGGTAGTCAGCACCCCAGAATGTCTTAACATGGGTAGTCAGCACCCCAGAATGGCTTGACACGGGTAGTCAGCACCCCAGAATGGCTTGACACGGGTAGGACGGCACCCCAGAACGGCCGTGTCGGGTCGTCAGGCACCCCAGAATAGCCTGGCAGTATGTTATGTGTTCTTATGGTATGTGGTACAATGGGGGAACTCACTAAGCTTTGTGCTTACGGTTTTCAGTTTTGGTTTCAGGTACCTCCTCAGCTAGGGGAAAGGAGCCGGCGCGGTAGCAGCATGTCACACACACACTCTCTGGTTTCCGCATTTACGAGCTTCACTGGGATTTGTACTCTGATATTTTGATTGGTTGTATGATTTGGCTTTTAGACATGGTTCACGTTGTGTTATGGTTTGATCAAACAATGTTTTTAGTTATTAATATTTTCTAAAGTAATGTTTTAAAACAAAATTTTTGGTCGTGAAAATTGGGTCGTTACATTGAGTCTTTAATTTTTCTTCACTCTTCATCTCCATACCACTTGTCTCTTCCTTCACCATTTGCCTTGTCACCTTTGAAGTAACCTCTTCTTCATCACTTGTCATCTTCTCATCTTCTTTGCTCACCCAAGAAGGTGGACTCTTGTAAGCTATGACTTCAACTAAATAGGGAATAGATGCTCTTGGTTTTGTTCTTCTGACTTGATGAACTATCTTGATCTCTTATTCCATAAGCCTTTCTAGTTCTTCTAGTTCATTGTCTTCATTGATTGTGAACACTTCTTCTTGAACATGTTCCTTTTGAAAGTCATCTTGCATTCCAAAAACTTCTTTTTCATTTCCAACCCTCAAGGTGAGCTTAGACTCGCTAATATCAACCAAAGCTCCAGCAGTGTTAAGTAATGGACGACCAAAGATAATTGGAACATCGGGATCTTCTTTCATATCCAACACTACAAAATCTATTGGAAAAACAAATTTTCCAATTTTTACTAAAATATCCTCCACAATGCCCCGGAGTTGTGTCACTGAATGGTTCGCCGTGTGAATAGTCATTCTTGTAGCCTTCATCTTCTGAATTTCTAACTTCTGATAAAATGAATAAGGCATCAAATTAATGCTAGACCCAGAATCGGCTAAAGCATTAACCTTCATTTTGTTTCCAAACTCACACTGAAGAGTGACGCGTCCAAGATCTCTCATCTTCTTTAGTGTCTCTCCCAACACAGCTTTTGAGCTTTGCTCACTTAAAATCACCTTAGAATGCTTCTTTAATTGCTTGCAAGTGTCTATCAAATCTTGCAGTAATTTCTGATGCTCGGGAATTTTGGATAAGGACTCGACAAAAGGAGTATTAATCGGGATTCCCTTCACGTGCTTAACAAACTCCAGATGCTCTCTTTCCAGTGGACTAAGGGTAGCTCGGGAAGGAAAAGGCAAAGGCGGTTGATAAACAGGAATGGGCTCAGAAACTTTTTGTTCAGACAGGGGCCACGTCGTGGCCAGAGAAGTGCCACGTCGTGGCGAAGCCGTTTCAGCAACCCATTCACTTTCGAACTTTGGCTCCTTTGGTTTTGGATCGGGCTGCTGTGGTTCTTCTTCCAATGCCCCCAGGAACTCAGAGATGACTTTTTCTTCAGTATCGATGGCTATTACATGAGATTGGGTCTTCATTTCGGGATTCTTCGGGGACAACTTTTCATGAACCAGAGTGTCTTGTTGACCAAATTGTACTTCAAGGTTATGGATGGAGGCTTGCTGATTCTTTATTTTAGTTTTATGTTCAATAATAGCAGCATCAGTAGCATCGCGTCTCTTTTCCGAAGCTTCCATAAACTTCATCAACATGGTCTCTAGATCGGGTTTCTTCTCAGCTGGTGGCTGCTCCTTTTGATAAAAGCCTCGACCTGTCTGCCAATACTTCTCCTCTTTTTGATTCTTATACTTTTCATATGGCAGCCACTCCTTCTTTGGTTTCCTCCAGTCCTCATCAAACTTATCCCCACTCGACTAGCACACTTGAGCTTTTCTGTTCCCAAACTCATCTAAATTACAGTCTTTGGTCAAGTGTGGACCACTACACCTCTCGCAACCCACTCTTATGGCATGAATTGACTTGTCCATTTGTGTCATCCTTCGATCCAAATTATTCAGCATGGCCGTAACAGCTACTATTTCTTCAGTTTGTGCACCTCCACCGCTTTTGATTCCATCTTGCCTCGGGTTATGGTATTCGCGAGAGTGCTTTGCGAATTCTTCTATCAGATCCTTGACTTCCCTTGTATTTTTCTTTGTCAAAGGTCCTTGAGAGTCAAGGAGTTGTCTTGTCATAACGTTGACCCCATCATAGAAAATCGACATCTCTTGTTGCATATTTAGATCATGTTGAGGGAAATTTCTGAGCAAGCCCTTGTACTGCTCCTATGCTTCGTATAGTGACTCCCCCGGCTGTTGCTCAAAGTTGGCTATTGCCTTCTTGAGTTTAGCTATCTTGGATGGTGGGCAGAACTGGTCCAGAAATTGCTCACGCATTTGAGCCCAAGTGGTGATTGTACCCGGTGGAAGTGATTTTAACCACTCTTTAGCAGCTCCCTTGAAAGTAATGGGAAGCATCCTAAGCAAGACAGTGTTTCTGTTGACATTTGGGACATTGAAGTAATCCGCAATGTTATTGACTTCATCTAGATGCTTAAAAGCATCCTCATGATCTTTCCCATAAAATGGGATATCCTTCAACGCAGTCAAGATGTGCCCCTTTAGCTCGAATGTGGCAGTGGCAGGTATTGCGGGTTGGACTAAACTGGGACCCACATCTTCTCAGACCCGCTTCTTGTAAGCTCCCATGGACATCTCTTCAATTGCTGTCATCTCGTTCCTTGGCTCGTTCTCGGGTTCGCTTGTATGTTCTTCAAATTCGGGCTCGGTATCGTATGCGGATTCGGTTTGGACAGGTATTTGATCCAAGTGCTCAAAATTGCTCTTGTGCCTTGAGGATGAACTTGACTCTCCTGTCTTTTTTCCTGACTTTCTTGAAAATGCTGACTTTAACTCTTGCAATGGCGTCTTCTTATCAGTCTTCTTGTGAAGTGCAGCTTCTGGATCTTCAATTGGTGGCACCAAAGGTGTAGTAGATCCTCTGGTCATGAACTCCTGCAAACTAAACACAATAAAAAAAACGTAAAACTAAAATAGGAAAATAAACTAAAAACTAAAAACTAGAGTTTTCAGAAACCACGTCATGGACTCTGTGGCTAAAAAAATTTAAACTTTGCTGAAAATTAACTTTTTGCGGGTTTTACCCCACAAAAAGGATCGATTAACTTAATGCAAATAAATAATCTAATAAACTAAGTCGTTCCCCAGCAACGGCGCCCAAAACTTGATGTGCACAAAAGTACCCACTAATTTTAATATTTATAACCTAACAAACTTAAACTAACTATGCACTTATAGGCAATGTACCTAGTCGGATTACAGTATAGCTTGGGTAAGTCGGGTGTCGATCACAGGGAACGGTGTTACTAATTAATCTATTTGCTATCAAATTACCCTAATTATTAACAAGTTTATAAAGGGTTTTATCTGATTTTACAAGATCAGACGAACTTAACTCAAATTCAATAAGTAAAAACACACTCTTGTCTAGTTCGAATCCACTTCTTCCTTATGGCTAGCTAATGATTATGGATTATCAAGTTGGTTTTACTTTTATTAGTAATTTAGTTCTAACTTTACCAATAATTAATTAATTCATGTCAAACTATGTATGGTCACACACAATTAAACACAGAATCAATTATGAATATGCTATGTAAGATTTATTATGTAAATGCAATTATAGTCACAATCCACGTTCTCTAGCACAGATAAGTTTATTTACTCTAGTTACTAACTAAGATTGGTCAATCCTAGCTCTAACAATTTAATGTTCACTAAATCATTAGGTAGACAAGTTCATGCATTTAATGGTCACTAAGCTACACATAACATGTAATTAAGCAATTAGAGAAACAAACACAAGCATGCTAGGTAACTATAAATCAAACACAAGCTATTTACCAACTACATAATTCCATAAAAATTAAGCTATTCATAAGTTGGAAGCTTCATCTAGCTAAACAAGAGTAGCTAGATTCAGCTGCTCATAATAGCAACTAACATACTAACACAAATCAAAGTGTAATGAAACATGTTCCTAGTTAACTAAAATATGGACCTTCACTCTTTTGGTGTTGAAACCTTTTTCCAGAACCTCTCTTCTGCTCAAATTCACCTTCTGGAACTCCTCTCTTCATCCAAAAGTCTCTCCCCTTCGTAATAACCAAGAGGGCTTAAATAATCTCCAAAAGTCCTGTGCCACGTCGTGGATATACATGCCACGACGTGATCCTCAAGTCATCTGCATCGGGTAAGGTCTCCTTCTCTACGCGATCTTTATCTTCAAGATTACTCATGCCACGTCATGGATATACACGCCACGACGTGGTTCTAGTAATTTCCGTGGATTTCTTCATCTCTTGTGTTCCAAATCTCCCATGTTATATAAATTGTCGCTTTTGGTCCCTTTTCTTAAAAATGTCTTCTTTTTGGCTGCAAATAACATTTAAGCTCATAAGTACCATTATTCTAAACAAATTACCAACTTATATATAAAAATGTACTTAAATATTGCCTAAAAATAGGTATAAATATGGCAATATCAATCCACTTCGTCATCAGCACCACCGGAGACCTCCCGCCGTGAGTAGGACCCATCCTACCCACCACTTACCTCTGATGTGATCATTTTCTCCTTTTTACTTTGTGTATGTGGGGTTAACCCCTCGATTAAATGATTACACTACTCGATGGGGTTGTTATGTTGTTTGACTTTTATCCCATGTACTGTAGGCCTCATAAAGGCCAAATTTTCACGTAACATATACTAAACTTTTATCAGTAATGAAACAAGTTTGTGTTTTATTTGTGATATTGTTATCTGCTATGTTTTCTATTCTCATTATTTCTTGACATTGTATGATTTCACTTATAAGCACAAATGGAATCATCACAACCCCTAGTCAATAATGGAATAAAAAACAAAACTATTATGTGCTCATCGTCCTTCTGTTCCATGACAGAAGTAGCCTTGAAGGTACATTCGTGGAAACAACAACACACCGCCACCGCCACCGCCTCTCCCAGAAATAAACTTTATTGCGTTCCAGGCAGCAGTATTAGCTGTAGTTACTGCAGCATTGGCTCACATCCACAACGGTAACAACAGAGATGGGAATGGTCAGGGAACGGGAAGTTCCAATCATGGAGTCAATCAAGGACCAACAAGAACATGCACCTATAAAGATTTTACCAATGCGAAACTGAGAACTTTCAACGGAACCGGTGGATTGATAGCTTTCACACGCTGGTTTAAGAAAATCAAGTCCATTTTTGAAATTTGTGATTGTCCGGAAGAAAGCAAGGTGAGGTTTGATGCATGTATGTTTTTTGATCGGGCTTTATCATGGTGGAATGTCCATTTGAAGGCCTTAACTCTTCCAGTTGCAAACGCTATGTATTGGGAGGATCTCTAGACAATGATGTTGGCCGAGTACTGCCCTCGTGGGGAAGTACAAAAGCTTGAACAAGAACTCTGGAACCTTACTGTACAAAACTCCAATGTTGAAGACTATACCGCTAGGTTCAGTGAACTGGCACTCCTATGCCCAAGGATGATCACCTCCGAAGGCAAGAAAATCTAACGCTTTATTTGGAGGTTAACTCCTTCAATTCAGGGAAACGTGATTGCCGCCAAGCCTGAAACGTTCGATAGTGCAAAGCGATTGGCGCAAAAGCTGTATGATCATGGGAACAAGAAGGACACCAAGATTCCAAAGGCAGAGACCAAGAAGGAAGACAACAACAAGAGGAATAATGGAAGTAAAAGGAAAGGGGACAAGCTTCAGATTCTTCTAAGAAGCAGCAAACAATAGCGGTTCACGCTGCCACCACTCAGGCTATTCAATCCCCAGATGCAACCACTACAACCACCCCAACACCTGTAAGACCATATGCAAGTTCCCACCCAAAGTGTGACAAGTTTAGTTTCCATCATATATGGGCATGCAAAGACTTCCAATGTACAAACTGCAATAGAAAAGGGCACACTGCCCGATATTGTACAACGCCTCCTCAACAAAACAACCTTCAACCCAATAATGTTGGGGCCAACCGCACGTGTTACGGGTGTAGGGAGGCTGGCTATATCAAGCGGAATTGTCCAAAATCCAACAACCAGGGTGCCGGGGGATCCGACAGGGTCCTAGAAATGGGACAGGGGAGGCAGTACAAGATTCAGCTATAATATATGGTACATTTCCCTTCAACAACACTTACTCATGCATTTTATTCGATAGTGAGGCTGAGCGGAGTTTCATAAGTCATAAATTCAAAAACCTACTAAATAAAAACCCCCAAAAGCTAAGCGAAGCCTTCACGGTGGAGATGGCTCATAGGAAGACTGAAACAACAAAATACATTTACATAGGGTGCATACTAACAATAAATAACCACTCATTTTCAATCGACTTGATTTCGGTTAATATTCGAAGTTTTGATGTGATTATCGATATGGACCGGTTAAACCCCCACCATGCTGATATTGTGTGTCATGAGAAGGTCGTTCGCCTTCATTTACCCACCAACGAAACATTAATTATTTAAGGTGATAAACATGGCGCAAACCTTCATCTCATATCATGCATCAAGGCACAAAAGTGTCCGCACAAGAAAAATCATGTCTTTCTAGCCCACGTGGTGGACAAACAAAAAGTGGAAAAGAACATCAATGATATTTCAGAGCTGTACAACTTTCCAGACGTATTTCCGGAAGATCTCCCAGGGATACCTCCCAAGAGACAGGTTGAATTTCAAATTGACCTGATACCCAGAGCCACATCAATTGCTAAGTCACCCTATAGGTTAGCCCCTGCAGAAATGCAGTAGTTATCGAGCCAATTAAGCAAACTCCTAGACAAAGGACTTATAATACCAAGCTTCTCACCCAGGGGAGCTCCGGTCTTGTTTGTCAAGAAGAATGATGGATCTTTCAGAATGTGCTTCGATTATCGGGAGTTAAACAAGCTCAGTATCAAAAACCGATACCCTCTCCCTCAGATTGATGATCTATTCAACCAGCTTCAAGGAGATAGTTACTTTTCCAAGATAGATCTAAGGTCCGGATATCACCAACTACGGGTCCGAGAAGAAGATATCCCCAAAACTGTCTTCCGAACCCACTACAGAAATTTCGAGTTTGTGGTAATGCCCTTCGGTCTAACGAATGCACCTACAACATTTATGGGCCTCATGAACCGAGTATGCCGACCATTCCTCGACAACTTTGTAATCGTTTTCATCGATGACATACTCGTTTATTCACGAAGTAAGGAAGAGCACAGTCAACATCTAAGGCAGGTCTTGGAAACTCTAAGGGCGGAGAAGTTTTACGTAAAATTCTCCAAATGCGAGTTCTGGATTCGTAGGGTGGATTTCTTGGGACACGTGGTCAGTGAAGAAGGGATACATGTGGACCTATCTAAGATCAAAGCTATTGTGGGTTGGGCAACCCCAAAGACGTCAACGGAGATCAGACAATTCTTGGGCCTTGCTAGTTATTACAGAAGGTTCATTCAGAATTTCTCCAAGATTGCCAAGCCACTCACCGCTCTCACCCAAAAAGGTGTACCCTTTAACTGGGATGCAAAACAAGAAGTGACTTTCCAAACACTGAAGCAGACCCTCTGTAGTGCTCTGGTCTTGACCCTGCCAGAGGGAACGGAAGATTTCATAGTGTATTTTGACGCTTCCAACCAGGGTTTGGGTTGTGTACTAATGCAGTGTGAAAAGGTGATTGCCTACGCGTCCAGGCAATTAAAAAACCACGAGGTGAATTATACTACCCACGATCTCGAGCTAGGAGCGGTGGTTTTTGCTTTAAAAATTTTGAGGCACTATCTCTATAGGACAAAGTGCACAATTTACACAGTAACACGGACCAGGAAAGCCTCCAGTACATTCTAAATCAAAAGTAATTAAACATGAGGCAGCGAAGATGAGTCAAGCTGCTCAACGACTATGAATGTGAGATCAAGTACCATCCCGACAAAGCTAACATGGTGGTCGATGCCTTAAGCAGAAAGGAATACTCGGGACGTCGAGTAAAAACACTGACAATGACCGTCCATTCCCACTTGTCTTCACAAATCAAAGAGGCTCAACCGGAAACCTTGAAGCCAAAGAACACTGCAAACGAAGCCTTGCGTGGGATGGACAATAATCTCGTAAACAGGGAGGACAGAGCACACTATCTCATGGACCAGATCTGGATCCCAAATTTTGGAGGGTTCGGAGACGTAGTAATGAATGAAGCGCACAAGACACGATACTCCATCCATTCAGGTTCGGATAAGATGTACGTGGATATCAAACAACAATATTGGTGGCCGAACATGAAAGCGGAGATTGTTACCTATGTAAGTAAGTGCCTGACTTGCACAAAGGTCAAGGTAGAATATCAGAAGCCCTCGGGATTGTTACAACAACCAGTGATACCCGAGTGGAAATGGGAACGAATAACAATGGATTTTATAACCAAATTGCCTAAATCGGCTGACGGACTGGATGCCATTTGGGTGATTGTCGATCGGTTGACTCAATTCGCCCATTTCCTACCAATAAAAGAAACATACAAAATGGAGAGATTAACACAGATCTACATAAAGGAGGTGGTGAGACTTCATGGAGTGTCGATATTTATCATCTCTTACCGAGATAGTAGATTCACCTCACGATTTTGGCAGTCACTCTAGAAAGCAATGGGAACCCAGCTTGATATGAGTACTGCCTACCACCCCCAAACTGACGGACAAAGTGAGTGAACCATTCAGACACTGGAAGATATGCTCCAAGCTTGTGTGATAGTGTGATAACCGTCAAATTCTAGTCAAGTCAAAGTCAAATAAAGTCAACAAGTCAAACTGGTCAACCCAACTAACCCTTGTGTACTAGGGCTTACATTAGGAAATTACTATACAACTCGCTATTCTAATGAGATATCATAAATTGAAAAGTTTGTACATCTAGATTTCCTTAACCTAAAACTGTGGTAAGTCACGAACCAAACTGATAAAACAATGTTGCATACTCACTAGGAGTGTGCAAGATCCTTAAACATGGCTTAACGGAGCTTACGGACCTTGCGTTGCGGAGCCAAGCACTCGAAAAGGTCATAAAAGAAACCTATCCCAATCATTTTCACTCTATCTCTCTTTATCTAAAAATATCTCCCAAATCTCTCTACGTATGTGAAATCTCCCCCAAATCTCTCTCTATATGAGGAATCTCTCTACGTATGTGAAATCTCCCCCAAATCTCTCTCTATATGAGGAATCTCTCCAAGTATGTCAAATCTCTCAAAAATCTCTCCAAAGAATGTGGAATCTCTCCTAAATCTCTCTCTATATGAGGAATCTCTCCAATTATGTGAAATCTCTCCCAAATCTCCCGATATATGAGAAATCTCTCCCAAATCTCTCTTTGTATGAGAAATCTCACCAAGAATGTCGAATCTCCCCCAAATCTCTCTTTATATGAGGAATCTCTCCAAGTATGTCAAATCACTCTCAAATCTCTCCAAAGAATGCGGAATCTCTCCCAAATCTCTCTCTCTATATGAGGAATCTCTCCAAGTATGTGAAATTTCTCCTAAATCTCTCTACGTATGTGGAATCTCTCCCAAATCTCTCTCTATATGAGGAATCTCTCCAAGTATGTGAAATCTCTCCCAAATCTCTCTAAGTATGTGAAATCTCTCCCAAATCTCTCTTTGTATGAGAAATCTCTCCAAGAATGTCGAATCTCTCCCAAATCTCTCTCCGTATGAAAAATCTCTCCAAGTATGTCAAATCTCTCCCAAATCTTTCCAAGAATGTGGAATCTCTCCCAAATCTCTCTCTATATGAGGAATCTCTCCAAGTGTGTCAAATCTCTCCTAAATCTCTCTCAAAACCTCTTTTGGTTTTTCGTAATCAATTGGGGCGTACCGACACTTGACTTGGTGAAAAACCATGCGAAACGGGAAGATATCTTGGAAAATAGCCTCTTAGGGTTGGAGTCCTCCTATAGTGATCAAACCCTCCTTGAACCGGAGTCTCCTTGAGGATCCGCGGTCATCTAGCCGCAGCCGCAGCCATCCAGCCGCAGCCACCGAGCCAAAGCCCAGAGCCGCAGCCGTCAAGACCGCAGCCACGAAGCCGGAGCCACCGAACCCGGAACCAAGCCCCGCAGCGAGCTTCACCTCGGACCGCAGTCCTTATTCCTTCGGGTCCACTTCAACAGCCTAACCCTCCACTTCGGATCTAATGTTGTTAAGGCCGGAGTCACCCTGCTGACTTCGGGTTTGCCATTTTTCACCTGGTTTTCGACCACGACTCCGTTTTAAGCCCGTTTTTAGTTATTTTAACGCGGGATTTTCTCCAAAAATCATATTTTAACATATAAGACCCTAAATATTCATAATTTAATCATATTTTTAGGGAAATTCATATTTAAGAATAAAATCTATTAAATGAGATCCTGTGGTGGAGTGTTGACTTATCTTTGATTTACGACACAAGCAACCACCACCCCCACTCCATGACTAACCCACACACCTTCCCACCATACCTTGTCACTTCCTTGTACCTTCCCACTCAATTTGCAGCCTCTCCCACGTCCAAAGAGCTGAAAGACTCTCTCCCTCTCTCTTCATTTCACTCACTTCACTCATTTCCACCACAAATCAAACACCACTTTTCTCTCCAATTCTCTCACACAAATTCGAGATTTCCAAGGCATTCTCCAGCTTTTCTCCTTCATTTTGGTAAGTATCATCATCCTCCTTATGATTATCACACTTCTCTTTTACTCAAATCATTGACTCCTTACACAGACATCATCACTTCATGATTATCTTCAAATCTTCAAGTGATCTTTCAAGTGTTCTTGAGTTGAACACTTCTCTTCTTCAACACTCATCTACTGAAACCACTCGAGGTGAGTTCATACCCCTGTCTTTTCATGTTTTCTTAAGTTTTAAGGGGGGGGGGGGGGGGAATACAAGTTAAAACACCAAGAACACAGCTAAACTCATTTAACAGCCTTCATCAGAAAAGTTCAACTCCATTCACGGACTGTTTTGAGCAACTTAAACATTTTAGTTTTCAAAACTGTTGTAGGTGCAAGTATTTTGCAGTTCTTAGCTTTAAAATGACTACTTGAACATCTCCACACAATTTTTCTACAATTTATGGTGATTTTTACAAGACTGCCTATCATTCCAAGAGCAAATCTGGACCAGTCTGTGATTATAGACTTTTTCACACAAGTTGGTAGTCATTAAAATTCATAATAAAAATTATGAACAAACTAGACTCATTTCCCAAACCCTCAGAATTTACGGATTCTGATTTGGACCTATGATGATTTTTCTGTAAATTTTCTAAGATCGGTAAAAGAAAATGTTAACAACAGAAAAATGCTATCAATTTCATTTCACCTTGTAACATGTTGAGCAAGGTGTATATCTTTATGTGAATATATGTTTTTGCAAATAAATGACATTTTAACTTAGTATATAGTCATACATCAGTTAACAAATGGAGTTTGCTAGATAAAGCATAGAAATAACGATTTGTTATAATCATAGCACATCTATTACATACAAATATTTGAATAAACTATATTAAAGTATAGTTCATGTACATTACCACTTTTACCCTTGTTTTGATAAACTATAATAGGTATGGTTTATGTTTCCAATACCACAACAAACACATTTCGGAAAGTTTTATTCCCACAGAAAAAGGTTTTACACTCACGCACACCACACGTAAACTTGTTAACTTAAATTGTGAGACATTCTCTCCCCGTACGTCCGAGTACGGGATCCAAAATTTCTGGTAGTTATAATCAGAGTCTCTTGTAGGGAGAACGTGATAGTTGTGTATAGATCTATATTGGGTTAGCCACCCCACACCTGAGCTGCATGCAGCAGCTAGACCGGCAGGTCTGTGGTGACAAGTGTCATTTCAGTTTCGCGACGCCTGAGAAACGTCGTGACAGGTTCATTCAGTCATAGTATGGTTATAGCGGCTCACATAGGGAGTTAACAACACATAAAGTTTACGGGGATTTTCATAAATCAAAAGGGGTTTTATGTCGATTTAAAATCACTTTTTATATCAATAATTACAGATATTATTGTATATTTTCAGCCTTGGTATTTAAGACTATACACCATTCATTACGGGATTTTTCTCAATTCAGAAAGGGTTTTATGCCAATTTAAAACCACTTTTATATCTTTAAGTATGACAAATACTTGTTCATTCTCGATCCCGGCATTTAGGACCACATAACTTCTATAAGGAAAATATTGGATTTTTCATGGTAACACACAACTCATTACAAAGATCGGTTTCCAAACTCTTTATCTCAAAAACTTATGAACTCACCAACCTTTGTGTTAAAACTTTTTCAAAACTACTTGTCTTCTCAGGAATTTAGTGAAACAGGAAATCAACAGCGTTTTGAGGATGGGACGATAAATCGTTAAACAGTTCATTTTGTCATCATAATGCAATTGATTTGAATCATGTAAACATATACTTTGGTGTAACTTTTTCAATTATATTTATGATGGTTGTATTTACTTTGAGCACTATTATACTCGTTGTTGTGATACTATACATGAAGTCATCCACCCCCGGACGTTTCCACCATCCTTGATTTGGGGGTGTGACAGATTGGTATCAGAACATTGTTTATAGTGAACTAAGTATATCAAACCACATAAGATATACAAACTATAAATGCATTGGGACTAAGGTCTCTGATTTAAAGTTTTTGAAACAATTATACTTTTAGAAATAAATAGTTTCTTATTAAAAATATACATGCATGCATACATACTAAGGTCAGCATCATTCTAGAACAAAACAAAAGTAATGATTGTTGAATAGAACAAGTAGGCTTGGGGATGTATAGTCAGGTCTGGGAAGGACATAGCCTGATCAACTATGTCTAACCCATAAGTGATTAGCATATGCCCGAGAATGGTTGTGGCGTTGCAACAAGTCTAAAAACTTATCAACTCTATCTACAAACAAGCATTAAAAAGCATAATTCAAACACTAAAATACTAAAGGAGTATTTTGTAACACTATAACCAACTAATGTGAAAACTAAAGACCCCCTATAAGTAATTAATTATAGAGTTAGACGCCTAGTAATTATCTCTTCCACTCCTATTCTGGCACGTACAACATAGCAAGATCCTACTTACCAGACGACCCCTACTTTTCCAACCAGAGAAATGGTGGATGGTTATGAGAAGAATCAGAAGCGGAACTGGAGGTAATCAATCCTCCATGCATAGCAAGGGTTCCCGTGAACCGTTTCGACTACATCGAACCCATGCCCCGTTAGGCAACCGTGATCGAGGGTTGAAGTCGACAGCAATGACAGCAACCACCATGTGGAGACCAACGAGGGTGCTATGACCTCAACCACGGGGGACCGACTGACAGAGCCCTCCCGGCGAAGACCCAGCAGATCGCGAACATCAGGGATTAACACAGGAAGACTGCAAACCGAGTTCAAAAATTTAGCGCTACTACGGACCCCACCGTCTCACGTACCCGAGACTCGGAAAAAGACTACCATTTTAGAGACCAACTCTCTTTTTAGGACATTATCGCTGCTCGGACAGAGGCAAGAGAGTAACGGGGTAGACACACGACATTCAAAGAGAGGATGATTGCAGCCAAGCGTCGATTTGCAAAGCTGCATGGTGCATCGACTTTGCCTCAGGCATCGCAAAGGACGGGTCGTCATGAGTAGAGTTCATACCGCTCACAAGACCTTGTAAACTAGGTTCATGAGTATGCGTTGGTGCTACTCTATTCTATGTGAGAGCTCAGCTCTGCGATTTAAGTTTTTATGCTAATCAAGAGATTTAGTTGCTATCAAAACTTTTCCTTACAATAATCTAGTGTAGACCTACATTTAGGTCAAAACTTTCTCTGAAACCAAAATTTCTAGAATCATATTAACAAAATGGGTTTACGGCAGATCCATCATACTCAAAGGTCTATTAAGTCTTAATCATACCACTAAGCATACATCAAATGGTCGTAAGAAAGACCTAACTTGGATCAAATTTCAAGGTTTCACTTGGATACAGAACTACTAAAACACATGAGTTTATCATATAAAGACCCTCGTTATAAACTGTTTACAGAACACCCTTAACAACCGAATTACGTTACAAATTGATACAAGATAAACTTAGTGAGAAAACTCGCGACATAGCCATTCTAAAAACTCATTATCGTCTCACCTTTAAACATTTTGGTTGAGAGGTTCCTTCTTCATAAACCTATGGGGTGCGATCATACAGGCACTAATACACCGGGTCCCATCAAAACTCCTCAGCCAATTGTGTTTGGACAAACATGATTCGAATATGATTAAAGCTTAACGCCCATACGAAACCTACTTATACCCACTACCATAAATCCATCTCAGGAACGTTAGCAGAAACACTAGGAATAGTACAGTAATGTGCAAGAATTTATATATGTGAATATAAATCGTAAGGATGCATTTGAGATAATTATTTCCACTCACGAAGTTGTTTTTCATCGTGAAACAGAGCTATGTCTTCACCAAGAGGCAACCAACCAACTAGCAAGGCGCCAGCCCTGCAGATAGACTCTGCTACTTTTCAGGCTGCAATCATGGCAGCCGTGACAGCCGTCATGGCACAATTCAATGCTAACAACGCCAGCAGAGATGGAAGCAGTACTGACAATAAAGATTATTGTAACAATCAGGAACACCAACAGGTGTCTGCCAACAAAGGCAGCTCAGGCCACAAACCTACGAACAAGAAGCAAAAGTTTTGGGACGAAAAGAAGTGTAACCTACCTCAAAAATTAGTTGGAAGAAAGCAATCCATAGCTGCACCTGCCATTACAACAGCAGTCACGCCACATGCCGCGACACTAGCCATAAGGTCTGTCACCCAAGTGTCGGCCGGACCATATAAGGGATCACTCCCAAAGTGTAACAAGTGTAACTACCATCACACAGGAGCTTGCCGAATTTTACATTGTAACAACTGCAACAGGAAAGGACATACCGTCCGTTTCTGTAAGACACCGACCCAGCATCTCCCTTCAATCACTAGCACCAAGGTAGGCCCAGTATGCTACTTATACGGTAAAATGGGACACTTCAAGAGAGAGTGTCCAACCGAGAAGAATTACGGAGGAGCCAGAGGAGTGTGATGAACACACCAACAGGAGCAGCAGGGAACCATATTAGGACTTTTGTAATGTTTCCAACGACAAAAACGTTTAAGTACCATATGTTTGTAACGAATTTGGTATGCTTGCTAAAATCACCGTCCTTCTAAAAGTAGTTAAAATACTCTCACGTTCAAATCAAACCAAAGACACTCATATATGACCTTAGGATCATTACCTGTAAGCTGTGATGACTTTGTACATACATCGGGGTTAATTATAATCAAAATACTAAAGTCTTGAAACAAATAATTCCATCCTAACTCCTATTCCATGTCTAGTAGTAGGAATCGAGTGGGGCCACCCACTCGACAATTTCACCAACATCAAATTACATACGACATTCATATACCGCTCGATCATAGAGTGATCTGTCAAGGATCATGATATCAAGTATCATTACTAGCTATCGAAACACACTTACTACTAGTGCTAGACACTGTGGTATGAATCATCTATAGTAATAATAACATCGAGCAAAACGGAACACACTAAAAAGAAACACAAGATACTCTATCACTCTAATGAGCACTTCTTATGAATACAGCTTAACACATGATTATCTAAAAAGATATGGTTGTCACCATTCAATTTCGATTGGTATAGTCCTCATCTTCCCGATTTAACGGTTACGAAAGGACCCTTCACCTAACCCTCCGAATATCGGAACCTTCGTCTCTCATAAACATGAATTCGACATGGACCTTCAGGTCATCTCTCGCTATGAAACCCCAAAACATGCACCAGAAGAGTGTTATACTTCCCAAAACCTTATCACAAGTATTTCCAGGAGACCCTTCGGGAATGTCACACGTACAGAACACAAGGTTCAAGCACAAAAGCTTGGGACAGATACGGTTAGTCTACCACTACTACGTGTATACGCGAGGATAATGTATAATTAAGATTCTACGGAAATTAGATGTGTGCTTCCGCCCTATTTCCTGTTCCATGTATGGTTGTAGACTTGGGGCAGAGTCACCCATCCAACTGTCTTGCCAACCTTAAGTGCATACGACCTATACGCGCTAGTTAATGATAGATGGGCCAGGTACAAGTCCCGCCATGAACTTCGAGCCAAGGTTGCCCAGGAGGACGAGTGAACGTCCTACCATCTGAATAAGTCTAGTCGCGTAAACCAAACCCACATGCTTCCTACCGAGCTAAGTAATCAAGGAACACTGCATCAGGCCCTATGCAACGCTCCAAGGAAAAGTTATTACTTATGACCTAAGACAGATAAGGACATACGAGGTCGGCTAGGTAACGCATGACCTCAAACTAGGAGTGATAGTATTCTCCCTAGAGGTCTAGAGGCACTATATCCACGACACGAAGCATACAATCTTCACCGATCATAAGAACCTAGAAGGCACGGACGGCAGGGCATGTTATCCCATGAACCGGATTTGGACACCAAGGTTGATGGATTTAGAAATAATGTCACGAACGAAGCACACAAAAAAATCGCTACTCCCCTTCATACAGGCTCGGACAAGATGTGTCCGGACCTCAAAAAGTACCCTCAGTGGGCGAATAGGAAAGCAGACATCGTTACACATGTGGGCAAGTATCGGACTTGTGCCAATGTCAAGAGAGAATAAAGGAAGCCTTCGCGTCTCCTACAACAACCAGTGATACCGGAAAGGAAGTGGGAGGGGCTAACCATGGGCTTCATAACCAAGTTATCTAAGGCAATGGATGGTCTCGATACCATTTGGATAACCGTCGATAGACTGGCCGAAAATGCACACTCCCTACTAATCAAAGAAACTGACAGGATGGAGGAATCGACTAAAACGTACATCAAAGAGATTATGCGACCACAGGGTCTATTAATATATGTTATCCCTATCAGAGATAGTAGATTCGTTTCGTGACACTGGCGACCCTTTCAGGGAACTAGGTTACACTTGAGCATGGCCTACAAACAGCAAACCAACGGGCAGAACAGAATGGATTGTTCAAAACTTAGGCGACATGTTGAATAGCTTGAATGATTAACTTCGGTAAAGCATGGGTGCGCCCACTTACCCCTTGGTGAAATCGAAATGAACGAGAGTCTTCACTTTGTAGCGGGGAGCATAAAGGCACACATAGAATAAACTATCATTTAAAAACAATAACTCCTTCAAATTGACTTAGCTCAAGTTACAATAAGAAATTCCAAGGTCGTCATTTAACATCAGGCGAATTGGTCCCCGCCATACCAATTCTTGAACTACGAAAAGTTTTCCCCATCTTTTTTCCAAATCTCATGAAGTCCCGGTCAAAGTGCTAATTTCGGGAAGAAATTCCCTCTAACGGGGGGATGATGTGACAACCATCAAATTCTGGTCAAGTCAAAGTCAAATAAAGTCAACAAGTCAAACTGGTCAACCCAACTAACCCTTGTGTACTAGGGCTTACGTTAGGAAATTACTATACAACTCGTTATTCTAATGAGAGATCATAAATTGAAAAGTTTGTACATCTAGATTTCCTTAACCTAAAACTGTAGTAAGTCATGAACCAAACCGATAAAACAATGTTGCATACTCATAGGGAGTGTGCAAGATCCTTAAACATGGCTTAACGGAGCTTACGGACCTTGCGTTGCGGAGCCAAGCACCCGAAAAGGTCATACAAGAAACCTCTCTCAATCATTTTCACTCTATCTCTCTTTATCTAGAAATCTCTCCCAAATCTCTCTACGTATGTGAAATCTCCCCCAAATCTCTCTCTAGATGAGGAATCTCTCCAAGTATGTCAAATCTCTCAAAAATCTCTACAAAGAATGTGGAATCTTTCCTAAATCTCTCTCTATATGAGGAATCTCTCCAAGTATGTGAAATCTCTACCAAATCTCTCGATATATGAGAAATCTCTCCCAAATCTCTCTTTGTATGAGAAATCTCACCAAGAATGTCGAATCTCCCCCAAATCTCTCTTTATATGAGGAATCTCTCCAAGTATGTCAAATCACTCTCAAATCTCTCCAAAGAATGCGGAATCTCTCCCAAATCTCTCTCTCTATATGAGGAATCTCTCCAAGTATGTGAAATTTCTCCTAAATCTCTCTACGTATGTGGAATCTCTCCCAAATCTCTCTCTATATGAGGAATCTCTCCAAGTATGTGAAATCTCTCCCAAATCTCTCTAAGTATGTGAAATCTCTCCCAAATCTCTCTTTGTATGAGAAATCTCTCCAAGAATGTCGAATCTCTCCCAAATCTCTCTCCGTATGAAAAATCTCTCCAAGTATGTCAAATCTCTCCCAAATCTCTCCAAGAATGTGGAATCTCTCCCAAATCTCTCTCTATATGAGGAATCTCTCCAAGTGTGTCAAATCTCTCCCAAATCTCTCTCAAAACCTCTTTTGGTTTTTCGTAATCAATTGGGGCGTACCGACACTTGACTTGGTGAAAAACCATGCGAAACAGGAAGATATCTTGGAAAATAGCCTCTTAGGGTTGGAGTCCTCCTATAGTGATCAAACCCTCCTTGAACCGGAGTCTCCTTGAGGATCCGCGGTCATCTAGCCGCAGCCGCAGCCATCCAGCCGCAGCCACCGAGCCGAAGCCCAGAGCCGCAGCCGTCAAGACCGCAGCCACGAAGCCGGAGCCACCGAACCCGGAACCAAGCCCCGCAACGAGCTTCACCTCGGACCGCAGTCCTTATTCCTTCGGGTCCACTTCAACAGCCTAACCCTCCACTTTGGATCTAATGCTGTTAAGGCCGGAGTCACCCTGCTGACTTCGGATTTGCCATTTTTCACCTGGTTTTCGACCACGACTCCGTTTTAAGCCCGCTTTTAGTTATTTTAACGCGGGATTTTCTCCAAAAATCATATTTTAATATATAAGACCCTAAATATTCATAATTTAATCATATTTTTAGGGAAATTCATATTTAAGAATAAAATCTATTAAATGAGATCTTGTGGTGGAGTGTTGACTTATCTTTGATTTATGACACAAGCAACCACCACTCCCACTCCATGACTAACCCACACACCTTCCCACCATACCTTGTCACTTCCTTGTACCTTCCCACTCAATTTGCAGCCTCTCCCACGTCCAAAGAGCTGAAAGACTCTCTCCCTCTCTCTTCATTTCACTCACTTCACTCATTTCCACCACAAATCAAACACCACTTTTCTCTCCAATTCTCTCACACAAATTTGAGATTTCCAAGGCATTCTCCAGCTTTTCTCCTTCATTTTGGTAAGTATCATCATCCTCCTTATGATTATCACACTTCTCTTTTACTCAAATAATTGACTCCTTACACAGACATCATCACATTCATGATTAGATCTTCAAATCTTCAAGTGATCTTTCAAGTGTTCTTGAGTTGAACACTTCTCTTCTTCAACACTCATCTACTGAAACCACTCGAGGTGAGTTCATACCCCTATCTTTTCATGTTTTCTTAAGTTTTAAGGGGGGGGGGGGGGGAATACAAGTTAAAACACCAAGAACACAGCTAAACTCATTTAACAGCCTTCATCAGAAAAGTTCAACTCCATTCATGGACTGTTTTGAGCAACTTAAACATTTTAGTTTTCAAAACTGTTGTAGGTGCAAGTATTTTGCAGTTCTTAGCTTTAAAATGACTACTTGAACATCTCCACACAATTTTTCTACAATTTATGGTGATTTTTACAAGACTGCCTATCATTCCAAGAGCAAATCTGGACCAGTCTGTGATTATAGACTTTTTCACACAAGTTGGTAGTCATTAAAATTCATAATAAAAATTATGAACAAACTAGACTCATTTCCCAAACCCTCAGAATTTACGGATTCTGATTTAGACCTTTGATGATTTTTCTATAAATTTTCTAAGATCAGTAAAAGAAAATGTTAACAACAGAAAAATGCTATCAATTTCATTTCACCTTGTAACATGTTGAGCAAGGTGTATATCTTTAAGTGAGTATATGTTTTTGCTAATAAATGACATTTTAACTTAGTATATAGTCATACATCAGTTAACAAATGGAGTTTGCAAGATAAATCATAGAAATAACGATTTGTTATAATCATAGCACATCTATTACATACAAACATTTGAATAAACTATGTTAAAGTATAGTTCATGCACATTACCACTTTAACCCTTGTTTTGATAGACTATAATAGGTATGGTTTATGTTTCCAATAACACAACAAACACATTTCAGAAAGTTCTATTCCCACAGAAAAAGGTTTTACACTCACGCACACCACACGTAAACCTTATTGGGCTTAAGGAGTTGTCAGTTACACTTCAAATCCATGCCCAAATTTCTTTCTTTCTCCCCTCTCCAAATCCGATTGGCCCTCAAATTAAAAAAAAAAAATGAAAAGGGGGTTGGCTTTGGTGGTGCCACCTCCATATTATTCACCATATAACGAGGTGATTGTTTCTCATACTTCCATGTAACTTGTATAACCCAACATAGTTCAAGACTAGTCTCTCTCCTCTCTCCCCCTCCCATCGGCCGACCCTCCTTAACCCCCCTACATACTCTCTCCTTTTCTCACTTTCAAAGATACATCCTTATCTCACTTCCCTCTCAAACTCAAAGAAATTCTCTCATTCTTTCCTTCAATTTTCATGGGTTATGTGTGCATCCAAGAGGTTCTTTTCAAACCTTCAAAAACTTGGTAAGTTTATATCACACTCAAGTTGTTTTAATTCCAATTTACACTAAGATTACTCCTCAAGTAACTCTATTTTCGTGATTATACTCTTAGAACACCAAAAACTCCACAAATCTTTTCAAGGAACCACTCTAGGCCGAAAAACCTTCACCATCTTTCTCTTCAAAACCGAAAAAGCCCCAAGGTGAGCTTCATACCCTTAGTTTCGAACTTTTCTTTCTTTTTGGAGGAGGATACAATTCAAATTCTTATGTAAATCCTTTTACATTTTCTTGTATGTGCATGTGTTGTATGATATGTGTGTTAAATGTTGTGAAATCCATGCTAAGAGTTCAAGAACTCGAGATTTTTGGTTAAATCTCAAGATGTTGGACTGAGTTAACATAATATGTTGTAAAAAGTGAAATCTAGATTCTAAATGAAAATTTGTTTTCACTTGAGGTATGGTAAATATCACATAGATTATTCCAAGAAATGTATAAACAAATTTTTGGCATAAGAATATTAAAATGATAAAATATGGAAGTTTCACTAACAAAGGGCCATTTTCGGCCATAAAAACAACCAAGGGCCATTTTTGACCATTTTAGTAAAATGAGCCGAAAATGGGTCTTTTTAGTAAAAATGGATCATTTTTTAACATTTTGATGAACTTGGGCCTTTATTGAACATTTTAGTATAAAGGGGGCGGAAAATGGGCTTTTTAATAAATTTGGCCATTTTTTAGCACTTTAGTAAAAATAGGCCTTAAATGGATATATTTGTAAAAATGGACTATTTTTGGACAACTTTAGTAAAAATGGGTCATATTCGACATTTTTGATAATAATGGGCCATTATTGACACTTTGGATAATATTGGGCCGTTTGTGAATATTTTTTAAATAAAAATGGGCCTCTTATAACAATTTGCGAAAAATTGGACCCTATACGACAATTCTATTTTTATTGGGTCTTAGATGACAATTTTTGTGTTAATTGGGACATTAGTGACAATAATAGTAATAATGTGATAATTTGACACCTTCGGTAAAAACGACTATATTTTATCACCTATGGTTTGTAGTAAAAAATATACACTAGCAACATTATTTATAACGTTAAATAATGAAACTCAATGTTGCGTAAATTCCGTTAAGACTCTTGTGAGACACGTCTTCACTGGTACCCACTTAGTGTACACCGTAAGTCCTGTAGTTATAACCAGCGTCTCCTGGAAGGAGAACGGAAGTTTTTGTATAGATCTATATGGGGTTGACACCCCACACCTGAGTTGCTCGCTATAGCTAGACAGTCCAGTCTAGGGTGACAAATATCTTCTCAGAAACCGACGCCTGAAGAACGTCAAGACAGGCACTCTTTCATATTAGTATGGTTACAACGACTTACATAGAGAATAACAATACTATTATAAGATTTACGTTGAATATACATATCACTCATTTTTACAAAGTACAAACATTGTGTCGACTATTTTGTAACTAGCCACATCACTTCGGTCTCAGGGTTTAAGGCCATAATTTCTCATGACACAGAAAATACAAGGTTTTTTGGGAGTCCTCACTATACATTTTCAAACAAGTTAAACAAAGAATACACATGCCCTTATACATGATTTGAAACAAGACTTACAAACTATTTTTTTTACAAGAAAATATTCGATTTTATGGAGATTTACAAACTACTAAAAAGTTTTCATATAAACATGCTTATGAACTCGCCAACATTTTATATGTTGACGTTTTTCAAACGACTTGTGTTCTCGGGAACACAGTGAGCCGGTTCTTTACAGCTATAGATTTGAATGAATGTTGTATTTTGGTTTCATCATACATTTGTTATTTTGGGATGTAATTTTTATCAACAAACACAATGTTGTAAACAGTGGCGGCCCTGGGGTGGTGCCGGCGGTGCGGTCGCACCAAGCCTCCGATTTTTAGGATAATTTATAGTTATAGTATTGGTATTTTTGTAAAATCTATTTTTATGTTTTATCAATAAATAAAATTAGTCCGGTAACTTTTGGTTCCAATTTTAGATGCATTTTAACATTTGGCCTCCGATGTGTTTTAATTACCGAAACAAAGTCTCACTTTAAAATCATTGTCAACTACAAGGTGGGAAAGTAGGATTGAAAGTGTGAAAGCCATAGTTACTCAAGCTCCTGAAATAGTAAAAGCTCTGCATAAGTGAAGCTACTTGTCTAGGAGAGTATGAACTTGGCAGATTTGACTTTATAACAGGTATGGTTATATGGTATCATATATTGGCTAAAGTAAATAACCTGAGCAAACAACTTCAGTCTGAGACTATGCGTATTGATGAGACAATGAGTAGTGTGGGATCACTTATTGAGTTTTTTTAAAGATTATCGAGAGAATGGATTTGGGAAGGCTTTGGATTGTGAAAGAGCTATAGCTTCTGATTTGGGAATTTATCCAGTGTTTGTTGAGAAAAATAATAAAAGAAAAGTTGCTAAAAAAAGACATTTTGATGAGAATGACATTGGGTCATTAGAGCCGGTACATGAACTTCACCATAAGAGTCATTTAGGATTCAATATTTTGTGTACATAGTTGATCAAGCTATTGGTTCATTGGAGCGAAGGTTTGAACAATACAAACAATATGAAGACATTTTTGGTTTCTTATTCACAACATAAAAGTTGAAGTCAATGAATACTATCGAGTTAAAGTCATGTTGCAAAAATCTTGAAAAGAGGCTGCAAAATGGTCATATCTCAGACATTAATGCTGATGATTTATTCAACAAAATGGAGTTGTTACAAAAACATTTACCGGTTGAATACAATACAACTAACGGAATACTAAATTTCCTAAAAATGATGAAAACTTATCCATTTTCTTGTCTAGCATACAAAATATTGTTGACTGTTCCTATTACAGTTGCATTAGCGGAAAAAGGTTTTTTAAAACTAAAGCTTTTAAAATCTTATATGCGCTCGACTATGTCTCAAGAGAGATTAAACGTTTTGGCATTGATTTCGATTGAGAACGAGTTTCTTGATTATGAAAGTCTCATAGATGAATTTTCTTCTAAAAATGCTAGAAGGTCAATGTTTAGAAAATAGTAATGCATTGTTTTTTTTGTTGTTGTTCAAAAGTTGTTTATAACAGTTTTACAGTTTTATTTGATTACTAATGAGTGATGAAGACATTATTTTGTGGTAGTGAATTTATAAGATGTTTTTTTTAGCAACTTTATGTTTTGAATTAGTGGTAGCAAATGTAGTTAATAATATTTACAAGAATTTTTTGTGGAGCCTCATTTTAGTTTTTGCACAAGGCCTCCGAAACATCAGGGCCGGGCCTGGTTGTAAACCATGTATGTTGTTATCTTGAATGTATGATGATGATGGTGGCTATGCTTCATTTATATATATTGTTATGATATTACAAGATGAAGTCATTCGCCCCCGGACATTTCCGCCGTTTCGGTTCAAGGGTGTGACAGATTAGTATCAGAGCATTGTTTATAGTGAACTAGCATATCTAACCATACAAGATATGCAACTATAAATACAATGGGACTAAAATACTCTAAACAAAAATAAGAAAAAATTAAAAGTTTTTCGAACAGTTAAGCATCGCGATTAAACCTAAGCAGTTATGTTCCAAATAACATCTTAAATCATAAAGTTTCCAACTTTATGATTTTGCATGGCTATTAAGAGCCCAACACCAAAACCCTAACTTATCCTAAGGTTTTAAGCCACCAAAATGGATGTGTGGAGGGATGTAAGCGATCAAGATCCCATTTTTGTAAATCAAGACACTCTAAAACGTCCAAAAGGACAACTCATTTGGTTCATAGTAGCTCTTACCCAAATAGACCAAGATTATGCGACTAATAAGCACAAAACTCCACATCTAGAAAAAATCTAAAGAAATAACCAACAAGTTTAGAGCTTTATACCTTCTGGAAGTTGCACAAGGAGTGTAAGACTCAGATCTACAAAGCTTGGAGTTCCTTCCTTGCTTTCCAATGGCTTCCTTCCTTCAAGAATGGACACCAAACACCAAAAATGAGTTCAAAACACCACAAATGGATATTAGGGTTTTAAAGGGACGAAGTGGGCAATGGAAGTTGATGAGGGGAAGTGTTATTGGGAGTTAATGATGATTAAATAGGGTCCAAATCCTAAAAATTAGGGTTTAAACGTTCACCACGTACACCCGATGTATGTTAGGGTACGCCTAGAGTACACACACAACTCCGCTTCTTTCATTTAAGTACCAAGGGACCAACTTTGCAAACAAATCTCCTACTAAGGGTCAAAAATATAAATTACCTGGATGATGAATTTTACATATCTCATGTTATTTTTTATTCCGATTATCCTTAAGTTGTTTTCTTCTGTCGAATTATCTCATGTTATCTTTTCATTCAGACTATCCATGTGTTATTTTTTTCAAACGGACTATTCTTGTATTATTTTTTCGTTCCAACTATCCAGATGTTATTTTTTTCATTCAGACTATTCATATGTTATTTTTTTTATTCAAACGTTGCATTATTTATTCGTTCCGACTATCATTGTGTTATTTTTTTGTTCTGACTATCCTTGTGTTGTTTTTTTTCATTCGAATTATCCCTATGATATTTTTTTCGGTCAGACTGTGCATGTGCTATTTTTTCATTCCAACTATCTCTGTGTCTTTTTACTATCCCTATGTTATTTTTTTGTTCAGACTATCTATGTGCTATTTTTTCGTTCTGACTATCCCCGTGTTATTTTTTTGTTCCGACTATCTCTGTATTATTATTTTTTCGTTTGAACTATCATTTTTTATTTTTCTTCGAATTATCCATATGTTATTTTTTTCGTTCAGACTATTTCTAGGTTATTTTTTGGTTTCGACTATCTCTGTGATTTTTTGTTTCGATTATCCTTGTGTTATATTTTTCGTTTCAACTAACCTTGTTTCAGTTATCCTTGTGTTATTTTTTTCCTTCGAACTATCCATGTGTTTTTTTTTGTTCCAACTATTTTTGGGTTATTTTTTCGTTCCAACTATATTTGTGTTTTTTTGTTTCGATTATCCTTGTGTTATATTTCCGTTTCAACTATTCTTGTGTTATTTTTTTTTTCATTCGGACTATCCATTTGCTATTTTTTCGTTTGTGATTCCGACTATCCCTATATAATTTTTTTCTTTTGAACTATCCTCTTGTTTTTTTGTTTCGATTATCCTTGTGTTATATTTCTGTTTCAACTATCCTTGTGTTATTTTTTTATCGTTCGGACTATCCATTTGCTATTTTTTCGTTTGTGCTTCCGACTATCCCTATATATATATATATATATATATATATATATATATATATATATATATATATATATATATATATATATATATATATATATATATATATTCTTTTGAACTATCATTTTGTTTTTTTGTCTCACTATTCATGCATTATTTTTTCGTTCGGACTATCATTGCGTTATTTTTTCTTTCGAATTATCATATGTTATTATTTTCTTGTTATTTTCATAGCATAGCCATTAAATAAAACTCTCACACAAATATACATATAACTGTTCATAAATTTTTATTAAAAAAATGGTTAGTCCGAATGAAAAAATAATACATGGTCAGTCAGACCAAAAAAACAACACAGAAATAGTCAGAACGAAAAAATAACACAGATATAGTCGGGATGAGAAAATATGACAGAGATAGTTGAAACGAAAAAATAACGTACGGATAGTTCGAACAAAATAAATAACATAGGGATAATTTGATCGAAAAAAAATAACACAGAGATAGTTAGGACGAGAAAATAACACAGAGATAATTTGAATGAAAAAATAATGTAGGGCTAGTCCGAACAAGAAAAATGACAGAATAATCCGAACGAAAAAATAACAATTGAATAATTTGAACGAAAAAATAGAATACAAATAACTAAAAACAAAATGGATAGTTCAGACATAAAAAACCATATGGATAGTTGGAACGAAAAAAAAATAACATATGGATAGTCGGAACGATACATGGAGATGGTTGTAATATTTTTATTGAAAAATATACATAAGATACAATCGTTTGTAAAAATAAAGATACAAGTATATATAATAAATATTTTCTAAAATATAAATATCTAAAACAAAATGACATAATTGATTAAAACTATAATAATCTTCATATTCTAATAAAATAATAAGTTTAATCTCATATTGATAAGTGTCATGCAATTAGAATCTCTCATTAATGTTATATATCATTTATCATGCCACTTGTCAACCTATTAATTATTCATTTCAAATTTTAAATTTTAAATTTCTTACTCTAATTTTATTAAATTAATAATTGAATAATTGATTCTTCATTTTAAATTTCAAATTTTAAAATTTCTTTCTTTAATTATATTAAATTAATAACATTAGATTAAAAAATAAAATAAAATTAATATAAATTATAAAATGATATAACTCCACGTATTTATTTAAATCAACGATTATAATTTTATATAACTAAAAAAATATCTGTTAACTAATAATTTATTTAAAATAATTGATTAATAATTTTGATTTTTTAATACGAAAATTTAATTAATTTTATAACCCTGGTTATAACGCGTTATAACTACTAATAATAATAATGATAACACCTTCTTGTTCTGTGTAGAATAAAGACGAAATAAAATGGTGATATTAATAACCCTTTGCTTTCTATAGAAAAAAGTATTTAACGTCGTGGACGGCAGGATTCGAACCTGCGCGGGCAAAGCCCACATGATTTCTAGTCATGCCCGATAACCACTCCGGCACGTCCACTGATTTGACTTAGTTGCGTCCATAATCTTATTAAAACTTTTATTTTCACACATGGTATATGACAAGTATTTTTTTATTTTTTAATAAAAATGATATCTAGTTTCAATTAAAGACTTTAACTGTTTTCAGCCCTATTATAAACTTATTTTTATGAACCAGTACTGTGGGATTGTTTTAACGACTTGCAAGTCAATCTTTTGCCTTAATTCAAGCCTGGTAAGTTCATTCGGGTTCAATTGTCACAAACTAACATCCTTTTTGTAACACATATCAAGATTTGAAAAAAAACAAATTGTATTGTATTTGACATGAATTAGATTCGAATAATGCTATCAACAAATTTTACTTATGCCAAACTATATTTACTTATCCCAGATTAAAAACTATTTTAATATTCTCATTAAATTCTAAATTACGATAAATTCAAAAAATAAACGAGTTTATATGTCAAAACACAGTCTAAGACCATAATAAACCTTGAGTTAGTTGGATTTGGGATCTAACTTGACTTCCTTTGATGCTAGTCAACCAGCATGAAAGTACAAGTCTTACGAGTCCACATGCTCATATCAATTCTTCTTTTGAAGGAACAAAAACGTATGTTATATTTTGTGATTATAATTTATATAACGCAATGATTTATGTTTTATATATCAATTTAGCCTCTTAAAATGTTTTTTATATAGATTAAACCAGTATATTGTTTTTCACCATTTATAATACCATTTTCTCCGATTTTTTGGTTTTGGAAAATACAAATACAGAAAACACAACATACTTTCACCATTATATTAATTTGCTCATTAAAATATTAATATTTTTTTAATGGTTAAAAAGAAAGCATAACTATTTCATCACTACAAATAAATCATAACCATAAAAACAAAGCATTTAAAGAACAAATAATAGTAGGTTTATAGAAAAGTTAAAACTTTAGCTTTCTTTTTGCTTTTATTGTTATAGAAAACGAAATAATTTGAACCAAAAATCCAAAATAACATCCTCTTAGGGTGGACGGATGTAATATCCCAAAATTCAAGACCAAAAATTTCATTCATAAAACAGATTAATGAAAACATCATCAAGGTTATCTCATATCATAAAAACTCATAGGTCATATGTCTCAAAACATGTCGTAGGATAATAATGTCAGAGTACAAATCCCAAGAATATCATAGTGTGGAAAATCGTGGTGTGATGCGCTGCAGTCATGCCGGCTCCTTTCCCTTCGAAGAAGAAGTACCTGAAACAAAATTGAAAACCGTAAGCACGAAGCTTAGTGAGTTCCCCCATAATACCACATACCATACAATAACATACCGTCAGACATATGTGGGTGCCCGACCTACCCCTTCGGTCTCTTTCAACCGGAAATTGTCTAGCATATCTGGGTGTTGGCCTACCCCTTCGGTCTCTTTCAACCGGATACCGCCTAACATACATGGGTGCTGGCCTACTCATTCGGTCTCTTTCATCCAGATACAGGGACTATTTCACCCCCTACCACTACCACATAATACCCTTGCATATACACATAAATCACATACTGCCTACCATATCTAGGTGTTAGCCTACCCCTTCGATCTCTTTCAACCGGTAACCAGGGACTATTTCACCCCTACCACTACCACATAATAACGTAGCATACTAGAACATAAAACATAACAGATAGTGGCATACCAAACATTTATCACAAAGACAATCATCTCAATTATAATCACCTACGAGTGGGCCGGCAATGGTGCCTTAGACCCACTTCTACTGGAAGATAACTCACATCGATAACTTGAAGTAGCTGCAAAAACTCCAGATATCACCCGACTCAAGCCCCTATACATAGAAGATTTCCTTTAATTCCATTTTCCATACTCATCACCCCTTAAGGGTCAACTTTAGTCAAAGTCCAAGTGAAAGTCAACATTTTGGTCCCAATAGTCAATGCACATCTTGTGCAAAGCGTCCTTCTTCCTGACGAAAAGGATCGGTGCTCCCCAGGGTGAACTACTCGGACGAATAAACTGCTTACCCAGCAGCTCCTGCAACTGAGATGATAGGTCCTACATCTCAGGTGGTGTCAGACGGTACGACGCCTTGGCGATAGGGGCCGCACCCAGCACTAGATCAATCCTGAACTCAACCTACCTCTCCGGAGGCACTCCGGGTAACTCCTCCGGAAACACATCAGCAAACTCCCTCACCACCGGGACCTCAGAAACTGAGAGCTGCCCTCTAACCTGCGTATCTGCCACATACGCCAAATAATCGGTGCACCCTTGCTGAATATACTGTCGAGCCCTGGCTGCCAAACAAAACCCTGATCCCAACCTAGTGCCCTCACTATATACTACAAGTTCTCCCCCACTTGGGGTTCGAACCACCACCCGCTATTCCTCACAGTCGATCATGACACCAAAACGGCTAAGCCAATCCATCCCTACAACCACGCACACTTCCCCCATGGGGATAGGAATCAAATCTATCGGGAAAGACACCCCGAAAATCTCCAACTCTCATCCCCGGTAGACCGAAGAAGCGGAAACCCCGTGCTCGTTGACGATCGAAACTCGCAACGGGCACTTAAGATCATCCCTCGGCGCACTAAACCCTCTACTGAAAGTCTGAGATACGAACGACTGACTCACCCCCGAGTCAAACAAAACCAAATCAGGCAAAGAATTTACTAAAAACGTACCTAATCACAGGTACAACCAATGAGCATAACACAAATACAATAATTGAGACAGAGAATAGAAGCGTACCAGCAACCACATCCGGTGATGCCTTGGCATCCTCGACTGTGAGTTGGAAGGTGCGACCCTGAGCCTTCGGAGGCACCACCTTGACTGGCCTCCCATCTTCAATCCTCACAGTAGCTGGCGCGGAACCCTGCGCCGGCTTGGCGGCAAGTTGCGGCAATTGGTCTTCACATGACCAACCTGATGACAATGGTAGCAAATCCTCATGTCTGCTGGAAGGGCGGACTTGTAACAGCCCGGATTTACAGGTACCTTTTTATGCTTATGTTTTTGATGTTTTGTGAGGGGACTCGGCGAGTTGGAGCTCAGACTCGCCGAGTAGGATCGCGGTTCTGGATGCGGGTTCGCGTCTGGACTCGGCGAGTCCTCGCTGTTTAATGAAACCCTAATTTCCCGGTCCTAAGCCCTATTTAAAGGACCTTATGGCCCTTCATTGCGGCTATCTGGATCTTGAGAGCACCAAATCGGCTAAGGGATTCGTGTGAGTGAGAAAGAGGCCATTGTTCACCAAATTCGTGTGTTTTTGCAAGAAAGGAAGAGGAAAGGAAAGCTAGAAGGGTTGGGGAGCTTGGATCTTCTTTCATTTCATCAGAGGAGGCTTCTTGAGGTATCTTTCAGAGCTTATTTCCGTATTTTGTTGATATGATCAAATCTAGGGTTTCTTCATGCCTTATTTGCTTTGTATTGGAAGTGTGAGAGGTCCCATGGGGATATGGTGCTTAGATCTGGACCTTAGTAAGTCCAGAGAGTCCCTAATGTCATGCTTTATGTTCTCCCTTTTGGGTTGGAGGCTAGGGTTGCCATTCTAGAGGTCATTTCTCCAAAAAAGAGCCTTGTAGGTGTTGTATGGTAACCAAGATATGAACTTTACGTGATGAATAAGCTTAGGAGGGCCAGATCTATGAGTGGATGGTGCGGATCTGACCTCAGAAGCTAGTTTGAGTTGATGCATGGCATGGACTCGCCGAGTCTGAAGAACAGACTCGGCGAGTAGCATGAAGATTGTCCTTAACCACTTAGCGAGTGGTCTTTCCGAGTTAAGGGTCGACTCAGTGATTCAGGGAGAGTTAGAGAGGGTTGACAGTTGGACTGAGTCGAGCTGGGACTCGCCGAGTTGTTCTTGAGACTCGGCGAGTTGAGTCGTGGTGGCCCCGCGATTCATGCCAGGTGGAGCCCGTCGAGTCAGGGGAGTACTCGACGTGTCATAAAAGAATCCTAGAGAGTTGGTGAACACATATAGACTCGCCGAGTCGCCCTAGTGCACTCGCCGAGTCCGGTCAAAGTTGACCGTTGACCGTTGACCAGAGTTGACTTGATAGGGGTAGTCAACCTTAGTGGCAAAAGCGTTAATTAGAGATGTATGATGTTATAGGAGGATTATAGCTCGGAGGATCGAGCATGAGTGATTTCCAGGGTTCGTGGGTTATCGAGATATACGAGGTGAGTCTTCTCACTATACTTTACCTTGAGTAGGTAATCAGAGTTTTGTGTCAGAGTATGTGTATGTTATGTGTATGCTATGTGTTGTACTGCATGATGTCTATGTGATTTATGTTGTGCATGTTTATAGAGTTGGAACCGGAAGGTTCCCAGAGTTAGAACCTGAGGGTTCACAGAGCCTGGGTGCACGGACCCATAGAGTTATAGCCTCGAGTGGCTAATATGTGTTTATGTGGTATTTTGGGGAACTCACTAAGCCTTGTGCTTACAGTGTTAGTGTTGTTGTTTCAGGTACTAGCGATGACCGTGGGAAGGCGCCGGCTTGATCTGTACACACGCATGGGATTTTTGAAATACATTTGATCTTGGGATTTTATATGATGTGAATTGGGATTTAAACTTAATGTTTTATGAAAATTAAATGAGAAATGTTTTTATAATTTGTGAAAAATTATTTTGAAATTTACGGTGTTACAAGTTGGTATCAGAGCCTTGGTTTGAGGGATTCGAGTACACCTTCGGGCGTATTTGAACTCAAACTGAGGATTTGAGAAGTATTTTCAAAAAGAGTAAAAGATTTTGAAAAGAAACGCAGAGCAGAGTTGTGTGTACGATCAGTCCGCGCCCGAACGGTGATTTCCCAAAATACCCTTATGTTATGTGATATTGATACTGATATGATGTATTCGCATGTTAGAGTAGGCTAGGTATTCCTATTAGGACTAGAGTGGCCTGATTTGTGATGCCTTAGCCTAGGAAGAGGTGAGTTGCTATGAGATGCTTGAGAGTGTGTAGGTAGTAGCGAGGGGCTTATGAGAGATCTATTAGAGAGTGATCTATGCATGTTAGAGTACTTGGAATTTGGGATCCGAAGAGGAGGACTTGGGGTGCATTCTGATACGGTGCGGACAGTAGTATTGGGCCCGTACTACTGAAAGCACCGGAGCAGTGTACAGCCCAAGTAAGAATCTTTGGAATACCAAGGATCAAGGAGGAAAGAGTTGATGAGTGTGAGTATGCTCGAAGGGGTTCTAATTTTTCGTATGTTGTATTTCAGAGGTAGATCATGGTGAGGACACGTTTGATGCCTGAGAGCAGTGGTACCAGTGATGAGGAGATCCGTCAGATCATTCATGAGGAGGTGGCTGTGGCCATCAGGGCAGAGATACCGGAGATGTTTGGGTCTATTAAGACCACACTGATTGAGACCTTTGATGAGCGTTATGCCGCTCTTTCTGAGGCTGCTGTTGCAGCAGCCACTGCAGCTGTTGCTACCGCGAGGCCGCAAGGTGGTGATGCGTTGCTGTTCCGGGAGTTCAGCAACACAAAACCACCAGAGTTTGATGGGACACAGGATCCGGTGGCAGCTATGAGGTGTATATCTGATATAGAGGGGTGTTTCTTCACTTGCTCATATCCTGAGCATTAGAAGGTTCGGTTCGCGCTGAACCAACTTCGCTTGGGGGCGAAGGACTGGTGGAAGTTTGTGACGGCGCATTATACGCCTGCTGAGCTTGCGGCAGTGACCTGGGAGAGGTTCACTGTCATGTTCCGAGATGAGTAAATTCCCCATGTGGAGAGGGAACGTTTGGCACAGGAGTTTCTGACCCTCAAGCAGGGTACTGAGTCAGTTACAGCGATCACCAGGATGTTCCATGAGAGGGCGATGTTCTGCCCTGAGCACGTGTCCACTGAGCAGGCACGTATGAGCCGTTATTTGAGCATTTTGAGGCGGGATATTCGGGAGTTCGCGGCGAACTCCTCGTACCGGACATTTGCTGAGCTTCAGGCAAATGCCCGGAAGAGGGAGATTGAGCTAGAGACTCAGGCCAGGGAGGAGGCGGAGTCTCAGGGGAGGGATCGGCGACCGGCACAGTCTCAGCCGGCAGCCAAGCGGGCCAAGCCCGCTAATCCCAAACCAGAGAGTCAGAAGGGCCGCACTTGTGGGAAGTGTGGTAAGGGTCACGATGGAGTCTGCAGAGCGGGATCTTGCTACAAATGTGGCAAGGAGGGGCATATGGCCAAGGATTTCCCCAAGGGGTTTGCAGTGTGCTTCCACTGCAATCAGACCGGACACCGGAAGGCAGAGTGTCCGCAGTTGCGAGGGTCATCTTAGGGAGCACCTCAGGGATCTGCCCCTGCCGCCATCAGAGCTACAGAGAGTCGGCCAGTGAAGGCCGAGGCGCCGAGAGCACGAGGGAGAGCCTTTCAGTTGACCGCGGAGGAGGTCCGCGCAGCGCCCAATGTCGTGGCTGGTATGTATTCTTTCATGTAATTATTTTGATGTTGTGATATTATGCTTATGTTATGTTATGTGTAGGTACTTTTCTTGTGAATTCTGTACCTGCCTTGGTGTTATTTGACTCGGGTGCGAGTCGGTCTTTTGTATCTTTGGCTTTTAGTCAGCATATCAGTGTTAGTCCTGAGGCGTTGAGTCGGCCTCTGAGAGTTTCCATAGCTGATGAGAGGGTGATATATGCCACGGAGGTTCTCCGAGGTTGCGTAGTTGAGATTTTCGGTGTTGAGTTCCCGATTGATCTGGTTCCTATTGCTATGGGTGATGTCTGTGTCATTGTGGGCATGGATTGGTTGAGCAGATTCGGTGCGGTTATCGACTGTGAGCGACAGCTGGTGACTATACGAGACCCTAGTGGGGGATTTCTTTCGGTATATGGCGAGGGTACACGTTCAGGATCAGCGTTTTGTTCGGCCGCTAGAGCGAGGCAGTGTCTATAGCAGGGCTGTAAGGGTTTTGTGGCGTATGTGATGGATACGCGGGTGGATTCCGAGAGGCCGAGTTCAGTTGAGGAGGTTCCGGTGGTGCGTGAGTTCCCGGATGTATTTCCCGAGGAGTTGCCGGGTGTGCCTCCTATGAGGCAAGTGGAGTTCAGTATCAATTTGGTTCCGGGGGCCGCGCCTATCGCCAAGGTGCCTTATCGCCTTGCACCTCCAGAGATGCAAGAGTTATCCTCGCAGCTTCAGGAGCTGCTGGGGAAGGGATTTATTTGGCCGAGCAGCTCGCCATGGGGAGCACCTATCCTGTTCGTCAAAAAGAAGGATGGTTCACACCGGATGTGTATTAATTACTGGGAGTTGAACAAGCTGACGGTCAAGAACCGTTACCCGTTGCCGAGGATCGACGATTTGTTCGATCAGTTGCAGGGAGCATCTTGGTTTTCCAAGATCGATTTGAGATCTGGATATCATCAGGTGAGGGTGCGGGATGAGGACGTCCAGAAGACAGCGTTTAGGACGCGATATGGGCATTACGAGTTTGTGGTGATGCCTTTCGGGCTCACCAATGCCCCGGCAGTGTTCATGGATCTCATGAACCGAGTATGTAGGCCGATGCTGGATTGGTCGGTGATTGTATTTATCGATGATATTCTGGTATATTCGAGATCTAGAGAGCAGCATGAGGAACATTTGAGAGAGGTTCTCGGGGTTCTGAGATCGGAGAGGCTTTATGCCAAATTCTCCAAGTGTGATTTCTGGTTGCGGGAGGTCCAGTTCTTAGGACATCTCGTTAATCAGAAAGGGATATTGGTCGATCCGGCCAAGGTTGAGGCGGTGATGAGTTGGGAGGTGCCGAAGTCACCCTCCGAGATCAGGAGTTTCCTAGGGCTGGCAGGGTATTATCGGAGGATTATTAAGGATTTCTCCAAGATCGCAGTGCCACTCACCAGATTGACCCGGAAGGGTGTTGCTTTTTCATGGGGCCCCGAGCAGCAGGCCTCCTTTGAGACACTTCGCCAGAGGTTGTGCGAAGCCCCGGTGTTAGCTCTCCCGGAAGGGATGGAGGACTTTGTGGTATTCTATGATGCATCGATTTTGGGATTGGGAGCTGTGCTGATGCAGAGAGGGCATGTGATAGCATATGCTTCGAGGCAGCTGAAGCCTCATGAGAAGAGATATCCCACCCATGATCTAGAGTTGGGGGCAGTGATGTTCGCCCTCAAAATTTGGCGTCACTACTTGTATGGGGTTCGGTGTACGATATACACGGACCATAAGAGTTTGAAGTATTTGATGGATCAGCCCAACCAAAATATGCGTCAGAGGAGGTGGTTGGATGTGGTCAAGGATTATGATTGTGAGATCCTGTACCACCCAGGCAAGGCTAATGTGGTAGCCGATGCATTGAGCCACAGGGCGGAGAGCACCCCGCTGTGGGAGGTATGTTTGAGATTGACAGTGATAGCCCCGGTATTGGACGCTATTCGTGGGGCACAGGCCGAGGTTGTGCAACCTGAAATGCAGAAGAGGGAACGGGTTGTTGGTTTGGTTTCAGAGTTCGTTACCGATGGTCGGGGGATTATGGCATTTCAGGGGCGTATCTGGGTACCGTTTGTGGGAGGAATGCGTACTATTTTGATGGAGGAGGCGCATCGGTCGAAATTTTCGATCCATCCGGGGGCCACGAAGATATATTTGGATTTGAGAAAGGAGTATTGGTGGCCCTGTATGAAGAGGGATGTCGCGTGGTTCGTTGAGAGGTGCTTGACCTGCCGTAGGGTTAAGGCTGAGCACCAGAGGCCGCATGGTAAATTGCAGCCATTGGAGGTTCCCGAGTGGAAGTGGGAACAGATCACTATGGATTTCATCACCAAATTGCCGAGGACTGCCAGAGGGGTTGATGCAATTTGGGTGATTGTGGACAGGTTTACGAAGAGCGCTCACTTCCTTGCCATCAGTGAGAGTTCTTCAGCAGAGAAATTGGCGGAGGTGTATGTGAGGGAAGTGGTATCTCGGCATGGGGTGCCGATCTCGATTGTTTCGGACCGTGATGTGCGTTTCACTTCCAGATTTTGGAAGAAATTTCATGAGGAGTTGGGTACTAGGCTGCATTTTAGTACCGCATATCATCCCCAGACAGACGGTCAGAGTGAGCGGACGATTCAGACGCTTGAGGACATGCTTCGGGCATGTGTGTTGGATTTCGGGGGTAGCTGGGATGCGTATTTACCCTTGGCAGAGTTTTCCTGCAACAACAGCCATCATTCGAGCATTGGTATGCCACCCTTTGAGTTGTTGTATGGGAGGAGGTGTCGGACCCCTATTTGTTGGGGAGAGGTTGGTCAGCGGGTGATGGGCAGTACAGAGATCGTGCTTCAGACGACAGAGCAGATTCAGCAGGTCAGACAGAGGTTGTTGACTGCTCAGAGCCGACAGAAGAGTTATGCAGACAGGCGCCGGTCCGAGCTTGAGTTCAGGTCGGTGACCTTGTACTCCTGAAGGTCTCTCCTTGGAAAGGAGTGATCCGATTCAGGAAGAGGGGCAAGTTGGGACCCCGATATATTGGTCCATTCCGTGTGATCGCGAGGGTAGGCCGGGTAGCCTATCGTTTGGGTTTACCAGCAGAGTTGGGGCAAATTCACGACACTTTTCATGTGTCGCAGCTGAGGAAGTGTATAGTCGATGAGTCGGCAGTGGTTCCATTAGAGGATATTCAGGTGGATGCGAGCCTGAATTATGCCGAGAGACCAGTGGCCATCAGAGATCGGAAAATCAAGGTTCTGAGGAACAAGGAGGTACCCCTGGTGTTGGTTCAGTGGCAACACCGAAAGGGATCAGAGATGACCTGGGAGCCGGAGCGTGAGATGCGTGAGCAGCATCCGGAGCTATTTTCAGAGCGAGACTTCGAGGGCGAAGTCTAGTTCTAGTGGGGGAGAGTTGTAACAGCCCGGATTTCCAGGTACCTTTTTATGCTTATATTTTTGATGTTTTGTGAGGGGACTCGGCGAGTTGGAGCTCAGACTCGCCGAGTAGGATCGCGGTTCTGGACGCGGGTTCGCGTCTGGACTCGGCGAGTCCAAGGTATGGACTCGGCGAGTCCTCGTTGTTTAATGAAACCCTAATTTCCCGGTCCTAAGCCATATTTAAAGGACCTTATGGCCCTTCATTGCGGCTATCTGGATCTTGAGAGCACCAAAGCGGCTGAGGGATTCGGGTGAGTGAGAAAGAGGCCATTGTTCACCAAATTCGTGTGTTTTTGCAAGAAAGGAAGAGGAAAGGCAAGCTAGAAGGGTTGGGGAGCTTGGATCTTCTTTCATTTCATCAGAGGAGGCTTCTTGAGGTATCTTTCAGAGCTTATTTCCGTATTTTGTTGATATGATCAAATCTAGGGTTTCTTCATGCCTTATTTGCTTTGTATTGGAAGTGTGAGAGGTCCCATGGGGATATGGTGCTTAGATCTGGACCTTAGTAAGTCCAGAGAGTCCCTAATGTCATGCTTTATGTTCTCCCTTTTGGGTTGGAGGCTAGGGTTGCCATTCTAGAGGTCATTTCTCCAAAAAAGAGCCTTGTAGGTGTTGTATGGTAACCAAGATATGAACTTTACGTGATGAATAAGCTTAGGAGGGCCAGATCTATGAGTGGATGGTGCGGATCTGACCTCAGAAGCTAGTTTGAGTTGATGCATGGCATGGACTCGCCGAGTCTGAAGAACAGACTCGGCGAGTAGCATGAAGATTGTCCTTAACCACTTAGCGAGTGGTCTTTCCGAGTTAAGGGTCGACTCAGTGATTCAGGGAGAGTTAGAGAGGGTTGACAGTTGGACTGAGTCGAGCTGGGACTCGCCGAGTTGTTCTTGAGACTCGGCGAGTTGAGTCGTGGTGGCCCCGCGATTCATGCCAGGTGGAGCCCGTCGAGTCAGGGGAGTACTCGACGTGTCATAAAAGAATCCTAGAGAGTTGGTGAACACATATAGACTCGCCGAGTCGCCCTAGTGCACTCGCCGAGTCCGGTCAAAGTTGACCGTTGACCGTTGACCAGAGTTGACTTGATAGGGGTAGTCAACCTTAGTGGCAAAAGCGTTAATTAGAGATGTATGATGTTATAGGAGGATTATAGCTCGGAGGATCGAGCATGAGTGATTTCCAGGGTTCGTGGGTTATCGAGATATACGAGGTGAGTCTTCTCACTATACTTTACCTTGAGTAGGTAATCAGAGTTATGTGTCAGAGTATGTGTATGTTATGTGTATGATATGTGTTGTACTGCATGATGTCTATGTGATTTATGTTGTGCATGTTTATAGAGTTGGAACCGGAAGGTTCCCAGAGTTAGAACCTGAGGGTTCACAGAGCCTGGGTGCACGGACCCATAGAGTTATAGCCTCGAGTGGCTAATATGTGTTTATGTGGTATTTTGGAGAACTCACTAAGATTTGTGCTTACAGTGTTAGTGTTGTTGTTTCAGGTACTAGCGCTGACCGTGGGAAGGCGCCGGCTTGATCTGTACACACGCATGGGATTTTTGATATACATTTGATCTTGGGATTTTGTATGATGTGAATTGGGATTTAAACTTAATGTTATGAAAATATAATGAGAAATGTTTTTATAATTTGTGAAAATTTATTTTGAAATTTACGGTGTTACAGGACTGACGGCAGTCCCCGGCATAGTTCCCCTCCTTGCCACATTTGTGGCACCCACCTCCTGCTCGATAAACCCCCGAATGAACCCTGCCACACTTTCCACAAGTGTGGCTCTGATGACCCCCAGACCATGTATCAGCGGTCTTAGACCGCTTAGGCGCTGGCTGAGACTGTCTTGGTGCCTGACGCTGCTCCTTCAGTTGTAGCTCTATCTCCAACTCATGCCGCCTTGCGGCTTCCTGAAGGTCCAGGAGGGTATCACAACGTTGTGTAGCCACAAACTGCCGTATATCTGTCTTGAGCATACTCAGATAACGAGTCATCTGAGACTGCTCTGACGCAAACTCCGGCCAAAACATAGTCGTCTCAGTGAACATTCGGGTGATCTTCATCACAGACTCCCCATCCTGTCTCAAAGTCAAAAACTCCTGAGCAAGCCGCTCCCGTTCCACACGCGGAACGTAGCGGGTGCGAAACATATCCCGGAACTGCTCCCAAGTAATAGCAGCCCGCTGATCATCAGAATATGAACATGTCGTCAATCTCCACCAGTCATTTGCCCCGAGCCTAAGCAGGTTCAAAGCGTACCTGACCTTCTGGTTAGCAGGACATGAGCACATGAAGAAACAACCCTCCACGTCAGACAACCATCGCATAGCTTTGATCGCATCCTGAGTACCATCAAATGTCGGGGGCTTCGTATTATCGAAGTCCCGGTACTGGAAAGCCCTGTCGGCTCCTCCTCCAACCCCTTCCACAGTTACAGCCGAAGTGGCTGCAGCGGCAGCTGTCTCTGCTAGAGCTACATATCGCTCATCAAAGTACCCCACCATCGCGGTCTTAATCGACCCAAACATCTCTGGCAGCTGCGCTCGGAACGCAGCAACAATCTCATCATGCATGATCTCCTCGATCCTGGCATCCAACTCCTCGGTCCCTATCTGAACCACGGGCTTAGGTGCTACTGGCACCTCCAACCCTCCGTCTCCCGACCCCGATCCTGATCCGAATCCGGATCCCGAAGCAACACGTCTCGTCACCACCATACTAATATATATATATATATATATATATATATATATATATATATATATGTGTGTGTGTGTGTGTGTGTGTGTATGTATGTATGTATGTATGTATATAATTCATCAGATAAATAACATAATGTCAGGAGACCAATACCCAAAAACCCTAGGGGTTGTGATTTCCTTGCTGCGCGTATGGGTCCTGTGCTTTCAGTAGTACGGGCCCATACTACCTTCCACACCTACCCATACTTGTCTCAAGTATCACCACAACGCCCTAACAATATCATCAACATAGAAATATGCCCAACCCTCACTTCTAGAGGAATATCAACTATCCCGCATCTAGTCTTACCACTTCTCATGACTCATACATCCATGAAACTTCCATCATCCCCTTTAGCGCTAGTGCATGCTAGCTTCACATAACGCTGGACCAATAAACTTTCGAATATCTAATCCTACCGAAGACCGAATCAACATTCTCAGGCTATAAGGTCTTTATAATGCATAGCCGTGATGTATACACTAAACATCTACAGTTATGATGTCAATTCCACATACAAGAAACCCCATGCTAATAGGCATCATATAATCAGGCAAATCTATCATGCGATTCCCGAAGATCCCTAGCCTAACACTTGCATGTTGTTCTAACATATCAGAATATCAAATAAATGTATGGTATTTTGGGGTTTACTTACAGGCTCCGGCTGATCGTACCCTCTGCATCCTCCATCCTTTATTTTGAAAACCATTTTAAAAACTTACTTTCCGAAAATCTCCTTGATTTGAGACTGGATTCACACGAGTGTTCCTCCAATTCGCTCAAACCAAGGCTCTGATACCAACTTGTAACATCCATAAATTTTTACGCCAAATTTAAACTTTTTCAATCATAAATAAAAATCAACAGCGTTTGTTTACAAAAAGGCTTTCAAATCAATATCCATCAGAGTGTCCCAAAATCATAACATAAGGATGAGGAGTGGTACGGTCACGCCTTCACCTTGCCATGATCTCCTGAAGTACCTGAAACAATAAACTGAAAACTATAAGCCCGAGGGCTTAATGAGCTACCCCCAAAATACCAATACCACGCTGACAATACCATATCAGTAATAATCAATCAATCAATCATGCATACTGGGCCATCGGACTGACTGGACCACCCTACTGGGCCTATAGTCTGTTTGGATCTATCCCGAGCCTTCGGCATGACTAGTCCGCCACGTGGGCCTACAGTCTCCCCGGACCGCTCATAGGGTATGTTGGCCTTCAGCACATAGCAGGACCGCCTCAACCCATCCAACAAGCAAATAACCATGTGCGCATAACTATCATATACTGGCAAATACAACATCAAACATATCTATCTTACTGATCATAAATCATAGAATTCTCCTGTAACTAGAGTATCGACCTAGCAGGTCACTAACATACCAATCCCTACAGATCATAAGAGCATAACATACTGTCTACCCTGATTCCGATCTAACAGATTATAACCACATGTAGCATACCATAACAATAACAACCAAAGGGTCAGCCATAGTGTCGTAGACCTTATCGATATAGCGAGGATAACTCACCTTGCAAATGTCGACTCAGAAGATACACTCCAACCCTCGGATCACCCGACACAGGCTCCACCACCTATGATCATAGTGTAATATACTCATAAGTCCTTAGCCTTATAAGGAACTCCATAACCCACCAGTCAAATTCAAAATCCTCAATCAAGGTCAACATTCCATGTTGACCCCAACTTGCCGAGTACCCTCTGCTACTCGCCGAGTTCCTTGAAGTACGATCCAACTCGCCGAGTCATCGCGGTGACTCGTCGAGTTCCTTCGATTCTCGTTCAAACTTTAAGTCCACCCGTCGAGTTCCCTCCTTGCAGCTCGACGGATACCCACGTATACATATCCAAGAGAAAACTCATCCGATTCGTCGAGTTGTTCTTCAACTCGTCGAGTCTTATGGTAATCTTCATTGGACTCGCCGAGTTGTTCATCCAACTCGTCGAGTTCACAGCCATCTTTATGTGACTCGCCAAGTCAACCTTACGACTCGCCGAGTCCATTCAATCCTCTTTCCATACAAATTTGTTTTGAGCCATGCAGCGGCTCCAAATCACAGATCCAAGCTTCTAGAGCATGCTTATCACGTAAATTTGCAAACTTTACGTGCATGCACGGCTTTAAAGGGGCTAAATGCCAAATCTAAGCTCTTAATGGGGCTTCATGCCCAAGAGGGACCTCAATCACGACCAAAATTGTAACTTTATGCTTCTAGAATACAAGGAGGGTCCAGATCTGAAATTACAACTTCAGATCTAGCCCATAGCTCATCATACCAACTTAAAAATCCATAAAAAGCCCTAGAAACTCAACAAAAGGGAAAAAGGGAAGTAAGGATGGCACTTTGATACCTCCAAAGGATGCTAGCTGAGGTAAATCCTGCTTCTCACGCCTTCCTTGCTTCAATTCCTTTGCACTCCTAGCTTTCTTCCTCCAAGATTCTCTTTCTAAGCTTCAAACACCACACAAAGGCACTCACACACGTATAAGGATTCTCAGGACTCTCTAGATCTGTAAAGAGACCCAAGGGAGGCTGAGGTCCCTTTAAATAGGGGTGCAAACCCCGAGATTTAGGGTTTCCTCTGCCAGCTCCTACTCGCCGAGTCCCAATATAGACTCGTCGAGTAGGTCACTTAACACGCGATCCCATCCCGCTGCTACTCGACGAGTAGGTCAACCAACTCGTCGAGTAGAGCTTAACCCAATAAATCTTATTTAAGCAATAGCTGAGAATCGGGGCGTTACACTAAAGCTTGCATGGGGATTCAATGGCCATAAAGTTTGCACCTTTGTTAACAAAAACGCGTACTCGCAAGTATACGAGGTCGTGCAAGTAATATAGTCGTAAGACCAGATATCGAACCCACATGGGCTATCCTATTCTAAGGAAGAGTGAATTAGGCAATTGATTGCAAAAGTGATTGATTTTATTAAACTAAAGAAATAATTAAAATAAAATTAAACTAAATTTACCAAGGTAAAAATGAAAACTAAAATAATCGAACAAACAAAGAAAACAATTGAACAATTTAACAATTATGAGAAAAACAGGATTCGGTTGACTTATACGGGTTCCATGATTCTTCTAATGCAACTAATTTGTCAAACCAATTATATAGAAACGAATAACTTAACACCAACAAAAGTTATCAATTACCTCTCGGTTTCATGATTCGATTTAAAAAACATTCACTCATATCTCTATGTAGTTTATAATTTTTTTTAAAAAAATTAAGTCCTATGGTTTTGTTAAAAATGCCCTAACACACGTCTATGTTAAGTTTAAGCGAGATAACGAAACCGCACATTCATATTTAAACGATGTCACAAATAAAGCTTCCCTCGAAATCAATATAAGCATGTAAATATTAAATTTAAACCAAGCAAATTAACCCTAACTAACGTTGATCAAGTGCTAGCCAAAATCAAATTTACCCGACAAAATTCATATTTTTAAAAAATAAGCACACATTTAAATATGCTATTCGATTTCAACAAAATTAGTTTAAACAAAATCAAATACATCAAAATTATCATCTCATCCTAATCAACCAAATCCACAAAGAGTTTACTCCATTAAACTAAAATAAAAAAACCATAACAGTGAGCAAATAAAAATTAAACATCATGGTTACTCAAATCCTAATTATTTAAATAACTTAAAATAATATCTAATTTCAAGGGTAAAGAATTAAAAGGAAAAGAAAACATCAGATTGTTTTGCACCGATTGTTGTTTCTTTGCGTCACTCACGTACATGCCCTCCTTTTCTTTTAGTCATTCATCCATGAGGAATGATGGTAATGGTGGATCGGGTGCAAGGAATGGCGGCAGTTTAGGTTTCTTTTCGTAGGTTTTTTTTTCTTTTTTTCCGTTCGTATCTTCCGTCCGTTTCCCCCTTTGTAAATAACCATATATTTATATAAAGCATAAGTACAATCTTGCCCCTCCAACTTTCATGAATGGTGCAGCTTTAGCCCCTAACTTTTAACTTTATTTCAAAATTTACTTTAGCTTTTGATTTTCGTCTAGCAAACTAACTTCAACTTCCAAGTCGATTTTGAACAGGAAAACGACTGAATTAGTGAAAACTCAAAACACGAAACTTGTAGATAATTGTGTCTAGTTTCCGAAACATCTTGAATCGCCTAAGTCGGAGTCCCGAGGAGCCGGATATGATGAAAACACTGAGACGTGGTCAATCTGCCAAACATCTTTTATTCGCCTTAATTGCTCGTGATGAATTTATCTTCTTTCAAATCCGTCAATTCCTTGCAGAAACCATTTGGACATTATAATATGAGTCCAACTCCCACCAAGACTCGTTGAATAAGTGGTGGGGGCCTAAGAAGCTTAGGCAACCTTGTATTAACAAGATAAAATCCGTTAATTCCTTTTAGATTTTTGAACTTCATAAGAGGAAGTCAAACTCCCACCATGACCCGTAGACTAGGCGGTGGGGAACCCATGAAACACAGGTTGCACTTGCATTAACAAGTAAAATGAATACCGTCGATTCCGATGCAATGCACAATGTGCTATATTATGGATTTCGTGCAAGAAAACCATCTCCCACCAACCTGTAGAATAGGAGGAGGGGAACTCAAGAAACTCGAGTTGCACTTGTGATGAAAAGTGGTGATGAAAGCCGTCAATTCCTTTAAGAATTTTGGACTTCATAAGAAGAAGCCCAACTCTCATCGTCCTATAGAATCAGAGATGAGGAACCCATGCAAGACAGGTCAAAAACCCAACTGAATGGGTAGAAAAACACCAACCGAGAAATATTATGTCGATTACACTCATTAATGTAAATTTATCTTTTTAAGCTCAAAAAATGATGTAAACTGTAAAATCTGGGGGCAAAAATAAGTTTTTTAGTTCATTTAGAGATCGAAAAACGAGCACTAAACAACCTTTATGCTATGAAATCCCTTCAAAGTCCTAGATCTGGAAGTATACTCACTTGGGACGTCCATTTCCAAAGGATCATGCTTCTTGGACCAAAAACTCAATAAAGTGATAATAAGGAGATCTAAGAATTCACTAAGCAAGTTTGAGACTTGCTTACCAGAAAATGATGAGAATGAAGTGGTGTCTCTGAATCTACTAGCTTCTTCTTGAACCCTCAAGCTTCTTCTTCTTCCACAAGCTTCAAACACATAAAACTCTCTCAAGGATGGCTTACAAACTCACACAAAGCATTAAGGTTTCAAGATTTAGGGTTTAGGATTTGGAGGCTGTAAATGAAGCCATCATTTGGAGGTTAAGGTGTTTAAATATGGTGCAAAACCCTGAAAATTAGAGTTTCCTTCTACCAGTCCTACTCGTCTTGAGGCTCTCAACTCGTCGAGTAGACTTCCCATCCCACGTCCAATTTCCGTCCCTACTCGACGAGTTTGGGGCCTCCAACTCGTCGAGTTCCTATATAAAAACGAATAAATTATAATTAAATACATACCAGGAACCGGACGTTACAACGAAGCCACGATGTGGTGTGGCAATTTAAGAGCAATATCGTTGGTGGATTAGCTCCGAGCAAGAAATGGTACCGCCGTTGTGTATAAATAAGTACATAAAACAAGCCCTTCCATATAAAATGGAAGGGATGAGAGATAAACATAATGTAGGCCACGTCTCTAGGATAAATACGAAATCCTATATTAAGATGGTTCTGAAGCTAGTAACAGAGTTATTATTCTATCAGTTTCTTTTTTATAGATTTGATTGTAAAATAAATTTGTGGTAGTATCTACTATAATAAATGAAGGTTTTTTTGTCACATGTCCTCTTCTCTTTCAATTGGACACATGACATTTTCTAGAATTTTTAATTTTTCTATTTTCCACTTGTAATTTTATTGTATTTTTCATTTTATTAAATTAAAATTCCACATTTAATGTGTAAGGTAATATATATGTAAAGTATTTATTAGAAAAAGATTATATATGTAATGTATTCAATACATTAAAGTCTCATTAATTTTAATAATTCAAATTGTTCTTATTTTTCTTATAAATTCAAACTTTTTAAATTGTTAAAATTTTATATTTATTTTTTTTAATTAAACTCATGTAATACATGGGTCTCACACCTAGTACATATTATACATAAAAAGGAAGGACCGGCAAGGCCGTTGTTCTTGTTATTTCATATAAGCTACGTTCAGGTCAATTTCAAACACAAAAAAGTTAGTTTGAATATATTCTTGATGAATCTACATGCTCTAACGATTATACATTTATGGATATTTTCCTTGGCTAAAGGTTACTAATGTAGGCCACGTTTCTTTTCTTTTGTCTTAACTAAAGTTTATTACGTTTGTGAATATTATTCCGCTTGTTTTATTATTTACTATTTGTTATTATTTTTAATGTTTTTAATATTTTTGTATTTGTATTTCCTTGGCTAAAGGTTACTAATGTTGCTAGGAAGCGTTATCCTCGCTGCACATCGCTGCACACCGCCTCTTGGCGCATGCCTCTAGCTCGTTGGCCAAGGATTGCCACACCCACAACAAGAAAAGTGATAAATAAGCTTCGGTAGTGATTGATGTGGCTATTTTGCTTTTTTTTTTTTTTTTACTTTGTTTTCAAAATAAAATTTATTAAAATCACACACTACCTCTCTTTACCTTTTTCAATGTATACATGCTAAGCTTATGTTGCAATAAAAAACATATGTGAAAATAAAAGTACCTACATGGAAATATATTAGGAGTGTTACCATTCATTCCATTCCAGTCTTAATAACGTTGATAAAATGTATAATTAAAAACCAATAATTACTAAAAATATACATAAGAATGGACAGAATCCATCTCTCCCAACCCATTTGTCACATCAACAATTATCCACTCACTTTAATCATTCTATCACATGAAAATAATATTTTTCAAAATTCTAAATCCACTTTATTTTTAATTTTTAAAATAAACACAAACTAATTATAATTATATAAATTGAAATAGATACTTACCAAAACACGACAAGATGGAGCCTCGGTATCTATTTACTACACCAAGATGAGTAGGCTCTGGGATAAGATACAAACACCACCGCCCACACCTCGCTACACATGTGGGAAGTACATGCATGACATCGAGAAGAGACTACACTATTCAAAGGTGTTGGATAACTTCTTAAACTCGGTTTTGAAGTAGCTATGTGACAATGTGGTTTCTCTCTTTGACTCAAAGAGTTCCCATCTATTTGTCGAGAAGTGGATTTCCTTATTGTAAAGTCGTTGTTTGACACTAAGGATAACAGATTATCAAAAATTTATGTTGCTTCTTCGACTCAAAGAAATTTCATCTATTCGTCTCCGACTCTAAGTCGTTTCTAGCCGACATAGAAGAATCGAGGCTTAATTGGTTGATATTCAACAACTCTTCGTGGTCGGGGATAAAAGGAGGTTGTAGTTAGACTTAACGTATAAAGGCGGCGCATAGAATGCATGATTAGAGAAAGAAAGGGCATAGTTTTTTACTTTTTCATTTATAATGTTATAATTAGATGATAGAAAAATAGTAAAAAGAGTTAAAAATAAAATAAAATAATGGTAAAAGGTTATTTATGGTAGTCACTCAGTCAAGGAAGAAATATGCAATAAAATAAAGATCAAAGGCATGTCTAAGTTGGAAGAAAATCTATAGGAATAAAACTTTCATATTACTCTAAGCAACAAGAAAATTTATGCAATTTTATTAGTACATGTTTTTTTGAATTTGTTGATCCCATTTGAACAATTGGACGGTGCAGAATAAATAAACATGAAGCTAATCGACATAATAAACTAAAAACATGATGAGAAATAATTTGTATACATAAAGAGTGATAGAAATATTACAAGAACTTGTGGCTAGGGAAAGAGATTACCAACCACATACACACTCTCCAAACATATGACTATATTTTTGGTGCACTCTCAAATAATGATTACTCCCCCTTTATTTATAGAGAGGTACCTTCTACACAATAATAAAAGGGAATATTCTAAACTTGCTATCTGTAACACCCATAAAATTCGAGCCAATTTAAAATTTTTTAATTCATTTAAAACCATTCAATTATTACAATTCGTTTTCAAAATAGTTTATACATCAAAGTTCCCAGAAATCATAATCGTCAATCGAGGAAGTGTACGGCCATGTCTTTGTCTACCCGCGGCCATCCGTTGAACATGAAACAATAAACTGAAACTGTAAGCCCGAAAGCTTAGTGAGTTACCCCCAAAATACCAACCTCATATAACCATAATCATATCATTTCAACAAATACAGAACAACCATGCATCTCGGGTCTACAGCATGACTGGTCCGCCCGCACCGGGCCTTCAGTCCACCTGGTCCACTCTCTGAGTCTACAGTACGACTGGACCGCCCGCACCGGGCCTTCAGTCTATTTGGATCTATCCCGAGCCTTCGGTACAACTAGACCGCCATACGGGCATACAGTCTACCTGGACCGCTCGTAGGGTATGTTGGCCTTCAGCACAAAGCAGGACTGCCTCAACCCAACATCAAGCAAATAACCATGTGCACATATAACAAATAATCACATAACAGTCCATAGACAAACAAACCGATCTAGCAGATCATATAGCATAGCAAACCAGGATCCCGACCTAACTGATCACTAACATAGCATCATCCTATATAGCAGGATACCGACCTAAACCAGGTCACTAACATAATATCCTGATTACCAGGACGTTGATCTAAAAGATCAATAAGCACATCAAACAGTACAAGTACAGATATCAGATATAACTATCTCACAGATCATCGATCATAATACTCTCTCATAACCAAAGCACCGACCTAACCAGGTCACTAACATACCAATCCTAACGGATCATAAGAGCATAACAACAAAGTGTCTATCCTGATACCGATCTAACAAATCATAACCACATGTAGCATACTGTGACCAAAATAACAACTAAAAGGGTCAGCCTTGGTGCCTTAGACCCTATTAATATATGTCACACCCCAAAACCGGAACGGCGGAAACGTTCTGGGGTGGAGGACGTCATGTCAAGTATCACAACACATGCATTATAGTAATCAAAGTACAACAAAACATTGCATTAATAGAATAATTTTACATATTACATTACAGTACATCAAAATAATACAAGTAATAGAATAAATACAGCGTGGTACTAAGCTATCTTCATCAACAGCTCCGAGGTGTACCTGCCTAATGCTAACCTGAGAATACAAGTTATTTGAAAAGCGAGTATCAGCATTTTTACAAATGCTGGTGAGTTCATAAGCATTTAGTGACGTTTTTATTAAAATAACTTTAATAAAAGTAGTAGTTTAAGAGATTTCAGTGTGTTAGAGTCCTTTCCAGAAAATCCTATATTTTCTTTAATAAAAGCAGCCTTCTACCAAGACTGGTCAGTGATGTGTGGTAAAAAGTAGTTTTCCCTAAGTTGCTATCATTATCAAAATACTGAATTTGATTATTGAGGAAAGCAAACGACATCAGGGAATATCATATGCCTCAGCAGTGAGGACTGCTGACTAAGGCAAGGAACCATAGACTCCAGGAAAGTATCAAACGAACGACACGCCTGGCTCAGTCTAACAAGTAGAGATACAGACCCCAGAAGGTACCAAACGAAGGGTACAACTAGTAAGGTCTAAAACAGTGAATACAGACCGCAAACAATATCAAATGAAAGATACGTCTAGCAAGGTCTAAAACAGTGAATACAGACCGCAGACAATATCAAATGAAAGATACGTCTAGCAAGGTCTAAAACAGTGAACACAATGAATACAGTGGATTCTGTGAATACAGTGGATACAGACCCCAGACAACATCAAATGAAAGATACGTCTTGTAAGGTCAAAACAGCGGAGACAGACCCCAGACAGTATCAAATGAAAGATACGTCTTGTAAGGTCAAAACAGAGTGACTCTGAAATTGAGTTACCAGCATACAGTGTAAATTGCTGGCGAAATACTGTTACCTTAAATCCAAAGAATTATAAGGTAACCCGGGATACTCGTAACCATACTGACTAGAGTACCAGACGCCCTACAAGCGTCTAAGATGTGACATTTGTCACCCGTTGGCTTGGTAGGCCGGGACTGTAGCTAGCAGTCTGGGTGCAGGGTTGTCAATCCCGTATAGATCTATACACACAATGTCCGCTCTCCCTACAGGAGACTCTGGTTACCAACTAGACGACGGAGAAGGCCGTGTCCTGAAGATGCATCCCAAATAGTGGGTAGAGACTTCCAACTAGTGGGTTTCTAATGTAAGTGTTGAGCTAGAGGTAAAGACTCTTAACTGAATTGACTGAAGTGAACCCGTATGTCTATGATTGTGTACATAATATATAAGTAATGAATCAAACGACCTTCGGATGGACATCCGATCCCACCAGACCACATCTCAACGAAGAAAAGGAAATAGGGCGGACAAGCCTTCCTAAGTCCTTCAATCATTATTTATATGCATATATACAAGCACATACATACATCTAACTACGACTGAGTGTGTATCAAGTAGAAGTGATTCTTGTGAAGTAGGAGTGTCTAATAAGTGAAGTAGGAGCGGTCGCAAGTGAAGTATGAGTGTCGAACAAGTATAAGCGTATCACGAAGTAGAGGCGACAATAAGTGAAGTATGAGCGTATCGAGTATAAGTGAAGTAGAGTCGATATCAAGTATAAGCGATGTAGAATCGTATCACTAAGTAAGAGTGTGAATAAGTATAAGCGTCCATCAGGTATAAGTGGCTTCGAGTATAAGTGAAAACGTTACAGAGTAGTAGTATAAAATAAGTATAAGCGAAACAGCAGTATTTAACAAGTAAAAGTATACGTCGAAAAAGGGAAACTTTGATGAAAAACCTTTATATCCGGAGAAAATCACAATTTGTATTCTTTTGTAAAATATGTTTGAAAACCTTAGAAAATCTTTCATCAATCAGTTTAAAATGAATTTAGATAAAACAGTATAAGTAAGAGTTTTGAAACAATTGAAAACCATTATAGTGTCCTACTCGGTAAGACAGTGTACAGTGGTAAAATATTGTGCATGCGGGTTATCAATCACATGTGATTGATATGATAACTGGCATGATTAACTTGTATTCCCCCTATAAAACATGTAAAAACATTTAAAAGGTTCATTCAGGGGTATGAACTCACCTGGTGTAAGTAAGTCCGACGAAAGTGTCGTTTGGGGCGTTCGATGTCACGCAAGGACTTGAACACACACAATGACCTATTTAACATATGATAACATATGTTCACATACAATTAGTATATTTAATACTAATTAAACAAATATACGCGCTCAAAGGAGCGGAAAACACTTTGGATAAGCGTTTGGGTGTCCCGGGTAGCGTCTAAAGGTGCGTATGGCTTAGGAATGGAGTTTACTCTCCAAGAGTAAACCCCTAACACCATGTTTACGGCCCAGGGACTAATCACCATGAGTTTACGGCCGTAAACTCATGGTGATGGGTTCTAGGGTGGTTTAAGGCTTCCACTTGCTCATGGAATTATTTTAAGTACTTTTCATAAAAGGCATGAGTGGGTTTGAGGCTTCTAAGGGCATTATCTTGGAGTTTACAGCCTAGGGACCCCTCCTAAGGGAGTTTACGGCCGTAAACTCTCATCCTTAGAGTTTTGTGAAGTTTCAAGCCCTTATTGCCTTGCTAGCAATTTATAATGAAGTGTGATGCTATTTTGGGGGATTAAATCTATCATTTGGATGTGTTTTGGGGAGTTTACGGCCTAGACACTTGCTTGGGCCGTAAACTCCTTTTTATCCCTCCATTTCTTGTGTTTACATCCTTGTTTCAATCCTAGTATTTTATGGTAAATGTCTAAGGCCATTTGGGGAAACAAAACCACACTTCGGGCATGATTTGGGGTGTTTATGGCCTTGGTATAGACATGGGCCGTAAACTCCTTTTTCCCCTTCATTTTGATGTGTATAATTGATCCAAACCCCAAATACTAAGTCCCTAAATTATGTATGAAGCCTAAGGGTGGTTTGGGAGTGTTTTTGGGGCATTTTGACAAGGTTTAGAGGTGTTTACGGCCTAAGCAAGTGCTTGGGCCGTAAACTCTCTTTTATGCCCCAAAATGATTGTTTTAAATGTGCAAACACTCCTAGGCTAATTCCTCTATTTATTTCCAAGCCATTGGGGACAAGTTTGGGTCATTTTGGCCTTAAATAGGGTGTTTACGGCCTAAGGAGGATCTTAGGCCGTGAACTCCTTTTCCATTGCTTCTAAGTCCGATTTTTAGGCTATAAACATGAATCAATATGTTTAGAATAGGCTAGGGTAAGCGGACTTACAATTTGGAAGCGTTTGGTTGTGGATTCGGGGCGAAAACGGGTCTAGAGAGAGAGAGAGAGAGTATAGAGAGAGAGTGTAAAAAGTCTCCAATGGACTCCACTCACCCTTATATAGGGTTCCGAGTCGGGGCTCAGTGGAATTTTACCCGATACTGCCGTTAAACGGGGCTTTTGGCCGCACCCGATTTAGTGGTCGTAACAATAAAACTTAACATTTTCCAAATAAATGGAAATGGGTGTTATGTGTTTTTTATTTCCTTTTTATCACGACTTAACGACATGTTAATGTAAGCCAATGGAATGTTTATTAAATTGACGCCCTCTAATTAACAGAACTTTTATACAGTGGAATATTCCGTTAACGGTAACGGGGAAATGTAACGGGACAACTTGGGTTGTCACAATATAGTAAGGATAACTCACCTTGCAAATGCCGAACTGAAGAGGTACGATCAAATCCCTCGATCACAGCCACGAACTCCACCACCAAACACTTTGATGAAACCAAATCTGTAAGTGCCCAAATTACCAGAATACCCTTGGAAGTCAAACTGGTCAACTCTTGGTCAAAGTCAAAGTCCTGGTCAAAGTCAGCCTTCCTGATTGACCCTACTCACCGAGTCAGCCCATTGGCTCGCCGAGTTCCTAAACTCAGAAAATCCTCATGTCACGACTCGACTCGCCGAGTTACCCCATGACTCGTCGAGTTCATCAATCCCCGAGTCCTAGCATGTCCAACTCACTGAGTCACCACTTAACTCACTGATCCTTATCATAACCAAATGGGTTAGGGTTTGCGACCCGACTCGTCGAGTCCAAGAATAGACTTGCCGAGTTCACTTAAGTCATCCTCATTCAGACGATTTCAGTCCATCCCACTACTTCCAACTCATAGATCTGGACTTCTAGGGCTAGTTTTACACGTAAAGTTTCCAACTTTATGTGCATACAAGGTGATTTTGGCTCAATACAAGCTAGAGAAAGGGTCCGAGACAAGAATGCTCACAAACAAGCTAAAGGGCTGATACTTTATGCCTCCAAGGACCAAGATAAGTCTAGATCTGAAGTTGCAATCCCAGATCTAGTCCCTAAACCCGAAATAGATTCCAAACATGCTAAATAGTCCCAAATCATCATCCAATAATAGATCTAGAAGGGAAGAGATAAAGGCAACGACTTGTTACCTCCAAAATGAGCCCAAGATGAAGTAGATTTTGCGTCTACACGAATTCCTTGATGCTAGCCTCTTGATCTACAAGTTTTCGTCACTAGAATCACCTTCCAAAGCTCAAAAACTCACACCAATGGCTCACACATGATTTTAGGGTTTTACTGACTCTCAAGGGGGTAACAAAGAGGCTGAGTTGAGAACATAAGATCCTTTAAATAGGGTGTAAACCCTAAATTTTAGGGTTTTCTCTTTCCAGCACCAACTCGCCGAATCACGCCGCCGACTCGGCGAGTTAGTCACTTAATACGTGCCTAATCACCCGCTCCGACTCAATGAGTTAAGACATCTACTCGTCGAGTCTACTCCTTTATTTACACATATCATCCCGAACTTATATTCTTGAACTTGGGATGTTACACTATCACTCAACATTGTAGAACATTTCCAACTCTAGCAATCTCCCCCTAAATGCTTGGAAATGACAAGGGATAAAAACTAGTGATGGAAGGCTAAAATATGTAATATCCAACATGCAGGTGCAGTAAAAAATGATACAAATGAGTAAATGTTGAAATGTATTGAAACTCTGATGTGTCTATAGTCTCTAACTCTGGTAATGAAACTCTAGCATCAATGGTCTTCGGCTTCAGATTCATTACTTTCGAGGCAGAAATATGAGATCTACATCTACAAAGATGATCAGTCCCCAAAAACTAATCATGTTCACAATCTCCCCGTCGACTGTTGAATTGAACATCTCAAAATTATATCACACTTCGTCTTCAAAAATTCCAATCAATCTCAATTCTTTGAATAACATCATAATGTACCAAAACATCTTTTTGAACGAATAACCTACTGAAAGTGTGAAGCATCCTGAAATGAAGTCCGGATAATAAATAACATGGATCCAAAGATAATATAACAATGCCAAAATTTTGATCAATAATGAAAAAAAAAATCAGTGCCACATCGCATCGATAAAGAAATCTTCATCTTCAAAGTATCAAAATCCAAACTCGAATAATCATAAAATATGATCCGGATGCTCACTGAATATTCTCCCCCTATTTTTGATCGACAATGCGATAAGATCAAAAATAAATATTTCAGGTAGGAGAACGTTGGATACCAGGAGCTTTGCATGCTCCCACTTGATGTGAGAATGGTCTTGAAGAAAAAGAAAGTATATTAATACTTCCAAGGTCATATGTAGTTTGTTGATTCTGCTACTTTGCTGATCAAATAAACACTAATAAAAACGATAAATAACATTTGTTGGAAAATCTTTGATGAGCTGAAGAAATGTTGAAAGACCAACTGTTGACCAACGGAATACTGTAACAATTGAGAGAGGTCTTCTGATCTGGGAGATATCATCTCCAAGCACTGTTGTTAGAGACTTAAGATAAATAAAATCCTTAGTCAGAAGTTGTTAAGCTGAGACTTCCGATTTGTCGATCAATTGTCTAAATATGGTATGTGGACCTCGATTAATTGGTCAACAACAAAGAGTGGAATAACATCCACATTATTAATATCAATCATTAGTAGAAGTAATGAGAAACATAAGATCTAAAGCTTGAAAATCCAAAAATAAGATACATTTGTTGAAGTACTTTGGATATAAACTTGCTTAAGCACTTCCTAACAAAAATTTGGCATTTAAAATGTTCTTCAAACAAAAGCTTCTGATTAATGGTTAAGGGATAAGGTAAATTGGTGTAAATAAAAAATGGTTTTAAAAACAAAATAACTGATTCATAATAGAAAACGAATTAATTGGTGTAAAAAAATGAAGTATTTTTCTTCTGGTTAGAAGGTAGAAAGGTTAGAAGAGTTTTTCGGATCAAAAGGTTTTCCGATCAGAGGATTCTCGGACCAGAAGGGTTGAGGTCCCGAAAGGTGTAAGTGCAAAAGGTATGAAGCTTCTGTAGTGGAGAGGGTGTGTATAGGAAGCTTATGTAGGAAAGAGGGATCAGAAGTGGTGATGTACTAAGGAATTAAATCAAAAGCGAAGATATAATCATAAGTGTAAATTCTTTGGTACTTGGATAAAGGGTGCAAAAGGTTTGTGGGTCTAGGAGTGAAGAGATGGAAAAGAAAGAGTCAACAAAAGGTTTTGTCAGAAGAAGAGGTACATGCATCAAAAAGTCAGAAGGGTAGTACCGAGGAAATGGAATCCTCAATAGATGGGAAATTCATAAAGAGTGATTACCAATTTAATAGGTGTTGACTTCTAGGAAAGAAAGAGGAAGGAATATAATATACCGTTGAATGAGAGGGACACGGATGATATACATGTCTTGGAATGAACCCACTGACGTGTCAACATTGAGTGGGTGTGAGTTTAATGCGCGTGAGGTGAAAGTTTGGTGTAGCATGCATCTGACAAAAGTTTATCGGAACAGTTGTCTCCTAGTCAATCACATTAATACTCCTTTTGTAATTTCTTAAAGCTGGACACCATAATGAATTGTAACGGAGAGACAGTTGCAACTGATGGACATTGTTGGTGGGGTCGACGTTGATGTGTCGTTGGATGATTAAAGGGAGGTCTTCACTTGTTAGCATTAAGAGTGGATATTGATCTAAAGCATGTTCTCCAAATAATACTCCACTTTGACATTCAGATAAAAAGCAACAGAGAAATTAATTTCACTGCCTTGAGTGGACCCGACTTGTGGAGACTTGACTTTCTCGCACAGAAAAATTGAATGATAGCCCAACTATCTCCCATACATTTTTTACTTTTCCATCTCTGAAAATTTATCCTACACGTAAATCAAGATGATCCTTTGAAGTTTATATTAACCAACATTTTATTGCCTAATGCCCAATTTTTTCTTTTAAACGTACATGCATGCAAGTAGAATTGTACGAATAGCATCTATGACTTGTACACATAGCTATTTCATAAATACATTTGATAACACACCCTATTCTTCTCTTCGGTAGTAGTTTTCTCTTCTTAGAATTACAAAATGCCTTTTGTCTTATCCATAATACCTATTATTATGGATAAAAATAGATCAAATAAACCAAAGACAAAAGCATTATCTTCTTCTTCATCAACAACAAAATTTGTTTCTTGATTTTCTTGACTCAACAACAGAAAAAATAAATGAATAGCAGCAACAGTTTATTTTGATAGATTGAATCAACATAAAAAATCATAAGAACTCATCGCAAAAATTATCAGTTGCGAATTTGAAAATTTCTTAACCAAAAATCGAATCTTCAAGATAAAACGGCTAATCGGAATCGTTCCTCACATGTTCGTGAGCTAAGATTTGATACTAATTGTTGATCCTATGATCTTCAGAGAATAAATGAACAAGAATATTACCTCATTGAATCAAATTTCCCCATCGCAAACCCAGTTAATCTCATGTGTATTGCCAAGGAACTAAATCGAAGGATCCCCTCAAAAGAAACTGCCAAAAATGCTCTCATTCCGATCCGAAATTATCTTTAAAGGATATCTCTTGAGATCGCCACTATTGATTATGATATTAACTCTATAATTCCTTTGGCTCGCTTTGAAGAGATGGACTCAAGCCTAGAAGGAATTAAAGATCGATATTTCAAGATCATAAACACTCTGAAACTAGGAATCATCTAATGGATTGATGGCTCAAAAGAAAAATAGTTCTTTCGTTTGAGTCAGAAACATTGTTGCTCAAACTCATTTACGAAGAGTCTCATGAAAGTTTCCTTTGAAGCCCTTGAAGCCTCTTTTGACATCAAGATGGAAGTTGTAAAGCAGATTCAGTGTATGTTTGATGTTAGAAGATTTTTCAGAAGCGTCTTTGATTTCCTTAATAATACTTAGGACATTTGAAGAAATAGCAGCTACAATCACTTAGGGAGAGATTGTTGAACCCGAAAGTGGCCCTCCGCAAAAGATCAACGATATGCTGCTAACCGAAGGTATATCTTCAAATGAGGTGTTACGATCAGAAGAAGTTGACTTATGTTTTGTCTTTTTGTTATGGAAGTTAATGTTTGTTGGGTTGTAATGATTGTTGGTTAATGACTATATTACTTAGTCATTTCATTATCTTTTTTCGATAGGTATTTACCATTTGTTCCCTTGGATCGTGTCTATAAAAGGGGAACCAGGTTGTGGTTCTCCTTACACTTTTCAACAATCTCGCTAGATAATCTGTCACAATATAAGATTGTTCTTTGTTCATTATAATGTTTATTTGTTTATGCTTCTGCTCTTTCATTATTGTTCTTTATATTAGTTTTTAAGTTATAACTTCCGCACTAACTTTATAGTCATTTAACTTAGAGCATTTTCCTGGTTTTATCAAAATTTATTAAACCTTCCTCCTTCAAACCCTCATCCCTTCTCAAGTCCATCGAAAAATATAGTTCCCTTCTTAGTTCTCTCCCAAATTTTGATTTAAGGTCATATTTTGCGCTTCACATACAACACCAAGCTTACATTAATCAATACTCTTCAACTTTGTATGATTTTTCTTTTTGTTTGCAGACAAAAGAAGCAACGACCCATAAATCTTACCCGTTGGCTAACGCTCAGCTGACAATTACAAAATTGGATCTTGTTTAACAAGTTGTTAACTCCAAACAACTCAAAAAAAAAGTTTCAATGAAGATATGATCCCGGTTCTCCGTATCAACTTATACTTTTTCTCCTTAATCATTCGCATATGTTCTTTTTGTCTCTAAAAGTAATCGAAACTCAAATATTTTGACTTAATTATCTACTCTAATCACATTTATATCTTCTTTTGATGATGAAATTAAGAGATACATGGGTTTTGGAACTTTTTACCAAGTCGATACTTGATAGAAAGGGCATTTTGGACCAAGTTACAATATATAGATTTTTTTTTTCAAAATCACTTATGCAAACCCTAGTTTTTCTCTTGGGTTGAGTGTAACGCCCCAAAAATGATGACATAACTTTTTTGTTTTTGGATTAATAAATTGATAATAAATATCTTTCCCATAAAATCAAAGTAATTCACGTGTGCCGGAAACATATGATGTGTGCTTTGCAATCATTCCGATCCCTTCCGTTTGAAAACGAGAGTACCTTAAACATGAACTGAAAACCGTAAGCACAAAGCTTAGTGAGTTCCCCAAAATACCATATAACATACAACCACAGAATGTCATGCAACATTCATATAATTTCCATGGTCTCTCCAAATAGTCTAATATCTAAGCGCCAAGGGCTCCCCCCGGGGTCTTCCATGCAAGTATCATAGAGACAACTAGCATACTACATAACATGTAATGGGACGACATTGGTGACTTTGACCCATGGATATAGTGAGAAGACTCACCTCGCACTGTTGAATCATACAGACTCACTCTTGGCTGTTGGCCGACAGATCCCTGAACTATCATAACAAAAGAACACTCAATTAACAATTGGGTTCTGATCCATAACCACAACTCCATGCCTAAGGTAAAAGGACCATTTTACCTCTAACCTATCCTTGTCCAAATTTATGAGCCAACTACAATCTGAAAGGCCCACAGGCCCATAAATCAACCATTGGCCCAATTTTCCAAATTGAGCCCAAACCCCCTTACATGGCTTTGCCTTAAGGCTCAACACTTTGTATTCTAATGGACCATTAATAACTCAAACTCTCAAGCCCAACCAAAGGATCCATAAAGGCCCACTAATGGCCCAATTTTCCAAATTGGGCCCAATCCCATATGGGCCTTATTCTAAGCCCATACTTCCCTTAATTACAATTCAGATTACCACAATTACCCCTTGGGACAAACTTGCTCAAAGTCATAAATCAAAAGCCAAAGTCAACGGTCCGAGTTGACCCAACTCGCCGAGTTGTCCTTCAACTCGTCGAGTTTCTTCATTAGTCTGCAAAGATCAAACAAAACCCCCATCAACTTGTCGAGTTCACCCAAAAACTCGCCAAGTTCGCCAAAATCCAACATCTTGATTCATTAAGCCGACCTTATCGAAACTAAGGACTTCACAACTCAGATCTTAACTGAAAATAGCCTCGAGAAGGGGTAAAGTTGGAAACTTCACTCCTTAAGAACCACCAAAATGGGTTCAGAACCCAAACCCTAGGCTTAAAAGAGTAAGGACTTAATCATTAATCACTTATTCTACAAGGACACAACCCCAAAATGCAGATCTAACCACATAAGGCTAAGTGGCCAAGTAAAGTCTCCAACTTTACACTTATTCACAACTAGAAGAAGCTCAAATGCATAAAAGAGGCCAAAAGAAGGACTTAATGAATACATGAAGCCCTTAGGACCATAAAGTTGGCACCTTTAAGCCAAAAGAGCTCATGAGGATCATAGATCTAAAAGATTAAACACTTAGGACTTCTACTTCCCCAATAACCACCCATTCATGGTTAAATGCATACAAATAAACCCAAGAAGCGATCTAAGCCAATAATGAGCAAGGTTATAGCTTTATACCCTAAATAGGTTGGAAATGGAGCAGAGAACCACCACCTTGCAATAAGCTTCTCCTCCTTCAATGAGCTTCAAACACACCAAAATACACCCCCAATGAGCTCACAGCATTCAAGGAGGCTTTGGGGTTTTGAGATTAGGGTTAGGGGCTATGGAGGATGGGAATGAGGCTAACACCTGGAACTTAAAGTGTTTAAATAGGTTGCAAAACCCTAAAATTAGGGTTTCCTTTTGAGTGGCCAATTCGCCGAGTTGAGGCTCCTCAACTCGTCGAGTAGCCTCGTTAAAGTTCGCAGTCAATCCAACTTTTATTCGCCGAGTTGAGGCTCCTCAACTCATCGAGTAGACCCATTAAATCCCATGATTTGCTCCTCCAACTCGCCGAGTTCAACTACTCCAAATTGGTTTAATAACCTTCTACACTTCGGGTGTTACATTGAGCATGGGTCGGTTTTGACCTAAAACCGAACCCAAATCCGAGTTAGAATTTTAAAGAAAATTAGAACCCAACCTACCCAAAACCGATAGGTTCAGTTTTCCGGTTTCGGGTTCATCGGTTTTAAACCCAAAATTTTCAAACTTAGCCACTTAATCACCATTTAACCAAAGGTTATGTTGGATCTAAGCCAACTCTCAATGGTATAAGAAATATTCTCGATAGTTATAATGAAAAGGGTGGAAGGTATTATATTTTATAAGAGTAGAGATTAGCTTGAGTTTCAAGACAACGACGAGGTGGGATCAGAAATTTCGAAGTTGAATAAGAAATGCGTATTGTAAAATTCGAAGGGTGGAACAAGAAATATTTGGGACTAACTCAAACTTGTGGCCTCCACTAACATGGACAACGTGCATAACCAATTGAGCTACATGTTATTTGTATTATTATCTCACGAAATATGAATATAAGTATATAGTATTTACAGAAAAAAAAAATATTTATATATATTCGGTTCGGTTCAGTTTTTATGTTTCTTAAAACCAAAACCGAACCCAATATTTTGGCTTGTTAAAAACTCAAACTCAAATCGTCGATTTTTCATCCGGTTACGGTTTTCGATTTTCGGGTTTGGTTGTGCTCATGGAGTAGTTTACTTTATCCACGTTTAAAGGGCATAAAAACGAGATGATGATCATTCCAAACATGTGCGTGCACACATTACTAAAAGAAAATCCCTTACAATACATAATTGTTTTATGTGTGCACTAAGCACCAAAAGATGTGACATTTCATAATTTTTGGCATAATTAAACAAAACACATATATTAGATTAAGGTGGCATGATTTTCAAGACTTTCCCCTCTACCATCTTTTGTCACCACCTTTCTCATCAACTTAAGTTTTGCGATCCTCTAAGAAGGACCATTATTTCTCCTTTTCAAAATTTGAGCAACAACACCTACATGTTTAGCTGCTTGTTCCTCAGATACTTGTTCATCAACCACATGTTCCTCAGCTACTTATTCCTTGGGTACTTGTTCAGCAATCACATGTTCCTCGATTACTTCTTCACCAGCCACCAGTTCCTTAACCCTAACCTCCTTATTAGCTACTTTGTTCGTCAGCCAACTGTCCCTCAACCACAACCTCCTCATCAACCACATGTTCCTCAACTATTTATGCATCTATAAAGCAAATTTTTTTATTAGTGTCCAAATCTTAATAAAGAAACAATGTAATTAGGGATCAAACCTTGTTTTAGCCATATATATTGTCTCTTATTGTGACCTTCTTGATGACAATTTCCATATTTTAGAATGCCCCCTTCTTTATAATAGTATGATTTCCTTCTTTCTTTGTAGAAATTTTTTTGTTCACTTTTGGTCTCCCATGCATTCTCTTATGCCTTGGTGGCAAGATGGATTGAAGATCCGTATCCAACCACATGTCAGCTCCATTAATTGGCTTCATGGTATATCTATAGCAGCTTCCAAACATGTTTATTATGAACCAAATAGCAACATACTCCTCTTCATTACCATTCAAAAACAATATTGTAGGAATGACATGCAAACATGGTATACTAGTAATGCTTTACACCTACATGTTCTTTGGTCCAAGTCAACTGTTTACACCTCATGTAATATTTTCACTTCATTTTGTTGCGGACCACTTGGAGTAACATCCCAAAACCTATGATGAAATGATATAAAGTTAGTAATTTTCCATAAAAAAAAAAACTTCATTTCAAGTAAGTACCATACCTCTGTCGTTTTTTCATTTTCAGGATCCTCCTTCTAATGGAAGGAAAGATATCCAAGTTCCATATTTCTCCCTTTTGTTTTTGTTTGTATATTCTCTTCATCTCTCGACTCTCTCAACCCATCTTTATGGCCAGTTTGGAAAACAATAATACTAGGGGTGTTAAAAAATATCCGTATTCGAAAATCCAATCAAAAATCCAAAAATCCGATCTTAAATTATCCGAAATTTCGGATACCTGAATTTCCGGATATCTAATTTTTCGGATTTGGATACGGATAGCAATTTTGTAAAATTTCGGATATCCGAAATCCAAAAATTATGATTTTTTTTATATTTTATTTGTTATTTTAATCCCATATATAGTTAATTAGTAAAGTATATTCGTAATACCATTAATTAAACATCTTTACTACACATCTGCATTGCCTTTGAATTCTCGAATGTACTCACGAAAATGAAGAATGAAAGCACTCACATATGCTTTAATTTTGATATATTATATTACCTAGATATATAACTATAATTTAAAGATAATATGAATGAGAAGCACCATCTTTTTCTACACATACAAAAACAAATTGTCCCAGGTCGCAACTTAAATATCATATCGTAAAATTGAAAAAGTTAGTTTAGTTAACATAAAATATACCATTTAGAATATCAGGTGTGCTATTTAGACATATTCATTCATAACTATCGCATTGGCTTCTATAATAGAATTGATTTTAAATTTGGACCAAAATCTAAAACATGTGGATATCTGATTTTGGTATCCGAATCCGAAATTTCGGATATGGATTCAGATACCAAGAATCAAGTATCCGAAATTTCGGATATCCGGTTTTGAACACCCCCTAAGTAATACATATCACGATATTTATCCTTTATCAAATTTCGGAGGTAGAAAATGAAGTCCTTGAACTCCATTTTTCGTAAGTTTGCCTCCATAACAAAAGTCTTTTCAGGATTAAAGTAAATCAAAGGCTTAGGAATAAGAAACACCTTCTGTCGTAAACATCTATACTAAGTGCACCGTTTATTAAGAACAACATTTTTGTTGTAAAAGCTAAAGTCAAGTTGTTGAAGGTTTAAGCAATGCAAAAGCCAAATTCAAAGCCAAACAAGTCACATAATCACATAAAAGAACAAGGACAATATATATAAAACTATAAATGCAAAATGATTTAATAACTTAACAAATGCAAAATGATATCTTTTCTAAATGTATCACTCTTTTACTTAGATAAAGAAATAACCACTTAACAATCAAATTGGTTATGACAGATGGCTACTTTCTTTTTCTTCTTTTTTTGATCGAATGGTATTTATAACAGTTCAAGGGGTATTTATGGTCAAGACGTTGGTATTTCTTGTTAACGATGCCCTTAATACATCAGATGCAAAAAGATTTCACATTCCAATGTGTAATAAAAAAATCCCAAGACCGAGTTTTTAAAGAATCATGAAACTACCTACACAATCCTTCACAAGCTGTAGAAATCGATTTCAAGAACAGAGAGTACACAACTTACACTAATAATAGTTGATGCTGTTAAACCCTCCTCCTTATGGTACCCTTCTCGGTTTTAGTTCTCTCCAGAAACCTTTAAAATTTTGAGAAATCTATACTTTCAAGTGTTTTTCAATGTGGATTATTTTATATATTTTTAAAATATGTTAAGATTGGTTGATTAACGTTATTGAAACAAAAAGTCAATAAGTAATTTGAAATTCAATTTTACTTTTTGTTCATCCACCATAAAAGTTTGCACTTTTCAATGATGCCTCTTTTCATTGAAGAAAGTCCGACACGTGCATCACTCTTAACTCAATTGTGATGAAAGTAACACAACTCAATCGGACATAAGGTCACTCCAACTTTCAAACAAGCGCACAAATAAGAAAAATATGGCAATTTATAAAACAAATACTCCAAAGTCAGCTCAAAATAATCGAGTAACAAATTAATTTCAGACTTCAAAAAAAATATATAAAAGTTTCAGCTAAATAATCTATCTGTGTCTGATGCTGCTTTTACAACTTTGCTGCAAAAAATGCAAATCGACTTGCATATTCTCAGAGCTTCAAGATTTTTTTTGAATTACAATCTGCAAAAGAAGAAAAAAAAAACCAAAATCTAAAAATGTGTTTCCATATAAAGCACCAAGCTTTCCAATCTTTAAAGCTATTACAAAAAATACACAAATCATCATCTTTTATGAATGTTATAAGTACACTTGTTGATAGTAAATACCAATGCAACATTATTTTCAAAAACCATATAATAATAATTACCATATAAGTATTTTTTTTAGAAAAAAAAAAAAAAAAAAAAGCAACCGGACCTTCAATGTGAATCCACCAAAGTAGGATCAAACTGCCTCAACATGTCGCAATTAGGCGTTTCACGTTGATAACCCCAATGAAGCCTTTGTGCCTCCAATCTACAATTATAAGAAAGAATCGACACGTACTCATGATCAATCCTTCCTTCAAGCTGAATCCTTTCATGGCTATTTGATGGATACTTTTGCTCAAAGTTGCGTGATTTCACAAAGTAATTAACCCCTTTTTGTGTAGTCAAACGATAATCATAAGTATATGTTCTTTGAAGAGAATAAACAGGTTCATTAGAAGGCAAGAAGCTGAAAATCAGAATGATGATAACTGGCAAAAATTGAAGTAAAGCCCGTATGTTAAACCCATCCGACCCGTTTACACCTGTTCTGGTACCCATTCCGGGTCCAAAATTGAACCCTGTGAATTGGGTTGTGGTTCTTGGGTTCATACCATAGAAAAAGTTTCTGAAAATCTCGTCTGCGTCAACTTCTTGATTGTAGAAGAAGCCATTGTTGAATCCTTGATGGGTCCTACGCCTGGTTGTTTGCGTTTCATAAGTGGGTTCATCTGACCCGACTAGATCATACTGTTTTCGATTTTCATCAACGCTTAAACACTGGAAAGCTTTGGAGACTTTCTTGAAGGCTTCTTCGGATCCTGGTGCTTTGTTCTTGTCAGGATGAACTTTCAAAGAGAGTTTCCTGTAAGCTTTTCTAACATCTTCAACACTAGAAGTTTTCTCGATCCCTAGTATATCGTAATAATCCTTTTTCCTTCTGATCTCCCTCACGATTGTGATCTGTTCTTCTGTACATGAACCGGATGAAGATCCAGTTCCCGGAACCCTACGCCGAACGTTAGAGCTATCACCATCACCGGCACCGGTCTGGGGTGACTTTGGTGATTCATTCGTGCTTTCTAGAGTTGATAACAGATCGTCAACGGGAAGAGAAGGATCTAATCGTTGAGCTTTCTTGATGAATTTTAAAGCGCGAGTTCGATCGCCTAACCCTAACGCGTCTTTCCCAATTTTTAAGCACTTCAACGCTTCGTCTTTGTTTCCATCCATCTTAGAAAGATCGAAGCTTCTAACAAATTCTAAAGGGCACAGTAGATGATCGAAATCGAAGAGTAAATCGATAAGTAGTGAGATTACCTGGAATGAATCAACGAAACTCCGAAATTGCAACCCGCCATCAACTGATGGATAGAAATTGAGGTAATCGGTTAGATTTATGGTTAGATCAAGTGGGGTTTCGGATATATTAGTGAATTTATCGTCGGATTTGAGAAGAAATGTCGATAAAATTAGATGAGGGAATAGGAATTGAGAGAGATATTCCTAATTCGATTAGGAACCCCGAGGGAGAAAAAGGGTTAGGTATGGTAGAATTGTAGTCGTGGAAGTAGAATGCCTTTCTCAACAATTCAAGTTTCACGTGACATGTATCGTTTAACATATATTGTTACATTTAGGAAATATTTACAAAAAAAATCCTTAAATTTGTCTCACACACACACCAAAAAAGAAAAAAGAAAAAAAAAACGTTTTATACTAACATCATATTTATGCACATAGATATTTCTCAATGCTTTTTTTTCCCATAAATATCATTTAGCAGATTTTTCACCCTCTAGTAGGTTACTACAGTATAATATATAGTTGTCATTTTGACAGCCGACATGTCAAACCACAATGGATCACCACCCCCCCCCCCTCGGTCGTCATGCCTCAAGTTCCTCAACAGGGCATCAATGAACAAACAGGACTTGCAGCTTCCTCCGATGCTTTGTCCTCCGAGTTGAAGTCAAAATCATGCTCAAAGTCCTTCTATCTTCGGTTGCACCATCGTGCTCAGTTGCCTAGCCCATCTCTCAACTAGGGGTGAGTAAAAACCGCATCACAACTAAAATTAACCGTAAAAACCGCATAAACCACAACCACAATAAAAAACAATGGTGAGGTTTTCTGTTTTTCAAAAACCGCAATTTTGCGGTACGGTGCGGTTATTAGTTTTCAAAGATCGCAAATAAACCGCACCGCACCACATATATTGTATATAATTTTTTTATTAATTATTAATATATTAAATATTAAAAATAAGACAAGTTTCATGGAAGAATGACGGATAAAATACTAGAAGACAAAAGTTTTGGTCTTTTGTTATGTTTAACTTTGAAAAATGGTAAAATTAGACAATTTTAGGATATTTATTGTTAATTACTATTGATTTGACGTTTTTAAGATATTAGTTCTTTGTGATTTAAGTTAATTGTCTTATGTTTTATGGTTTTTTATTATTACAAGTAATATGTTTGAACTATTAAAACCGTTTAAGCTCTAAATTGTGGTTAAAAACCACGCAAAATAATCGCACAAAATTCATGCGGTTAATAACCGCAACACAAAAAAACAAAACCGCACCCCAAAAATAACCGTCTAACCACACCGCTAAAATAACCGCACAAAGCGGTTTTGAAAATGGATTAACCGCATTTGCGGTTAGTGGTGAGGTTTTGACTAATAACCGCACTGCGTTCACCAATGTTTTAAAAACCGGTTTTTTAGTTGAACCGGTATGACGACCGGTTCCCGGTTCAACCGGTTTAACTGGTTAGACCGTCGGGTCAACCGGTTTCTATAATTTTCATCTTTTTTTCTTATTTTTCTAAACATACATACATAAGTCACGAATTTGACGTCTACAAGTTCACACATTAAAAATACACATAAAAATAAGTTGTAGATCAATATAAATACATTAAAACAACACATAACTATAAGCTTTATATCAATTCATATACGTCAAAAATAAAATAAAGTATAATATCGAAACAAAATATAGTTTTAAATGAATACAAATGCATCAAAAAATATCAAAACATTTACCATATGTTTTTATTTAGAGAAATCTAAATAGATGTGAAAAAGTCCACATTTATTATTGAAAATGTTTTTTTTCATGTATTTTTATTTAGTTTAACCGGTTCAACCGGTTTATTTTGACCGGTTCAACCGGTTTTTTTTAAAAATCGCCGGTTCAATCCGGTTCAAAAATTGGTGTAAAAACGGTGATAGTTGAACCGTTCTCTTTCCCGGTTCCCGGTCCAACCGGTTTGACCGGCCGGTTCAAACTGGTTTTTAAAACACTGGCGCTCACCCCTACTCTCAACCTTCTCCATCCAATAAGCTTCCTCCTTGGACACCAAGATCGGTACCTTCAAAGTCCCACCGACGCCTCTTTGGATTTTCCCGGTGGTGTTTATAATTTTAATTGCATCGTGTTAGGAATAAACGAGAATAAATCACACACAAAAAGACAATATTCAACATGGTTTAGTAGATGTGAAATAAGTCAACATGGTAAAATGGAGTATTCTTATTCATGAGCTTGGAAATCGATAATACTATGGAATCCTAGCTATTAATCGTATTATGTAGGCAAGGTACAAAAATATAACCCTAACTAGAACATGGTCGGGCCCAACTACACATATCAACGCAGGTTTGTACCATTAATAAACGTATAAGCTTAAATTTTCACTAATCATTTAATAAACCAAGATCGTCACCAATTGAGTTCTACTATCAAATTGACATTTAGTGAGTTTCAATGGGTCAAAAGTTAAGTTTTGTCATAAGTAGAGATTGAATCATCATTGAAGCTATACGTCAAGATTGAAATCTCAAATTAGATCCACAAGTGTAATTATCACCCATTAATGGACTCCAAAGTTCAAATAGAGTTTAGAAACTGAAACATCCCAAAAATACGACCCGAAAATTTCATTTTTAATATAACAAAGATCATAAAACTGAGTATCACATAATAAAACCAAACGTTGCGTATCTCAAAACCATGATAAAATACTGTGAGAAAAACTGTGTCACAACTGTATCAAAACATATCTAAGAAACTGAATCAACTCCCAGGACAAAAACTGAAGCTGTGGTGTGTGCGATGCCATCATCCCGAGCTCTTCCCTTTACTTGCGGAAGTACCTGAAACCGAAACTCAAACTGTAAGCACGAAGCTTAGTGAGCTCCCCCAAACTACCACATACCATACAATAACAAATAAAGCACATACTGGGCCTTGCCCACTGCATCGGACCGAAGTCTGGGACTGACTGCATCGGACCGAAGTCCGGAACTGACTGGGACCTTGTCCCCTGCATCGGACCGGAGTCCGGAACTAGCTGCATCGGACCGAAATCCGGAACTGTCTGAACATAACATAACATAAACACGTATCTGCTAACATAACACATATACTGCATCGGACTGAAGTCTGGAACACATAACACATAGACATGCCTGAATCACAAAGACATCAAGCACCCTGAACTACTGCTTCGGACCGAATTCCGGAACTAACTGCTAGCTAAACGGGCCGGCATTGTGGCCGTAGACCCGTTCCTACTGGTAGGAAACTCACCTCGTGAACTGGCTGCTGAGTGTATGGCTTTGGAAGCTATCTGTTGCTGCTCCGGTATCTCCCCGGCTCAATAAACTCTGACTTTGGCCTTGGATCTTTGCTCTACACTTCCTCTTTTTGGTCCTTTCTTCTTTTTCTTCTTCAATCTTTCAAGAATCCACACAAAAACACTTTAATCATACAAGGAATGGTATAGGGTTTCTCACAAGCTCTTTGAGGGTGAAGGAGGCGAGTTTGGGGCACATAACATTGCTTAAATAGTGAGCAAACCCGAGGATTTAGGGTTTCTTCCTGGCAGGCGGACTCGCCGAGTCCCGAATATGGACTCGTCGAGTCGCCGACTTACACATGCTCGAAATCCCGTCTCTACTCGACGAGTCGGGATATAGACTCGCCGAGTCCCTCTTGAAAACTTCTAAATAAATAACATGGAAACAACATACCAGAGACGGGTCGTTACAATTCTCCCCCACTTGACTTAGACTTCGTCCTCGAAGTCTGCTACGGCTGAATTTGCAAATAACTCCGGGTAGTGCTCTCCCATCTCCTCCTCAGCCTCCCACGTCCACTCAGACCCCTTCCGGTGCTGCCACTGCACCTTCACTTACTGAATTACCTTGTTCCTCAAGGTCTTTGTCTTCCGGTCCAGAATCGCGACCGACCTCTCAATATAATTCAGGCTGCTATCAACCTGAATATCTTCTAAGGGAACAACTACTGACTCATCCACCAAACACTTCCTCAACTGAGACACATGGAAAGCTTTGTGGATCTGGCTAAGCTCTGCTGGAAGATCCAACCGATAAGCAACCCAACCCACTCGGGCCAAAACCCAGAAAGGACCAATGAACTTGGGGCCCAGCTTGCCCCTCTTCCGAAACCTGATGACACCCTTCCAAGGTGAGACCTTCAGAAGGACCATATCGCCCACCCGGAACTCCAAGTGTGAACGCCTCCTGTCGGCGTAGCTCTTCTGCTGACTCTGCGCAATCTGCAGTCTACTACGAACCTGCTGAATCAACTCGGTCGTCTTGAGCACCACCTCTGTGCTCCCAATGACTCGCTGACCGACCTCACCCCAACAAATCGGGGTCCTGCACTTCCTCCCATAAAGCATCTCAAAGGGAGGTCGATCAATGCTCGCATGATAACTGTTGTTATACAAAAATTCCGCTAACGGAAGACACGTATCCTAACTGCCACCGAAGTCTAGGACACATGCCCGGAGCATGTCCTCGAGAGTCTGAATCGTCCTCTCGCTCTGCCCGTCCGTCTGAGGGTGGAAAGAGGTGCTGAAATGGAGACGAGTACCCATCTCATCGTGAAACCGCTTCCAGAATCTGAATGTAAAACGGACGTCTCGGTCTGACACCACCGATACCGGCACTCCATGACGTGCCACTACCTCCCGCACATAGATATCGGCTAACTTTTCCGCCGATATGCTCTCCTGGATCGGTATGAAATGAGCACTCTTCATCAACCGATCCACTATTACCCAAATCGAATCTACCCCACGTGCGGTCCTGGGAAGCTTGGTGATAAAATCCATGGTGATGTCCTCCCATTTCCACACGGGAATGTCTAACTGCTGCATCTTGCCGTGAGGCCTCTGGTGTTCTGCCTTGACCTTCCTGCAGGTCAGGCACCTCTCTACATACCAGGCGACATCCCGCTTCAAGCAGGGCCACCAGTAATCGAGTCGAAGATCTCTATACATCTTCGTCGCCCCTGGGTGGATAGAAAATCGAGACTTATGAGCCTCGTCCATCAACACCTGCCGCACTCCGTCCCAGTATGGTACCCACACTCTCCCATGAAGGGTCAACAACCCCCGACTATCATAATCAAACGAAGCTACTCGGCCCACTATCCTCTCACACTTCTGCCTCTCCTTCTTGAGGCCCTCAACCTGAGCCTCCCTGATCCGTTCCAACAACGGAGTAATCACTGTCATCCTCAGACATAAGTCTCTGATAGGGGCTGGTGTCACCTTGCGGCTTAGGGCGTCGGCCACTACGTTGGCCTTTCCTGGATGGTAAAGGATTTCACAATCATAATCCTTCAGCACATCCAACCATCTCCTCTGTCTCATGTTTAGACTCGGTTGATCCATAAGGTACCTCAAACTCTTGTGATCTGTGTAGATGGTACAACGGACCCCATAAAGGTAATGTCTCCAAATCTTGAGGGCAAACACAACCGCCCCCAGCTCTAAATCATGGGTAGGGTAGTTAGCCTCGTGAGGCTTCAACTGTCTCGAGGTGTAACCTGTCACATGGCCTCACTGCATCAATACTACTCCCATACATGTGATTGAGGCATCACAGTAGACTACAAAATCCTCTACTCCCTCTGCCAGGGTAAGGATCGGAGCCTCGCACAACCTCTGCTTGAGGATCTCAAATGTTGCCTGCTGCTCAGGCCCCTACCGAAACACCACCGACTTCTTGGTCAGTCGGGTGAGCGGCACTGCTATCTTGGAGAAATCCCGAATGATTCTCCGGTAATACCCTACCAACCCTAGGAAGCTCTGAATCTCGGATGGAGACTTCGGGAACTCCCACCACATCACGGCCTCTATCTTGGCCGGATCTACTAAAATACCCTTCTGGTTGACGAGGTGACCAAGGAACTGCACCTCGCGCAACCGATACGGTGCCTTAGCTATCGGCATCGCACCCGGAATCAGATCAATCCCAAACTCAACCTGTCTCTCTGGAGGTATTCCAGGCAAATCCTCTGGGAATACATCAGGGTAGTCTCGCACTACCGGGACATCATCTACTGTCACCTTACCCTTCTCCCGGGCATCCAAAACATAAGCTATATATCCGGCGCAACCCTGCTGAAAATAGCGCCTCGCTCTCGCGACTGAACAAAGAGCTGGTCCGCGCTGCGGCCTCTCGCCCTGAATCACTAACTCTCCCCCACTGGGAGTGCGAACCCTCACTAGCTGCAGCTCACAATCAATCACCGCCCCATTGGGACTCAACCATTCCATGCCTACTATAACCTTATTCCCTCGCAGGGGAATAGGGACCAAGTCCACCGGAAACTGCTCGTCGAACAACTGAAGAGAACATCTTCTATGCACTCTGGCGACCCTCACGGTCCTGTCATCTGCTATCTCGACCTCTAGTGGACAATCCAGCTCCCCTGGAGCTCTACTAAATCTCTTGCTAAGCGCTAGCGATACAAACGATCGGGTAGCCCCCGAATCAAATAATACTGTAGCAGAAATGTCGTTCACAAAGAACTACCCTATACAAAACATATAACCATAAGCAATAATCAATAATAATAATATAGAGATGAAGGGAAGATACATACCCGTCACCACATCAGGAGTCGCTCATGCCTCCTCTGCTGTCATCTGAAAATCTCTACTCTTCGCCACTGGCGCCTCGGCTCGGCCCTACCGGCCATCTGTAATCCTCAAAGTAGCAGGGGCAGGTGCAGACACCTTCCCTGCTGCAGCTAAACTCGGACACTAGGACTTTTTATGTCCCCTCTGATTGCACTGAAAGCAAATCAGATCTGATGCTGCAATGGCGGTGGCAGGGGCCGTACAATCCCTGCTCAAATGCCCAGTCCGACCGCACTTGTAGCAGCCGGAACTCCCTGCCTTGCACACCCCATCGTGCAATCTCCCACACTTGCCACATCGACCGTGGCTCTGCTGACTCCTGGATCTGTGATCTGAAACCTTGGGCTTTTTGCCCGAACTACCTGTACCCGAAACCGCCTCCGGTTTCCTCTTCTTTTCCATCTCAAGGTCAATCTCCCTCTCCCGAGCCCTAACAATCATGTCATCCAGCGTTTTACAGCTGGACCGGCTCACAAACTGGCGGATATCGCTCCGCAACATCTCATGATAGCGAGCCTTCTTCATTTCCTCATCGGCTGCATACTGAGGAACGAGAAGAGCCCTCTCCCTGAACTTGGCGGTGATCTCCGCCATGGTCTCTGTAGTCTGGGTGAGGTCCTGAAACTCTCTGGCTAACTGCTGCACCTCAATAACCGGTGCAAACTCCGCCCTGAACCTGGTAGAGAAATCAGCCCAGGCCATGGCATCTAGCGTTGCATTATCTCCAATGGTATGTCCGACCTCTTCCCACCAATCTCGTGCCCTGTCCTTCAGAAGACAGGACGCCAATCTAACCTTGTCCCCCTCGGTACACCTGCTCGTGCGGAAAGCATTGGCCACATCCGTCAACCATCTAGTACTCGCTATGGGGTCCCGCGCCCCATGGTAATCTGGAGCTCCACATGCCCTGAACTCCCTGAATGTAAGTGTGTGCGACCCCATCATGGTCGCCACCTCAGCACGGAAGGTGCCCAACCTCTCAGTAGTACGGGCCCATACTACCTTCCACATCTATCCGTACTTTCCTCAAGAACTGCCTTGACTCCACCAAGTCACTTCTACTATTACTGATCTCTGCTACTCTCATCATAGGCTTGCCCTAGGGAAATCTCTGACTCCCCTCAAACCAGTCCTCAGCTGTCGAAGGCCTCCTTGTAATGTTAATTAGCCATCACTTGAATACCATCACATGTGATGAGGCTCAGGTAATCTTTCTAGTAAAAGACTCGTCCCTACAACGGTTAGACTCAAACAAGAGCTGCGCAACAGGGCCAAATCCAACACTCTGAGATTATTCAACCCTGATCACATGTGACGTGTCGTATTCACCTAATTGCTAACTCCCATTACCAAGAGTCCTACAAAGCACAAAGCAAGCAACATTCGGACACAGGAAACTACTCAAGCAAATCTATTCTCATAACGAGAAACTGTACTAGCATACAATGCTAAGCTCATACTATTAGGCATAACCTAAACAGGCTATCTTACTATTGTCTACTCAATACTAGCATGCAAATCTATTAAAGTTGAAACACATATAGCAGGAACATAAGGCATCCTCCTAGATCCTTAGTCCTATTATAGCATGCTGTTCTACTGAAACTGACAATCATAACATAACTTGTATGGGTAATTTGGGAGTACTTACTTCAGCTCGGCTGATCGCATGCACCACACCCTTATCTCGTTTAAAAATTCTTTTCTTTCTAAGTGCTTTTCAAAATTTCTTTCGAAAACATTTTTCCTTTTGCAAATCTTTTTATCTTTTCCTTAGTTTGAGTTCAGATACACCCGGAAGTGTATCCGAATCCCTCAAACCAAGGCTCTGATACCAACTTGAAACATCCCAAAAATACGACCCGAAAATTTCATTTTTAATATAACAAAGATCATAAAACTGAGTATCACATAATAAAACCAAACGTTGCGTATCTCAAAACCATGATAAAATACTGTGAGAAAAACTGTGTCACAACTGTATCAAAACATATCTAAGAAACTGAATCAACTCCCAGGACAAAAACTGAAGCTGTGGTGTGTGCGATGCCATCATCCCGAGCTCTTCCCTTTACTTGCGGAAGTACCTGAAACCGAAACTCAAACTGTAAGCACGAAGCTTAGTGAGCTCCCCCAAACTACCACATACCATACAATAACAAATAAAGCACATACTGGGCCTTGCCCACTGCATCGGACCGAAGTCTGGGACTGACTGCATCGGACCGAAGTCCGGAACTGACTGGGACCTTGTCCCCTGCATCGGACCGGAGTCCGGAACTAGCTGCATCGGACCGAAATCCGGAACTGTCTGAACATAACATAACATAAACACGTATCTGCTAACATAACACATATACTGCATCGGACTGAAGTCTGGAACACATAACACATAGACATGCCTGAATCACAAAGACATCAAGCACCCTGAACTACTGCTTCGGACCGAATTCCGGAACTAACTGCTAGCTAAACGGGCCGGCATTGTGGCCGTAGACCCGTTCCTACTGGTAGGAAACTCACCTCGTGAACTGGCTGCTGAGTGTATGGCTCTGGAAGCTATCTGCTGCTGCTCCGGTATCTCCCCGGCTCAATGAACTCTGACATTGGCCTTGGATCTTTGCTCTACACTTCCTCTTTATGGTCCTTTCTTCTTTTTCTTCTTCAATCCTTCAAGAATCCACACAAAAACACTTTAATCATACAAGGAATGGTTTATGGTTTTTCATAAGCTCTCTGAGGGTGAAGGAGGCGAGTTTGGGGCACATAACATTGCTTAAATAGTGAGCAAACCCGGGGATTTAGGGTTTCTTCCTGGCAGGCAGACTCGCCGAGTCCCGAATATGGACTCGTTGAGTCGCCGACTTACACGTGCTTGAAATCCCGTCTCTACTCGACGAGTCGGGATATAGACTCGCCGAGTCCCTCTTGAAAACTTCTAAATAAATAACATGGAAACGACATACCAGAGACGGGTCGTTACAGAAACTCAAAGACAAGCCAAAACTAATATCAATTTCATGCGAGAATACTCAAAATATTCCAACATTTGAGCTTTTAAGCTTCTAAAATATAATTTAAAGTCCAAATTAAGCAGTAAATAAGAAGAATAAACGTATATTAGTCATATAACGACTAAAACTAACTTGAAATCCCATTAAAAACATCCTTAAGATGGTAGATTTTCGAACTTAGATATTCTCCAAACACTTAATCGATTTTTTGGAGAAGAAAAAGAAAGAGTTGTACATTCTCATTACTTTTAGCTCAAATATAAACAGTGACTGTATAATCACTATTTTCTCCCTCCCACATTCTCTAGCTGGATTTCTCTAAAGTGAAGGAGGTAAAGATGAATAATGTCTTATCTCTTTGGCAATTTGACATCTAACACCTCTCAACTTTCTATTTTCCTAATTTAACTAACATATGGCAAAAGTTTTTTAATGGCTAACACACACACACACACACTAATAATCTACTCTGAAGTTATACATTTGTCTATAATGAGACTTGAATCCTCAACCTCATAAGAGAGGAACACTTTCAAACAACATGTGACATAAGTAACTAGCTTCTCTTTTAGATTGCTAATTTAATCTATTTTAACAATTTTGGTCCATAATAGGATAATTAGGTTATGTATTGGTTAGATACAAGGGTTTTCCCAAAATTACCAAAACAACCTTAGCTTTATATTATCGACCAAATTAACTATTTATTCATAAGATATTATGGATTTTTTATATTATATAAAATATTTTATTATCATATCCTTTCTATCTATCTATTTTTTATTTTATTATATTTATTTTAGCAAATCAAATTTAGCCCTAAAACGATGATGTTACAATGGCCTTTTATCAAAGGTAATCATGCATGCTTGACTTTGAAATCTACAAGTCAAAAAGTAACTCATTTGACATATAAAAGTCAAATACAAAGTTTGATTTTGACAGTGACAATTATTTTTGGTGTTATATGTGTAGTTTGCTCTTAGTAGAGAAAACAGATCGACCCGGTTATCCATGTACCTTCTGAAAATTGTCACTAATATTAATGTTATGGTAGATATGGGATATTTTGACATTGAGGTAACAATAATCTCCTCCATTTAAAGTGTTATAACACTCGTCTTTTTTCATATAATAAAATATTTTAGTTCTTGAAAACATTTTATAATTTATATCATAACCATCAAAACATGTTTTCACAAAAGCCAAAACAATTTACTTTTTATTCAAGACATAAACCAGGTGTACAACTCATAACATACAAACCATAGTAAAGCATTGACTTTACATATATATTACAAAAACTATGTCCATTTTTGTAACAACGTAAATTTTCAAAACAATTTTTCATTTTTAAAACATACATTTACTCATAAAATAATGTCAAAACATAATTTATCAAATGTTATATCACAAAACATATCCCAGAATCTCAGAACATAAACTCCACAAGTGTGTACGGATCATGTCGGCGCTTTTCTGCGATTATCACTAGGACCTGAAAAACATAACACAACAAATGTAAGCATAAATGCTTAATGAGTCCCCCAAAATACCACATACAACACATACGCCACTCGAGGCTATAGTACGACCCTCCGGTCGATGTGCTCAGCGGGACCCTCCAGTCCTGTAGCTCGTTGGACCCTCTATTCCGGTCATAGCTCGTCCGACCCTTAGGTCCGGTCTGTATCGTTGGACCCTTCAGTCCGGTCTATATCATCGGGCCCTCCGGTCCGGTCTATACAACACATACCATACATATAACAAAATACACATAGCATACAAGACCCTCCGGTCTACACATAGATACCACTCTAGGTAATGTATAGTGAGAAGACTCACCTCGGATTCTCGGATAACCTCACACACGTATACACTAATATAGCCTCCGCCTAAACACATAAACAATTATCTCAAATCAATAACGACTCTCCAAGCTAGACTAGCCTCTTCGATATCCTCTAAGAAGGCTAAAAGACTAATTTACCCTTCAAATGGTTCACAAGTCCAAATATTGACCCAACCCTAAAAGTCAACAGAAGTCAACGGTCAGACTTTGACCCAACTCGTCGAGTGCACTCGTGTGACTCAGCGATTCCATGCATGTCCTCTTCGCCCCTGGTCCTCACTCGACTCGCTGAGTCAACCCTACACTCAACGAGTTCACAAGTCGCGAGTCGCGGGGCAACCCGACTCGACTCGTCGAGTCCCCTTATGGGCTCGGCGAGTTCCTACCATGAGAACACTCAAACGATCTTCTGAGGTCAAATATACTTCCCCAACTAGTAGATCTAACCTTCTAACACTCGAAAGTCACATAAAGGTTCAAACTTTACGTTCATGCAATGCCTATAAGACCAAAAATGGAGAAATAACCTTTAAAATAGGGTTCTACTCTCAAGGCTCACATGAAATCTCATAAAGCTGGAAGCTTGGGACCTTTTGGACCTCTCAAGGTCTAGATCTATCATCTACACCCAAAGGGACACCATATGCTTCACAATCTAACCCAAAATGGTGCAATGGAAACCCTAGATTCAAGGAATCTATCAAATACACAAAATGGGAAGGAACTTGTACCTCAAAACGTGAATCTCAGTGTGAACAACCCAGATCCAAGCTCCACAATCGATCTAGCTTGGATTCTCTCACTCTTTCTTGCAAGGTTACACCAAATGATGAACAACTGGCCTCCAAAATTCACTCTAAGCTCTCTTTGCTCTCTAGGGTTTTCTTATGGGGGTAGTGGCCGCAAATGACAGCCATAATGGCCTTTAAATAGGGCTCCATCCCTGAGATTTAGGGTTTCACTTTACAGCGCGGACTCGCCGAGTCCACGCGTCGACTCTTCGAGCCCGGTCATTAATCAGACAATAATTCGCGATCCTACTCGGCAAGTCTGAGCGTCAACTCGCCAAGTCCTTCCATAAAACTCAATATAAATAATTAAAATCAGATTCCTGGGAATCCGGATGTTACAATTTTGTATCATCCAAAAGTTCATTGTAATTGATATGATCACACTACCACTATGTATTTAAACTTAGAATACATGAAATTTAAACAAAACATGCACAAGACAATAATGTCTCATGACCTATATAGGTTTTGTAACACCCGGTTCCATGGTACGTATTTAATTCAAGTATTTTTCATGTTTTGCCCTGGGATTTGGTGAGTTGGAAGCCCAACTCGTCGAGTAGACTAGACTTTGGACCCGGAGGTTTAGTGACCTATTCGACGAGTTGGGGGACCGACTCGATGAGTAGGAGCTGTCTGCAGGAAACCCTAATGTTAGGGTATGCGCCCTATTTAAACATCTTATTCTGCCTCAACCTAGCCCCCATCGTCCCTCTCAACCCAGAGAAATCATAACTCGAAACCCTAAGCCCCTTTTGAGTATTCTTGAGCTTGTTGGCGGCTTTTATGTGCATTTAAAGTTGGAAGAGAAGAAGAAAGCTTAGGAGTTTAAGTGGAAGCTAGTAGATCTAGAGGTTTTGCTTCATTCTCAGTTCATTCAAGGTAAAAAGCTTGAACCTTGACCATCTATCTCCTAGATCTTATTTTGGGGCTATTTTCTACTGTTTCTAAGCTTTTGAGAGACTATACTCGGATTTGTATGTATATGTTGAGTTGCACTTTAGATCTGGAACCATTGAGGGTTCCCATGGCATAAACGTGCCAACTTTATGGGCTTGGGAGACCCACGCAACATATAAACCCCTTTCTATGGCTTTTTGAGCCAAAGGCCCCATGGATGGACATCAAGTTAGTAGCTTTACGTGAAAAAGGGACCCTAGGAGCCCATATCTATGATTTGGGTGCATTAAGACCCATTATAATCGAATGTATAGTTCTGGAAAAAGGACTCGACGAGTCACCTGGGTGACTTGACGAGTCAGGTCGTAGTTTCCCCCAAAAGTCTTCTGGGAACGATTTTTGTTGAGTTAAAGGAAAACTCAGCCTATTAAGGGTTTTTTATGGACCTGAAGATCAAAGGATTTACGAGTCCAAGGAGGGAATCGGCGATTTCAAGGAAATGTCCCAATCTCATGAAGACGGACTCGACGAGTTCAAGGAGAACTCGACGAGTCATAGACTAGACTCATTCATTCGGATGAAGATGAACTCGACGAGTTCAAAAACGAATTCGTCGACAAATGTGTTATTGAAGGAGAACTCGTCGAGATCTTGCTAGACTCGATGAGTAAGGACGGGATTATGGCAGTAGGTGGACATGGGGACTTGGCAAGTTGGTGGACCAACTCGGCGAATCCAGTCAATCAAAAGTTGACTTTGACCAGGGTTTGACCTTAATTTTGACTTGGATTTGGGTTGACCCTTGTAAGGGTTATGAGTATGTAATAGTAATCGAGAAAGGTCGTTGTGTAGGGATTAAGGAGTAGAGACGAGTTGAGTTCTATGCTGAGGACTGTGCAGATACTACACGACATCGAGGTGAGTTACCTTCTAGTAGAAGTGGGTCTAAGGCACCAAGGCCGGCCCACTAGTAGTTGATTATAGTTGAGATGATTGTCTTTGTGATGATTATATGGTTTGCTACTACCTGGTATGTTTATGTGTTAGCATGATATGTTATGTGATAGTGGTAGTAGGAGGGGAATAGTCCCCAAGTTCGGTTGTTAGGACCGAAGGGTAGGTCGGGCACCCCAGATATGCCTGGCAATATGTTTTTGTTATGATATATGTGGTAGTAGTGGTAAGGGGTGAAATAGTCCCCAGAGTTTGATGTTAGGACCGAAGGGTAGGTCAGCACCCTAGAATGGCTTGACATGGGTAGGTAAGCACCCTAGAATGGCTTGACATGGGTAGGTCAACGCCCCAGAACAGATTGACATGGGTAGGTCGACACCCCAGAATGGTCGGACTGGTTAGGTGGGGCACCCCAGAATTGTCTGACAGTATGTATGCTATGTGATTGTATGATATGTGGTATGACAGGGGAACTCACTAAGCTTTGTGCTTACAGTTTTTAGTTTTGTTTCAGGTACCTCATCAGTGAAGGGGAAGGAGCCGACGTGGTAGCGGTACATCACACACACATCAGTTTTCCGCATTTTGTGATTCATGGGATTGTACTATGATTTTATTACTACTTGATGATATGTTTTCGGAGACATGATTACTATGGTGTTATGGATTGTTATATTCTCAAGTATGTTTTGTTAAGTGATTTTCTAAGTTATATAATTAAAAGTGAAAATTTTGGACTCGAATTTTGGGATGTTACAGGTTTAAACATCAAATCATTATCAAACATTGGAGAAAACCTTTCATTTCTACATGATTTATACAATTTAATATATATATATATATATATATATATATATATATATATATATATATAGACACACACACATGAGGTATATAATCACAAACACGATTAGACCTTTAGGTTGTTGTGTCATATACTCCAACTCGCATAAAGTCCTTCAGTTATGTACCGATCAAATCATTATTAAACATTTGATAAAAATCTTTAATTTCAATATACTTCATGCAATATAACATATATATGTAATGCATACAATCGAAATAAACCTTACGGGTCCTCCCATATCATGCCTCTGTAGTAATATAAGGTCCTTCATTTATATACCAATCTAAATCTTAGGTTTAATCATAGAAATGACACCCAATTGGTTTTACCAATCATCCACCCTACCAAAATGGGAAGAACAAATCAAACTAGTTAAGGTATGTTTTGACCTTTACCTTACCAAGGGATATATGGTCCCAAATAGAGTCATCCCATATCCCATTCTTGGTATATCACAATTGTCTAGACACTACATTAGTTTATGCAATGACATTCAATGTATGCATAATCACCCTTTTTTGGAGACTCAATCACATACATATGACATGCTCTATCTAGAAAACATTAATAACTTTCATAGTATAAACAATTTATCATATCAAAGTATAAACAATTTAAAATATTTAGCATAATCTTATATCATATATTTAGCTTTCATAAGGAGCTACAACCAATACCTACTATTGTAAATAGTTCATTTATTCAAGTCATTTACCTTTTCAAATTCTTAATCTTTCAAATTCACATATATTCAACACATACTCTTATAAGGAGTACATTTATTCAAATCATTTACTTTATGAAGATCTAGCTTACTCTTTTGAAAAGAGTTCACATTATCGTCAATCAAAACTTTTAACTTTAAAATCTATTTTAAATTCTTTTCTTACTCTTTTAAAGAGTTCATTTAATCATAACTATTATATCAAACCATCGTTAAAAGCATCAAGTAATTAATTACACAAATCATGCTTTTATCTTTTCTAATCATTTAATGATATCAACATATTCTTTCAAAATAACTCATAGAATTTAAGTTCATAATCAAACCATGTATCCCATTAGGAAAATCCACATGTAAGCAACTTGCTAGTTGGTGAAAATTGTTAGTTGTGGGCTCTTTTTCTGAATCGAATAACCTACAAAAAAAGGTTAGTAATAAACGCAGTGGCTGAGGCTCGAGTTGGACACAATTCCCTTAAATAGATTCGTCGTCTGTTCCCAGGGTACAACAACCAAAACAGTGTGTACTGATGGATATGGCTACTTACCTGAAAGAATCACCAGAAATAGTTGTATATAAAAGGAGGAAGAAGATGAGTATTCTCATTTGTATCGAATGAGGCAGTATAGGTCTATTTTTATACTAGTTTATGTAACAAAAAGAAATTAATTTGTCATGTGTAGTCGATCAAGGCCTAGAAATCAAGTTTGTAACCCGTAAAATTTTTACATCTCATATCATATTCATAATATTATTAAGAACATCTTGAATCTTATGGTATGACTCCCAAATGCTATAATGACTTAATCTTGAATGACCATTTAAATATTGAATGAGAATTTAATTATTCTTAAGGTATGTAATATGTCCATTAACAATACTATAAATCATATTTAGAATTATTTAATTCTAAATAAAATAAGTGTAAAATCTACAACAACAAATAAAATAAATAATATTTCATAAACGATAATTGATAAAATTTTGTTATTCTTATTCGAAGCTTATGGTTAATTTAGTTCTTATGATATAACTAAGGGATAATGACTTAAAAGAGTAACATATTTTTCAGTTTGTACACATTTAGTCATACATGTTTTTTTGTCCATATTTTCCCATTGAACTTGTTCAACTGTTCAAATAACATCCTTATGACTTGCTATCGGAGGTTAAACCGGTTTCCGACATATTTGCCACCTCCGGCGACTCTCCGGTGAGTCTCCAACCATAAATCTAAAATAATTTAATTTTTTTGATCAACAACACACACAATATTTCATCTCCAAACCAGAAATCTAAACCAAACACGAACTCAAGAACATAAATCGAAAAATCTGATGAAGAACATGAAGAAAAACCCATAAATCAAAGTTGTGTTCTTGAACAAAAATGGAAAATCGAAGTTAATGAAGAACAGGAACTCAAGAACATGAACTTCGGTGTCTTCATATCGTGATTCAGCTTGAAGATCAAACACTTTACACTTAAATATAATTTTTTTAGAGAGAAATAACGATAAATGTTCTTGAGTTTGAATAGAAGAAGTATCAGATGAACACACACACAATGATCTTCAAGGTTTGTAGATCTTCATCGTCTTCATCTTCTTCCTAAATCTTATGTTCGATCATCTTCTTCTTTCCAGAAACAATTTCCAAGCACATAGAAGAAATCGATTTTATATGAGTTGGTTCAAAGCATAATGCATCGACGAACTTGTACATTGTGCTGCATTGTTTGTACTTTGTTGACTTCCAAGAACAAAGAAGATGAACATGATGAACAAAAGATCTGGAACAACACTCAGACGATTTTTGAGTTTGAAACCCTAACTCGAGTTCATCTTAAAGCTCATTAGACCTTCAAGAACCCAAACAAAAAAGATTTATGCCAGTTTTTAGATCTGATGAAGAACAAGAACACAAATATGATGAAGAACATGAACACAAACCCAAAATTCATCTTCATCTGTTCAAGAACATACAAACACTCATGATTCTAATTTCTTATACGAACTTGATTTCAGATTCGAGTTCAGTGTGTTCTTGAACAAAAATGGAAACATGATTTTTGAGCTTCAAACTTTTCACATGAACACTTCTAGATTCGAGTTCTGAACAATGTGTTCTCTAACAAAAATGGAAACTTGATTTCAAACTATAACTCAAAAACATAACTTCAGTTGAATATCTTTTGACTTCTGTGAAGGAGATGAACGCACACACATCGATGAACTCGTTTTTTTGTGGTCTATTTGTTCTTGAAGATGGTCAGATTTGGGTTGAAAGTGGTTGAAGGATTTATGGTTTATGATTTTTGGGTCGAAGGGTTTAAAGGGATGAACATGATTGTGTATGTGTTTCCTGATCTAAAAAACCCACACATACACACCGATTGAAGGGTTGGAGAATTTTTGTTCAGATCTACCAAACACACACACACACACACTCACACACAAATCTGAAAACATTTTTGATGAACTCATTTTTCAGATCTAGTTGTTCTTGAAGATGTTCAATATGGGTTGAAGGGGTTGAAGAATTTCTTGAGGAAAACACATGAATCTAGGTGTTTTTTGTTTATGTATGTGTTTTTTGGTGTTTTTGGTCGGAGACTCGCCGGAAAAGATGACCGGAGTCTCACCGGAGCTCACAAGAACGTCGGAAACCGGTTTAACCTCCGATAGCAAGTCATAAGGATGTTATTTGAACAGTTGAACAAGTTCAATGAGAAAATGTGAACAAGAAAAAACATCAGTGACTAAATGTGTACAAACTGAAAAATATGTTACCCTTTTAAGTCATTATCCCTATAACTAATATATATTTATACATAACGTTATGATTTGAATGTTAAAAAAAACTTGTATTTATATAATAATGTGGTTTTTAAATGAGAAAAAAATTTATTTATACAATTTTAAATGAAAAATGGTCAGAACAAAATTGAAAAAAATGATGTTCGATTTGAAACAAAAAAATAGAATGTCAAAACTGAGAAAAAAAAAAACTTAGTGTAAAAATCGAAAAAAGTAAAAACTTAGTGTCTATTGTGATAAAAACAATCGATTTTGACACGCCAGCATGTTATGTCAGCATGTCACATCATCAACTGGTCAGAATTGTAACAAATTAGAAAACATAGTTTTAAATCCGAGACGAAAAAACATGGTGTCAACCGTCAAATTAAAATTTTGATATAAACTTGATATCTTTTATGATATTTACCCTTAAAATTGACTAAATTTTGTGAACCGCCTTACAAAATTTTAGATAAAAGGAGCAAGTAAGTAACTTTAAGACAATAAAGGGGAAAATAAATAGACAAAGGAAACAAATAAGTAACTTCAACTTTAAAAAAATGGTAAACAACATCCTACCCACGTCGAACTCGTCCCAATGCCCTTACGTAGGATAAATCATATAGCTATAGCTATTTTTTAATATGTAACCTCAACTCAAATCTTTTTTTATAAAATTTCATACATCAACCAGTGTGTTTTACCATCATATGGACAAATAACTTCATGTTAGATAACCACACAGAAATACGGAATTTGCAATCTAAAAATTACAATCTCACAATTGAAGGGCCTTTTTGAACATTTGACCAGCAAACCAAAAGGGCAAAACTTTTACTAAACCATGGTCCACAAGCTTCCCCTATCATCTCATTAAGTGAACTTTTGATGGGCATTTTAGATATAAGATTCAATCACAAATGGTGTGGATAATGAAGTATTTTCGTGGCCCTCATCAAATAGTTTTATACTTTGGCAAAAACGTTAATAAACACACTTTGTTTTTATCCATTTTGTGTGGCGCCAAAAGGTCTTTTAAATTGCGGATAAATCTTTGATAATTTTTTTTTTTTTTAATTTCAAAATTTGTTTGAAGTTTTGAATATGAGATTCGGATTGTAAAATTGCTTAAACATGTCAATATCAAAATAGATATTTCACACAATTAGTTTATTCAACCCAACATTAAATCTTAATACGAGTTATATGCAATCAATTTTCAAAATTGGTCTTAAATATATTAGATATCAGTATAAAATATGCAATTTATATAACTAATACACATCATTAAAATCTTCATAAAGTTACTGAGCGATACAAGTTGGAAAATCAAAGAGTAATTGTTATAGTCCTTGTTGTAAATCTAATTTTTAAAGAAGCTTCTACAAAAAAGTGTCGTATTTTAATATTTTAACATTTTAAAGATTATTTTAAATTTTACATATTTGTCCATTAATTACACAATACGTATAAGGTAATATATTATATGCACATTGAATATTGTTTTATTTATATATGGAAGGTGTAGATAATATATTTTGCAAATATTTACTTTTCTCTTTATTTAGTTATAGGAATTTTTAGCCAAAATAATTACAAATTTCTCAAGAATCAAAATTAGTTTATGAAACTTGAAAAATATAAATATTTAAATGTGTTTTTAGTGTTGCCACGGCTTCAAGAGTAATTTTCAAACTTGTAGAATGCAATTTATATGATGATTTTAAAGGATTTTTTTAATTTACCCTAATAAATAAAAATGTTTTTGCCAAATGTCATGTTCTCATTTAGTTTGACACATGTCATTTTGTAGGATTTTTTGATTTTTTCTTTTTCCACTTGGCATTTTCTTGTGCTTTCAATTTTCTTAAATTTAAAAGTAAATTCCATATTTTATACGGGTTTATTTATGTTATGTAGAATCATTAAATTAAATTTCAATAACCATACAAAAAAAACGTACAACTACAAATTAGGTAATAATCAATTCTTTCATAATTAAATGCTTACATATCATAATTTTCACTTATACAATAACTTTTTCAAAACAAAAAATGTTATGGAATCCAATTATAAACAAAGAAATTAGTTTTCATTTATTAGGGTAGATATATTGAAAAACTTGATCCTTATTATTTTATATTCAACTTTTTTAATAAACCCGTGTAATACATGGGGCTCACACCTAGTCTTCTAATAACTGTAAAAATCTTATTCATACATTTATATTTTGATTTGATCACTAAATAAATATCAAAATTTTTGCATATTTTAAATTAATATGTTGCAAGTTTTACAAATAAAAATAATTATATTTTCAATAAAAAATACATATTATAAATTTAAAAATAAGTTAAAAACTAATGAGAATAAAATATAAAATAAGTTCTATGTATTAACATTAAATTTATATATATATTTTTCAAAAGATTACAGCAATATTAAAAGAAAAGGTGGTTTTGATTTCGCCCCAAATCAGGTCATTTCATAAACACTGTAAATCTTCCAAATTCCCACAACCAAACGGCCAAACCCACCTCCATTTTCTCTCTCTAACACTTCACTGAAGATTTTAGAGAGAGAAACACACACAGACACACACCCAGAAAGAGATGAACGAGTGACTGAAGCAGCAAAGAAGGCGATCAATTTCTATCGTCATCAAAGAACTCACCTGGTACAATTTCCCTTTTCATCAAAGATCCTATTTTTCGTCATCGTTTTTATCGCCAAATTGGGTTCTTCTGATTCCTAACCTTTTACTGATTTTCATGCGTCCAACTCGATATCACATTGGTTTAAGAGTAAAACTGTAAAACCTAAATCCCATTTGCGCCAATTAACAATATCTGATTGTGTAAATTTAATCCATGCAGAAAAAAAAATTGTTTGATTTCAGTTTCTCGTAAGCGTTGGTAATTTGTTAACTTTATTCAAATGGATACACGAAGATTACTTGAGAACAAAGGAGAAGGATTATTCCCAAATTCCGGAATTGGATTTCTTTGGTGTCCTCGAGATGATAATAACTTTTCACAATCTGGAGCGTTATTCGCAAGCGTAGGACAGATGGGTAATGGGGGTTTCAGTGGGGTTTCCCCTAATTCGAAAAACTCCAACAATAATGGCGGAGTGAAGCTTCCATATTCATCCAAATTCGTTTCAACACCGGAGTCAAATTTTCGTGCTGTTGGGGCACCAGAGATCGAGGTAGGGGAAGAGTGGGTAGGGGGATTGAAGAAGAAGAAGAAAAGCGGATTGAAATTAAAAATCAAAATTGGGAATCCATCTTTAAGGAGATTGATCAGTGGAGCAATTGCAGGAGCAATATCAAGAACTTCTGTTGCTCCTTTGGAAACTATAAGAACTCATTTAATGGTAGGGAGCTGTGGGCATTCTACTGTTGAGGTTTTTCAGGATATTATGAAAACAGAAGGCTGGAAAGGACTTTTTAGGGGTAATTTAGTCAATGTCATTCGTGTTGCCCCTAGCAAGGCAATTGAGGTATTAAATTCTACATTTCTACAAAAATAAATGGATCCATGTATACATATTTTTCAATGACTTTTTGCTTCCACCTTTTCGTGTCATTGTTATCTGATAACACAGTACAATCTGTTCTGTCATATCTTAGATAGTTTGTGTTTTTGTAGTTATTTGCTTACGATACGTGTCATTGTTATCTGATAACACAGTACAATCTGTTCTGTCATATCTTAGATAGTTTGTGTTTTTGTAGTTATTTGCTTACGATACGTGTCATTGTTATCTGATAACACAGTACAATCTGTTCTGTCATATCTTAGATAGTTTGTGTTTTTGTAGTTATTTGCTTACGATACGGTGAAGAAAAATTTGGCTCCTAAACCGGGAGAAATAGAAAAACTTCGTGTACCGGAATCACTGATTGCAGGCGCGGTTGCCGGAATCAGCTCTACCGTATGCACATACCCTCTTGAGCTACTCAAAACCCGTCTCACAGTACAGGTACAATCGACTCCTTATCGTTTTAAATGATTTAGAATTTTCTATTTCTTATAACAAATTTTATTTTTTAGCATGTTTACTTTTAAAATAGTTATTCGTTGACAATCTTTTTTCCCAACATGAGAAAAAAGATTGTCAACAAATAACCATTTTAACTATTGTGGACAAAACCCGATTCTCTTTTGTCCACAATAGTTAAACGTCCTCTGTGGTTTTAACTTTTAAAAGTCCCACAGAGAGGCGTATACAAAAACATTGTCGACGCGTTCCTCAAAATCGTTCAAACCGAGGGGCCCGCGGAGCTCTACCGCGGGCTCACCCCAAGCCTAATCGGCGTCATCCCATACGCCGCCACAAACTATTTCGCATACGACACGTTACGAAAAGCGTACAAAAAGCTCACAAAAGAAGAACAAATCAGCAACATTGCAACTTTGTTAATCGGGTCAGCGGCGGGCGCGATATCGAGTAGCGCGACTTTCCCGCTTGAAGTGGCACGGAAACATATGCAAGCGGGTGCGATTAATGGGAGGGTTTATGATAACATGTTGCATGCTTTGCTAACGATTTTTGAGAAAGAAGGGATTAAGGGGTTGTATAGGGGTTTAGGGCCAAGTTGTGTGAAGATTGTTCCGGCTGCGGGGATTTCGTTTATGTGTTATGAAGCTTGCAAGAAGATTCTTGTGGAAAAGGAAGAGGAGGAAGCATGAAAGTTGAGATTTTTGTTTTTGTTTTTTTGAATAAAGGGTTTTGAAGTATGGATTAGGGTTTTGGGTTTTGATTCATGTCTTTGAATGGTAGTTTTTGGTGTAGGGGTTTTTGCATAAATTTTGGATGATTAGGGTTTATGTTAATTTATTATCGATTTTTGGGAATTAATCTTTGTTTGGTTGCAAGTTTTGGCATGTTATGTAGGTGCAAACGTAAAATGAATCAAGTGGATGGGCGATTACATGAAATAGCTCAATTTTTGCGTAATGCATTGTGTTTTTTTTTGGGTGAATATCCAATAAGATAAGTAGGGATGAGTATGGGTTTAGATCCGGACCAAGAAACAAAGAACTAGAACCGGTTTAGTGGTAAATGGAAGCGGATCGAATACTTTGGTTTTTTCTGGTTCAGTCCGATTCGATTCTATTAGGTCAAATGCTTTTCCCTAAGTAACTAACTAAAGTAAGGATGATCTTGTGTTGTATTCTTCTTTGGGAAAGAGTAGTTCAATTATTTGATAAAATTGTTATTAACATCTTTATTTTGGTGATCAAGAATTTTAATAATATTATTTTTTAGTTAATTAATATGTAATAAAAACCATAGAATTAAGTATTACTTGCATTGGGCCATTCCATCGTATTCATATAATAATAAAGGGATAATAATATTATCATCTTTATTAATTTTTTTATAACTAACAGCCTATAATAAAAAAGCTTAATGTCAATTTAGCCCTACAAAAAATTTTCATTTGTTTTAAAATGTCCTTTCAAGTTTTATTATTATTATTATTATTATTATTATTATTATTATTATTATAAGTTTCGGGACATGAGGTGAATTTTGTGAGGTTTAAATGGTCCTTATCAATATTTTGAAGGGGGGTAATAAGAGGGTGTTTGAAATTGCTTTTAAAAGGTAAAAGACATTCAAATCCAAATATTTTTTAAAACAACTTTTAACTTTTACTTTTTAAAAAAACTTTTAAGAAAAAAACTTTTGGGTTTAAAGCTTTTGGTTGTTTATAAAGAAATTAAAGATCAACGCCTCACTGTTTCTTAAGATATAGAGAAGACATTTGCATCAATGTTTGAGTAGACGATTTGGTGACTTTTCATATCAAGAGAGTTTAAGAGTTAAATGCATTGAAGAGAGAATGATATCACTTAGGTGGTTTTTCTTGCTTTAAATTAGGGATGAACATTTAGACCACTGAGTCGGACCTGGACATGGTAAGCCTCACCAGATCTGATCCAATGTCCACCAATTTCTGCAAAACAGGACGGTCCGAACCAATGCTCACTTTTACGGCCAAGAATTGGAACCAGTACCTAGTAAGCCTCAACAGGTCCGATCCAAGATCCACCAATTTATGTAAAACCGGTACGGTCCGGTACAAATGTTCACCCTACTTTAAATTCATTTCACGTTGGCTTTTTAGTTTACCAAGCTTCTCCTACTTTAAATAAATGCAATAAAACACACGTATTGGCAACTTTTCACTTTATTACGATTCGGTGGGTTCTTCTGTTTAAATGCATGAAAGATCAATGTTTCCTACCGCTATTAACTTTACATTTAATTTTAATCGTGAAACTGATTGTCTTCATTCCGATTTATCTAATCTGATAACTCTTTAATTGCACAAAAATTCAAGGTTTTGGGAAGTTCGCTTAATTTCCACTATATCGGAATTCGTATAAATTTTGGAGCTAGTACATCATTACTACCAAATGAACAAACACATTTATACCAACATTAAAGGGGCAAAAGAGTTATTTTGGGGCTCCATACGGCTATATTAAAGGTCAGGTTGGCTGACAAAAACGTGGTTGTTAGAGGGATAAAAATTCAGATATTACAAAAACGTGGTTGTTAGACGGATAAAAATTCAGATATTTCAAAACCTGATAAAAAATCCAGGAAAAAACTCTTGTACCTATTTTATTTAAAAAAAAAATATATTGCACAGATCATCATCTTTTATCAAATGTACAAATACACTTTTCGATCAAGAGCTTCTCGATCAAATCCTGAAAGTCAAGAATACATAATTTATAATTTTATAATTAAAATATAATTGAGAATCAGATTAAGGCGCAATTAGTGTGTAAATAGATTAAAGATTATAATGAGATAATAAAGTAAACCTTGAGTTGCTGGATTTGGGATCTTAGTTGACTTCCTTCGATGCTGGTCAACGAACATGAAAGCACAAGTCTTTCAACTCCACATGCTCTCCTCAATTCTTCTTTTTAAGGTATAAAAACATATGCTACATTCTGTAAGTATAATTTATATATAAAAAATAACATTAAACTCGATGATTTATGATTTATTTATCAACTTATTGGTTTTTATAAGTTCTATCAGTATTGTTAAGTCGTGCAAAAAATACAAATACAAAACTATTAAAAGCATACCTTATCTTCAGCAAGGAGGGGAATATGGGAAATCATTTCAAAATCTTCGGTGTCTGCACCATCACTACCAATTCAGAAAAACCCATATTTAGGGCCATTGTAACTACTACAAGAAAATAAAAAGATTAAAACCAACATTAAGAACAAAAAAAAATCAAAACAAGTCAGAATAATATTCACGAAGTTGATAAACTTTGGTTAAGAAAAAGAAAAAAAATGGCCTAATTTAGTTAAGCTTTAGCTAAGAAAATAAGAACTCATAAATTCTATAATCATCAAATGTGGATAAAGTAAACAAGTCCATTATCAGGTTCAGAACACAGAGAAAAGCAGGGTTGCAGAAGTGATTCCAAAATGCTGATTTACACATGGTATGATTTTTCGATTTTATCACATATCGTTGCAATTGAAAGCAAAAGGACAGATTCCCGCACTTTCATTTTCATATTCATTGCATGTTGCACGGACAGGTCTATGGTGCATTGCCGAATTGATGCTTTTGTGTAAAATCTTGAAAGATGCCATGTGTTTAGTTAAACATGGCAAAATATGTTGGTGATTTTAGTGTCACCATGTCATTTTAAGTAACTGGAACTAAAATGTGAGCTAACGGGCTTCATAATTTGCACTCTAATATATGTATGGAGTAGTGCGGAGTGCATGCATGTATAAGATCGAATTAGAAGCCGGTTTGACGACTAGTCGGGGGTTCGAGGACGGCGCCCCTGGGTCTGGGGTTTCCAAAGGGGCAGCGCCCCTTTGGCGGGGTCTAGGGGCAGCGCCCCTAGCGGGGTCCAAGGGGGAACATAATAGAAAACTCAATTTCTTGAGGGTGATTATGGTAAAACTAACGAAACTCGTTAGTTTTGGTAACCCTAATCCGGATTAATATTATTTGCTTCCAATGCAACTAATGACGGCCCAACCCTAATAAAGCCCTAATATTGTTTAATATATAAACGACTCTTTTTATACAGAAGGGGGTTACGTTCTTTAGCTCTCGGTTTTTCATCACACATTCGCAGAACCCTTTAGCATATTAGCTTACGTTTTTTGTGCCTAGAAACGTAAGTGTCCACTTGGATTATCCTAGGCTGAATTTCTTGTAACTCAGGCATAGGGTAGAAATATCAGTTCGGAAAGTGATATCACGATCCAAGTTGGTATCCAGATCTCCACCACAAACCCTAAATTTCCCTACAAAATCAGCATCACTTGTATGAGAGGGAGCTTCTTGTGGTACTACTATTGCCACATTTATTGAGCTTTACCTAAAGTTATTCTAATGCAATTAACCTGTAAATCCTTCACCATTTATGTGAAAAAAGAATAATAGCTTTGCTATATATTTTCATCGTCCCAAGCACTGTATCATAATACTTTGAAAATTGAGTGCTCGATTTGCCTCTATTCATTCGTGTAACAACTACATGGTTCGGTTATCATCTTGTTGCCCACACCCAATCCTCTGAGAAGTTTGACGTGACAAACAGCAAATCTACTATTCTTGAACTTTAAAATACTTTCAGGTCCATTTCGTAACGAATTTAAACTATTGGGGGCTAATTTGTAACTTTGCTAAAGTATATGGGCTTTTTTGTAATTTAATTAAATAAACTGGACTGTTTGGATAATTTTTTTTTACCAAATGAGGGGTTGTTTTAAATAAATGGATTTAAGGATTGGGATTTGGACTAATTTTCAATAAAGGTTTAATAGTGAGGGTATTTTTGCCATTTTTAAAAGATTTTAAAAGGGATTATGGCTTAAATCGCATCCCGTCGTCATCTCGTCATCTGTTTATCGATCAGGGGAACGGAATGCGCATGAATGAAAGAGATGGAATGAAGCCGGCAAGGAAGCACGAAGACTCGTCGGTAGATGTGTCTTCCGGCGATAGCAGACCTATCACCTGTGAGGGGAGCATCCCTGATGGTCGACGAGTCCGAAGAACGAATGAAAGAAGCAGTGAGGATGTGCTCTTCTCGATCTGCTAGGTGTGAAGGAGAAGGAGATCCGAAGTGGAGTCTGAGAGGCGTCGTGAGTAGGGGTGCAAACGAGTCGAGCTACTCGAGATCGGATCGTTAAAAGCTCGACTCGAAACCGATTTTAAACGAGCCCGAGCCAAGCTCGAGCTTAATATTAAGCTTGTTTATTAAACGAGCTCGAGCTCAAGCCTATGTCACAAAGCTCGATTAGGCTCGCGAGCTTAAATGAGCCTTTATATAATATTATTTATTATTATTTATATATACTAAAATAAAAACATATTAGGGGAATTATGAATTTCGGGTATTAGTAAACGAGCTTTTTAACGAGCTCAAGTCGAACTTAAGCTTATTTAGGCACGCCCGATAAAAACGAGTCGAGCCCGAGCCCGAACCGAGCTTGTATAACTCTTTACGAGCTCGAGCTGAGCTCAATAAAAGAAAGCTCGAATCGAGCCGAGCTCGAGCTCAAGCCTCATATAACTTAAACGAGCCCTAAATTGATGTGTTGTCATGTTTTCATTGGTTCAAATATGTGTTGCCCTAATCATTTATTTTCCATATAACCCTTCCCCAATATATATTTTTTGTTAAATAAAAGCAATTAAGGTTGTGATATGACTTATTCCATTCAAAACTTGAAATTAGTAGAAGAGAATACGTTATTGTCTATATCGGTTAGATTCAATTTTAAATTATTTTAATGATGTAAAACAACATCATGAGCAACTTAAAATAAACAATTTAGTTAGTAATACATAGGGAAGGGTTATATGGAAAATAAATGATTAGGGAAACACATATTTGAACAAATGAAAACATGACAACACATCAATTTAGGGTAACTACATAAATAACTTCCACAATACATTACTTGTGAATAAAGAAATTGACACGTGTAATTTGATTATTGGTTTCATTTTAATAATGTAAAACAACATCATGTGCAACTTAAAATAAACAATTTAGTTAGTAATGCATATATAGTTACATTTTGTTATCGTTTGAAAAATTTTGCCACCCGTCATATTTTGTATATTATTTGGTCTACCCTAAAACAAAATCCTGACCATTATGATTTATCTTCTCATATTTGATTCTGGTTATACAAGAAATATTTTGTAAGATATGATCTTGGAAAGGTGTGTTTAGGATTAAATTTGGTTTTGTTTCACCCACATGATTTCTAACATTTTCATAATAATAAATACAATGTATTTTATATATGTATTGATATGTATGAGAAAAAAGAAAAATAAGAAAAACATGTATGGCAACAAATATGACCCTAGAATTTTGTATTTATATTTATTATTAAGTTTAGTAAATCATCTATATGAATTTTTGTATATAATATTATTGAAATGTCACACCTTTTATTATATACATTTATATACTATAGTTAATTTATCTTCATTATATATATATATATATATATATATATATATATATATATATATATATATATATACTTATGTTCTATGCACAAATGTATATAGTTGAACACGACTTTAGAAATATAGGGTTATTTCTATCTTTAAAATCCACATCAACCGCCTTTGGATATATATATATATATATATATATATATATATATATATATATATATATATATATATATATATATATATATATATATATATATATATATATATATATATATATATATATTATTCCAGAATACATTACCAATAATGGAAACCATGTTGAAATAAATAATTTAAGGTTTCGCGATTTATGAATCTGAAAACATCTGATTTTTCAACTTTTATAAATATTTTTACTAAAAATATTTCAAACATGAAATTAAATATTAGACTATGACCTGAGTCCAAAAACGTTCTCGAAATTTCCATCCGAGGCGTGCAAGTCCCTCAACGGATAGAAACGATTTTATGAAAATTAGTACTGCTGGTTTTGGATTCTTAAAACGATCGTATCTTTTGTATACGAACTCCGTTTTGGACATTCTTTATATTTATGGAAACAGGGAAATACGTACAACGAGACTAGAGTGTTTGTATTTCTTACAACTGCTTAAAACAAAATTTTAGCTTTTCAGACACATTCCTAAGGTTGCAGTTTGAGCTATTTGATTTGTTTGCTAGATTACACGTTTGGAAGTAAGATACCATTTGGTATCTTATAATAGTTGGAATGAATTCATTTATTTAAAAGAAAACGCACTAAAACTTAAAGATCCAAATTAGCTAGAGACTTACTGTGAATTTGACCGTTCATAGTCTTTGACCTAAATTTCGGGATGTACACATAACCACCGGTCCTGTCAAATCTTCTGAGGGGGCTTCTAGTTAATAATAAACATGTGTATGTTACGACGCTGAGAGAAAGTATGAACACTGGATTAGGTGGATGAATTGAATAAATCCTGGAAAGCACATAACTAGGGAAGCATACCCGGGCCTAGCTCGAACCCGACGATCTTGTTAACAACATTAGACATAAGGTCGTAAATGTAAAAACCATACTCTCGCATGACTTCATCAAATAAATATGTGATCGGAAGACGAAACCCCGCCTCGAAAATCGACATGGGAACTCCGACCTTCCCCATCGGCGACTGATAAATAATAGCCCTTTCCCTCAGAAACTGCACCTCATGATCAGGCATAAACCTAAACCGGAACTGCAAGGACTCAAATTCCTCCGGTGTTGGATCATTTCCAAATCGACTGGACGCCATCATAAATGAAGAACAGAACACGACAGAAGAGAAACCGGAACTGCAAGGACTCAAATTCCTCCGGTGTTGGATCATTTCCAAATCGAGCGGACGCCATCATAAATGAAGAACAGAACACGACATAAGAGAATGAACAAATAGGAAAAACTAAGATGGCTAAAAAGTGTAGAGAACACAAAAGAATCCAATCGTCCCTAAATAGGGGAAGTTCAAAATACGAAGCGGAGAAACGAGTGGTTTCAGTTGTAAAAATTGCCTACACAGAACGGCTCTATCACATCAACGGTTTTCAGAAGCCATCCCCACCAAACACGTGTCCAGATCTAAGTTAGAACAACACAGCTACTCCAGGAAGATGCTTGCGTTTACTAGCCTAGGGGACTTATTAATGTATCCTACTACGAATATTGTAACAACCTAAAATACGACCCAAAAATTTTTGTTTTAATATTACTAAAAATTACATCATTGAGTGTCATATATAATAAAAACCATGGAATGAATAAATCAAAAGTCATAGTAACTGTGTCAAAACAAAACTGTATCAATCATATCAAAATATATGAATAAAACTCCCAGGATAAAACTGAAGTCGTGGTGTGTGCGATGCCATCATCCCGAGCTCTTCCCTTTGCTTGCAGAAGTACCTGAAACCAAAACTGAAACTGTAATCACAAAGCTTAGTGAGCTCCCACAAACTACCACATACCATAAGATAACAATTAAACAACTATTGGGCCTTGCCCACTGCATCGGACCGAAGTCCGAAAACTGCATCGGATCGAAGTCCGGAACTAACCAGGGACTTGCACTCTACATCGGACCGAAGTCCGGAAACTGCATCGGACTGAAGTCCGGAACTGACCAGGGCCTTGCCCTCTGCATCGGACCGAAGTCCGGAACTAACTGGGACCTTGTCCCCTGCATCAGACCGAAGTCCGGAAACTGACTGAACATAGCATAGCATAAACATATCAACTAGCATGAACACATATACTGCATACTGCATCACACCAGAGTTCGGAACACATACACAAAATAGGCTTGAATCACAAAGACGTCAAGCACTCTAACTACTGCATTGGACTGCGGTCCGAAACTACTACTAACTAAACGGGTCGGCATTGTGGCCATAGACCCGTTCCTACTGGAAAGAAACTCACCTCGTAACGCTGGCTGCTAAGATGCTAAATCTGAAACTGTCTGACTGATGCTCCGAAATTCCTCTGCTACAAATCCAATAAATACAAAATCAAATATTGATAACAAACCTCGGGGTAAAATGACTATTCTACCCCTGTTATGGTGTGGGTCACAAACATGGCCCAAACCCTCAACTCCTTCTAAGTCCTCCAATGTCCCACTAAAGGCCAACTACTGGCACCCATTTTCTACATTGAGCCCAAATCTCTTTATTGGGCCTTACCATGGGCCCAACACTTAAACAAGGCCCATATTCACTTACTTCTGATGACTCCTAAGGCCCAAAGATTCTAAGTCCAAAGCACAGCCCACACCGAGGCCCAAAAGCTCGAAGCCCAAACTAATCGCATACGCGGGGCGTACCCCAAGGTACGTTGGGCGTATTGGCTGCTGGCTTGTACACCGTGCGTACCTCCTTGTATGCCCAGCGTACAGCCCAGTAAAGCCACCTTCTTATTAAGTTCTTAATTCTTCGATTCAAAAGCTACAAATTCAGATCCATGTCTTATTCTCTGTCCTAAGCCATAAAGTTGCTTACTTGATGGATTGGGTAACTCATAAAGGCTCAAACTTCAAAAAGCAATATCCTAAATCCAAAGAAATGACTAGATCTCTTGCATGGCCTCATGCAAACCTCCAAGATCGAAACTTTATTGCTAATGAGGTGCTTTGAGCCCAAAGGATGGCAATCCCAAGCTCAAAAACGAAGCTCCATGATCAAGGTCCAACCTTTGGACCTAAAAAGGTCCAAAACTTCAATAACTCTAGATCTAGCATACGAGGAAGAAAGTTCAGTACTTTATACCTTCTTTTGGTGACAAAGAGTGAGTCTAGACTGGATCCCTGAGCTCAAGCTTCTTCTCCAACCTTTGCTTTCATTCTTCACAACTTCTTTCTCACTAAAACCCTTACAAGGAGCAAAATCACACAAAAGAGAAGGTAAGGACATATTAGGGTTTCTTTGGGGGTGGGGAGGCTGGTAAAAATCCAGAGGGAGGCTATCATGGGGTTTATATAGGTCTTGAACCCTAAAATTAGGGTTTTCTTATCTGCTCACTTACACTGCGCGTACCCAGTCGTATGCTACCCTTGTTGTTTCAAAAAACCCTCCACTTCAATTGGTATTGTTTCACGAAAAGCAGACATGAGATAACAAATCCATCGTAAGTGTGCGCATCCCTGTGACATCCCCAAAATCTCGGCCAGAAAAGACCGGTTTCATTTATGTTTTTTAAACATTTTCAGAGTAAATCCTTTTGATTTTAAAAGAGGTGCGGAATTTGTTCCCAAAAACAAAACATGATAAAATAGATTTTTATCAAAACATTTCATAAAGAAATATAATTTCATTTCATAATCAAAAATCGGAATGTCATGTTCCGATACAGACCATAAAGCATAAACGATAACATTACAAGTCATTCAACAAATAAATACATATACAAACTTGTAAACAAAACAACTTGACGATTCATCTATCTTATGCCCTTGAGCCACTTCCTGTAATACAAATAAACTGAGTGGTTCAGGCTTGGGGGCCTGGTGAGCATATAGGGTTTTCAACCCACAATAAATAATTATATTTAATTCAACAATCAACAGTAACCCGATTACCCATTCCCGTTATCCTCACTTTACGTCCCTAAAATAACATCTATCTCAAGGGACCTAACCTAGGATTTTCATCGGGACGGACATTACTGTAGAGGGGCTTCCTCAACAATAAGTGTCATAAAGGCAACCATGTGGGGGATAGAGTACACCGGTGAACACATCGTTCACAACACCTACAGGTTATGAGCCTGCTAGTGTTCCACAGGACTGTCTAGAAAAAGTCCATGGTCGTCATCCATACTCTGCTGAATGACTAGAATAACACCAACAACGAGGCCTCTCATCAATTTATTTCATTGCACACCAATTGTCTACCCATGTTCTACCCAACATATTAGTAGAAAAAATATACATGTTTTATACATAATTAAAAAAAAAAAACTGTATAGCATGCTCTTTCAATATTCCATCCAAATAGCAAGTAATACATAAACACATAACAAGAAATTTCAAGGAGAGTCATATAAGTCTATGTGTTAGAAGGTAATAATAATACCCTCACACAACCCGTATTCTTAAATACATTCAACGATTACTTGTATAATATTGTGTATTGAAATGGACTATACACTCACTTTGATCAAAAGATGATCGGGCAGCACTACGACTTGCAGAAGTAGAGAGAAGAAAGAAAATGAGCAAAGAAAATGGCTGATCTCGGTTTCTATTTATAGGCTGTTGGGTCTGGGATTACGCTGGGCGTAATCTTGGTTACGCTGGGCGTACGCTTCGGATAAGCTTTGGTATGTGTGCCACGATCTTCAAAAATTCATAACTTTCGCATACGAGCTCCGTTTTCGACGTTCTTTATATCCACACGTAGGCGAGTTTATGCTATACAACTTTCATTTAGACTCGGATGGCTAATTTTGACTTTATTTTTATTATATTATTTTTAGTAAGACGGGACAGGGAAACTCCGTTATAAATTCATAACATCTTCATTCGATGTCCGTTTTTGTCTGTCTTTTTACCGTTGAACTACTATCAACGAGATCTTCTATTCTCGTTTAGATTATTTCGACTAAAACTTGCTTGATCTCAATTCGAACTTTTGGGCTGTCTACTGCTAAGCTGAAACTTCGAAAAATCATAACTTCCTCATACGAAGTCATATTTAGGCGTTCTTTTTATGCGCGCTCTTAGTTCAACATTATCTACGTCTTTCGTGTTGATCACTAAGGCTAAATATCACTCCTTCATAAATTCACTATTTATGTCACGCTGTGCCACACCGGTTTTGTCGCGAAACTTCGAAAGATCATAACTTCTTCATTATAACCCGGTTTTCGGCATTCTTTATATATTCGGAGACCTCGTCTCAACCACTACATCTTTGTGCATCGATATCGGGTTTATATGACATTTTGACATTTTATTTTTACGCTTATTTTTATTCTTGATTAAATCAAATCACATAATTAAGCAGATAAATATTAAACACATAATTCGCAAATAATACATTCTTATTATTTCAAATGGGTTACAAAGGTTAACCTAGACTATTACATTGCTAAAAATGACAAGCCCAGAAACACGGGCGTTACAGTCCCCACTTCCATCATAGACCATTACGCCCCGCGTACGTCCAGGCTACACCCAGCGTACGTCTTATGGGCTGCCCAATACTTGGCCCAAATGCATAAACCCAAAACAATATTCTATTCCTTCCATATTAAGCCCAACATTAATTTAAGAAAAATTTAAATAATTAATACCTCAAGAGACGGGCGTTACAAATACGCCAAAGATAACAGAGACATTGCCTAAGGACGGCCTAGTCAATGATTGTCGCTTGTTTAGTGTCGGGTTCGGGCCCTCGCCCTCGCAGCCTAGTACTTATCCCTCGGTGCTCTAGCGTCGAGGTCGACTCCACGACAAGAAACCCCAGTCAACAGCAAGACAAAACAATACCAGTCGCCTCCTAGAGCGACAGGTGTACTGCTCATGATGCTTCCCTCTGAAGATTATGCACCAATAGCAGCTAACCACTAGCGGAGCACGATCCGCCAATAGGACGTCCTCACATCTTGTCGGCTTAGAAGGGACAAAATGGTATTGTTGGGACCATGTCCCCACGACGACAGGTATAAATAAAACCCTTATCCTCCAAGAGAAGGGATCACATCTTTCCCTATTTTCAGTTAAACCCTAATTCTCTCATCTATTTACTGACTAGGCTGTCGGAGCCTCGTTCTGGGAACCCCTCCCGGATGACAACTGATGTCTTTTCTTTTTGTGTTGTGACTCTCAGGCTTAACCCTGTCAAGACATCCAGAAGCGGTGTTAAGTCCCATCGGGATATCACAAAAACTATCGTGCCCCGTGTTTCCGCTTTAGCGGGGTGTGACAATTCGCAAGATTGTCGATCGCCATTGTCAGTTCACAAGAAGCTTTGCAATAATTTTATATTGCACACCAATTAAGTTTATCAACCTGTAATCTTTAAAATTCAAGGGGTTATCTATTTTAGGATCAAATTAATGAAAGAATAATTGCAACCATTATGGATTGAAGCCGAATTAAAGAACTCCTCCACAAAGCTACAAATGTTCGTCTTCAAGAGATCCCAAAACCTTTTTACGAACCTGAAGGAAAAACCTCCAGGGTCAGGCACTCTATCACTCCCACACGACCAAAAAACATCACGAATTTCTTCATCAGTAAATCTTGAAACCAACTTATCCCTATTAGCAGAAGAGAGTTGTATAAACCGAGGATTGGTTGAGGAGAAAAAACACCCGATAATTTTTTGAATTCTTCTATAAAAAGCTCAAAAAAATGATCTTTAATAATATCAGGATCAACAATTGAATAACCATCTATCAATAAGCCCTAAAATTGTCATATGTCTTCTTTTCTTTTTGAGCATGCAGAGTAAAAATTTTTGAGTTCTCATCTCCGTTCCTTCAATTTTGTCTAAGTCTAAGCTTTTTAAGAATATCAATTCTAGCCAAAGACACACCCTCATCCTGATTCCCACCATCCAAAAGTGAATCTATGTCATCGAGTTGATCCAAAAGAGCCTTCTTTAACGCATGATTACTAGCCTTCACCCGATTGTGCCACACCTTCAATTAGGGATGAGCAAAAGGACCGAACCGGCTGGAACCGGACCGGAATCGGGAATCGGCTTCGGCCAAAATCAAGAACCGAACCGGCCCGGCGGTTCTACCGGTTCTTGTCGTGTCTTCAAATGTTGGAACCGGTCCTCTAAAAATAGCGTCATACGGTTCCGGTTTTTGCCGGTTCTACCGGTTCCGGTTATATCGGTTCCGGTTCCTACCGGTTCCCGGTTCCAAAAATACACAAAAAGAACATCCCAGTCCCGGCCCGACCGGTTCCATCGGGTTCCGGTTCCGGTGTCGGTTCCGGTTCCCCGGTCCATATGCTCATCCCTACCTTCAATCTCTTTTAAATACTTGAGTTTATTTTTGAAAACAATAAACTTATTTTCACTCAACCCCATATCAGCATTCACCCGAGCCTCGCAGATGGTGTCTTTAAAACCTTCAAGCATGAACCACGAATGAAACATTTTAAAGAGGGTGGGACCAGAATCTATCTTTTCATTTTTTTAAAACACAATAGGACTATGATCCGACCACAATCTAGGAAAAACAACACCAATCATATTAGAATATCAATCCATAACACCAATAGAAACCAAGAATCTATCCAATTTTGCCATTTTTTTACACCCACGGTTCACTCCGGTAAATCTTCGGCCTCCCAAATGCAAATCAGCAAGATACGCATCTATATTGAATTTGTTAAAATCATTTGATTCGCTTTGAAAAAAAAGAGATCCACTCCTCTCAAAACCATTTCAAACCACATTAAAACCACCGAATATAATATAATCCCCTTGATTGTGCAACATAAACGAAAGAATAAATTTATTCGGTTATCCTCCTTGTGGTGCATAGACATTATTAACCAAGAAACAAGTGGAACGAGACATCACAACTTCACCTTTATCAAGCTTCCAGCTTTCAGCTATATTTTTGTCAATCAAACATAGCGCTCAATGAAAAAGCAATACTTGTGACAGAGCATAAATGGAATAACAAAATCAAATTAGCACAAGATAACCATGCTACCTTTTAATACTCTAAATATAATATCCCTACCAACCATTTCAAAAAAAAAAAAAAAAAAAAAAAAAAAAAAAAAACATTTTTTTCAAGACTTCATCAACTCTAAGTTTCACTCTTCACCACCACCATTTGCAAGCTCCCTTTCCTCCTCAGCAGCAGCCATCAGTTCATCAAATTTATCAGTCTTCCCCAGTAATATCTCAATCTAAACAAAAACCAACCACGGAATTATTAAATTGCATTTTAGGTCCCTGAGTATTGTTGGTTTTTGCAATTTTGGGACCAGAATTGTAAAAATCAGCTACACTTGAGGACCAAAATGTTAACTACAATTATATACAAATATTGGTTTCAATAACTTGTTCAATATCTTTAAGGTTCATGTAATTAGCATGTCTTTTTATCATTTGCAATATTATACTCTTTTCATTCTTTATATCTCATCAAAAATTTACATTGAGTTTCAGATACTTTTCTTGAATATTTTTTAAACATCATTTATCCAAGCAACACATTAAGGAAAAAAGAAAAACAATTACCTTGGCTTTTTGGATGGGTCTTCCTCTAGATTCATCTTTCATGTCAACAGTGGATGTCATAATCTCTGCAGTTTTTTTAAAAAGAAAATCATTAATATAAAACAATAGAAACATGCAGCATTAGATTGATAATCAGATAACAATTCGCTAATAACAGTAATCCATCCTTACTTTTCTCAACTGCAAATCCACTGTTCTTGAGAATTTCTGCAATTGTGACAACTGTGGCAATAGCTGCAAGGATAACCAAAAATAACTCATGAGTCATGATAATCATACATGTGGTTTAACTCTGCAAAAGAAGAAGCCATTTACTTGTAAAGTTCATTTGATTGCTTATCAATATTTACTCACCTTCACAATCTATACGCACATTAATAAAATCCCCAAATCTGATACATAAATCTAACTTACTATCTTTACCATCTTTACAAAGCAGAATTTTCATGATTCAGAAATAATCTGTGAACATAAAGGGTTCCAGGATTCATAGTACGCAAATACTCAACATACAGGCAGTTTTTTTTCTACAGAGTGACAGAAAACACAATAAACGATGAAATTTACAATAATCTGAATCATCTTCCTCGTGTATTAATCATCGTTACAGAATCATATGTACAAACACACAAAAACAACGAATATAGAGGCATTTTCATTTCATTTTTGTAAACAAATAACACGAACAGGTTACGAGCGAAGAGTTAATGAGAAAATTACCCATTCCTAGGGCGGAAAGCTCCACATCATTATGCTGTTGCATATACCTCTGTAATTATACAACGTCAATCTCCATACTCAATTTTTCTTAGATCGGGAAGAATCAAAAACGAAAAATCATATATGGCGTTTTACCTTAGCGAGATTAACGTAGAAGAAGAGAGGCTTTTTGGTGTTGGAAACCTGAATGCGATTCTTCTTATGATTGTCGCCTGTGATGGTTATGTTTTGAACAGCCTCTGTAATGTCCTCCATTGTCGTTCGAAAAACGAAGCGTAACCCTAACTCTGGAAACAAACACGCACAGCGATAGATTTGATAGAGAGATTATATGGGGGCTCTTTTTATCAATTTTTGGGGGGAGGGTTTGGCCTTAAAATAGGAATTTCCAGTTTTACCCTTTTGTATTTTGTTTCCAACAATAATCGCATCTAGCAAAATCAAATATGTGATAAAGAAATTTTGTATATCATAAACAAAATTGTTTATCACTAATATGAATTTTTTTTAATCTTATAAATCACATTGAATCTGATTACTTTTATTATAAGATTTTAAAATAAAACTCATGTAAACAGTCAGATTACAATCTTTGCTATTGATTATGGACGCGATAACATGATCTTCTTCCCTAAGACCAACTAAAGCTATACTAATATTTATAATAACATAAATCTTAAAAATAAAAAATATTCATCAACAAAATACTTATTTTTTACTGACATCAAAACAATTTATTAGAGAAGGACTAACAAGATACCGATTAAAGTTTTTGATTCAGAATTTCAGATTTATATGTCTACTTCACATGTTATAATGTGATCAACATGTTATCATTCAAAAAATAATTTTCACGCTGAAAACAAAAGTCTAGGAATTTCGGTAGTAAAGAAAATTATTAATACTAAAACAAACATTTTAAATAGGTTCATATGTAATCATAAAAAACGACAAAAGAAATACAAGATAGTTATCTTCTCTAAATTTATCATAAAATGGACATCTTTTCGCAAAATTGGTCTTGCAAAATGAATTTAACTTCATGGGTTTTGTTTTCTAGAAAAAAAAAGAGGTAATGTTACGAATTTCATTACTATAGTTATACAATTTTATAGACAAAATACATGTAAATAGTTGTAATTTGTTTCACAAATAACTACGAAGATTTTTTTATTTTGCGAGTCCCAATTATTTTATGTATAAGAAGAGTTATGTTTTCATGGAGAAATCATACATCCTTAAAATGTCTTAACATCAAAGATTTGTATTTCAAACAAAGTCTCGTATATCTTGTTCAATAAGGTAAAAAAGGAGCTGCATGTAGCCATGCACCCCTCGTATGGGTTAAACAAAAGTAACATTAAACTTAGAAAATATACTTTAATCATTCAAAATAAACTCTTAAACCTTTAACTTATTAACTCCTATTTCACAATTGAAATCTTAACAAAATCTAACCATACTAGAGAATGTTTAAGAATTAAAATCTAAGTTTAAAGAGAAACTTCTAAGGAATCTCTGGTCCTCCTCAGGATGGAAAGCCTAGGAATTGAAGTCTATGTTTAGAGAGAAACTTCTAAGGGGTCTTCGGTCCTCCTCATCCGTTTCTCTCCTTTTCTCCAACTATACTTCTCTACTAGCACAACAGTAGGAATAATGTTGGTGATTTGTTTCACTAATGTGATTTAAGTGTAATGGGATTACTTTGTTGACCAAAAGTGATCTTGATAAATATTAAACAAGGAATGTGTGGAGTGCATACTTGTTTAAGTTTATTCAAGATTAAAAGTAGACTATCATTTAAAGGCGAAGCCGCTGAACAAACGGGGGTCTAGGGGCAGCGCCCCTAGGAGTTGGGAGCAGGGTCCAAGGGGCAGAGCCCCTATATTGTTGTATTGAAAATGCATCAGAAATCCAAATTTAGAATATTTGACCCATTTTTTGGTTTGGTATTATTCCTTATAGAATACCGGGATTTATGACAGTTTTTGACTGTTGCAAAACTGTTTTACGATAGTTTTCAGAAAAATAAGGTATTTAACCAATTTTGGTCAGTTTTTTTTGTATTTACAAAATTCATATATCTCATTCTCTGTTTTTTTCTCTTCTGAGTCTTATCCAATCATAGATTAGGGAGTACCACCCAATACTTTGATTTGATAGTAAAATCACAATTCTCAGAATATCCGAATGCCTTTATTACCCTGAATTTCTAACAAATAAAACATTAGGCATCAAGAAGCCTAGTGAGTAAGTCATTCAATAATTAACAAACATAAACTTCAACAAGTGAATGTTTATTTTTCAAAATGTTTGTTAGAGTCGATTAACTTTTACAAGGCCTCCGAGAAAAAAAAGGGGGGTGGGGAGCCTTTTGAAATGAAGATCAGTTTGATTAAGTGGGATTTGGTGTTGGCTAGTAAAGAGAAGGGAGGTCTTGATATTGGTAGCTTAGTCGCGTTTAATCAGACCTTGTTATACAAGTAGAAGTGGAGATTTTTAAATAACCAACAAGATTTGTGTGTTAAAGCGTTGCAATCCATTCATGGTTTTTCATGCAAAGGCAAATTAATTACCCTCTAGTTGCGGAAAAGGGTATGTGGAGCAAAATAGTTAGGTTTATTAACCAACTACACGAAAAATGGATCATTTTCCATTTAGTTGTTTAAAGAAAAGTGGGGGATTGTTCAACAACCATGTTTTGGAAAGATTGTTGGCTCGATGATGTCTCCCTTATAATCAAATTTATGTCGTTATTCGTGTTGGAAAATGATAGAGATTGTTTTGTTAAAGATCGTTGGAATGGAGATTAGTGGAGCTGGAATTTGGCGACATGAGATTAAAGGTGGAGTCGAGCACAATCAAATGATGGAGATGATGGATCTTCTTACTTCTTTTCAACCTTCAAATTATCAAGATATTCGGTTTTGGAATCATCATATCTCCAATCGTGTCACTATTAATGATACCATGAAATTCATTGATTATGTCAGTATTTCTAATGGGTTTTTAATCGCAAGATGGAATAGGTTCATTCAAGGAAATTTAACATTTCATATAAGAGAATTTGTTTGGATAAGCTTTCAGATTATACTAATTTTTTGAACAAGGTAGTTGACATTGGATTCATTTATGTCTGGATTATACTTAGGAAACGAAGGTCAGTTATCATACTTTTGTTGCGTGTGATGCTTGATAGGCATTTGATGTGACTTAATCACTCTAAGTTTTGATATGACAGGAGACATTTTTAATTGGATAGAATCATCTCATTTATCAAATATGAGAAGATAGGTGGAGTCGATACATTATTAAAAGTATCTAGAGTATTAGAACAATCTTTTTTTTAGTGCTACAAAGTTCGGAAGAGATGTTTTTATATGTGAGATGATTCAAACTTTTTATGTGTATATGAACCATAAGGTTAAAGTGAGTTGGGTTGCGTTGTAAAAAACCTCAATTATGATTATACCTTTATAATTTCCCCTTTTGCTAGTTATTACTAGCTTGTGAATATATTATATGAAGTTGTCAAAAAAAAGTAAGCATTTCCTCTTTAGATCACACTTAGAGCTACACTTTACTCTTTCTTTTCTTTCTATGTTCTCAAAGAAAGTAACATGCAATTAATTACTATTCAATAATACTTCATTTGGATTATCTTATATCGTTATAATAGTTCTTTTTTCTTAAAAATATGAGCATTCGACACAAAAATTTATACTTTAACGAAAACAAATAACCAATATCTCTTTCTATAAAAGGGTTAGCTACCTCCCAAGCCTTATTTTCTCTAGGAAATCGACAATGTCATGACATTCAATAATGTTGTGAGACGCTCAATAATGTCTCATCTTCTATCTTGATTCTTTTATAATTTCTCATTAAGTAGTGAATTTTGTGGGTGTGTTTGAAAAAACAAGTTGGTATCGAGTAGCTGAAAGCTATATTTTTTATATGTTATATGAGTGTTTGACAAAAATAACTCGAAACTTTTAAAATGTGTAAAATTACACAAAAAGCCAATTATTTAAAAAAAAAAGATAATTATACAAATATATTTTTAAAGGCAATTAAAAAAAAATAAAAAGGCTCGATAGCTTTTTCTAAACGCTACATGATGTATGTTAGTTTTATTTTTACGCATCATTTTAGCATATTTTCTTAATCATTTTCATGACATATTATGTATATTTAGCATGCATTTAATATGTTTTAATACATCTTTAGTATGAGACTATTTTACTCGTTTAAGATTAAATTGTGCAGATTTATGTAAGCGGGTAATGACATCTTTGATGATCGATAGAAGTCACATGGAAGACCTTGCAACCACAATTGAAGTTTTGGAACAACATTCATGATAAAGCAATAAAACGAAGTAAATTAAAGATTTTGTGGAAATTTGACAAAAATGTGTGACCTTCGTAAAGTGATTGGATCAAGGGGAAAACGTGGTCCGATCGAGGTGAAACTTTATAGATGTCTTCCTAACCCATATATCTTTAATCTGAACGGTAGAGATTGGATTTAACTATCGTTTGGTATAGATCTTGGCCTCGAGAACAGAAGTAAAAATCTACTCAGCATTAGAGTTTCAACAGGACATTTAAAGAGAGTTTTACATCAGCTCAATTAGCCTTTAAAATTAACCCACCTTATCAACCAATCTTATGCCTTATTAAAATCAGCCCAAAATTTTGATTATAAAGCCTAGGAACCCATTACCCAATATTGTAAAGGACATCACGTTATGGAAAGTTCCATGTTTAATTGTAAACTTATAGAAATGGTCTCTATAACTTTGTAAAAAGTCACTATTACTATGCGGCTTTGAACTTTGTAACTTTTGCTAAAATGCACCGGTTTTGGCTTTTTTTTAAACGTCTTTGGATGAAGTCCGGGATCACCTCCTATTATATATTTATATACATATTTAAAAAGTGTTTTTAAATGTTTACATGAATGGTGTGACATTCCTAATTTTTATGGCTAGAAAAAACTTTTTTATTTATATTTATTTTAAATCAGAGTGATCTTTATAAATGCGGAATTAGTCTCGTAAAAAGTATTTCCGAAGGAAATGTTTTTCATTGATTATTTTAATTTGGGATGTCATAACTGATACAAGACATAAACATATACGTATATATTACAGGCCTTACATTAACTAGTGGCCTAAATTCCTCGAATCTCTCCATAAATTGTACCTTCATACTGCTACATGTAATACAAAGAAATTTGGTGGGTTAGGCTTGGGAGTCTGGTGAGCACACAACCAACAATATTGTAATTATATATTTTTCACAATAAAAAAGTAATCCTGATTACCCCTTCCCGTTATTCTTACTCTTTGACCCTAAAATTCTAAACTCAAAAGACCTATCCTAAGGATCTCCGTGAGTAGACAATACTACTCCTGGAAAACCATAGCAATGTGTCAATAAGGTAACCTTGATGGGGATAGAGTACCCAAACAAACAACTTTCCTTTTCCTTGAAAAGTATTATCGTTAACACATACAGGTGGCGAACCTGCTAGTGTTCCATCAGACTACATTATTTCATTTTTCCAAAAACCCATTACTACCCAACCCATTATTTTATCTTTCCCAAAACCCTTCACTACCCATTACGAATATGATAAAGTGATTTATATAAATAAAATCATATTATAGCACAAATATCTAGTACACAGATAGCAAGAACATATAACATTTAATAGATACTTCATATCTATGTGTAAGCTGAAATCAACTATGCACTCACTTGATAAAGTGGATGCCTCAAAATTTGAGTCCAGTATATGATTTATTATGCATGATATGAGGTAGTTTGGGGAACTTACTAAGTTTTGTGCTTACGCTTTTCAGTTTATGTTCCGGGTACTTCCAATGGCAAGGGGAAGAGCTCGGGGTGACTGCATTGCACACACCATATCGATTTTGTTTATGAGACACACTCTGATTTTTATGATGTTGACATACTTATTTTACTTGGGTTGTATGAACAGTGATTTGGAATATTGTTTCTACGTTAATGAAAAATGAAAAGTTAGGTCATATTTTTGGGATGTTTCTTAAATCCATAATTAATATTGCTAATATTAGAAATGTAATCAACGCTTTCATAAATGTCATTGCGAGGAAATATAAATAAGGCAACCAGATAAACCAAAATTTCACTTTTATTGAAAATAAACGAAAAATTTGGAACTTGTCTTTACAATGCATACAATGAAAATTATGTTTCTAGTCATCTCCTAAGAGTAATAGCAATCTATTAACTTATCCTAACTCCTTATTAGTAGCTCCAAATTCCAATCATCGAATTATGTGACCAAAGTCCATTTCCCACGATCAGATTTAGCTCACTTTGCTTAAGCTTCATTCTTTCTCTTAGATCCTGCAATAACATCAAAATGTGATCATCACATCATGTATTAAGAGTCTACGAATAGGAACTTGTTAAGACAATGAAGTTAGATAAAGGATATACCTGAAGTAGATTTACACAACTTAACTTCACTATCTCTGAGATCTTTCAGGTACTTTGGACAGCTTCACAACCAATGTCCCTTCAATTGGCAATAGAAACATGTGGACTCTTTGGGGTTAACACATGGAACTATCCCATAACTAGTCATTCTCTTTACCATACGATCAAAATGTTGTTCGGCCCCTTTCCATTAGGAAGAGAAATCTTTTCTGGACCACCATTATCACCATTATTAATGTCCATGGAAACCTTGGAATTAGACCCAATAAGCATTTCTACTCTAGGTGTGCTCTTAATCATTTATGCTTCAACAACAATCATCATTTGGGTAAAATCAATTATGGTCACATCGAGATTCCTCATCTGAAAGTTTTAAACAAACTAGCCATATGAATTAGGAAGCAAGAGAAAAATCAATCAATGGCTTTCTCCCCTGGGAAGATGACACCCAATCTATCAGACTTATCAATGTACGATTTCTTTTTAGAACATGCATACATACAAAGCTTCCATCTTAATGTTTACATGCCAATAGCGATTGAGTAGTCTTGTATCTTTCAACTTGAGGAAAATGTGACGTTTGTGGAGTCACTAGAGGATGAGGTGGAAGAGTTGAAGAAGCATGATGTCCCGTTCCACCATTTCCCAAAAAGAGAAAACATTTTCACCTTGATTAGAAAGTGGAAGATCATCTTCAGAAGGAAGAGGAAAACAATTTCCAAAAGAATGAGGAAGACCATTACTATCTTCATAAGATAATTTAAAAATAGGAGAGAATTCAAGTTAGTTGATTTTAATCCTTAATTATTAACCCATAAATTTAAATTAAGGCTATGATCCATATTTTTGATTCAAACTTTGAAGAGGGATACTTTAATCAAAATCAAATCTATTTTAGGTAGGTATGGCTTTTACCAATTCCAATCTTATGAAACTCCTAAATCATTTGAGATTCATTGATTCTTATCAATGACATGTTTAATCTCGAATTATGCTCTCACTTTTGTGATTGAGATGCTGAGGATCACAAACGAGACGTGAATAACCATGCAAAACCGCTTACCTTGATGTCATTTATCATCTCACATTGATGTGCCGGTAAACCACACACGCTCCATCAATAATGATAATTTTTAAGATGTCCATCATATCTCTTTGTAGTCCCTATTAGTGTTCTGGTTAACCACACACGCTCCACTAATGACATATAATGCATGATGTGCATTTTCATGGATTAGCATATTTTTCACATTTTTCATAAAGTAACTAAGAGCGAGATTTTAAAAATAGTTTAGTTACTTTATATCATTATACTTATTAATGAGATTGTGTGCAGTCAAATTCGTTCGGCTGACGACCATCCATCACACAGGAGAGCAGTGGGTGAGAGTGGACACCCATTTAATGGTCATTTTATAGGTCGCTTCCTTATACCCTCTTTATAGCATGGTTTCGTAAATGAGACGTACTAGCGATTCGAATGATTTGTCTTATATATATTTCATATTCATATTTAAATTATTTATAGTATAAAGTGTATTTTAAAACTTTTCTAAAGTAATAGATTTAAGTTTAAATTTTCAAAATTAATAGAAAATTAATTTAATTTAAAAATAAACCAATTTTTATTTAATCGTTATCTTTTAATTAACAATTAATTAAATTAATTTAAATCTCATGAGGATTAAAGAATTGTTTAATATTAACTATTAATCAAATAATTTAAATTTATTCCTAATCCAATCCCTACTAAATTTTTAAAAAATAAGGGTATTGAGGTTATCCAATTTTAATTATTATATTTTAACTAATTAAAACAATAATTATCAAATAAGGAAACCCTAACTTGGCCTCTAAGTAATCGACAATAGGGAGCAGGCTAGGGTTCTATGGTGGATATTAGGGTTTCAAGAACCCTATGAGATTTAGAAATTTTCCTCCTTAGGGTTTAGATTCTATAAATCCTAATTTTGATCTATTCAACTTTGTGCAAGATCAATGAGAACAATAGCTTTGATACCACTAATGAGTTTTATAAGTTACACAAACTATTTTTGCTAGAAAAACACAAACCCTAAGTTCATATGCACCCTAAAGGATCTATGTTCTCACTATGATTTGCAAACAACTATTGAATATCAAGAGCCCTAGAAGTACATTGTTATTTTCGAAAATAACTAGAGGTTATTAGAAAAATACTTACCTTATGTTTATTGTAGTAAATAAATAATGATTCTTTCTTGATCTAGCTTTATAAAACAAGAACCAAAAGTTTCATGTCTCTAATGACTCACACCCAAACCCTAGCAAGTTGGAGGCTAAAGAAGAGAGAGGAAAGGGAATGAGAATTTTGATTCTCATTCTTGTGGAAAGGATTTGACGAAAATTATGACCCTTAAGATGGTTTATATATGTGACTAAGGGAACTAGGATAATGTAGGTTTCCTTAGATAAGCCTTATCTCTTTCCTTGCTCCCAAAAGATTCCTAGGCCTCCTTAATGCCTAAGGAAATCCCTTAAATCATTCTAGAATTCGTCCTCCATCTAGGAGATTCTAGAATTGTTCAATGTTCAATTTTTAAACCTTGTCACCTTTAGTCATTCCACTTTTAATTAATCCAATTAATCCTAAAATTAATTCCAATTAATTTTAATTAAATAATACTATTTCTAATTAATATATTATTATCATAATATATTAATAAATTATTTATTTTTCTTTCTAATTAATTTATTAATCATATAATAAATTAATAAATCAGTCTCTCTCTCTCTCTCTCTCTCTCTCTCTCTCTCTTTCTTTCTTTCTCTCTCTCTCTCTCTCTCTCTCTCTCTCTCTCTCTCTCTTTCTCTCCAAAACTAATCCAATCAATTACTAGGCTTGAGGGCAACCCAAAAATACTTAGCTAATAATTCAAGATTATACTAATTTAGTTATTGGCTTAGACACCTAATCCAACACCTCTCACTTCTCGAAACTCTAAATCACAGTCGTCTACACGACATGTAGATGGTTCTACTTGACGCGTAGGGTTCGATCCAACTTTCTGGTTTGCGTCGTTTAGTGTGTTCGTGCATGGGGTGTTTTCAGATGTTGGCGATCCGCTCCTTGGGTGCGCCAACGAAAAAAGAGCTCTTTAGTGGGCTCTTATCACTCATTATTCAATCAAGATATACGAAAGTTTCAATGACTACAAATCTAAGATTCTAAGTTTCTTTCTGTTTATTTAAGTTGCAACTGATTGGTAGAACTTATATCTATGGCTGGCTTATGGGAATAATGTTTTAGTTGCTTCTGTTTATGCATCTTCGTGACCTTTTAGATTATCCATAACTCAACAATGGTATCAGAGTCGTCTGTTCTTGTCTATTGTACTTCGGGCTTCCATGCTTTTGTGTTTAATTGAGTTTGTATGTTTAGATCTGATCACGTGGACAATATACCATCTTTCACAACAAATGACAAATGAGAAATCAAATATCATCCTATATTTTTTTTCTTAGTAATATTCTATGCAAGCGTCAAAATCAAGAGTGAACATTAAGAAAGAATTAGTGGATTTCATATATCATTATTTTACATAAACAAGAATATAGATATGAACAAAAGATAGAAAAATATTTAATTTCTCATAACAAATATGGATATAGTTAGGAAAAAATTGGGTTATTAATACAACAACAACCCCATCCAACTATTTATATATATAATTTAATTAAAAAATCATCAAAGACATCCTGCATTCATTACATAATATTTTGTTTGTTGAACCGAACATTAAATCTTATTAGATTCACCATTTAGATTCTTTGGCAATATACATTATTTGTGTTGGTGATTTGTTTCACTAATTGTATTTTAATTGTAATGAGTTGACTTGTTGACCAAAAATCAATCTCGATGAATATTAAACAAGTAAGGAAGGTGCGGAGTGCTCACTTATTTAAGTTTATTCAAGATTAAAAGTAGACTGTCATTTAGGGGCGAAGCCCCTGAACGAACGGCGGTCCGGGGGCAGCGCCCCTCGGAGCGGGGTCCAAGGGGCGACCGCCCCTAGCGAGGTCCAAAGGGCAGAGCCCCTGGCTAGGGTCGAGCTTTCAGGTCATGTAACACCCCAATTGTCAGGTATCATAATGGTTCAATTTAAATTTCATGTTTTAAGACTTACTCGACGAGTTGATGCTATGAATCGTCGAGTAGAAGCGGGTTGGGACACGTCATTTAATGAGATGACTCGATGAGTTGGGAAAGGGACTTAACGAGTAGGAGCTGGCAGAGGAAACCCTAAATTTCAGGGTTTTTTCACCCTATATATTGGATCATTAGCGCTTCCCACTATCCCTTATCACCCCTTGAGAGCCAGAAACCCTAATTTTGTGTGTGTGAGCTTTGTGAGTGTTTTGGAGCTTTGGGAAGTGATTTAGTGAAGGAAACTTGTAGATCAAGCAGCTAGCATCAAGGAAATTTGTGTAGATCTTGAACACATCTCAGTTTGGGCACATTTTGGAGGTAACCAACTAATATTTTGATCTCTTTCTTCTTAGGACCTTTCATGGATGGAGTTAGGGTTTTCTTTAGCATATTCATGAAGGGAGTGTGGTGTATGAGCAAGATCTGAAGTTGAAACTTCATATCTGAACCTCCCTTGGGTCCTAAGTTCATAAAGTTCCTTGTATGGCCATTAAAGAACCCTCCCTTATGAGTGTAGCTTCATTTCAAGCTTGGATTCGGATTTTGAGGCATGCAAATACGTAAAGGTAGCAACTTTACATTGCTAATACACTCCAGGGACCTAGATCTACTGGTTGGAACGAAATAATGGTTTTGTATCGCTTGATCATGGGAATAATCATATGGACTCGGCGAGTCTGGGAGATGACTCGACGAGTCGAATAGAGTTTTCGTCTGAACTGGTCCCGTGTGGACTCGGCAGGTCTATGAGATGACTCGGTGAGTTGATTTGGGTTTTCAAGCACTGGGTCGCGTATTGACTCGACGAGTCTGTTAGAGACTCGACGAGTCGAGTCGGGTAATTCTTGAATTAGTAGGGACTCGATGAGGGGAAGTTGCGCTCAGCAATAGGACAACATGGATTGTTGACCATTGACCAGTAACTTTGACTTTGACTGAGGATTGTCTTGTGCCTTCCAAGGGCATTTTGGTAATTGATTAATTATTTAGTGGGTCACTCATGGGTACCAGCGAGGCTGTTGGAGGTATATCTGGATGAGTGGATGGTATTATTCTGAGCATCTAGCGAGGTGAGTTATCCTCACTATATCACTAGGGTCTAAGGCACCAAGGCCGGACCTTTAGGTTGTTATTCCGATTATAGTATGTTGTATATGGTTATGATCTGATAGATCGGTATCCGAATAGACAGGATGTTGTTATGCATTGTGAATCGTTAGGATCGGTATGTTAGTGACCTGGTTAGGTCGGTATTCTGTTTATAAGTCATTGCTATGATAGATGATCTGTGGGATAGTCATATCTGATATATGTATGCCAGTTTATGTCATTTATGTGCACATGATTATTTGTTTGATGATTGGGTTGAGGCGGTCCTGCTTTGTGTTGAAGGCCAACACACCCGATGCGACATCCTCAAAATCACGGCCAGAAAAGACCGGTTTGTTTATGCTTTGTTTAAAAATCAGAGTTACATTTTAAATGAAAGTGTTGCGGAATTTGTCCCAAAACAAAAATATGATAAAAATTTATCAAAAGCATTTCCATAGAAATGTATTTCATTAAAAGACTCGGGATGTCATGTTCGTACAGATCAAAAGCATAAACAGTACAATATAAGCCTTACTACATTATTTCATATCTACAGGCCTATATCCGTAATCCCTCGTCCAAAACATCACACCTATGCTCATGCGCCACTACCTGTAATACATAAAACTGAGTGGGTCAGGCTTGGGAGCCTGGTGAGCACATAGGGTTTTCAACCCACAATAAATAAGTTTATTAATTTCATCGATCAACAATAACCCGATTACCCGTTCCCGTTATCCTCACTTTACGTCCCTAAGCATCTATCATAAGGGACCTAGCCTAAGGATCATCATCGGGACGGACACTACTACTAAGGGGATTCCTCAGCAATAAATGTCCTAAAGGCAACCATCATTTTATCACACATCACCTATTACATCTACCCATGTTTTACCCCAACATTTTTGTAGATATAAAATACATATACAGTTTAAATCATTGAAAACATGTATAACAACGTTCATCCAACATAGATAGCAAGTATTCAGATAATATGCACACATAGCACGTAATTTATATAAAATACTTCATATCTATGTGTAAGCTGAAAGTAACTATGCACTCACCTGATTAGGTGGTGACTCAGCACTCGGACAGCGCTTCGATACTCTCAAAACGATATTCCTTCGATAAAACCTAGTATTGATACCACTAGGGTTTAGTTTAACGATAACCGCGGCAATTTAATTACTCCGAGTATTATTAAGTGTTAATAATACTCGATATAACTTATAATAATAGCCCAAATAATTATTTTAAGGACCTAATAACATTCCTATAATTATTTGAAAGCTATATTAAAAATTGCGTAAGCGTAGCATACTTACAGCGAATTTTATCGAAAACCGAGACTTAATTGGAGCAGCGTTTCGAAACCAAAAAACTCATTTTTCTCGGGACTCCAGGAGCCTCGGGGATTCCCTAAGGTGCTAAGGGGATTAACTAGGGCTTAGGGGAATTTATAGCACTTAGAGAGAGAAAGCTTGTAGAGAGAGAAGTGATTTTGGTATGAAAAATGAAGAAATCTTGGCCTCCTTTTATAGCCCTGCGAGGCCTCGGTACGTTGGGCGTACCTCGGACCTACGCGGGACGTACAGACTTCGGACGCGGGGCGTAAGCGAGGGGTGGCGTGTCGCAATCCGAAGCGAGGACCGTGTTCAGCAAGCGACGGTCAGGATCTTGCCACGTCATCGTTCTAGCATCAGATTTCGCAATTTCGAGTTACAACTTCAAAAATTCGTAACTTTCGCGTACGACCTCCATTTTTGACGTTCTTTATATCCACGTGAAGGTGGGAGCGTACTCTACAATTTTCGTTCAGACTTCGTCGGCTAATTTTGGTTCGATTTTAAATTTTATATTATTAACGGGCCGGGACACGATTGGTCCGTTAAACCCTCATAACTTCTTCATCCGACATCCGTTTTCGCCCATCTTTTTCTCGTTACGCTAATCTCAACGAGATCTTCGATTCTCATTTAGGTCGTGTCGGCTAAAAACTACTCGATCTAATATTCGAATTTCGGGCTGTACACTGCTATTCTGAAACTTCGAAAAATCATAACTTCTTCATACGAAGTCAGATTTGGGCGTTCTTTTTATCGATGTTCTTAGTTTAACATATTCTACGACTTTCGTTTAGATCGCTAAGGCTAAATCTCGCTCTATCGTAAATTCACTATTCGCGCTTCCCGGTATCGTGTCGGTTCTGTCGCGAAACTTCGACGGGTCATAACTTCTTCGTTATAACTCGGATTTCGGCCTTCCTTATATGTATAGAAACCTTGAGACATATTCTACAACTTTATGTAGAGATATCGGGCTAATCTCACACTTTAATTTTGACGCTTATTTTTATTCTCTATTAATTATACATTTATAATTAAATAATAAACACATAACACACATAATTCACATAATACTCAAATATTTCATTTTTATTACTTCAAAAAGAGTTACAATAGTTGACCTATACTATTACATTGACAAAAATGCTTAGCCCTGAAACCCGAGCGTTACAATTCTCTCCCCCTTAGGATGATTCCGTCTTGGAATCATGCATCAGCAAACAGATGTGGATAGCGACTCCTCATGTCATCCTCTATTTCCCAAGTGAGATTCGGCCCATTCGAATGTTTCCATAGGACTAGCACTAAGTCGACCATCTTGCGTCCTAACTTCTTAGTCTTACGGTCAACAATTGCCTCGGGCTCTTCGATCAGCCTTTTATTTTCATCCATCCTTAACTCTGAGATTGGAATTATGTCGGGAACATCTCCCTTGAATTTCCTCAAATAACACACATGGAAGGTGTTATGAATACCATCGAGTTCTTCGGGCAATTCCAGCTTGTAAGCTTGGTTCCCAATCCTCTGAAGAACTTTGAACGGTCCAATAAACCTTGGACTCAACTTTCCTCGTTTCCCAAATCGTATAAGTCCCTTCCACGGTGAGACTTTAAGCAAAACGGAATCCCCAACTTCGAAGGTTATCGGTCGTCTTTTCTTGTCAGCATAGCTCTTCTGACGATCCTGAGCCACTAACATTCTTTCCCTAATCACCTTCAACTTCTCAGCAGTCTCATGGACTATCTCGGGGCCCATAAACTGCTTCTCTCCTGCTTCAAGCCAACAAGACGACGTACGACACTTTTGTCCATACAAGGCTTGATAAGGAGCCATCTTGATGCTCGAGTGAAAACTATTGTTGTAGGAAAATTCTACCAGAGGTAAGTGCTCGTCCCAATTCCTTGGGAATTCGAGGGTACATGCTCTCAGCATATCTTCCAACGTCTGAATCGTTCTTTCGCTCTGACCATCAGTTTGCGGATGGTAAGCAGTACTTAAACACAACTTTGTACCTAAATCCTCTTGTAGACTCCTCCAAAACCTCGATGTGAAACGACTATCACGATCTGATACAATTGTTAGAGGGACACCGAGAAGTCTTACAATTTCCTTCACGTAAGAATTTGCGAGCTTATCCATAGACCACTTCTCGTTGGCTGCTATGAAGTGTGTACTCTTGGTGAAACGATCCACGACTACCCAAATCATGTCGTGTCTGCTCTTTGTCCTGGGAAGTTTAGTCACAAAATCCATGGTGATGTCTTCCCATTTACCCATGGGTACAGGTAAAGGTTCTAAACTCCCATACGGTTTCTGATGTTGTGCCTTAACCCTCGCCCATGTTACGCACTCGGCCACATACTTCGCAACATCGAGCTTCATCGTCGGCCACCAGTAGTAGAGTTTTAGGTCCCTATACATTTTAGTGCTACCAGGATGAATTGAGTACATGGTCTTATGTGCTTCTTCCATCAGAAGATCTCTTATTCCTCCCGTCTTAGGTACCCAAATTCGATCTTGGAATACCTTCAGTCCTCGACTGTTTGTTCTGAATACTAACGTTTTGCCCAAACGTTCTTCCTTTCGGTCATTTTTCTCTAAATCTTCTTCTTGAGCTTTCCTGATACTTTCCACAATTGTCGAGACGACTTCAAATCTCAACGCTCTTGGCCTTTTCCTTTCAAGATTGACTTTCCGACTGAGAGCATCAGCAACAATATTTGCTTTACCTGGGTGGTAAAGTATCTCACAGTCGTAGTCCTTGAGAAGTTCTAGCCAGCGTCGTTGCCTCATGTTCAACTCCTTCTGATTAAAAAGATACCGGAGACTCTTATGATCAGTGAAGAGCTTGCACTTCGTGCCGTAGAGGTAATGCCTCCATATCTTTAAGGCAAAAACTACCGCTGCCAACTCCAGATCATAAGTGGGGTAGTTCTTTTCGTGCTCTTTCAATTGTCGAGATGCGTATGTTATCACCTTTTCTCTTTGGGTCAAAACACAACCCAACCCGATTCTAGATGCATCACTATAAACCACGAAATCTTCGACTCCATCGGGTAGAGAAAGTATCGGTGCTTCACAAAACTTCTTCTTTAGCTTCTCGAATGCCTCATCGTGCTTTTCACTCCACGTATACGTAGCTCCTTTATGAGTCAAAGCTGTTAATGGAGCAGCTATCAAAGAAAAGCCTTGGATAAATCGTCGATAATATCCGGCTAATCCTAGAAAGCTTCGAATCTCCGTGGGACTCTTTGGACGTTCCCACTTCATTACAGCCTCGATCTTTGCGGGGTTAACCATTATTCCCTCTTGGTTAACAACATGACCCAAGAATTGGACTTCCCGTATCCAAAAGTCGCATTTGGAGAATTTTGCAAAAAACTTCTCCTTCTTCAACACTTCTAATACTTCCCGTAGATGCTTGCCATGCTCCTCTTGGCTTTTCGAGTAGATGAGGACGTCGTCGATGAACACTATCACAGATTTATCGAGGGATGGTTTACAAACCCTGTTCATCAAATCCATGAATGCTGCAGGAGCATTGGTTAGTCCGAACGACATAACCAAGAACTCATAGTGTCCATATCTTGTTCTGAATGCAGTCTTCTCAATATCCTGCTCTCTCACCTTCAGCTGATGATATCCTGACCTGAGATCGATCTTTGAGAAGTAGCTCGAACCTTGCAGCTGATCGAATAGGTCATCAATCCTCGGCAATGGATACTTGTTCTTTACCGTTGCCTTATTAAGCTCTCGTTAGTCTATACACATTCTCATGCTTCCGTCCTTCTTCTTTACGAATAACACCCGAGCTCCCCAGGGTGATGAACTAGGTCGAATGAAACCGTTGTCCAACAGCTCCTGAAGTTGCGTCATAAGCTCCTTCATCTCCGTCGGTGCTAATCGGTAAGGTGCCTTTGCTATCGGTGTTGTTCCTGGTAACAAGTCTATACGAAATTCCACTTGTCTATCAGGTGGTAATCCGGGGAGGTCTTCGGGAAAGACTTTCGGATAATCACACACAACCGGTATATTCTGCACCTCTTCCTTTTCTTTCTTAGCATCGATTACGAATGCCAAGTACGATGCACATCCTTTGGACAAACATTTCCTGGCTTTCATCAGGGAGATGATTCCAGAATTCACTTTGTGTTTGTCCCCGTACACCATAAATGATTCCTTTCCGGGTGGGTTCACCCTTACTATCTTCTTTCGGCATTGAATCTCAGCATCGTTGGCGCTAAGCCAATCCATACCCAAAACGATGTCGAAATCGTTTAACTCTATGGGTAATAGCTCTTCGTGGAATTCGTTTCCATTTAGGTCGATGACGATGTTCCTAATACGATTACTAACAGGTACGAATTTTCCACTGGCAACTTCTACAATCAGGGCATTATCTAGTTTTTCTACAGGCAACGCTAATTTCCCACCAAATTTATGCGACACAAAAGAGTAGTTGGCTCCGGAATCAAATAGTATATTTGCAGGCAAACCATTTAAAACAAAGGTACCTGAAGCGACGTCTGCTGCCTCCTTCGCAGCCTCGAGCGTCATCTGGAAGGCTGTCGCCTTCGGCTTTGGTGGTATGTTGGGTCTTCCTGCCTCCTTCTTCTTCGGGCAGTCCTTCAAAATGTGCCCTTCTTCATTACACCCATAACATGCCTTCTGGTTGAGGGTGCATTCAATGGCATAGTGCCCAGGGTTACCGCATTTGTAACATGTGACCCCTCCGTCACACTTCCCAGAGTGCTTTTTCTTGCACTTGTCACACCACTTCGCTTCTGATCCTCCTCCTCTCGAACCAGACTTCGAGAATCTACTCTTCTTGTTGGACTTCGAGGATCCATCGAATTTCCGTTTCTCACCAACCTCAGCACTTTCCAGACCTCTTTCCTTTTGTTGGGTCTCCACGTTCTTATCTGCTCGAACAGCTAATTTCAGAGTGGTTGCCATCTTGACTGTTGGGCCAAAGTCAGCCGGCAGTCCGTTTGCGAATTTCTCAATTTTGGAAAGCTCGGTTGGCATTAGGTATGGAAACAACTTCATATTTTCCGTAAATGCAGCAGCATAGTCATTGATGCTCATTCTCCCCTTCTTCAAATTTTGGAACTCATTGTTCAGATCAATCAGGTCCGTCTCTGAATAGTACTGCGCCTTCAGTTGTTCCAAGAACTCATCCCATGACATTTTCAGAGCGTCTCCTCGTGGCATTGTATTTGCCAGTAGCTTCCACCAGCTCAAGACTCCAGTTTTCAATTGTCTTACAGCGAAGACAGTCTTCTGCTTCTCGCTGCAGTTGCAGCTCTCAAACACCATTTCCATCTCGGAGATCCAGTCCATAATCTCAACAGGCTTTGGGATTCCTGAGAGACTTGGTGGTTTCGCACCCAAGAAATTTTTGTACATCCGCCCATCCTTGTTGTTTCTCCCTTTTGGGCCATCCCTTTGCTCACCTTGAGTCCCTACTTGACTCACTTGGCGGCTATAGTTCCCTTCCTCATATGGCTTGGGAACTGGCTCCGTCGATTCAACATGTATGGTAGGTTCATACCTATTCTCGTGGAGCATCCGTCTCATTTCTTCCCTTTGTTCAGCTAGCATAGCCTGAATCATGGCTTGAACTCCAGCCATGGTGACTGGCTCAGGTGCAACTTCTTCTACAACAAGTATTTGATGAACCACTGGGGGTTGGTTCCTATCTTCATTTGCGTTCACATTTCCGCTACGGGTCCTTGCCATCTTGATCTATACACCGAATAAGGTGAATTTAGATCTTTATTTAGGATAGACGTTTTAAATCGTCCTTATCTCTCCGAAACGTTTACATGCTAGTTCTAATATCGTAGTCGTACGTTTAGAATCCTAAACACATAAGGTTTCCAGATCCGGTCGGCAACAGACCATAGATCCGAATAATTAACAGCATATCATGCACAAAGCATTTAGCACATAAAAGCATTTTAGGCACAATTCCTAAAATAAGCTAGTGCTCACACCTCACAATCATCGCTTAGCATTCTAAGTTTAAGTCTAGAAATCCTACAAATTCCTAGTTCGCTTAAACTAATGCTCTGATACCAACTGTGACATCCCCAAAATCACGGCCAGAAAAGACCGATTTGTTTATGCTTTGTTTAAAAATCAGAGTTACATTTTAAATGAAAGTGTTGCGGAATTTGTCCCAAAACAAAAATATGATAAAAATTTATCAAAAGCATTTCCATAGAAATGTATTTCATTAAAAGACTCGGGATGTCATGTTCGTACAGATCAAAAGCATAAACAGTACAATATAAGCCTTACTACATTATTTCATATCTACAGGCCTATATCCGTAATCCCTCATCCAAAACATCACACCTATGCTCATACGCCACTACCTGTAATACATAAAACTGAGTGGGTCAGGCTTGGAAGCCTGGTGAGCACATAGGGTTTTCAACCCACAATAAATAAGTTTATTAATTTCATCGATCAACAATAACCCGATTACCCGTTCCCGTTATCCTCACTTTACGTCCCTAATCACCTATCATAAGGGACCTAGCCTAAGGATCATCATCGGGACGGACACTACTACTAAGGGGATTCCTCAGCAATAAATGTCCTAAAGGCAACCATGTGGGGGATGGAGTACACCGGTGAACATATCGTTCACAAACACCTACAGGTTGCGAGCCTGCTAGTGTTCCACTGGACTGTCTAGAAGAGTCCGTGGTCGTCATCCATACTCCGCTAGATGACAGAATCAACAACATCCACATCGAGGCCTCTCATCATTTTATCACACATCACCTATTACATCTACCCATGTTTTACCCCAACATTTTTGTAGATATAAAATACATATATAGTTTAAATCATTGAAAACATGTATAACAACGTTCATCCAGCATAGATAGCAAGTATTCAGATAATATGCACACATAGCACGTAATTTATATAAAATACTTCATATCTATGTGTAAGCTGAAAGTAACTATGCACTCACCTGATTAGGTGGTGACTCAGCACTCGGACAGCGCTTCGATACTCTCAAAACGATATTCCTTCGATAAAACCTAGTATTGATACCACTAGGGTTTAGTTTAACGATAACCGCGACAATTTAATTAGTCCGAGTATTATTAAGTGTTAATAATACTCGATATAACTCATAATAATAGCCCAAATGATTATTTTAAGGACCTAATAACATTCCTATAATTATTTGAAAGCTATATTAAAAATTGCGTAACCGTAGCATACTTACAGCGAATTTTATCCAAAACCGGGACTTAATTGGAGCAGCGTTTCGAAACCGAAAAACTCATTTTTCTCGGGACTCCGGGAGCCTCGGGGCTTCCCTAAGGTGCTAAGGGGCTTAACTAGGGCTTAGGGGAATTTATAGCACTTAGAGAAAGAAAGCTTGTAGAGAGAGAAGTGATTTTGGTGTGAAAAATGAAGAAATCTTGGCCTCCTTTTATAGCCCTGCGAGGCCTCGGTACGCTGGGCGTACCTCGGACCTACGCGGGGCGTAGTCATCGGATAAGAGCGCCAGCGAGGGTCCAGCTGTCTAACACTCGGAGTAGATCAGGGCGAGGGTACGCGGGGCGTAAGCGAGGGGTGGCGTGTCGCAATCCGAAGCGAGGACCGTGTTCAGCAAGCGACGGTCAGGATCTTGCCACGTCATCGTTCTAGCATCAGATTTCGCAATTTCGAGTTACAACTTCAAAAATTCGTAACTTTCGCGTACGACCTCCATTTTTGACGTTCTTTATATCCACGTGAAGGTGGGAGCGTACTCTACAATTTTCGTTCAGACTTCGTCGGCTAATTTTGGTTCGATTTTAAATTTTATATTATTAACGGGCCGGGACACGATTGGTCCGTTAAACCCTCATAACTTCTTCATCCGACATCCGTTTTCGCCCATCTTTTTCTCGTTACGCTAATCTCAACGAGATCTTCGATTCTCATTTAGGTCGTGTCGGCTAAAAACTACTCGATCTAATATTCGAATTTCGGGCTGTACACTACTATTCCGAAACTTCGAAAAATCATAACTTCTTCATACGAAGTCAGATTTGGGCGTTCTTTTTATCGATGTTCTTAGTTTAACATATTCTACGACTTTCGTTTAGATCGCTAAGGCTAAATCTCGCTCTATCGTAAATTCACTATTCGCGCTTCCCGGTATCGTGTCGGTTCTGTCGCGAAACTTTGACGGGTCATAACTTCTTCGTTATAACTCGGATTTTGGTGTTCCTTATATGTACGGAAACCTTTAGACATATTCTACAACTTTATGTAGAGATATCGGGCTAATCTTACACTTTAATTTTGACGCTTATTTTTATTCTCTATTAATTATACATTTATAATTAAATAATAAACACATAACACACATAATTCACATAATACTCAAATATTTCATTTTTATTACTTCAAAAAGAGTTACAATAGTTGACCTAGACTATTACATTGACAAAAATGCTTAGCCCTGAAACCCGGGCGTTACACCCGACGAGCGGTCCGGATAGACTGTGGGCCATGCATGACGGTCCAGTCATACCGAAGGCTCGGGATAGATTTAGTTAGACTATAGGCCTTGCAAGGCGGTCCAATCAGGCTAAAGGTCAAGTATGTATGTTGTTGTTATCTGTTATTGATATGGTATTATCGGTGCAGTATTGGTATTTGAGGTTATCTTACTATGCTCTCGGGCTTACAGTTTCAGTTTATTGTTTCAGGTACATCACGAGATCGTGGAAAGGTAAAGGCATGATCGTATCGCTCCTCATCCTTATGATTTTAGTCTCTGGGACACTTTGGTAAATAATATTTTGAAAACAATTTGTATAACGCTATTTGGTTTTAATGGTTGGAAAAGTTTAAATTTGGCTTAAAATTTTGGATGTTACAGGTCAGCACGGATTTATGATAGTTTTGACTGTTGAGAAAACTGTTTTATAATAGTTTTGACAGTTTTCAGACAAAGAAGGTTTTTAACCAATTTTAGTCTGCTTTCTGGTACTCACGAAATTCATACATTTTCATTATTTGTTCTTTTCTCTTCCGAGTCTTATCCGATCAAAGATTAGGGAGTACCATCCAAATACTTTGATATGAAAATGAAATCATAATTCTCAGAATATTCAAGTGCTTTTATTACCCCGAAATTCTAACAATTTATAAAGGGTAAATGGCACAAAAAACACTCTTTTTACATAGAAATTCGATTTTGACACCGTGTTTTTTTATGTCAATTTTGACACTGTATTTTCCAATTTGTTACAATTCTGACAACTTGACCGGTTAACCAGGTTACATGCTGACGTGGCATGATGACGTGTCAGTTTTGATGACGTGGTATGCTGACATTATATGCTAACGTGTCAAAATTGAATTTTTTTCTCACAAAAAACACTAAGTTTTCATTTTTTTTTTTTTTTCGATTTTGACACTAAGTTTAATTTTTTCTTTCAACTTTGACACTATGTTTTTTTGTTCCAAATCGAACATCATTTTTTCCAATTTTGTTCAATGTTGACAATTTTCTATTTGAAACTGACTCGCGATCCGACTCGCCGAGTCCAATGGACCATGTCGGGTCGGGTCAAGTATATACCAAATAAGTTATGCACTTAGAAACCTTATCCAACAGAAAGAACCGACTCACGATCCGACTCACCGAGTCCAAGAACAACTCGCCGAGTCCCCATGAGCAGATCTCCTACTCGCTTCCAAATCCTCACCAGAGCATCCTTTTTGAGGATTTGGGTTTCTGGGACTATTGCTACACGTTAAATTGTTAATTCCGCGTGCAGATACAAAGGGTTGGACCTTCAACACCTAAACCCCTTTTACTCAGTAACAGTTCATATGACTTGCCGAGTTTGAAGAACAACTCGTCGAGTTCCAGGCAATCTTCATAGGACTCGCCGAGTTGTTCATCCAACTCGCCGAGTCTAAGACCATCTTCATAGAACTCGCCGAGTCCCTTCAACCCACTTCCCATACAGACCAAATCTGAGACATACAATGCTTCCAAACCATAGATCTATGTTCCTAGGGAATGCTTATCACGTAAAGTTGCAAACTTTACGTGCATGCATGACCCTATAAGCTCCAAAAGGCAAATCCAAGCTCTTTATGAGGTCATGAACTCAATAGGGACCTCAATCACTTCAACCACAAAGACTTTATATTTCTAATACGTCCATAAGGTCTAGATCTGAAGTCCTTTCGGATCATAGAGCACAAACACATGGATTTTGGTGTTTTAGGGCTTGAAAACCACCAATTAGGGACAAAAATGGGTCTAATGAACTAGTGATCAAGGTAGGGACTTTTCTACCTGAATGGAAGCCTTTTGCAGGGTAGATGTCGAATCTACTTCTCCTCCTTGCACTCTTCCACCTCCTTCTTCTTCTCTTTAGCTTCAAACGTCCTTCACAAGGCCAAAATCACTCACAAGGACAAAAAAGGGAGCTAGGGTTTCGCTCTACAGCTCTTCTGGAAGTGTTAGGGACAAGGGAGGCCGAGTTAGAGTGTTTAAATAGGGTGCAAAAACCCAGGTTAGGGTTTTTTCTAATCATGGCCTACTCGCCGAGTCCAAAGCTTAGACCCCGTGTCTCATCCCGCTTCTATTCGGCGAGTTGGTCCTTCAAATCACCGAGTCCAATGCAAAATGTATTATTTAAGAAATATTTGATACAAGGAATACGTACCAGGAACCAGGTGCTACAAATCTCCCCCACTTATTTTGGACCTCGTCCTCGAAGTCTGCCGCTCGATCCTGAAACAGCTCGGGGTAGTGCTCCATCATCTCTTCCACCGGCTCCCAAGTCCACTCCGATCCCTTCCGGTGCTGCCATTGCACCTTCACGAGTTCCACCCTCTTGTTTCTCAGATCCTTCGACTTCCTGTCAAGGATTGCCATAGGCCGCTCGATGTAATTCAGGCTGTCATCGACCTGAATATCCTCCAAAGGCACCACTGCCGAGTCGTCCACCAAACACTTCCGCAACTGAGAGACGTGGAAAGTGTTGTGGATCTGGCTGAGTTCGGCTGGCAGATCCAACCTATATGCGACCTTGCCCACCCGGGCTACAACCCTGAATGGCCTGATGTACCTTGGGCCCAACTTGCCTCGTTTTCTGAATCGGATGACGCCTTTCCATGGCGACACCTTCAGAAGAACCATATCCTTGACTTGGAATTCCAAGTCTAAACGACGCTTGTCGGCATAACTTTTCTGCTGACTCTGTGCAGTCTGAAGCCTGCTCCAAACTTGCTGAATCTTCTCGATCGTCTTGAGCACCACTTCGGTGCTCCCCATGACCCTCTGGCCAACTTCACCCCAACATATCGGGGTCCTGCATCTCCACCCGTACAACATCTCGAAGGGAGGACGGTCAATACCCGTGTGGTAGCTGTTGTTGTATGAGAACTCAGCTAGAGGAAGATAGGTATCCCAACTACCACTGAAGTCTAGCACGCATGCCCGCAACATATCCTCAAGAGTCTGGATGGTCCTCTCACTCTGACCATCTGTCTGCGGGTGAAAGGCGGTGCTAAAATGCAGACGAGTGCCCAACTTGTCATGAAATTTGTTCCAAAACCTGGAAGTAAAACGCACATCCCTATCTGAAATCACTGATATTGGCACCCCGTGCCGCGCCACTATCTCCCTGATATAGATGTCGACCAACTTTTTGGCCGATATGCTCTCCTGAATTGGAATAAAATGTGCGCTCTTGTTCAATCGATCCACGATGACCCATATCGAATCCACTCCTCGCGCGGTCCTGGGAAGCTTCGTGATAAAATCCATCGTAATCTCTTCCCATTTCCACAACGGGATGTCCAACGGCTGCATCTTGTCGTGTGGTCTCTGATGCTCGGCCTTGACCTTCCTGTAGGTCAAACACCGCTCAACGTACCAAGCCACATCCTACTTCATGCAGGGCCACCAATAGTCTAGACGAAGATCCCTATACATCTTCGTTGCCCCGGGATGAATGGAGAATCGGGATCTGTGTGCCTCCTCCATCAAGACCTGGCGCGCGCCTCCGTGATACGGCACCTACACCCTACGGTGTAGTGTCAATAATCCTCGGCTATCATAATAGAAGGAGGTAACTTGACCCACTATCCGTTCGCTCTTCCAATGTTCCTCCTTCAGAGCCTCCTGCTGAGCTTCCTGAATCTGCTCTAATAGGGAAGTCACCACCGTTATCCTCATGCACACGCCTCTAATTGGCGCTGCCTTGCGACTAAGCGCATCGGCCACCACATTGGCCTTCCCTGGGTGATAAAGGATCTCACAATCATAATCCTTTACCACATCCAACCACCGACGCTGCCTCATGTTTAGATTCGGCTGATCCATGAGGTACCTCAAACTCTTATGGTCCGTGTAAATGGTACAGCAAACCACAAAGAGGTAATGACTCCAAATCTTGAGGGCGAACACAACAACCCCCAGCTCCAAGTCATGCGTCGGGTAATTCGCCTCGTGAGGCTTCAGCTGCCTCGACGCGTAGGCGATGACATGCCCTCTCTGCATCAATATCGTGCCCAAACCTGAGATGGACGCATCGCAGTATACAACAAAATCCTCCATGCCCTCTGGCAGGGCTAAGATTGGCGCCTCGCACAATCTTTGTCTTAGTGTCTCGAACACTGCCTGCTGCTCAGGCCCCCAACGAAAGACCACGACCTTCCTTGTTAGCCTGGTCAATGGTACGACTATCTTGGAGAAATCCTGGATGAATCTCCGTTAGTAGCCTGCTAAACCCAGGAAACTCCGAATCTCGGATGGAGACTTCGGAACCTCCCATCTCATCACGGCCTCCACCTTGGCCGGGTCTACCGAAATCCCGTCTTGGTTGACAAGGCGCCCAAGAAACTGCACCTCGCGCAACCAGAACTCACACTTGGAGAACTTAGCATATAAGCTCTCTCTCCTCAGGGTCTCCAACACCTCTCGGAGATGCCCTTCGTGCTCCTCCTGCATCTTGGAATAAACCAAGATGTCATCAATGAAAACTATCACAGACCGATCCAGCATCGGTCTGCACACGCGGTTCATGAGGTCCATGAACGCGGCAGGAGCATTGGTGAGCCCAGACGGCATCACCACGAACTCATAATGGCCAAAGCGCGTCCGAAACGTGGTCTTCTGCACATCCTCCTCTCTGACCCTCATCTGATGATAACCTGAACACAAATCGATCTTGGAGAACCAAGATGCTCCCTGTAACTGGTCAAAGAGATCATCAATCCTCGGGAGTGGGTAACGGTTCTTCACTATTACCTTGTTCAGCTCCCGATAATCTATACACATCTGATGCGACCCGTCCTTCTTCTTCACAAACAGAATAGGGGCTCCCAGGGTGAACTGCTCGGTCCAATGAATCCCTTATCTAATAGCTCCTGCAGCTGTGCAGACAACTCCTGCATCTCGGGAGGAGCCAATCGGTATGGTGCCTTGGCTATCGGAGCCGCACCAAGGACTAGGTCGATCCTGAACTCTACATGTCGCTCCAGAGGTATTCCAGGAAGCTCCTCTGGGAACACATCAGTGTAGTCTCGTACCACCGTCGCCTTACCCGCCTCCCGGGTATCCATAACATATGAGACAAATCCCGCGCAACCCTGCTGAAGGTAGCGCTTAGCTCTCACTGCTGAACATACTGTGGGTCCATGCTGTGGCCTCTCGCCGTGGATCACCAACTCTCCCCCACTTGGGGTCCTGATCCGCACCAACAGTTGTGCGCAATCTATCACCGCCCTATTGGGGCTCAACCAATCCATGCCTATAATCACCTTGTTCCCACGCAACGGAATGGGAACCCAATCCACCAAGTAGCGCTCCTCAAAAACTTTAGAACACAATCTCTGAACATTGCTGATGCTCGTACCAATCGATCATCGACAATCTCTACCTCTAAAGGGTAATCCAACATGCCCGAAGACTTAGTAAACCTCTTGCTAAGCGCAAGAGAAACAAACGATCGGGTGGCACCCGAGTTAAACAACACCTGAACTGGGATACCGTTCACATGTAGCGATCCTAATGCATATACACAGAGCACATATCAACATCATAACATCATAAAATAAAATAGAGAGAAAGAATCATACCCGTCACCACATCGGGTGCGGCGCGTGCCTCCTCGGTAGTCAGCTGAAATGCCTGGCTCCTCACTACTGGAGCCTCTGCCTTGACCTGTCAGCCATCAGTAATCTGCAAGGTCGTTGGAGTTGGCGCCTTCATTGCGTTGCTGCTGTCAACTGGGGGCAGTTGGCCTTCTTGTGGGCCCTCTGGTTGCAATGGAAACATAGCAACTCAGATGTTTGTATCACAGGTGCAGGGGCAGTACAATCCCTGCTGAAATGCCCCAACTTGCCGCACTTATAGCAGCCTGAAGATCCCAGCTTGCACGCTCCTTCGTGCGTCTTTCCGCATTTCTTGCAGCGGTCTCGCCCCTGTTGGCCATTCGGCCCAGCATCTGATCCCTTGGGCTTCTTCCCCGAAGCCCCTGTAACCTGTCCCTCCTCTGTCTTCCTTTTCCGGATATGCTCCATATCAATCTCCCTCTCCCTAGCCCTAGCAATCATGGAATCCAGGGTAGGGCAAGCTGAAAAACTAACATGCTCCCGAATGTCAGCTCGTAGCATGTCATGATAGCGGATCCTCCTCATATCCTCATCTCCTGCATATTGGGGCACCATCAATTCCCTCTCCTGGAACTTGGCGGTGATCTCCGCCACAGTCTCCGTAGTCTGTCTCATGTCCAAAAACTCCCTGGCCAGCTGTTGAAGCTCTACCGCTGGCACAAACTCTGCTAGGAACTGGGGCACAAAATTCGACCATGTCATAGCCTCAACAGCCGAGGCTCCCAATGCGTCACCAACAGACTCCCACCAGTCTCTAGCTCTGTCTCTCAAACACCCTGCTGCGTATCTCACTTTCGACCCCTCGGGGCAGAAGCTGGTCAGTTGTGCGGACTAAATGTCCGCAATCCATCGTCTGGCAGCAATGGGGTCCTTCGCCACATGGAAATCCGGCGCACCACTGCCCCTGAAATCCGAAGGACAGTGTGCGAGATCCTGACTAGCCAGATGTCATGTCACTCTTGAATGCCCTGAGGCGGTTCTCCATCAGCTCAACTATCCCTTCCTTGATCGACCCGAAAATGATGTGGGTCGACTCAAGGATGCCTCTGGTGATCTCTGACACGATGAACTCGCGTAGCCTCTCATCCACCGGCTCGGAACCTGATCCCGAACCCAATCCCTCTCCAGAACTGCCACCTGCTGGCCTCTGACGTAGTACCACCATTCTGCAATACACACAGGCAACCATTAGTGATACTAATACCTCTAAAGGGATCACATCTATTACAATTTCCCCGGTCTTGCCTCAGCCTTCCTTAATTCGGGTATGGATCCTCTGCTTTCAGTAGTACGGGCCCATACTACCTTCTACATCTATCCGTACCTTCCTCAAGGACAGCCTTGACTCCACCAGGTCCCTTTTCCACTACTGACCCTCTGCTATTCCCATTCTAGGCTTGCCCTAGGAAAATCTCTGACTCCACCCAAACCAGTCCTCAGCCACTGAAGGCCTCCTGTTAATGCCAGTTAGCCATTACCTGAATACCATCACATGTGATGAGGCCCAGATAATCCTTCGAGTAACATACTCGTCCCTACAATGGTTAGACTCAAACAAGACCTGCGTAATAGGGCCAAATCCAGTACTCTGAGATTATTCAACCCTGATCACATGTAATGTGACGTATTCACCTAATGACTAACTTCCACCACGCAGAGTCCCACGTAGCACAAAGCAAGCAACATTCAGACGGAGGAAAAATACTCAAACGAATTTATCCTCAACATGAGAAGCTGAACTAGCACATAATGCTAAGCTCATACTACCAGGCATAACCTAATTAGGCTATCCTACCATTGTCTACCCAATACTAGCATGCAATTCTCATAAGCTGAAGCACATAAAGCAGGCACATAAGGCATCACTCCTAGATCCTTAGTCCTATTCTAGCAGGCTGTTCTATTGAAACTGTTAAACATAACATAAACTTGTATGGGTACTTTGGGGAATACTTACTTGAGCTTGGCCGGTCGCGCACATCACACACTTCGTTCTTTCTTAAAGCTCTTTAATTAATCCCTTAGAAAAATTTTTCTTTTTCGAAATTCCTTAATCCCTTGATTTGAGTTCAGACACTCCCGAAGGGGTGTCCGAATCCCTCAAACCAGGGCTCTGATACCAACTTGTAACATCCCAAAATCCGGGCCAAAATTTCATTTTTTTTATTTAAGTGATTTGCAAAACGTTTGTAACAAAATACCATACGATCATATCATTTAATAAAACATGTCTCGTAACTGTAAACCAAAACGTAAAACATAATATTATTAGAGTACAAATCCCAGAATATCTCGTAGTGCGGAAAACAAAGAGCGTGTGTGTGATATGTCGCTACCGCGCCAGCTCCTTCCCCTTCGCTGAAGAGGCACCTGAAACAACAACTAAAAACCGTAAGCACGAAGCTTAGTGAGTTCCCCCACCATACCACATACCATATAACCACATAACATACATATATTTTCAGGCATATCTAGGTGTCCGACCTACCCCTTCAATCCTCCTGACCGGATACTGACTAGCATATCTAGGTGTTGGTCTCCCCTTCGGTCCTCTCGACCGGATGTTGACTAGCATATCTGGGTGCTAGTCTCCCCTTCGGTCCTCTCGACCGGATGCCGACTAGCATATTTGGATGCTGGTCTCCCCTTCGGTCCTCTCGACCGGATGCTGGGGACTATTTCACCCCTACCACTACCACATAAAACGTATCACATGTAGTAGCAACCCTAGATGAATATCACATGTAGTAGCAACCCTAGATGAATATCACAGAGACAATCATCTAATCATAAACATATCACATGTAGTAGAAACCCTAGATGAATATCTAGCATGGCTGGGCATGACTGCCCCTTCGGCCCTATCGACCGGTAATCTGGGGACTATCTCCCCTACTGTCACTAGCACATAAACATATCACATGTATTAGCAACCCTAGATGAATATCACAGAGACAATCATCTAATCATAAAACTCCTACTAGTGGGCCGGCATTGTGGCCGTAGACCCACTGCTACTGGAAGGTAACTCACCTCGAAAAGTAGCTGTTGAATGTCTGCTTGCTAAGCGCCTGACTGCTGAACCGATAATCCTCCAGCTATAAATTTTAAACATAGATTAGCCACTCATAAACACCCTTAGGTCATATGACTGACCCACCCTTGGTCCAAGGTCAACTCCTTGGTCAAAGTCAACTTCCAGTTGACTGGACTCGCCGAGTCATGGCACAGACTCGCCGAGTCCTTCTCCTACTAACCCGGTCCTACTCGACAAGTCCCTCCTCACTCACCGAGTCACCCTTAACTCATTACTTGGGAAGAAAGTGTTGGGTTTTGAGCATTCTAACACTTCCTAAGTGTACATGCAACCCTAATAAACCTTGGATCTATGTTTGTCTAAGGTACATGCAAAATATTATTTTCCAAGGTTTATAACCTATCTAGCATGGCATGGGGTACTTTTAAACATAAAAGAACTAGATGAATTACATACCTTTTGTTGATTGTTGATTCCTTGGAGTTTGAGAGCCAAGCACCAATAATGTGAATGCCTCAAATGGAAATCACAAATCACCACAAACTTGGAAAATGTATGAGAGAGTATCCTAACACTTAGAAATCGGCAACCACTATTACACACACATACTAGGGTCTTTTTCATGCAACATAAGCTTGTTTATATAGTGTGCATGGTTAGGGTGAAACCCTAATAACCCATGTCTTTTCCTCTTCCAAGGATCCATGGGTTAAAGCTCCATGGATCATCCATGGACTTCCATATAAGCTTAGCCCATTCCCAAATGAGTGTTAGTCACACCATATAAATATAATAGCCCATGATTTAATTAGTCTTCCTTTTAATCACAAAATTAATTCATAATTAATTCAAGATTAAAACTAATTAAGTAACATGACTTTATATTAATATATTATAACTTATAATATATTAATAAATCGTAAGTATACAACTCTCATAAAATTATCCATAAATAGTTTGGGTGAAGTGCAACCCAAATGGACCATGCTGAGTCGGGTCAAGTATATACCAAATAAGTTATGGACTTAGACACCTTATCCAACAGACTCCCACTTGGATAAGTCTAATAACTGTATTTGCCTATATTACTTCAGGAACCAACCGTCAATCGTAGCTCTCGAAAACTCTGCTGAACTATGAAGCGCCATTTTAGATAAGTGATCATATAATCCTCTGCTCTCATGATATCAGCCGGACAAATACATGGAACAATGTCTTACTTATTGTCTGACAGTTGTTTCTCGATTTCCGATTTGTTTGACAAAGAACTTAACTGAACACATCAATTTAGTTCTGACCGGGCCCGGTACATGGGTCAACACAAAATCATCAAGGGGCCCAGATATCGCTTCTATTTCTAGAAGGAACATATAAACTTCGACTTATATGCTTGTTCTACTACTTGTTGAATTGTACACAAAGGCACGTTTTATAACATCAAGTCACTGATGTGTTTACGTGCAATCAATGCACAACCAACTCATAGGTAACAACTCATATCTCTAGGTTTGAAGACTTATATGATATTATCGTCTCACGATCACTTGAGATAAATTCCATGAAGTGATACAAGTGAGCGTGGGTTTATTCCAATACTCATAACTTATGAGCACTCATAAACGTTGTAGCAACCATTGCCATGTCTAAACACCTTTAGCCATCTACAAACCCAATTCATGAGAATCTTGATTCATACCTGCTTCCGACGTATGACCGATTGTGGAGGTTTGAATAAATTAATTATTATGGAAGTCAAAACATGCAAAACTGAAACAATAGTAAATAATTGACAATGATAGTAACACTTTACTCATAAATAAATCACAAATTTTATTCATCATCAAACGTCGATTATATTTTACAAGTTTCAGAAAAGGCTATCTAATCTGTAAAACTAATATCGTCCCTCAGCCCGATGTGCCTCGCATGCTGCAAATGCTAAACCCTCGTCAGTCCCTTCGTAAGGGGATCTGTAGGGTTCTCATCTGACGATACCCTCTTTTCCACGAGGAGTCCTTCTTCAATCTTGTGTCTTATGAAGTGATATTTTCTGTCAATGTGTCGGGATCTGTCATGATCTCTTGGTTCCTTGGCTAAGGCAACCGCATTATTGCTGTCACAGAAAATCTCCATAGGCTCCTTAATAGCTGGTACAACTCCAAGGTCTCCGATGAAGTTCTTCAGCCATATCACCTCCTTCGCAGCTTCACTCGCTGCTATATACTCTGATTCACAAGTCGAATCAGCCACCGTCTCCTGCTTGGAACTCTTCCAAGAGATTGCCCCTCCATTTAAGGTAAAGACCCAACCCGACTGAGAGCGGAAGTTATCCTTATCAGTCTGAAAACTAGCATCACTATACCCTAATACTCTCAAGTCATCACTCCCACCAAGGGTAAGGATCCAATCCTTAGTCCTCCGTAGGTACTTGAGAATGTTCTTTACCGCGGTCCAATGAGCCTTGCCAAGGTTCCCTTGATATCTGCTGACCATGCTCAAAGCAAAGGCCACATCAGGGCAGGTACAAGTCATAACATACATGATCGAGCCCACAGCGGAAGCATACGGTAATCGACTCATTTCTGCTATCTCGGCCTCTGTACTCGGACTCTGAGTCTTACTCAATTTGGCATTTATTTGGATCGGTAAATCTCCTTTCTTGGAATTCTGCATGTTGAACCTTTTCAACACCTTATCCAAGTAGGTACTCTGACTAAGCCCAATTAGTCTTTTACTCCTTTCTCTTAATATCCTTATCCCTAGGATATAGGCAGCTTCCCCTAGGTCCTTCATAGCAAAGCACTTCCTAAGCCAGGACTTAACCTCCTGCAAGGTTGGGATGTCATTTCCTATAAGTAGTATGTCATCTACATATAGTACCAAGAAGCTAACTATACTCCCACTAGCTCTGACATACACGCAAGACTCATCTTCACTTCTCGAGAAGCCAAACTCTTTGACCTTCTCATCAAAACAAAGATTCCAGCTATGAGATGCTTGTTTTAATCCATAAATGGATTTCTCAAGCTTGTACACTCTATTAGGGTATTCTGCACTGACAAAACCCTCTGGCTTATTTATGTACACATCCTCAGCCAACTTTCCATTAAGAACAACGGTTTTGACATCCATTTGCCATATTTCATAATCATGAAATGCAGCAATGGATAGCATGACACTAATAGACTTAATCTTTGCTACCGGTGAGAAAGTTTCATCATAATCAATACCGCGAGTCTGAGTAAAACCCTTCGCAACCAGTCGAGCCTTATATGTGTGCACTTTTACTTCCATGTCGGTCTTCTTCTTGAAGATCCATTTGCACCCGACTGTTTTATGGCCTACTACATTGTCAACCAAGTTCCAAACTTGATTGTCATACATGGACTATATCTCGCTGTCCATAGCCTGCTTCCATTTAGCAGACTCCGGGCCTGCCATGGCTTCCTTAACACTGCTAGGTTCATCCAAATTTACCAGTGTACTATCGCTGATAAATGTATCACCTTCCGTAGTAATATGAAAATCATAATAAAACTCAGGTGTGTTCCTAACCCGTGTGGAATGCCTCGGAGGTACAGACTTGTTAGCTGGCTCAACAGGAGTTTCCTCCTTAGGTTGATTGCTAGTGTCTGAGGTTCCTTCACCAATTGATTCTTGAATTTATTCAAGATCAATTTGCCTCCCACTATCTCCTTGGCTCATAAATTCTCTCTCACGAAAGACCCCTATTCTTGCTACAAAGACCACATTCTCACTGGGTCTGTAGAAGAGGTAACCAAAGGATTTCTATGGGTAGCCGATGATAATACACCTTTCACTTCGGGGTTCGAGCTTGTCATGAGTTTCACGCCTCATGAAAGCCTCGCAACCCCAAGTCTTGATGTGGTCCAAGTTGGGAACCTTCCCAGTCCACATCTCATGAGGTGTTTTGGTAACCTTCTTTGTAGGGACTAGATTAAGGATATGGGTGGCAGTCTCTAAGGCATACCCCCAAAAGGAGATTGGTAGCGAAGCTCGACTCATCATAGAGCGAACCATGTCTAACAAAGTTCGATTGCGCCTCTCAACTACACTATTTAGCTGTGGTGTCCTGGGAGGAGTCAATTGTGAGACAATCCCACACTCCTTAAGGTAGTCAAGGAACTCAGTACTAAGATACTCACCACCTTGATCGGATCGAAGCATCTTAATGTTCCTGCCCAATTGATTTTCTACTTCCTATTTGAATTCCTTAAACCTTTCAAAGGTTTCTGACTTATGTTTGATCAAGTAGACATAACCATATCTACTAAAATCATCAATAAAAGTCACATAATACCGATTAGCATCCCTCGTGGCGGTTTTGAATGGCCCACATACATCAGTATGTATTAGGTCCAACAAACCCTCACCCCTTTCACAAGTACCAGTGAAGGGTGATTTTATCATCTTTCCAAGTAGACAAGATTCACAACTATCATCCGATTTAAGGTCGAATGACTCCAAGACTCCACTCTTTTGGAGTTGGCCTATGCGTTTCTTGTTTACATGTCCAAGACGACAATGCCACAATGATGCTTTATCTAGGCTAGTAGAAGAATCAATATACAACACATTATTTCCTAAGTTGTCTACAATCGACACAGTTTCATACACACCATCACAAGGTAATGCTTTTAAATAAAACAATTTATTAAAGAAAGCATTAATACCACCACATTCATTATTAAACGAAAAGGTAAAACCTTGTTTGTACAAACCATGAAAGGAAATAATATTTCCCGCCATTTTAGACGAGTACACACGTTTATTCAAATCTAATTTTAACCCATTATTCAGCAACAAAGTATAAACTCCAATCTTGGAAACAGGTGAAGCCTTCCTATTCCCCATGATCAAGTTTATCTTTCCGTGCTCCACATCCTCACTTCTCCTTAGGCCCTGCAAATTTGAACATATGTGAATACCACATCCTGTATCAAGCACCCAAGAGTTAGAATATGGTGAGTAATTAGACAATATTATGTAAATACCTGCATGGGTGGGTTTCACTTTCCCATCCTTTAGATCCTGCAAGTACTTAGGGCAGTTTCGCTTCCAGTGCCCCTTGTCCTGGAAATAGTAGCAATCAGCATCCTTGGGAATGGCAGAAGGAGTGACAGAACCGCTCTTGGTCCTTGATGAGGAGCCTTCAAGAGACTTTCCCTTGGTACCCTTCGAAGGGGACTTCCTCTTTTTCCCTTTGCCTTTCCCGATAGCTAAAACAGGGGTAGATGTTGGAGTAGGAGTAGTAGAGGTAACAACCGCCTTGCCCTTAAGACCGGTTTCAGCGGTCTTCAAGAGTCCTTGAAGTTTTCTAAGGGTAACTTCCTCCTTGTTCATATGATATGTCATACGAAATTGGTCATAACAAGAAGGTAAGGAGTGCAAAATGATGTCAATTGCCAACTCCTCATGGAAGTTCACATTCAGCTTGAGCAAACGGTCCACATACCTTTGCATCTTTTGCATGTGTCCTATGATGGATTCACCATCCTTCATGCCGGTTGTTATCATGGAGGAGATTATTTCATACCGCTCCTGACGAGCACTTTGATGGTACCTTTCCATCAGGTCTTGGTGCATCTCAAAAGGGTAGAAGTCCTCATAGGACTTTTGGAGCTCGGCGGTCATCGTGGCCATCATGATGCATGTCGCCTTAGTAGCATCTCTCTCATGTGTCCTGAATTTAGCGATCTCCTCAGGATTAGCAGTGGACTCATCAAGCTCCTTTAACTCCTTATCTAGGACATATTCCTTGTCCTCATAACGAGTAACCATCCTGATGTTCCTGATCCAGTCCATGAAGTTGGAACCATCAAAGATGACTCTCCCACAAAGATTCATGAGAGAGAAAGAGCCAGTTGGGTTAGAGCCCGAAGCATTAGTGTTGGAAGACATCTGAAAGAAGAAAGCAAGTTTAGATTAGATATATAGAGTCCTTAATAAGACACCCAAATGTAATATTAAGGCTAGGATCCAATCACAATATATTATACTTAGAAGAGGGATGTCGTAATCTAAGTAATAACATATTTGAAAGGTAGGTGAATGAAGATTCACCAATTTCCACCATGAAAAACAAAATGAATTATTAGGTTTTAATTGGATTTGAAATTCCTATATTCTTTTGAGATTCACTGAACTTTTCAATGGCATGTTTCAATCTCGATTGTGCCCTTCAAGTTTTGTGACTGGGATGCCGAGGATCACAAAACAAGGTGTGAATAACCATACTAATTCACCTGGTACCCTTAATATTATCACCTAATCAATGTGCTGGTTAACCACACACGCTCCATTGATCTATGACAAACATTAAGTCACCCTTCGTGATCCTTACTAGTCCAAGTTAGTGTGTCGGTTAACCACACACGCTCCACCAACGACTTGGTAAGGTACAAAGTGTGAATTCCATTGAATAGCACCATGTTCACATTTTTCCTAAAGTAACTAAGATTGGGAATTAAAATATTTAGTTACTTTATAATAATCATTATACTTTTAATGAGGATTTAAAGTCATTGTCCTACCCGTTCGGCTAACGACCATCCACCGATCAAGGAAGCGGTGGGTGAGAGTGGACACCCATTAAGCTGCCATTTTATAGGCAACAACCTTATACCCCCTTATAGACCGGCTTCGTGAATGAGACCTACTAACGGTAGAACGACTTATTCTTATACATATATATATAATAATTAACCATTAATGTTATAAATAGTATAAGTGTTGAATTTTAACTATTAAAACTCTAAGGGTTGGAATTAAAGTTTATTAAAGTGTGTGAAACTTTACAAATTCCAAAACTTAAGGGCAAGTTTTGTAACTATCCAAAACTTTTCATTTCATAACTTATGAATTAAAGGTTCATAAAAATGAAGACTCTTCATTTTTATGTAACTTATGTGTTTTAAATGTGTGTTTAAAAGAAGTGGCCTTTGGATATCCATAACTTGAGGACAAATTATGGACTCCATTAAAACACATAAATGATCAAGAATTAATCCTAAACAATTCAACAAATAATTCCTATCATCTTCTAAATTCATAAGAACATGAACATGATCATCAAAGTTTCAAGAATTATATGAACACATACAAAGCATGAAATTTTGATATAAGCTATTGTAAATGGATTAGAACAACCATTACACCAACTAAAACAAATTTTAAAGCACCAAAACAGTTTAGGGTAATGTTTCTAGTCCATTTCCAGCAGCAAAAGTCGAAAATCTGCATTCTGAGGCTCCTACTCGCCGAGTGCACGAACCTACTCAACGAGTAGGATGAGTTTTCACATGAACTCGATGAGTCCCCCCATGGACTCGGCGAGTTCATCAGGTAGACAGCAAAAATTTGATATTTTTCTCTATTTTTGCATCAAGTATCAAACAAACAAGCCTAGGCTCTGATACCACTGTTGGGTTTTGAGCATTCTAACACTTCTTAAGTGTACATGCAACCCTAATAAACCTTGAATCTATGTTTGTCTAAGGTACATGCAAAATATTATTTTCCAAGGATTATAACCTATCTAGCATGCCATGGGGTACTTTTAAACATAAAAGAACTAGATGAATTACATACCTTTTTGTTGATTGTTGATTCCTTGGAGTTTGAGAGCCAAGCACCAATAATGTGAATGCCTCAAATGGAAATCACAAATCACCACAAACTTGGAAAATTTATGAGAGAGTATCCTAACACTTAGAAATCGGCAACCACTATTACACACACATACTAGGGTCTTTTTCATGCAACATAAGCTTGTTTATATAGTGTGCATGGTTAGGGTGAAACCCTAATAACCCATGTCTTTTCCTCTTCCAAGGATCCATGGGTTAAAGCTCCATGGACTTCCATATAAGCTTAGCCCATTCCCAAATGAGTGTTAGCCCACACCATATAAATATAATAGCCCATGATTTAATTAGTCTTCCTTTTAATCACTAAATTAATTCATAATTAATTCAAGATTAAAACTAATTAAGTAACATGACTTTATATTAATATATTATAACTTATAATATATTAATAAATTGTAAGTATACAACTCTCATAAAATTATCCATAAATAGTTTGGGTGAAGTGCAACCGAAATGGACCATGCCGGGTAGGGTCAAGTATATACCAAATAAGTTATGGACTTAGACACCTTATCCAACAGAAAGAACCGACTCACGATCCGACTCGCCGAGTCCAAGAACAACTCGCCGAGTCCCCACGAGCAGATCTCCTACTCGCTTCCAAATCCTCACCAGAGCATCCTTTTTGAGGATTTGGGTTTCTGGAACTATTGCTACACGTTAAATTGTTAATTCCGCGTGCAGATACAAAGGGTTGGACCTTCAACACCTAAACCCCTCTTACTCAGTAACAGTTCATATGACTCGCCGAGTTTGAAGAACAACTCGTCGAGTTCCAGACAATCTTCATAGGACTCGCCGAGTTGTTCATCCAACTCGCCGAGTCTAAGACCATCTTCATAGAACTCGCCGAGTCCCTTCAACCCACTTCCCATACAGACCAAATCTGAGACATACAACGCTTCCAAACCATAGATCTATGTTCCTAGGGCATGCTTATCACGTAAAGTTGCAAACTTTACGTGCATGCATGACCCTATAAGCTCCAAAAGGCAAATCCAAGCTCTTTATGAGGTCATGCACTCAATAGGGACCTCAATTACTTCAACCACAAAGACTTTATATTTCTAGTACGTCCATAAGGTCTAGATCTGAAGTCCTTTCGGATCATAAAGCACAAACACATGGAGTTTGGTGTTTTAGGGCTTGAAAACCACCAATTAGGGACAAAAATGGGTCTAATGAGCTAGTGATCAAGGTAGGGACTTTTCTACCTGAATGGAAGCCTTTTGCAGGGTAGATGTCGAATCTACTTCTCCTCTTTGCACTCTTCCACCTCCTTCTTCTCTTAAGCTTCAAACTTCCTTCAGAAGGCCAAAATCACTCACAAGGACAAAAAAAGGGGGTAGGGTTTCGCTCTACAGCTCTTCTGGAAGTGTTAGGGACAAGGGAGGCCGAGTTAGAGTGTTTAAATAGGGTGCAAACACCCGGGTTAGGGTTTTTGCCCAAACAGGACCTACTCGCCGAGTCCAAAGCTTAGACCCCATGTCTCATCTCGCTTCTACTCGGCGAGTTGGTCTTTCAACTCGCCGAGTCCAAGGCAAAATGTATTATTTAAGAAATATTAGATACAAGGAATACGTACCAGGAACCAGGTGCTACAAATATGTTTTTTTTTTTTCATTTAAAAACCATAGTTTTGTATAATTTTTTTTTTACATTCAAACCATTTTTTATATATAAATATGTATTAGTTATATAAAAATTGTATTTTATATTAAATATGCAACTTTAAAATGTGTTTGGAGGTTTGGAGGCGTTTAGTCGATCAAAACTCAGATATCAAGTTTGCAGCCCATCAAATTTTTACATCTTATTAGAAACTTATGGTTAGTAAAAATGTGGTTTTTAAACGAAAAAATATGTTTATACGGTTTAAAATGTAATAAAAAAAAATATATTTATACGGTTGCAAATGGAAAATAGACAAAATTGAATAAAATTTGATAAATGATGTTCGATTGGAACAAAAAAAACATAGTGTCAAAATTGAAATAAAAAATTAAACTTAATGTCAAAATCGAAAAAAATGAACACTTAGTATTTTTTGTGGAAAAAAAAATCAAATTTGACACGTCATCTTATCATGTCAACATGTCACGTCATCAAAACTGACACGTCAGCATGTAACCTGATTAACCGGTCAAATGGTCAGAATTGTAACAAATTGGAAAACACAGTATCAAAATTGACACAAAAAAAAAACACGGTGACAAAATCGAATTTCTATGTAAGAAAAGTGTTTTTTGTGTCATTTAACCATTTATAAATAGAAAAGTAACCCAATTTTTTTCATCGACAAATATCCACAGATACACAAATACATATTTTTTTTTCTCTTGTGAGACAAAACTACTTAAATTGAATTGATGTCTACACGACTAATCGACTACATATGCTCAACATTTGATTGTGTTTATCAAGCTACTTTAAAGTGTTGTTTTCTGGATTTAACGAAAAACGAGCTCCGCTGGAACAAAAGCATCAATAAACCTAAAATTAGGTATTTTATTCGGTCAAACATAAATAACAATTTATTTTTTTAAGTTTATTAGTAAAGTCGGCAAAATTCCTTCGGTTATAACTTCTTGTCCATTCGTTAACATGTTGGAATCATATTTATTTTATAATTTAATTGGTGGTGTGAAATATGGTTGAGAAAAACGTGGTTAGTATTTAAAGTTGACCAAGATCCAAAGAATTGAAATCTAAATTAAATAAAAGAAATGTAGAGATAAATTTGGACCCTAGAATTAATAATGATAGAAATATCTATATTTTCAAATATTCTATTTATGAGAATATCTTGTTCAGATTAACACTATGATCACATTGTTTTTATGATTCATGTAGCGCATAAAAAATTGGACTAACAATAGTTCTATTTATATATTAAACTAGTTCTTGCGTAAATACAACACAGAAAATATTAAATATTAATGTATTAAAATTAATTTTTCGTTTTGACGAATATAAATTTAAATAAAAATAAAATAATATTCTTTCATATTCACTTATATGTGACATATATAAATGCCTATTCTATGTGATTTGTGAAGAATTTATCGTTAGACGTGTCGTGTATTCCAACTAGTAACGTGATCCACTTAGCTTGACATTGTTACACAACCATTATATTTGTTGGCTCAAAATCAAACTATTTACATAAAAAAAACAAAATAATGTGTTCATTCAGGATAAAATCAAACATCAAAATTAAGTTTTTAGCTTTTAAGGCAAATCCAAATTAAGAAAAAATCTTGTTTATGGACTATGGTATAAAGTTTTTATTATAAACAAAAATCTTTTAATCTAAAAGTTACTTCAAATAACTTGTAGATATTTTAACATTAGTTTTTATGCAATTTTACATTTTTAAAAACTTTTGGTTAGTTTGCCAAACACTTTTACACAAATAAAAATTTAAATAAAAGTTTAAGTGTTCAACTTTCAGCTATCAACTTATAACTAGTTTTTTTTTTGCCAAACTATTTAGTTTAGTTTTGCGTTTTGCACATTCATAATGAAAGGACTAAAAATAGTTTAATTTTAACTTTAGGGGTGTATATGAAATATACATTAATTTGTAAGGGCAGCTATTGTAAATTATCCAATGGAATGTTATAAAAAAAACAGCCCCCTGTGTGTGATGCTTCGCAATCTATGTAACCCCACATTTGAATTTCTTCACACCACACGCAGAAGCATCGGAGATTTGCAGAGGAGAAGACGGTGATAAGCATGGGTGCAGTGAACCTCTTGAACGCCATGGAAGTCTCGGAAGAAGTTCGCAATGGGTGTGACATTGAGGTGGTTCGTTCTTCACTCGCTGTCGATCATACCCTTCCTTTGCCGGAGATGAAACCTCAACTCGTGTAAGCTCTCGTGATGCATTTGACATGATTTGAGCTTAATTTTATTATGAAATTGTTGAATGAATTCACTCCATTTCTGTTATGTTTTATAAGAGAGAGTTTATGATGTAATCGGCGTAAACGTCCATGTATTCTGATGCATTTGACATGATTTGAGGTTAATTTAACTATGAAAACAACGGAAGAAATCACTTCAGTTCTGTTATTTTGTTAATAGAGTCATAGAGAGTTAGTTTGTTATTAGCGAAAGCGTCCATGAATTCTGGAGACGATTTAACTAGTTTCATGTCTGAACGATTGCTATGAAAATCTGATGTTTTAGTAATTGAAAATACTGAATTTCTGGTTACGTTAATTGCTAGGAAAGCTGTATTATCGTTTTACTGATTCTTAAATTAATATCTAATTACTTTGATCTGTCATTGTTTCCCCAATTTCGATATGAAAGATGAACTAGAAACCAATATAAGCTTAACCAGTTTCATGTCAAATTGCAAGAAAATAGTTATGCTGATTCCTACAGAAACTGTAAATCAGAGCTAATGCTTGATGTTGGACTTGTTCTATCGTATTAATTACTTTGATTTGCTATTGCTTCCCAAATGCTTGAAGTGAAAGATGAACTTGATACGCAATATATATAAAACTCATTGACTCATTCAATGCACTCTTTTGTCAACTAAATTGATAAACTATAACACGTTTGCTGATTTTTCTACTAGAGTATTAAGTTAGTTTGCTGATGTTTCTCCAACATTTGATGTAGAAATGAACTACTCCTATAATCCTATTCCCATTTGGTCAAATAAATTGGTAAAAACATAACATTATCTGTTAATTCCTTTTCCATTATATTAATTAGATTCTTCTATCATTTAAAAACCACATCACTTTCCTAATAATAGTTTAAACTTAGCATTAACTCCTCTAATCTTATTATGTGATTGGATTTGACTTTGGTAGAGAACTTTGCAAGGATCTTTTCAAGCAGTGGTCAAATTTAGATGAATCACACTTCTCTACTGAGAAAGTTTCTGGTGGAATTACAAATCTTTGTAGGTATCTTTAACAAATATGTATTATACACATGTATCTATCATTCATAATCATATTTTTGTTACTATAGTACTTAAGGTATCTGTAAAAGAAGAAAATGGGAATTGGGTGCATGTAACAGTTAGATTATATGGTCCAAATACCGAATACGTTATCGATCGTGAAAGAGAACTACAGGTTAGTAATTACTAATTAGCATCTGACTTTTGAGACATAAAATTAAAATGCAGTATATATTATTTTTTTCAATTCTCTTACATACAGTTTATATTTTATAATCTCCATGCATAGGCCCTTCATCACCTCTCAGCTGCAGGATTTGGTCCCAAATTATTAGGAGTATTTGAAAATGGAATGGTGCAATCCTTTATACATGCTCGTACTCTAGAAACAAAAGGTAAGAAACAAATTATAATTATAATATCCTAATAATGCTATAATTGGTTAAAATTTTCAAAATATAATTTTTTTTTTCAAATATGTATTTTACAGATATGAGAAATCCAAAGTTGGCAGGTGAAATTGCAAAACAACTTAATAGTTTCCATCAAGTAAAAGTTCCAGGATCCAAGGAACCCCAGCTGTGGAATGACATTTTAAAATTTTATAAAAAAGGTAATTTTTTTATATATATATTTTTCTCTTTTTGTCATTATACTATCTATAAATTGCTGAATTTTGTTTTTAATTACAGCATCCAAGCTTACTTTCGATGATTGTGAAAAGCAGAAAAAATACACACAGATTTCATTTAAAGAAGTTGAAGTTGAAATTCTTGAACTCAAGGTAGCTTCTTTTATAACTAATAATCACATATAAAAAAATCTGTATGTTAAACATCACTTTTGAAAATCTAAAAGAAGTAGAGTTTATTTTTTTAGAAATGTTTGGTGATTATGAGACAGGAATTGACAGGTCATCTTAAATCCCCTGTGGTGTTTGCTCATAACGATTTGCTTTCTGGGAATCTTATGTTTAATGATAATGAAGGTATCTTAAAATTATATTATTATTTTCATAATATAGTTTTCTAATCATTTTTTTTTTTTTAATTTACGTATTGGAACAGAGAAACTTTACTTCATAGATTTTGAATACGGATCCTACAGTTATAGAGGCTTTGACATTGGAAATCACTTCAATGAATATGCTGGATACGAATGTGACTACACATTGTACAACATCTTCCTTATTTTAAATCAATAAATATATTTATGTGGTGATTAAGTAATTATGTAATGTAGGTACCCAAATAAAGATGAACAATATCATTTTTTCAAACACTACTTAAACCCTGAAAAACCAAATGAGGTACAAATTTTCAAACTACAATGCTACAATAAAGAAATGAAATAATAACCAACATTTAAATATAAATTTAGGTTTCGGATAATGATGTGGAAACACTGTATGTGGAAACTAGCCTTTATATGTTGGCTTCTCACTTGTATTGGGCTTTATGGGCTTTGATCCAGGTAGTACTCAAACCCTTCTTACTTTCCCTAATCCATATTCCATAACATGTTTTTTACACATAAATATGTACATTACTATTAATGGATAAAAAATGTAAGTAAGTTATTATTATTATGGGTAAGGGTTTGTGTTAATGGGTTGATATATTATTTGACAGGCGAAAATGTCACCGATTGAGTTTGATTATCTTGGTTATTTCTTTAAGAGATATAATGAATACAAGAGGCAAAAGGACGTGTGTTTTTCTCTAGCAAAGTCTTACAATTACAAATCTTGATATGAGACATCCATGTAAATGTGGGCTTTTGGAAAAAGGGAGTTTTTTTAGCTTCTAAATATTCAAAACTTGATAAACACTACGAGATTCTTTAGGATTTAGAAGAAATCATCAATGGTTAATAAAACATGGAAAATAGTGTAAACTTCATTTGTAATCATGAAATCTATATGTGTGATCGATAAAATATGTTGGTTGTAATAGTTGTGTGATTTTGAATATAAAATATTCTATTCCATATTTTCTTATTATTTTATGTTAGTTAATTTGATTAACATTTGGAATAATAGACAATAAAACGTAAGACTAGCTTCTTATTTATTGCCTTACAATATTTTTGAGTGGTTTGATGTTCAGTTATAGTACTTTGAATCTTCGGTTAAGATTCTATAAAAATACAATTTAGATGAGTCTTGAGTTTTCAAGATTCATAGTATTTGGATTATGAGGTTTCATAGTATTGAAGGTTTGCATGAATCTTGAGTCTTGAAGATTCAAAATAACATTTACATATGTTGGATTGTCGTAAAAATAAAATTAAAATGATCAGAAATGAAAAGTTGAGATTGAATGTGAAAATATGTAGATATTTGACGCTATTTGTAAGAGAGAACAAAAAAAAAAAAAAAAAGTTCGAACTTTATACTTATATGTGTATTAGCAGATGTAGATTTATTAGATAATAAGTTTTATCCAAATAAATCATAACATCCTATAAAATATTGACATGTGGTAAATTCTACATTAAAAAAATATTTAATCATTGTTTGAGATAAAACTTAAAAGGATGTGAGGGTTAGATAACTTAGATTGCAACTTGCAAGAGATTGACTATTGTTTCTGTTATATAACGTTTCTTGTGTGAATAATTCATTAAAACCCACCAATAATAATGAACGTTAAAAATTATAATAATATTTTCTAAATTTTTTTGATCATTTTTAAACGCGGCCCACTTTCCTTTTTTTCTCACCTTTTCATTTTATAAGAATTTTTTGTGTACTTATCTTTTCTCCTATTTAAGTATTAATTAAAACATCATAATTAAAGATAAAATTTTAAACATGGCAATACTTTTTTCATTTCAGAATATGCCGCTTTAATAATGACAAACTATTTGAATAAACATGAATACTCTTACGGTGAAAGAACTATTACGTGAGTGCATTTTGACAATAAATCCTACAAAATGATATACCTTTTTAACGCGTGAGTTATTTCATGAGTTCAAATTTTGTAAAAAGTGTCATGATATTTTATTTCATATGTGATTATTTTTATGATGACCATTTTTTTAAAACTTGATTAGTTCCATAATGTTTTTTAAGACAAGCCACGTTTATTGTGATAAGTTTTAATTTGTAGTCGTTTAAGTATATATAATATATAATAGTTTATACAAAAAATTGTAAAAGAAAGTAGAAGGTAGGGCCACTCAAATCATTAAAGCGGGTTCCATTGACAAAGGAGTTTCTATTTATATCACAAAATTGATATTATAGAAGCAACATAGATTTTAGAAGGTTACATACTTCCATTTTTTTTCAACTATTATGTAATGATCATACACAAGCAAACACAAAATTGATTATTAATGATAATTGGGATATATAAGATATATCTAGATAATCATCTATGATCAAGACAAATTATCAAACATAATTATGATTAAATTAATGTTCTCCAGCACAGTTAAAATTGTTACCTTTATTACTTAATCTAAGATCTGATTAATCCTAACTCTAACAATTTAATGATCATAAACTATTAGGTAAACAAGTTCATGCAATTCAAATGGTCATTAAACTACACTTAACTTGAATCAAAGCAACATGGATGTAAACTTTAACATGTTAGGTAATGATAATCAAACACATGCATTAACCAACTTCATAAATTCCAAATATAAGAAACTAACACATAGTATTAGGGTTCATCTACACTAAACGAAAGCCTAACGATTAGCTACTTATAGCAGAAAATAAGCACACAAAAACATAAGACTTCGACATAGTTAATCTAATGCAAACTGAATGTGATGTGTAATCTTCAAATCTTCAATCTCCAAGCGTTCTCTCTTCCAAATGGTTGTTTTTCGCATACCTCTGGCCTCTCTAGAAAATCAGATATAACCTTCCAAATTGATTATGGAAGGAGTATTTATAGTTTTTCATAAAATCGTACCTCACGTCGTGAGAATTAAGGTCGCACGTTGTGAGCTTAGATCAGTTTGCGTCTAGTAAGGAAACTACAATCCGTGTAGTTATCTTCTAGAAGAATCCTCCTCACGAAGTGAGATTACAATGCTCACGTCGTGAGCTCAGTTATTGTGCATATCGTTGAGATTTTTCCTCTCGCCACGCCATGGGGCTCTGAAGCCACGTCTTGGGACTCATATTTTCATTGTTTTTCTTCCTTTTAAGCTCTGTTTATCTCCCACCTTCAGCTCCAGTCTTTCCAAGTTCCAGTATTTGTCAGTTTTGATCATTTTCCTTCAAGAATGTCCTATTTGGCTGTAAAATGTAATTCAACTCAATAAGTACCAAATATCATTGCTTTTAACCAAATTATAGCTTAAAATATATTAAAATAATGCCTAAATATATGTATAAATATAGCAATATCAGTGAATGATATGGGAACTTCTAGAGATGCATGATAGTGTGTAGGCTAAGAATCTTTAGGAGTTGTGTATTAGAATTGCCTGATATTTATGATGTCTTGTTGCCTGTTGGATCTACTGCTCAAATATTGCTTGCTTTGTGCTATGTGAACCTATATTGATATTAATTAACTATTAAACGAATACGTAAGGTTGCATGCCATAAGGATTAATTAGTTTTAAAATGCTTGATTTAGCATTATTGTGCAACTCTTGTTTAAGTCCACCGTTGTAGTGTAGGATCTTTCAGCTGAAAGATTGCTTAATTATTTTTTTGCATGTAATCCTATTCATAAGATAATTAGTTGATATTGGTAGAAGTTTCTTCTGTGACTGATATCAGGGTGAGGTGGGACTTCCTAGTGACCTAGGAAGAGTGTTAGAATGTGCTCGTGTAGGCACTTGCGTAAGAGAAGTCTTAGAAAGAGAATCTAGAAAGATTAGCAATGTGTATTTTTTTCGAGCGTGGGTATATGTGATTTGATCGGTTGGTTGTGGTCTTGAGTAGTGACTTGGGAACCTTGAGACAATTCTTGGGATGAATACATATATATATATATATGGAAGGTAGTATGGGCACAATACTACCGGAAACGCAGGATCCGTACGGGGATCAAGAAGAGTTGAAAAGGTTATTGAGGAGCTGGTTGAGGGTAAATAAAATGGTTTGTCACCATGATTAGTTGCATTATGTTTATGTCCTTATCGATCTTTCAATTATGGTTGTTCAGGATGAGGACGAGTCTGGTAATTGTTCGGACCTTAGTATCCATGACAGAGTGAGTTTGAATGGTGCAGACCGGTGTGAGTTAGCTGAGTCGAAGGTCTCAAGGGCCTTGTTCAAGTAGAACCAGACTGAGTCATGGGAACTCAAGTAAGAAGTGATTGTGGTAATCGACTCGAGGATTGTAGCCTGAGGATGGGTGGTCGGGCGATGGATTGGGATGTCATTTTCTACGACAGTGTTATATTCCTTCAGCCTCCCGTGTTGGAAGGGAAGAGAAGGAGAGAGATCGGGCATATGATTTCAGATTTAGGATGTATTCCCAACACGAGACTAGTGAGCGGATACAGGTTCAGGCACCACCGAAGTGAGATATTAAGGCTTTGGATAATCGTTTGGATGGTTTAGGTAGTTGCGGTTGACGCAACGAGTATGGTATGGATACCTTGAGATATTTTAGTTGTGGACAAGAGAGTCATTTATGTTAAGATTGTAAAATGAGAGATCAAGGATATGCTTTTTTTGAAACAACTTAGGTCAGGTTATAGCTGATTGATTCTGGTAATCAGGAGAGGTGGTTTATACAAAAGAATAAGTAAATTTGTAAAATAAACAATGTTTCATCCAACATGTAAAAACAAAGTTGGAACAAATTTGTAAAATTTTTTGGGGTTAAATTGTAAAAAAAAAAGAGAAGAAGTTAGTAACATGTGTCGTGCAAGTGATATCCAACCTTGCTGAGTTGATACACCAGATTTTATCCTAATGTGGTGCGTGAGGTTGTGAGTGGGATTCCCTTAAACTATACTTGTAGGGAATTCCCTAGAAATTCCTATGGGGGTCTGGATTTGCCTTGTAAATGAGGTCGAACCAGGGGTGCTCCCTAGAATATTACGAGTAAACTTAATCTTAATTTGTTTGTCGTTTAAAAAAACATGTGTCGTATCTATTATAACAAGTCTTATGGATAATTCATGACAATTTTTATGATTGATTATCCCTTAGATGGAATAAAATACATGTGTATTTTAGAGAAATTTGAAATATTTTTTGATTATGATAATTTTTTGTAAGCATTTAAGTTTATTTGTTAAATATATATAAAAATGGCTAAATATGTACAATTTAAAAGTTGGTTACCCTCACAAGTTTAAAGTTTAAAGGTTGATGGAGATGGAAATTAAAAAAAAACCCTTTCATTGTTGGTCATCTTGTCTTTTTTTAACATATATAGGCTTGTTGGCCAAATGTTTAAAAAAACCTAAATATATCTTCTTTTTTAACAATTCTAAAACCTTATTACACTTACAAGTCATTATCTCTTTTGTTTATTTGGAAGAGCTTGAACCATATGTTCTTTGGTTTTAATTTTTTTTTTGAAACGACAAATAATCATATTTTTCTCTTCTCCTTAAGATTGAACTCAAGACCTTCTAGTTAGTTGTTAATTTAAACCCTCCATATAGTGGGTTAGCCCCAATTTGCTTTTGGTTTTAACAAAAGAACAATATTTTAAAGTTGGTATGACTCAAATGACCAAAAGGGTCAGATTTCATGTAAACTGTTACAAACTTGGTTATTATAAAAGACAAAATAATGCAAAACTGTTTATTATGAAAGACAAGATAAGACACAACACAACACAACACGACACGACTTTGTACTCCATTTGACATTCATTAGTTAGACAAAAGACATTCATACCCTCATCATATACAACTTTGTACTCCATTTGACATTCATTAGTTAGACAAAAGACATTCATACCCACATACCCTCATCATATACAGTAACATGGCTACATGAAGCCATGGGACCTCATGTCGCCATATATAGGTATGATTGTAATTTTATATGAATAGTTGGGTCTCAATCGGCTAATGTTGGCCCACACTGGCCTATACACGTTATTATAACACCTCAAACCCAAACTTACAAACTATAAACCATTATGAAAGCAACCAACAACTTAAAACTTATAAAGTACTCAAAATTTTGTATCCATGTGGAACATTTTGTTATCAACTCCACAACTTAAACTCCTTCTCACTCTTCTATCCATGTGAGATGAGTTGTCACTATTACTCAAAATTTTGTATCCTTGAAGTCGCAATAATCACTTTAAAAACACACATTCAAACACTCCATAGTTATGTATTACGTAATATTACATGTTGAACACAAGATATAGCTATAAAATGAAAAACAATATATAAATCATAATATAAAGTAACAAACCAATTCCACAAGAAAACCTTTCAAACTATCACTCAAATCACTATGAAACTTGTTCCTTCTCTATCAATTCTAACTAAAATTCACCCGAGATTTCTTCTACTTTCACTAACTGATGTCTTCTTTAAAAAAAAAAAAAAAAAAAAAAAGAAAGAAACCGATTGATTCAAGAAAAAGAAATATTCGCCTGTTTTGATGTTAGTATCGTTTACAAATTGAAAGCATAATTACCTTCAATCAATGTCAAAATATGAACAAAGCACCATAATTTTTCAATCAATTCGAAACATATCTGATGGTTGCTGCTTGAATGTCTCAAGAACCATGTATGGCAATATCACCATGCAAGCCATGAACAATGTGAACTGCAAAAAAAACAAAAACATGCATCAAAAAATGTAATTTGCATAAAGATTTCATCTTTTTAATGAAAAATGAGTAATTTTGCTCATTTACCACAAGAGGGAGGGTCAAGAAACTCCAAATTGGCCACAAAGCAAAACAGAACCTGTAAAGTAATTCCAAAAAGAAAAGAGGAAAAGAGAAAAAAACAATCTTATAATGTGAAAAAATACTGCATGTTTAACGATTTTGAATTATTATTGTGATTTGAATAATCAAAAATCTTACATTTATCTAAGGTGCTGTTTCTTTTTGACTTAATGGACTTACTTAATTTGGTAATCCATATACAGGTGTTTGTGTTCTCGTTATTTTGTTTATTACAACATTGTACTTTAATTTATATCTACTACAACATTATAACAATAAATTTGATCTGTAATTGGATAACAATTCTATAATTGAGTAGATTTTTCAAAGTACAATGTTGTTATAGGAAGAAATGAAAAGTATCATCCAATAGTAAACAAATAAACAAATGTATGATGCTTATTTTGGCCCTAAATAATCATAAAACCATAGTCACAATAACGTTTTTTGTTACCAAATATTGCAATAATCAATTAAGTCACACATCTAGACACAAAAAAAAAAAGAAGAAGAAGATTATGGAAGTTATTCTTACAAAGAAAAAGATATGAGTCCGAGTATTGTAACAAAGGGGAGGGCATCTGTACTTGATATCTCCCACTTCTCACTAGACTTTCGGACACCCCACACTAACATACTTGTATACAAGAAATAGAGAAAGTTCAAACTCACACCAAACACCCCCAAATACAACGGTATTCTGCATAATGCACAAAAACGAACACATATTGTCATCATCAGTTCATCATAACTGAATAAAACATAAGAATATACAAAGAATAATATAAGAAAGCTTACCTTCTAATCCTACCATCATGAAACAAGATATAAATCAAGTTTGAGTGCCAATCTCCCAAGTATACGATAAAAACTGCAGAAGCAATCCAGAGTACATTCTCTAAAACCTCAACCCATGTTCTTGTTGTAGGAAAAGCAGGTGATTGAGACCGATTTCTAGAACAAGCATCGTCTTCAAGATCGTCGCCGCTTGATGCATAGCCTTGACTGTGTCTCTGCCGCATAAGGCCACCAGCAGTTGGGGTGCCACCGGACATTTTTATAAAATAGGAAACTATGTGGATTTCACTGCTCCAAAAAACTTATAATCTCGGAATCTGCTCTGAGATTCGATGACGGAATTGATAGCAATCTCAGATAAACATTGAAGCCAATGGAGCAGTATCGAAAGCAATGGAATCAGTAGATTATGAAATCAGAAAGTAAAATAGAAAACATTAACTGAGACCCGGAAACCCAATTTTGAAATCTGAAAAGGAGGTATGAAGGATTAATTCAGGATTTTAACCTAACTACACCAACCTCGAAAACCCACATCAAATTTAAAAGTTTAGCAAAACCCATAATTGGAATCCCAAATTCTCAACGAACCCACATCGTGAATTCAAAGATTAGAAGCAACGAATAGTGTAAAAGGATTAAAAACCCATCATCTGGGTGGGTGTCTTGCTGATCAAAACAAACCCCAGATGGGTTTTAAACAACCCTTGATGAAAATTGATTCTTGTAATCGACGCAGAGACACGAATAATTTAAAATTTTCAAGGGTTAGAGTCTAAAAATCTCGAGAGATGAAAATGGAGATCAAATTAGAAAGAGAGGGTTTTCAGTCTCAGGGATCTGTCTATGCGTGACGACGGCTGATTGAAACAAAGAGGAAGATTGTGCAGTTAGGCACACCAGATTTGTTTTTGTTTTTGTTTTTGATATTCTCTATTTACCTAGCAAGAATGTTTTTTTATTGGATAACAAAACCTTCCTTTAATTGAAAATAATAATAATAAATAAATAAATCAACTTTAAATCTTGTTACACCTATTTACTATCATTGTGCTTAAAATTTGTTTGTTTTTGCTTTTTATGTGAAAATTTCTCTTTTATAATCACATATTTTGATTTTAAACAATTCACAATGATTATAATTTGATTATAAATCCCATTATAATGGAAAAAATCTTGTCCTAAAATGGAAAAGAATATTGTCTTAAAATGGACAAAAACTAAAATATATTACGTTATTTTGCACGAAATATATAGTTTAGTAATTAGTATAGATGTTACTTGTTAGTTTTAACTTTTAACCCTAAAATATACTATGTTAATACACAAATTATGAGTATTACATCCGAGTTATGTTGAATTGTTGATGAGTGTGGGATTGTATATATAACACCTTAATTTTATTAAATAACAAAATTTACCTCAAATCGGTTTGCATTAACAATTTTCTTAAAAACCTTTTTCAAAGTGTTGTTTTATTTTTAACCGGTAAATATATAATAAATAAATCAACCTCTAGCAAAGTGCAAATTGAAGATAACAGTTTACAAGCAAAGTAAATAGGTTTCTACAAGGGTTTTATAAATACTTATTAGGGATTTCATTTTTTTTTTTTATTATTATTTTTTTTTATTTAGCATTTCACTAAAAAATTTGAAGGATTGCCTAGGTTACCTTGGCCTACTACATAAGGTTGTCTCTGCTGCTTTCACGGTTTTTGGATTTTGTAATACATAAATAAAAGATGCTCAAACAAAAATAATTTATGAAAACAAAGAGTTTAATGGAAATTCATTTGTATTATGATTATCAAACTGAAACTAACAAAATTATACACTAGTAGTCCAAATATGTCAACCGATACAAATTATTAATCATGATTTTTATTATAAAAATAAAAACGGAAATCAAGTTCTAAGAGGTAGACATACGCTCAAATTATTATAACTTACGCTATGGTCATACCTCCAACGTTGGTGGTGTGATGATGACATGGCCATGGGTTACGACGAGCACACTCCCATGCGGCGTGGATGTTGGCATACCGAGCTTTAGCTACAGTTAACCACACAACTCCTTTCTTCTTTCTTCTTCTGTCCAAAATTAAAAAAAAAAAAAAAAAAAAAAAAAAAAAAAAAAAAAAAAAAAAAAAATTCATTGTCATCCTAGTGTTTTTATTTTGTTGCACATATGATCCCAAATTTTGAAGTCATCATGAACATATTTGCAACAAAATACAAACTATGATGCCATTAAGACAATTTCAAAATTTTGAACCGAACTAAAGATTTTAAATGGAACATAAAGATCAAAATTATATTTTATTTTAAAAACAATTTTGACAAAGTCTTTGTATCTATACAACATAGATATGGCCATTACGAATGTCTTACTAAAATAAATTTTATTTGGTATATAATATTCATACAAAATAAATAAGGCAATCTAGGCGTTCATAATCGACTATCCAACCCATTTCAAACACTCATCTTATAGTTGACCATAATAACGGATGGCCAATATGTACTTCATGGTCAACCCTCTAAGAAGTCTAAGATCAACCATGGGCCATCATTTTGGCTGCCCACACTATTAGTTAATATACTATGCTTAAATTCTATCAATTAGTATTTTCTCCATTTTAATTAAACAAATTTGTTTGACAACTTCTATTAAATTTATGATCATTTAAACTTATGGATTTTATATTATGCATCATTTGATATTTGAGAAGTTCTTTATTGGAAAACTTTGTCAAGTCTTGTCTTTTTAACATGCTTCCTAATGTCTATTCCAAGCTTCAGCACATCAATGTGATCTTTCCCGGTACTTTTAATCTTATAGTTTTGGAAGCCATAGATACTAAAAGACCACGAACATGTTACAACTTAAGGGATTAGTTCGTCAGTTATTAAAAGACGGACTAAAGGGTTTGTGGTCAATGGTATCAGATGTTGACAAAAATGTTTCAACTAGTGGTTGTTTTTTGAGGGTTTAAGTCCTATTTGAGACAAAATGTATAGAATTAAGAGTGAGATGGTGGATGTGTAAGTCAATAGTCATTATAAATATTAATAATAATTAAAAATGAGAATGTTAGATGCAAATTTGTATAAGCCAAACATATATTATAAGAATAAGTTTCAATTTTTGATGATTACAAATTAGAGGTGTCAAACTTTCCAAGTATAAAGAAGAATAAAATAAAGACTAAACGCTTAATGTCATCCAAACCATCAAGAGCATTTCAGAAATTTACTTTAATAAAAGATGTACATTTCCAGATGCAAATTCATTTAGGCCAAACAAAAATTGTATGATGATTTCATTTTTTGATGATTGTAATTTCGCAAATAGTGTAGATTCATTTTTACATTGATATTTATACCTTATATTTATGTTTCGAAAAAATCAATCTAGGATAATACCTCAAGACACTTTCATTTTTAGGCACAAAACCAAAAATGAAGCATATATGGTCTTATGGAATGTTCAGGATCTTAAGAAATGTGTCCAAAATTACGCTTTATGAGTATATATGTTCATATGTCTGAAATTAGGATACATTTGATGAAATAACGAGTTTGTTGTGACATCCCCAAAATCTCGGCCAGAAAAGACTGATTTTCATTTATGCTTTTAAATAATTTCAGAGTAAATCCTTTTGATTTGAAAGAGTTGCGGAATTTGTTCCCAAAACAAAACATGATAAAATAATATTTATCAAAGCATTTCATCAAGAGATGCATTTTCATTATATAATCAAAACTCGGGATGTCATGTTCCGATACAGACCATAAAGCATAAACGATAACATTACAAGTCATTCAACAAATATGTACATATACAGACTTGTAAACAAAACAACTCAATGATTCATCCATCTTACGCCCTTGCGCCACTTCCTGTAATACAAATAAAACTGAGTGGGTCAGGCTTTGGAGCCTGGTGAGCATATAGGGTTTTCAACCCACAATAAATAAGTTATATTTAATTTCACCAACCAACACTATCCCGATTACCCATTCCCGTTATCCTCACTTTACGTTCCTAAAACAACATCTATCTCAAGGGACCTAATCTAGGATTTTCATCGGGACGGACATCACTGCTAAGGGGTTTCCTCAACAATAGATATCCTAAAGGCAACCATGAGGGGGATAGAGTACACCGGTGAACACATCGTTCACAACACCTACAGGTTATGAACCTGCTAGCGTTCCACTGGACTGTCTAGAAAGAGTCCGTGGTCGTTATCCATACTCCGCTGAATAACTAGATCAACAACAACAACAACATCAAGGCCTCTCATCTGTTTATTACACACCAACTATCTACCCATGTTCTACCCAACATATTAGTAGATAAAATATATATTTTCATACATAGTTTAAAACCTGTATATCATTTTCATTCAATATATATTCCACATAACAGATGAGGCATACCCACATAACACGTATATCACAGAAAGCAATTCAGATCTATGAGATGGAAGAGGGTGAATATACATTCACACACATAACAACAAATTATACACATAACACGTATTTCGTATAAAATACTTCATGATCATGCGTTAGAAGAAAGTAACTACGCACTCACACATATAAACAACAATATACTTAATACACTCGAACCATACTTGTATTATTATCGTGTTTATGAAAGGTAGTATACACTCACTTGATCAGAAGATGATCAGACAGCACTACGGCTTGTAGAAGTAGTAATCCTCAGCAGATCTGGAAGATCTCTACAAAAATCGAACTTCTCGCGGGCAGAGCTTCGGCTCGGGAACCGCACTTCTCGGGATCTTCGGGATCTCGGGACTTGCCTCGGGGCTCGAGAATAATACCGGGGCTTCGGGGTATTTCTGGCACGCAAATCGATGTAAAACGGGAGAGAGAAGAGAGAAAATGAACAAAAGAACCGGCTGCCCTCGCATCCTATTTATAGGAGGCTGGAGCCTCGGAGTACGCGGGGCGTACGCCTGTACGTGGGGTCTACAGGTCCGAAATCGTCACTGCGTTCGTCATCCGAAGCCACTAGCTGCGAGTGTCGACATCTTCGGAGTACGCGGGGCGTACTTCGGATCGGATTGCTGACTCCTCTTCGGATAATGCCAGATTTAAAGATTTAATTTAAATACAAAATATTTAATAAACTTCGGAAATTCATATCTTCTTCATACGAACTCCGCTTTCGACGTTCTTTATATCCACGCGAAGGTGAGACTACGCTCTACAACTTTTGTTTAGACTCCGTCGGCTAATTTTGACTTTATTTTTATTATTTATTTTTAATAGGCCGCGACAGAAAAACTTCGTTATAAATTCATAACTTCTTCGTTTGACGTCCGTTCTCGCCTAACTTTTTATCGCTTCGATACCAACAACGAGACCTTCGATCCTCGTTTAGATTGCTTCGGCTAAAAACCGCTCGATCTCAAATCGAGTATTTCAGGCTGCATACCGCTAAGTCGAAACTTCGATAAATCATAACTTCCTCATACGAAGTCAGATTTGGGCGTTCTATATATATTCGGAAACCTCGTTTCGACCACTACAACTTTATGTAAAGATATCGGACTTATCTCATACTTTACTTTTGACGCTTATTTTTATTCTTAATTAATCAAACCACATAATTAAGCAATTAGGCACAAAACACATAATACTCAAATAATATACTTCTATTATTTCAAAACGGGTTACAAAAGTTAACCTAGACTATTACATTGCTAAAAATGGCAAGCCCGGAAACACAGGCGTTACAATTCTCTCCACCTTAGAATGATTCCGTCCCCAGAATCACACATCAACAAACAACTGCAGATAGCGACCCATCATGTCACTCTCCGTCTCCCAGGTGAGATTCGGCCCATTCGTGTGTTTCCATCGGACAAGCACTAACCCAACCATCTTGCGTCGCAATTTCTTAGTCTTTCGGTCAACAATTGCCTCTGGTTCCTCAATCAACCTTTTGTTCTCATCAATTCTCAATTCAGAAATTGGAATTATGTCGGGAACTTCCCCCGTGAACTTCCTCAAATAACACACATGAAAAGTGTTATGAATTCCATTCAGTTCTTCTGGTAGTTCGAGCTTGTAAGCTTGGTTCCCAATCCTCTGAAGAACTTTAAACGGTCCAATAAACCTTGGACTCAATTTTCCCCTTTTACCAAATCTTATAAGTCCCTTCCACGGCGAGACTTTAAGCAAAACCGAATCCCCAACCTCAAAAGTCATCGGTCTTCGCTTCTTGTCAGCATAGCTCTTTTGACGATCCTGAGCTGCTAACATTCTTTCCCTAATTATTTTCAACTTTTCAGCAGTTTGATGAACCAACTCGGGTCCCATAAACTGCTTTTCCCCAGCCTCAAGCCATCAAGACGGCATACGACACTTCTGCCCGTACAAAGCTTGATAAGGTGCCATCTTAATGCTCGAGTGGAAACTATTATTGTAGGAAAATTCTACCAAAGGTAAATGTTCATCCCAATTACCTAGGAATTCCAAGGTACATGCTCTCAGCATATTCAAGTGTTTGTATCGTTCTTTCACTCTGACCATCAGTCTGCGGATGGTAAGCTGTACTTAAACATAACTTGGTACCCAGTTCCTCTTGTAGACTTCTCCATAGACCATTTCTCCTTGGCCGCTATGAAATGCGCACTCTTAGTGAATCGATCAACGACCACCCAAATCATGTCGTGAACATTCTTCGTTCTGGACAGTTTAGTGACAAAATCCATAGCAATGTCTTCCCACTTACCCATAGGCACAGACAAAGGTTCTAATCTCCCGTACGGTTTCTGATGTTGTGTCTTTACTCTCGCACAAGTTACACACTCAGCCACATACTTTGCAACATCAAGCTTCATCGTCGGCCACCAGTAGTAGGGTTTCAGGTCCCTATACATTTTAGTGCTACCCGGATGAATCGAGTACATGGTCTTGTGAGCTTCTTCCATCAGAAGATCTCTAATTCCTCCTGTCTTAGGTATCCAAATCCGATCTTGGAACACCTTCAGTCCATGACTGTTTACACCGAACACCAACGTTTTGCCCAAACGTTCCTCCTTTCGGTCATTCTTTTCAGAAGCTTCCTCTTGAGCTTTCTTTATACTTTCCACAATGGTCGAGACAACTTCAATTCTCAACGCTCTTGGCCTTTTCCTTTCAAGATTGACTTTCCGACTGAGAGCATCAGCAACAACATTAGCTTTACCGAGGTGGTAAAGTATCTCACAGTCGTAGTCTTTAAGTAATTCTAGTCAGCGTCGTTGCCTCATATTCAATTCTTTCTGATTAAAGAGATATTGGAGACTCTTATGATCAATGAAAAGTTTGCACTTCGTGCCATAGAGGTAATGCCTCCATATTTTCAGAGTGAAAACTACCGCTGCCAACTCCAATGATACTCTTTTCGCAATTTCAAATTCTTATCACTATCCAGGATGTAATGGAATTAGAACTTTAAATGCATTGATCTATTGTGATATTTAGATGCCAAGGTCTCAAATGAATCTTAGATGTTATAGAATATTTCACTTGAACTTTGTTACTAGAAACAATTCCATGAAATTGAAGTCTCAATTTCAAGGCACATTCCTTGAATACTTCTCTTGCATTAAAGTTTCCAACTCACATGTAGATTTTACAAGCATCTCCCATTATGGAAATATTTCCATATTTCCATATGACCATCAATTCTGACCAAGGATCATCTCAATCCAAAATCATGTCATTATGGTCCATCCTAAATAGTATCATACTTATAACTTTCGACAAGTAACCAGTCTTTTGTAAAACCTTGGAATGTTCTTGATAGTTGTTTAACAACTTTAGTCGCACGAAATTCTAATCCTTTTCTCATAATGCTGAGGGCATTTGAAAAATTAGAATAAGTGAATATTATAGCATATATGATCAATCCTTTATCCAAAGCATATGGGACTTGATTCATTATGTCTCACATAAGGATTTGATATATGTTCAATCTCTTGCTATAATATTTCCATATATCAAATTTCATATGTTGAAACATTTCAACATGATATTCACATATGTATTTGACTAAGTCCTATTAAACTAGACGATCTAAACCTTTAGATTTAAAACAAAGTATGAGTGCCCTCTCCCTTAAGTCTACTATACCGAAACAATTGCCAAACTTTGCAATTTGCAAATTATAGACATTGTTCCTTATGAACAGTATTGTCAACATGCAATACAAGCATATTAGTTATGCTCCCACTAGCTTTGACATGTACCCATAAATCAACTAGACTTCTATAAATCAATACCCTTTGAATTTCTTACAAAAGTACAAATTTTTGTTATGCAATGCTTCGATAAGTCTCCAACTAGACTTCTTAAGCTTATACACCTTAATTGGATAGACTATATGTGTGTGTGTGTGTGTGTTTAAACCCTTCAAGACTAATAGATATATCTCTTGAAATTTCAAACAATTCCATGTCATTCCTCACAATTCTAAATATGAAGAGGGATGCCATAGTCATATTATCAATTTGAGAATGCAATTAACACAACCAATATCTATAACGATCTTTATCAGATCTTTTAAAATTTGTCATAGTCAATTTCATGAATTAGAGTGATACCTTTGCCGCCTAGATTTTATGGTGCATACGTTCCCATCCATGTAAATCTATTATTTCCGAACTACAATCATAAGACAAGGTTTAGGAAAAAATCAAATTCAAATTTAGCTTTCCTTAATGGACTGAACTTCGCTATTCTAAATTTCCTGCCCTCTGGTAGCACAAGGGTCTACCAGTGCTTCCATGTTGTTAGCAATTCACCCATATTGATCTGTGTACTTTCATTGAACAATGTGCACACAAAAATAAGAATGTGTCAATCAAACACGACAGGTTATCAACCTTCGGTTGCGTCCTTGTGATAACTAAAAGGTTTATTGTCGGTTGACTCTTGAAACTCTCAAGATCAATATGACCCCCACTGAATTCTTGACATATGAGTTTTCTCTCCAGGAACATTGCTTGAAGAGCTAAAAAAATATTCAAAAATTCATGTGGATTCTCGACAAAAAAACACTTCATAGAATAGGTCTCAGTTTATCTTTTGTTTATCGATGAATGAAAACATCACAAGTCCAATTCAATATGTGCTAGAGTATGAACACATTTTTACTTCACATATTTCAGGCGATTTCAACATTATTAGTTTGAAATGAGTTTCAATATATGATTCATAGTTACTAGAGCATGGCTCTAAAACTTTATTTGGAGTGAATTATGACTAATCTATTGATCGAACTATTTCCAACAATATCTAATTCCTCATTTTAGTCATACTGTTGCACTAAGATGTTCATGGAGGATTCAATTGTGATACAATTTCACAACTATTAAGATGTGTTGGATTAGGTGTCTAAGCTCATAACTATAATTGATATATACTTGAACTGACAGTAGTACAGTCCTTTTGGGTTGCCCTCATAACTAACAACTAGACATGATGACTTTTAGAGAGAGAGGCTGAATTTATTATTAGATTAATAAACTAACAACTAGACATGATGACTTTTAGAGAGAGAGGCTGAATTTAGGACCGGAGTCCCTCTATAGGGACCAAACCCTCCTTGAGCCAAAGTCCCAAGAAGCAAGACCAGAGTCACCCTTGAGTTGTTGTAGCCACCGAACCGCAGCCATCGAACCGCAGCCATCGGACCAGACCGGATGTGCTGAGGACCGAGGCTGATGAAGACCCGCAATGTCGAACCGAACTCGGACCTCGAGCACCGCATCCGAACTTCGCCTATGTTCCCTCCTGACGAACCCGCCTGCGGTACCTGCTCGGACCACAGTCCTTTCCCTTTTGGATCCACTTCAGCGACCAAGCCTTCCCTCCGGTTCTAAGGTTGCTGAGACCGGACCCTCGCCCAGACTTCAGATTTCCCCATTTTCCACCCGTTTTTTGACCACGACACCGTTTTAAGCCCGTTTTTAATTATTTTAACGAGGGATTTTCACCCAAACTTATATTTTGACATATAAGACCCCTTAAATTCATAAATTCAACATATTTTTAGGGAAATCCTTATTTAAGAATAAAATCTATTAAGTAAGATCTTGAGGTGGAGGGTTTACTTCACTTTAGCTTATGACCCAAGCAACCACCCACACTCACTCCATGACCAGCCCACACCCATCTCCACCACACCTGGTCATTCAAGAGTACTTTCCCCACCATTTGACCAACCACGCTCTTGGTCAAAGGCTGAAAACTCTTATCTCTCCTCATTCTCACTCATTTCTCTTATTTCCACCCAAAGAGCAAACATCTTTTTTCTCAAATTCTCTCTCACAATTTCGAGATTTCCAAGGCATTTTCAAGCTTCTCTTCTACTCTTGGTAAGTATTATCATCCTACATATGATTATTTCACTCCTTCTTCACTCAAATAATGAGTTCCTTACAAAAATATTGTCATATTTGTTGTTAGATCTTCGAAATCTTCAAGCATCATCTAAGTGTTCTTGAGTTGAACACTTCTTTAATTCATCATCCATCTACTGAAATCACTCAAGGTGAGTTCATACCCCTATATTTTCATGTTTTTTCTTAAGTTTTAAGGGGGGGGGGGGGGGGGAATACAAGTTAAAACATTAAGAACATAACTAAACTCATTTAACAGCCTTCATCAGAAAAGTTTAACTCCATTCACGGACTGTTTTGGTCAACTTAAACATTTTAGTTTTCAAAACTATATTAGGTGAAAATATTTCAGGTTCATACCTTTAAAATGACTACTTTCACATCTCCATATGATTTTTCTGCGATTTATGGTGATTTTTACAAAACAGCCTATCATTTCAGAAACGAATTCGGACCAGTCTGTGAATATGAGCATTTTAATACACGTTAAAGACTTCCAAAAATCATAATAAAAATCATGAATAAAATAGACACATTTTATGAACTCTCAGAATTTACGGATTTAGTTTTGGACTGCGTTTGATTTTTCTAAAACAGTGCTGAAAGGCTAAAAACTAGTTAACAACTTATAACTTTCGTAACACTTTGTATTATGGTGAGCAAAGTGTATAACAATAATTTCTAAATATTGAATGTATTATATTGTTAGTTTAACATCATAAACTGAAATTTAGTCATTCATGATAAGGTTTACTCATTCATTTCGAACACATATAATAAACTTCAATAAGCATAGTTTATGGATTTTACTACATGAAAAAGGTTTTACTCTCAAAGCAAATGGGTTTTCATATCCTACGTGATAAATTATAATAGTAATAGTTTAAGGATTCCATATCACTAATTTATTCAGAAAAGGTGATTTTACTTCCTCCACAGAAGAGGTTTTAATATCAAACTATGTGTAAACTAGTTAACTTAGGTTGTGAGGCAATTCTCTCCCCGTACGTTCGAGTACGGGATCCTAATTCCTGTAAGTTATAACCAGAGTCTCTTGTAGGGAGAGTGTGATAATTGTGTATAGATCTATATTGGGTTTGACACCCCACACCTTCCTGCTTGCTACAGTGGGACCTGCAGGTCTACGGGTGACAAGAGTCATAGTATCTTAACGTCTGAAAAACGTTGTGCAAGTTATTTCTCTTCATAGTATGGTTATAGCGACTCACATAGGTAGTTAACAATCTTTCAAGTTTACATGGAAAAATTTTACCTTGAAAAGGGGTTTACTTCTAAATCAAACGAGTTTATGTCGATTTAAACTTACATGAATTACTTTAAGTATGGTAAAATACTTGTACACTTTCGGTCTTAGGATTAAAGACAACTCCTAACACATAAAGTTTTCGGGATTTTTCTCAAGTCAAAAAGGGTTTTATGCCGATTTAAAATCACTTTTATAACTTTAAGTATGGAAAATACTTGTCTATTTTCGGTCCTGGGATTTAGGACTACCTAACTTTTATAAGGAAAATATTGGATTTTCTTTGGATCATATTCCTATTAAAACTACATAAAGCTAGAATTGTTAGACTTCAGCTATAATCGCTAAGTGTATATGCTAGGGTTATATAAGAATCTCGTCACAATCGACTTAGAATTGGTGGTCCCGCCTCATCTCATGTTCCTTGTTTGGTTGTGGACCTAGGGCAGACCCATTATATTCAATGGTTTATTTAACTTGAATCTTATATAATTTATATACGCTGGGAGATTATAGGAGGAATCTATGGGACCTTCTAGGGTTCATTAACGCATACATAGAAGCATTCATTCCACACTTAATAAAGAAAATATTGGGTTTTCTGGAAACATACTTTGTCGCTTTTACAAGGAAAACGGTTTCTTTCTCAAACAAAACTCTTATGAACTCACCGACTTAATTGTTGACACTTTTTCAAAACTACTTGTATTCTCAAGAAATCAGTGAATCAGGAAAACATCAGCATTTTGAGGATGGGACGTTAAATCGTCAAACAGTTCATTTTGTCATCATAATATAATTGATTTTGAAACATGTGAACTTACTATGGTGTAACTTTTGCAATTATATTTATGATGGTTGTATTTACTTTGAGCACTAATATACTCGTTGTTGTGATACTATACATGAAGTCCTCCACCCCCGGACGTTTCCGCCATCCTTGGTTTGGGGGTGTGAAATATTGGTATCAGAGCATTGTTTATTGTGAACTAAGTATATCGAACCACATAAGATATAAAAACTATAAATGCATTGGTTTGGGGGTGTGAAATATTAATAGGAACTCAACGGTAAAAAGATAGACGAAAACGGATTCCGTATGAAGAAGTTACGAATTCTTCGCGGTCATTTAACAGTCTAAACGCCTCCTACTCTTAAATTTGAGATTGGTCGAGAATTAGCCAACGGGGTCTAAATGGAAGTTGTAGATCTTGATTTTACCTACGCGTTGAAAAAAATAACATCAAAAACGGAGCTCGTATGCGAGAGTTATGATTTTTCTAAGTTTGAAGGTTGATACGCGATAAGGGGTGACGTGGCACCACCAGAATTGGACACGTGGCACCACCAGAAGGCTGCCACATGCCCCCAACTTGGCGAGTAGGTCCTCCTACTCGGCGAGTCCATCAGGAATTCAGCCTATAAATAGAGGTTCCGAGTTCCTCCATTTCCCACACCTTTCCCCACTTCTTTCTCTCTCTAAACTCTCTCTCTCTCTCTAAGCCTCCCTAACCCCCCAAAGCCTAGGGTAACTCCCTAGCACGAGGCGGAAGCCCCAGAGCGCCCGGCGGCTCTGAGAAAAGAGCCTTTTGGCTCGGGAACACTGCTCCAGCGAAGCCCGATTTTGCAAAAAACCCGCTGTAAATGAGTTACGCCTACGCTATTTTTAATATAGCTTCTAATTAATTATAGTAATGTTATTAGGACCTTATAATAAGTACTTGGGCTATTATTATGGGTTATATAAGTATCGTTTAACGCTTATATAATAGTAATAATAGCTAGACTGTTAATTAGTCTCGGTGAATATTAAACTAAACTCTAGTGGTAATGATACGAGGTTTTGTCCGAGGAAAATTGTTTTAAGAGTAACGAAGTGCTGTCCAAGTACCGAGTCACCACCTTACTAAGTGAGTGCATAGTCCCTTTCATCTTACACATAGATATGAAGTATTTTAATATAAATTACATGCTATGTGTGCATATTGTCTGAATACTTGCTGTCTATGCTGGTGAAAGATTTTTATACATGATTTAAATGATGTAAACTATATAAAGTATTTTATATCTACCAAATATGTTGGGTAAAAAATGGGTAGATGAATGATGAGGGATAAAAGCTGAAATAGTGGAACATTAGCAGTATGGACCTAGTGCCCTATAGGTAAACATTGGCAGCAATGGACCTAGTACCCTATAGATGAGCACTGGCAGATGCGCCACAACCCGTAGATATTTTAGATCTACGGTAAACGTCCTAGCAGCTGCGTTATAAGTACAGTATCGGCAGCTGTGCCTGATAAGGAGCCTTATGACCATGACAGTAGCGTTTAAAGGTCAATACCGGCAGAAGCGCCTCATAGAAAATGTCCAAATTCTGGCAGTTGCGCCTAAGTGATAGAACTAGCAGCTGTTCTTGACAGCTGTGTCATTGACAACGATGGACTTCATACCTATTCCTTAGGAAAATCCTTAGGAATGAATGAACGAGAAATAGCTGATTCTTAGGGTAGATCTTTAAGATTAAAGAAGATAATGGGGATGGGTAATTGGGTTAACTGTTTGATGATTAAACATAATTATATTATTGTGGGTTGAAAACTCTATGTACTCATCAGGTTTCCCAACCTGACCCACTCAGTTTATTTATATCACAGGTGTCGATATGAAGTCACATTACCCTGAGAGATTAAGGAGATATAGATCACTAGTGATAACGAATGTAAGTTCTGTTTATGCTTATGTTTCTGTATTGACGATGACATCCCAATGTTTTAAATGAATAAAAATACATTTCTTCGGAAATGCTTTGATAAAAAAAATTTATCATGTTTCACTGGGAACAAATTCCGCACATTTTTATTAAAAAGAGGTACTCTGATTTTTATAAAGCATAAACAAAATCAGCCTTTTCTGGCCGTGAAAAATGGGGATGTCACACTAGGGCAAACTCATTAAGTTCAACGGTCTATTGGACCTTAACTATACACAACTGGTATATGCCAAGTGATCTTGGGAGTGGATCAGGCATGGAACAAGATTACAAGATTTCATTCGAGTCATTACTACCAAATTTATAAGTTTATTTACATAGACCTCTACTATGAATTGATTACCACTTTCGAACAACAAGGAACTGCTATACTTAAAAACTAATAACCTAGTTTTACGACGCCCGACTAATTACCATTACTAAAAGACTTATACCCAATTCGTCTATGAAATTCTATAACAGAAAGATGCCGCCTCGTAGGTCGGCTAGACGCACTGGCGGAACGCAGACAAATCCGTTACCGCCACCTCTCCAATATGATCATGTCATGTTCCAAGATGCGGTCACAGCCACGGTGGCAGCTGCTATGTCCCAAATCAGCATTGACGGTACCAGAAGGACAGGGAGTGGTATTAATAACTCCACTCAAGGAGAAAGCCAAGGGCACTCGAGAGAGTGTTCCTTTAAGGACTTCACCAATGGGAAACACGATTCTTTCAATGGAAGTAGGGGAGTCATCACACTGATGCAATGGTTCGAGAAGACCAAATTGGTCTTCGAAATTTGTGCATGCCCCGAAGCAAGCAAGGTCAAATTTGCAGCTTGCACTTTCTCTGGCCGAGCCCTTTCTTGGTGGAACAGCCACGTTAAGTCATTGACGCTTGCAGTGGCTAACTTGTTAAGCTAGGAAGACTTAAAGACGATGATACTGAAACAGTACTGCCCAAGGGGCGAAGTGCAAAAACTAGAGCAAGAACTATGGAATCTCAAAATGACAGGCTCTGACCTTGCAACTTACACCGACCGATTTTGTGATCTGGCACTCCTTTGTCCCGCGATGGTCACTCCTGAGGAAAAGAAGGTGGAACGATACCTCTAGGGATTGTCTCACCAAATTCAAAACAACATGTTGGCCTCAAGACCAGCTACCTTTGACAGCACCAAGGAGTTGGCACAACAACTCATCGACCATAGGGCCAGCCATGACACTGTAACAACCACTCCTGAGCAAAACGGTGGGAGAACCAACAAAAGGAAGTTATGGAACAAGAAGAAGGACCAACCAACCCAGGACTCCACCAAGAAGCAGCATACCGTTGCTGTTCATGCTGCCACAACCCTTGCCACTCCAGCACCCATAAATCGATACGCTGGAACCCTTCCGAAATGCAACAAGTGTAACTTCCATCATACTGGGGTTTGTCGGGAGATGCATTGCAAGAATTGAAACAGGAAGGGGCACACTATCTGTTTCTGTAGAGCACCGGCTCAACCCATCAACCAGGTGTCATTGGAGCCAGCCCAACTTGTTACGAGTGCGGTGAAGCAGGACACTTTAAGAGAGACTGTCCAAGGACAAGGAATGCTGGTGACGGTGGAAGGGTGCTTATGATCACCACAGGAGAAACTCCCCCGGAACCACCCGTGAATAGCGATACATGCTTCTAACCGCCACATGTAGGTGTTAAATCCTTGCTGAGACTAGTTTCGACTTAGGGTTTATCAACCATATATCTAGAGAACATGACAAATCCAAGTAAGTCTTATCACGTATATAAAAACACAGGGTTTTTACTAGCGAATCTTTGATGGCTCGTGTAAACATTATGGTCATATATCATTAAGATTCTAAGAACTTAGAATGTATAATTCTGCCTTATTTCCTGTTCCTTGTTTGGTTGTGGGCTTAAGGTGGAGTCACTCATTCGACTGCCCTTTCAACCTTAATGATATACGACTAGTTTACACCAAGCGATTAGAAAAGAACTGGTAGGGCTTATACTACTAACTTTGTCATTAATTATCGAAACCCTTTTAGTACTCACTAACTACAACCTGAAATATTCATACTGGTAATAGAGAGAATAAAATGGAGAGTATAAAGGCATATGTATAATACACTGTCATTCCAAAACAATAACTCCTTTAAATTAACTTAGCTCAAGTTACAATAAGAAATTCCAAGGTCGTCATTTAACATCATGCGGATTGGTCCCCACCATACCAATTTCTTGTACACCAAAAAGTACCCACATCTCTTCCTGATCTCCTGAATTCCCAGTCAAAATGCGAATTTCGGGATGAAATTCCCTCTAACGGGGGGATGAAATTCCCTCTATAGGGACCAAACCCTCCTTGAGCCGAAGTCCCAAGAAGCAAGACCGAAGTCACCCTTGAGTAGCCGCAGCCATAGAACCGCGGCCATCGACACAGCCATCGGACCGGACCGGATCTGCTGAGGACCGAGGCTGATGAAGACCCGCAGCGCCGAACCGAACTCGGACCTGGAGCACCACATCCGAACTTCGCCTACGTTCCCTCCTGACGAACCCGCCTGCGGTTCCTGCTCGGACCGCAGTCCTTTCCCCTTCGGATCCACTTCAGCGACCAAGCCTTCCTTCCGGTTCTAAGGCTGCTGAGACCGGACCCTCGCCCTGACTCCGAATTTCCCCATTTTCCACCCGATTTTTGACCACGACTCCGTTTTAAGCCCGTTTTTAATTATTTTAACGAGGGATTTTCACCCAAACTTATATTTTGACATATAAGACCCCATAAATTCATAAATTCAACATATTTTTAGGGAAATCCTTATTTAAGAATAAAATATATTAAGTAAGATCTTGAGGTGGAGTGTTGACTTCACTTTAGCTTATGACACAAACAACCACTCACACCCACTCCATGACCAGCCCACACTCATCCCCACCACACTTGGTCATTAAAGAGTACTTTCCCCACCAATTGACCAACCACACTCTTGGTCAAAGGCTGAAAACTCTTATCTCTCCTCATTCTCACTCATTTCTCTCATTTCCACCCAAAGAGCAAACATCTTTTCTCTCAAATCCTCTCTCACAATTTCGAGATTTCCAAGGCATTTTCAAGATTTTCTTCTACTCTTGGTAAGTATTATCATGCTCCATATGATTATTTCACTCCTTCTTCACTCAAATAATGAGTTCCTTACATAAATATCGTCATTTTGTTGTTAGATCTTCGAAATCTTCAAGCATCATCTAAGTGTTCTTGAGTTGAACACTTCTTTACTTCATCATCCATCTACTGAAATCACTCAAGGTGAGTTCATACCCCCATCTTTTCATGTTTTTCTTAAGTTTTAAGGGGGGAATACAAGTTAAAACATTAAGAGTATAACTAAACTCATTTAACAACCTTCATCAGAAAAGTTTAACTCCATTAACGGGTTGTTTTGGTCAACTTAAACATTTTAGTTTTCAAAACTGTATTAGGTGCAAATATTTCAGGTTCATACCTTTAAAATGACTACTTGCACATCTCCATATGATTTTTCTGCGATTTATGGTGATTTTTACAAAACAGCCTATCATTTCAGAAACGAATTCAGACCAGTCTGTGAATATGAACATTTTAACACAAGTTAAAGACTTCCAAAAACCATAATAAAAATCATGAATAAACTAGACACATTCTATGAACTCTCAGAATTTACGGATTCAGTTTTGGACTTCGTATGATTTTTCTAAAACAGTGCTGAAAGGCTAAAAACTAGTTAACAACTTATAACTTTCATAACACTTTGTATTATGTTGAGCAAAGTGTATAACAATAAGTTCTAAATATTGAATTCATTATATTGTTAGTTTAACCTCATAAACTGAAATTTAGTCATTCATTATAAGGTTTACTCATTCATTTCGAACACATATAATAAACTTCAATAAGCATAGTTTATGGATTTTACTACATAAAAAATGTTTTACTCTCAAAGCAAATGGGTTTTCATATCCTACGTGATAAATTATAATAGTAATAGTTTAAGGATTCCATATCACTAATTTATTCAGAAAAGGTGATTTTACTTCCTCAACGGAAGAGGTTTTAATACCAATTTCTTGTACACCGAAAAGTACCCACATCTCTTCCTGAACTCCTGAATTCCCAGTCAAAATGCGAATTTCAGGATGAAATTCCCTCTAACGGGGAGATGATGTGACAACCTGTGACAACCGTCAAATTTTGGTCAATTCAAAGTCAAATAAAGTCAACAAGTCAAACCGGTCAACCCAACTAACCCTTGGGTACTAGGGCTTACGTTATGTATTTACTAAACAACTCGCTATTCTAATGAGAGATCATAAATCGAAAAGTACATACATCTAGATCTCCTTAACCTAAAATTGTGGTAAGTGACGAGCCAAACCGATAAAACAATGTTGCATACTCATCGGGAGTGTGTAAGATCCTTAAACAAGGCTTAACGGGGTTTACGGACCTTGCATTACGAAGCCAGACACTCAAAAAGGTCACAAATGAAACGTCTCTCAATCGTTTTCACTCTATCTCTCTCTATTTGAAATCTCTCCCAAATCCCTCCAAGTATGTGAAATTTCTCCTAAATCTCTCTAAGTATGCGAAATCTCTCCCAAATATCTCCTTGTATGAGAAATCTCTCCAAGAATGTCAAATCTCTCCCAAATCTCTCTAAGTATGTGAAATCTCTCTAAGTATGCGAAATCTCTCCCAAATATCTCCTTGTATGAGAAATCTCTCCAAGAATGTCAAATCTCTCCCAAATCTCTCTAAGTATGTGAAATCTCTCATAAATCTCTCTAAGTATGCGAAATCTCTCCTAAATATCTCCTTGTATGAGAAATCTCTCCAAGAATGTCAAATCTCTCCCAAATCTCTCTAAGTATGTGAAATCTCTCCCAAATATCTCATTGTATGAGAAATCTCTCCAAGAATGTCAAATCTCTCCCAAATCTCTCTAAGTATGCCTAATCTCTCCAAGTATGACAAATCTCTCCCAAATCTCTCTCAACTTTCTATAATCACTCGGGGCATCCCGACCCTCGAATTTGGCGAAAACAGCCCAAAAACGGAAGTCTACGCGAAAAACGGACTTAAGGAGCCGAAACTCCTCTTAGGACCCGAAACCCCTCTTAGGACCCGAAACTCCTCTTAGGACCCGAAACCCCTCTTAGGACCCGAAAGTCCTCTCAAGGGACCGAACCCTTCTGAGCCGAAGGCTGCTAAACCGAACCCGAAAGGTCCTCTCGGGCCCGAACCTCGCATGCCACACCCGAACCCGAACCTTCGGTCCATTTCGGATCCTGATGCCTTGACCGAACCCTCGCTTCTGAGTCTTTAACCGAGCCTTCGCCTTCGCTTCTTACTTCTGGTTCGCCCCATTTCGCTTCCGGCTCGGCATCAGAAAGGACCGAACCTCGGCCTAGGGACCGAACCTCCGACCCAATTCGAGAGGCCTCGCTGGAAGTGCTTTCTTCCCGGTTTTCGACTACGACTTCATTTTAGCTTCGTTTTTAATTGTTTTAATGCGGGATTTTCACCCAAAACTTTATTTTAACATATAAGGACCCATAATTATTAAATTATCACGTTTTTAAGGGTAAAACCTTATCCAAAAGAGTGGGTGAAGTACAAAGGTGGAGTGTTGACTTTACTTTATTTTATGACACAAGCAACCTCCCATACCCACTCCATGTCACTATTCCCCATCAGCCCTTACCTAGTCACTTCATTGTACTTTTCCCACCTTTTTCCAACCACAATTGGTCAAAGGCTAGAAATGTCTCCTCTCTCCTCACTTCTCTCTTTTCACCAAAAAGATCAAACTCTTTTCTCTCTCACTTCCTCTCTCTAGAATTTGAGATTCAAGGGCTGATCTTGGGTTTTTCCTCCACATTTGGTAAGCAAAATCCACTCTCCTTATAATTATTTCACTTCTTTCTACTCAAATCATGGATATCTTACACAAACTCCATCATAATTATGTTACATCTTCGAATCTTCAAGTGTTCTTGGGTTGAACACTTCTCTTCTTTAACACTTCTCTTCTAAAATCACTCAAGGTGAGTTCATAAACCTCTATTATCATGTTTTCTTAAGTTTTAAGGGGGAGAATACAAGTTAAAACACCAAGAACATAACTAAACTTTTCTAACAGCCTTCATCAGAAAAGTTCAACTCGATTCACGGACTGTTTTGGACAACTTAAACATTTTAGTTTTCAAAACTGTTTTAGGTGCGAGTAGTTCCACTTTTAATCTTTAAAATGACTACTTGCACATCTCCACACGATTTTTCTACAATTTATGGTGATTTTTACAAAACAGTCTGTCTTTTTAAACACAAATCCGGACCAGTCTGTGAATATGAGCATTTTAATACAAGTTAAAGGCTTCCAAAAATCATGATAAAAATTATGAGTAAACTAGACACAATTTAGGAACTCTCAGAATTTATAGATCTAGTTTTTGACTCCGTATGATTTTTCTGTGAATTTTCTAAAACAGAATAGAAATGGCAATACTAGAAAAATGTTTTCAATTTCATATACACCTTGTAACTTGTTGAGCAAGGTGTGTACCTTCATGTGATGATGTGTTATTACCATATATGTCATCTTGTCTTATTATATAGACATACATCTCTATATGCCAAAATAACTATGACAAGTAAGGCTTATGCTCACTACCCACACAAATACTTAATAAACTATAATAGGTATAGTTTAGGGTTATTTTACATAACAAACACATTATTAAAGGTGTCACACATACAAAAGAGTATTACCACTATAAATAATTATGATAAACTATAATAAGTATAGTTAAGCCATTATACCCCCACAAACGAACATGCTAGTTATAATCGGTATAGTTATGGCATATATATATATTACAAACAAAGTGATAAGCTATAATAGGTATAGTTTATGTTTCATCTACACTACGAACTTAATTACAAGAAAGGTTATATTCACCATCACCACCACTTTTGATAAGCTATAATATGCATAATTCATGTTCACTAACACTATCACTATTTGATGAACTATGATATGTATAGGTTATATTCACCATCACCACCACTTTTGATAAGCTATAATATGCATAGTTTATGTTCACTAACACTATCACTATTTGATGAACTATGATATGTATAGGTTATATTCACCATCACCACCACTTTTGATAAGCTATAATATGCATAGTTCATGTTCACTACCACTATCACTATTTGATGAACTATGATATGTATAGGTTATATTCACAATCACAACCACTTTTGGTAAACTATAATATGCATAGTACATGTTCACTAGTCACTATCACTATCCGATGAACTATGATATGTATAGTTTATGTTCACAGTCACTATTACTATTTCGTAAACTACACTAGGATTGGTTCCGGTTTTTGGATTTAAGTCCACATTCAATTTCACATTGTTAGTTTTCAGCTATAATTTCTAAGTGTATATGCTAGAGTTATATAGAACCTAGTCGTGATTGGCTTAGAATTGGTGGTTCCGCCTCATCTCCTGTTCCTCGTTGGGTTGTGGACGTAGGGCATACCCATTACATTCGACGTTTTATCTAACTTTAATTTTATATAACTCATATACACAAGGAAATTATAGAAGAAATATATTGGTCATTCTAGGGTTCATTAACGCATCATATAGAAATATTTTGTTCATACTTAATTAAGAAAATATTGGATTTTATGGAAATCAAACTCTATCGATTTTACAAGGAAAACGGTTTCTATTTCAAACAAAAATCTTATGAACTCACCAACTTAATTGTTGACACTTTTTCAAAAATACTTGTATTCTCAGGAAATCAGTGAAACAGGAAAACTTCAGCGCTTTAAGGATGGGACGTTAAACAGTCAACAATTTATTTTTGTCATCATAATGTAATTGATTTTGAAACATGTAGACATATACTTTGGTGTAACTTTTTCAATTATATTTATGATGGTTGTATTTACTTTGAGCACTATATTATACTCGTTGTTGTGATACTGTAAATGAAGTCCTCCACCCCTGGACGTTTCCGCCATCCTTGGTTTGGGGGTGTGACAAAACCGTCAATTTCCAGTCAAGTTAAAGTCAACTAAAGTCAACAAGTCAAACCGGTTAACTCATCTAACCCTTGTATATTAGGGTTTTCATTATGTTTCTTATTGAAAAACTCACAATCTTAATACAAAGTATCACTTAGAGTTTTCACGTGTTCGGAAACTCTAAACCCTGATCAGGGCAAGTGATGAAACTACTCGATAAAACATTATTCCTTAACCCTCGGGGGCATACGACAATCATAACTAGACTTAACGAGGTTTACGAACCTTGAATTATAGAGCCAAACACTCAAAAAGGTCACAAAAGAAGTCTCTCTAAATCTCTTTCACTCTAACTCTCCCAAATCTCTCTCTATATGAGAATTCTCTTCAAGAATGTGAAATCTCTCCCAAATCTCTCTTTGTATGAGAAATCTCTCCAAGAATGTGAAATCTCTCCCAAATCTCTCTTTGTATGAGAAATCTCTCCAAGAATGTGAAATCTCTCCCAAATCTCTCCAAGAATGTGAAATCTCTCCCAAATCTCTCTTTGTATGAGAAATCTCTCCAAGAATGTGAAAACTCTCCCAAATCTCTCTAAGAATGTGAAATCTCTCCCAAATCTCTCTTTGTATGAGAAATCTCTCCAAGTATGTCAAATCTCTCCCAAATCTCTCTTTGTATGAGAAATCTCTCCAAGTATGTCAAATCTCTCTCTCAAAACCTCTTTTAATTTTTCATAATCATTTGGGGCGACCCGACACTTGACTTGGTGAAAAACCATTTGAAACAGCATGATACCTTAGAAATTAGAAAATAGCCTTTTAGGACTGAAGTCCCTCTATAGGGACCAAACCCTCCTTGAGCCGAAGTCCCAAGAAGCAAGACCGGAGTCACCCTTGAGTAGCCGTAGCCATAGAACCGCGGCCATCGAACCGCAACCATCGGATCGGACCGGATCTGCTGAGGACCGAGGCTGATGAAGACCCGCAGCGCCGAACCGAACTCGGACCTGGAGCACCGCATCTGAACTTCGCCTACGTTCCCTCCTGACGAACCCGCCTACGGTACCCGCTCGGACCGCAGTCCTTTCCCCTTCGGATCCACTTCAGCGACCAAGCCTTCCCTCCGATTCTAAGGCTGCTGAGACAGGACCCTCGCCCAGACTTCAGATTTCCCCATTTTCCACCCGGTTTTTGAACATGACTCCGTTTTAAGCCTGTTTTTAATTATTTTAACGAGGGATTTTCACCCAAACTTATATTTTGACATATAAGACCCCGTAAATTCATAAATTCAACATATTTTTAGGGAACTCCTTATTTAAGAATAAAATCTATTAAGTAAGATCTTGAGGTGGAGGGTATACTTCACTTTAGCTTATGACACAAGCAACCACCCACACCCACTCCATGACCAGCCCACACCATCCCCACCACACCTGGTCATTCAAGAGTACTTTACCCACCATTTGACCAGCCACACTCTTGGTCAAAGGCTGAAAACTCTTATCTCTCCTCATTCTCACTCATTTCTCTTATTTCCACCCAAAGAGCAAACATCTTTTTTCTCAAATTCTCTCTCACAATTTCGAGATTTCCAAGGCATTTTCAAGATTCTCTTCTACTCTTGGTAAGTATTATCATCCTACATATGATTATTTCACTCCTTCTTCACTCAAATAATGAGTTCCTTACAAAAATATTGTCATATTTGTTGTTAGATCTTCGAAATCTTCAAGCATCATCTAAGTGTTCTTGAGTTGAACACTTCTTTAATTCATCATCCATCTACTGAAATCACTCAAGGTGAGTTCATACCCCTATATTTTCATGTTTTTTCTTAAGTTTTAAGGGGGGGGGGGGGGAATACAAGTTAAAACATTAAGAACATAACTAAACTCATTTAACAGCCTTCATCAGAAAAGTTTAACTCCATTCACGGACTGTTTTGGTCAACTTAAACATTTTAGTTTTCAAAACTATATTAGGTGAAAATATTTCAGGTTCATACCTTTAAAATGACTACTTTCACATCTCCATATGATTTTTCTGCGATTTATGGTGATTTTTACAAAACAGCCTATCATTTCAGAAACGAATTCGGACCAGTCTGTGAATATGAGCATTTTAATACACGTTAAAGACTTCCAAAAATCATAATAAAAATCATGAATAAAATAGACACATTTTATGAACTCTCAGAATTTACGGATTTAGTTTTGGACTGCGTTTGATTTTTCTAAAACAGTGCTGAAAGGCTAAAAACTAGTTAACAACTTATAACTTTCGTAACACTTTGTATTATGGTGAGCAAAGTGTATAACAATAATTTCTAAATATTGAATGTATTATATTGTTAGTTTAACATCATAAACTGAAATTTAGTCATTCATGATAAGGTTTACTCATTCATTTCGAACACATATAATAAACTTCAATAAGCATAGTTTATGGATTTTACTACATGAAAAAGGTTTTACTCTCAAAGCAAATGGGTTTTCATATCCTACGTGATAAATTATAATAGTAATAGTTTAAGGATTCCATATCACTAATTTATTCAGAAAAGGTGATTTTACTTCCTCCACAGAAGAGGTTTTAATATCAAACTATGTGTAAACTAGTTAACTTAGGTTGTGAGGCAATTCTCTCCCCGTACGTTCGAGTACGGGATCCTAATTCCTGTAAGTTATAACCAGAGTCTCTTGTAGGGAGAGTGTGATAATTGTGTATAGATCTATATTGGGTTTGACACCCCACACCTTCCTGCTTGCTACAGTGGGACCTGCAGGTCTACGGGTGACAAGAGTCATAGTATCTTAACGTCTGAAAAACGTTGTGCAAGTTATTTCTCTTCATAGTATGGTTATAGCGACTCACATAGGTAGTTAACAATCTTTCAAGTTTACATGGAAAAATTTTACCTTGAAAAGGGGTTTACTTCTAAATCAAACGAGTTTATGTCGATTTAAACTTACATGAATTACTTTAAGTATGGTAAAATACTTGTACACTTTCGGTCTTAGGATTAAAGACAACTCCTAACACATAAAGTTTTCGGGATTTTTCTCAAGTCAAAAAGGGTTTTATGCCGATTTAAAATCACTTTTATAACTTTAAGTATGGAAAATACTTGTCTATTTTCGGTCCTGGGATTTAGGACTACCTAACTTTTATAAGGAAAATATTGGATTTTCTTTGGATCATATTCCTATTAAAACTACATAAAGCTAGAATTGTTAGACTTCAGCTATAATCGCTAAGTGTATATGCTAGGGTTATATAAGAATCTCGTCACAATCGACTTAGAATTGGTGGTCCCGCCTCATCTCATGTTCCTTGTTTGGTTGTGGACCTAGGGCAGACCCATTATATTCAATGGTTTATTTAACTTGAATCTTATATAATTTATATACGCTGGGAGATTATAGGAGGAATCTATGGGACCTTCTAGGGTTCATTAACGCATACATAGAAGCATTCATTCCACACTTAATAAAGAAAATATTGGGTTTTCTGGAAACATACTTTGTCGCTTTTACAAGGAAAACGGTTTCTTTCTCAAACAAAACTCTTATGAACTCACCGACTTAATTGTTGACACTTTTTCAAAACTACTTGTATTCTCAAGAAATCAGTGAATCAGGAAAACATCAGCATTTTGAGGATGGGACGTTAAATCGTCAAACAGTTCATTTTGTCATCATAATATAATTGATTTTGAAACATGTGAACTTACTATGGTGTAACTTTTGCAATTATATTTATGATGGTTGTATTTACTTTGAGCACTAATATACTCGTTGTTGTGATACTATACATGAAGTCCTCCACCCTCGGACGTTTCCACCATCCTTGGTTCGGGGGTGTGACACACTAAGGCCCAATTCACCATCCAAGGCCCATTAGGGCAAGCCTAGCAAGGCAAGCCCAACCAGAAGTCCATTACTCTAAAATCCTTAGTCCATTATGAGCCCAAACCAAAGGATAAGTCCAAGACCAAACTAGCCAACATTCAAAGAGTCCAAAACTTGCACAGGAGGTTCTCATATCGTGAGCACCTTATGCTCACGTCGTGAGGTCGCGACTTTGTCCCAAAAGCTTCCTTGAATACGTTCTGACGCCATGAGGCTTTATTCCTCACGTCGTTAGTCCGGATCTGGCCAAAAATGAGCATTAAGCTCCTAATCCATTAAGCCTTAACATGAGACAGTCTAGGGGGTCTTCCTTGACCTCAAGGACCATAAAAATTGAAGCTTTTTAGTCAAATATGTCCAATACATGACTTAAATACTAGTTACGTCAAAAAGATGGGTATAAAGATCAAGATTCAAACTTGGAGCCCATAACTTGCACCAAAATCTAGATCCAAGGGTTGTAACACAGCAAATGACTTAATGGTCCATAAAGTTGATAACTTTATGGACCTCATGCATGATACTTCAAGATCCCATGAAAAGAAGGTAACCATAACCTAGATCTAACAATATTAGAAGAGAAAGGTGGGATCTTTGAGACTTACAGAGGCTTATGAACTCAGAAGTGCCACTAGAAGGAGCTTATCTCGTCCAGAGGAATCTCCACAAGAGCTTCTTCTTCTTCTTCAAGGAAATCAACCACTATAGCACACCAATACCACCAACAATGGCTCAAGGGCTCAAGAAGGCCGAATCTAGGGTTTTTTTTGTGACTTGGGAGTCAAAGAGGTTGAGGAGAAACAACCCTAATCATCCCATACCTTTAAATACCAGAAAATTAGGGTTTTGGTGCATCAGACGCTCCTCACGCCGTGATCACTTCATGCTCACGTCGTGAGCCTTAAATGAGCTTGGTCAACAAGTCAACGATCACTCGCCCGAACCACTCCAACTTCAAATGACCATAACTTCTTCGTTTCAACTCCGTTTTTGACGTTCTTTATATCCACGGAAAGGTGGCGATAAGCTCTACACATCTGTCAAATTATACTCACCTCAAAACCTTCCGAACGAAAATCCAAAATTCATAAAAAGCTCGAAATGCCACTTTATCGATTTACCCCTTGGCTCGAAGACACAACCCAAACTCCCGGATCACCTCAATTATATTATATGTACTTAAATGGGTCTAGATATCTCTTTTCCAAAGGCCCTAAGCCTTATGACAACCTATCTCCAGGCCACAGTCCCGAATTAGGAAAGCAATTCGAAACTGGGCGTTACAATTCTCATACAACATGTATCGACCGATTTCTATTATGTGTGTATGAAGATTTATGATGTATTGTGTAACATCACAAAGGCATGTACCATAATATAGTCCGTTTTGGCAATCACCATACAAAAACTTTCAAGTGGGTCACTCATCTTAGAATTCCTCTCACCTAGACATGCTTATTTTAATTATTGTTTTTTCTAAAAAAAGAAAAGAAAAAAAAAAAACAAGATATTGTTAATAGAAGTTCAAATCATCTTGTACATGACATTATCAAAAATTCAAAAACATATCTCGGGTTAACAAATAAAGGTAACTCACATCTCTCGATTTTTTTGTAAAAATCAATAAAAGATGATAATTCTAAGTTCTTTCTTATTTAACGAAGATAAGACTCCTAATAACTAGCCAATGTGGGACTAACCCACTTGGTAGATGCTTTGCCTCTTAGATTGGAAGTCTTGAATTCTAATCCTGACGACGTGAACAATTTTATGATACTAACTCCTAACCACTAACATTGCCGTTTAAAAAAAACAAAAATAAATCGTAAACAAAAGTGTAAAAACAAGAAATGATTTTTGTGACTATACAACCTTACTATTCGCATTTCATCTTTATAATACACCTTTGCTTACTAAAAGTCTTTCTAAATTAATTAAATTTCAACCATTCCATAAAAATAATAATAATTAAACATCTTTGTGCTCATCAAACATGAATAATGGCCCCACTTAAAAATGGCTGCTCCCCGCCGAAAGTAGCTTTCCTTTAAAGGGTGCATTATAATGAGTATATATAGATTCGTACTTAATGTGCAACCCTTCAACATAATCTATTCAAATATATTAATTTAAAAACCATTCTTGTAACAAATTTTTACTATGTTTGTACCAAGAGAAACATATTCCAAGACTTTTGGAGTTAGACCCGACAATGGAGCGAGTTTTGACCCTGATTCGATCCAAACTCTTAACAATTATACGGGTTTGGAGCATAGTTTTTGATCCGTTTACCCGTTAACGACCCGTACCCGCTAACCCTTTTATTAAAATGGTCGGGTATGGATCATCACCGATCCGCTCCATTTATAATCCGTCCCATATAAAATTTAGAATTATTCATTTATATTTTATATTGCCTAAATTTTACTTTAAATTCCAATCGAAAGTCCAAAGAGAAAAGGGCAAAGACTAAATTATTTATACATAGGACTCGGGGATTCAACTTCTAGACTTCCAGTCTTCTCCCAAGAATCATGATGTAATTTCATTTATATTTCATCATGTCAACACTAATTTCATTTATAAATCAATAAATATATTTATCAACCGGAAGAAAGTTTGTAATGGTTATTCTCTATCAATGCAATTGAGGGTCAAAAACCAATTGGAAGTAACTACAATAATGATTTTAATTCCAATCGAAAGTCTTCAAGTACATAATGTGTTTTCTAAATCAACATTTGTTTTATTTAACAAATGTGATTTCATGATTTAAGTAAAATATGTTTGATTATTCAAAAAAACTACGGGTTACGGGGCGGGTTTGGATATCTGTTGATTCGGTAGATAAGGGTATGAGTTTGATTATTCAAAACCCTGCGGGTTATGGAGCGGGTTTGGATCGGGATTTGGAATTTGTTAAAAGGGTTTGGATCAAGGTCGATTTGCTCCAAACCCGCCCCATTGATAGGTCTATTTGGAGGTTTGTTAAAGTGATGGAAGTATCTCAAAATTATATTAAAAAATCACAAATTGATTCAAAAACTCAAATTAATGCGTGATTAAGTTTATATTTTATCCAGTTATGTTGTGATTACTGGGTTTATTCCATAAGAAACTTTATATTTTGTCTATTTTCATTTTAGATCTAGTTTTTTTTTTGTTTTTTTTAATAAATAAATAAATAAACTCACGTTTTATTAATTCCTTGTTATTATATTCTTGAAGTCGGTTACTAACATATAACAAGAGGCGGACCTTAATAGAGTCTCAAGTAGTCTGTGCCACCCCTCAATTTTATAGACACAATGAATTTTTTTTGAATTTTTTCGATGTAGTGTAATTTTCTTTATGAGCTACCTCTAAAATTTACGTATGCTACCCTGGCACTTGTGTCATAAGCATTGATCATCTAAAGGAAGAATTGATTCTAAAATATTATGGATAAACAACACTTAGGGGTCGTTTAATTTACTGCTGACCCGATCCAGTCATACCTTTTTGACTGACTCGGTACTGTCAGTATGTTTGATAACCACAAAAAACCAACTTACTCGGTCAGCCAATATCTTACCTATCACTTACCGAGTCATGAAAAAAAATTAGCTGAACAGGTCATTTTCCTTTGATTGCCCCTGGTTTACACAAATGCTCTTCTCCATCAACCATCACACATCCAACGATGCTTCTTCTCTATCGACCCACCAACGACTTGTGCTCTAACTTCTCCCACTTCCAACATACGCCTTCGACCGCATCCATCTGGCGCCACCTCGCCTGAGATTCGATCTCCTTGCAGCGATAGAAACCCCTTTCTTTTCCCCTTTCTTGCACCACTGAATAGTTCCATCCAGGCATGTTTCGATTGATTTCAATTTAGATTTTCCCCTGTTAGAGATCAATTGTATTATTCTAGGGTTTTGATTATCGATTGGGAAGAATATATGAGTGTTATCTCTTGTTTTACAATCGTTTGTTTTCTTGCATCTATTTCATCTTCAACTGCATCGACCAACATCGTGATTAAGCTTTTTTTTTTGTATTTTCTTGATTCTGTTCTGAAATTAGTATTTTGGTTTTGAAGAATTCGCTTGCAATCATTTGTTTTTCCTCATTCTCTTGTGTGTTGAACTTTGATTAGTGTAGAATTGCATTACCAGTACTCCAATAAGTGCGATTTCCTCAACCTCTACACTTTTTTTTTTCAATTATTGAGATTTTTCACATGTTTCTTGATTGTTGTTGTCATTGCATTTTTTTATTTTTGTTGCTTCTATTGTCTGCATTTGTTGATGTTGTTCCTATTATATGTTAACAATTTCAATTTCTTATGTTGGCCAGTTTGTTGTATTTTAATTTACATTTATCCCATTAGTGATTTAATTTACATTTGATTTTTGTGACAAGCTTTGAACTGATGTTAATGGTGTAGACTTGAATTGTTGTTGAATAAGAAAAGCTTTTGCTGCTGTGATTATGTTTTGATGCTATTAAATGGTTAAATTATAGATGACTTGTTATGTGTATGATATTTTTGTTGATTTTGCAACATGGTGCTGGAGGGATATTTGGATTGGTGGTGGGACGCTTGTAGAAACAGTTCTTTTTATGATAAGAACTTCCAGTCAAGATTGTAAGAAGACCACATTCACAACTTCTATACTAAAGAAGAATCAATAGATTTTTGTGTCTAATTCCTTACAAATTCTTGTATTTTTGCAACTTTTGGGTAGAACTTGTTTACATGAGTGCCTATTTATCTGATTTGGGATGTTGGAATCTACATGACTTTGTATTAGGAATGTAAATGGATATTGAAATAATCACATTTATTTTTGAAAAAAGTATTTATCTGTTTAGTTGTGTCATCTTGGTGGTTTTTAACTATAATTACTAAAATTTATTATCATTGTATATATATCTTTTAAATTTGTATGTATGTGTGTGTATATTTGTTTTTGTGTATGTTTATGTATTTGTAGTTATTTTTCATCATAAGGGTATTATGATCATTTTTCATCATTCACCATAGTTGGAAGAGTATTATAAAGTGTATGACCATAATCAAAAGGACATTGAAGGCTTGCACATAGTGTAGTACACACTTTAAAGCTACCATTTGGGGTTCATGAGCTGCATACATGTGGAAACATATTTGTTGAACTACATATAGTATATTGAAGCACTCCAGCAAGGTTGCAATATAAAGTGGGGTTGGAGTAAGGTTGTCCATCATTGGCACTAAATTTTCCTTTGTATCGATGAAAGTGAGAATATGTTTGCAATAAGACGTTACATCTCCTTTCTGTACTTTCATAGCATACTTCTTTTGGCATAAAAACAATCCACATGTATATCAGTAAATAGTGACATCAAGAAAATAGTTGAGAGATCCAAGATCATTCATTACAATTTCATGTGCAAGTTTAACCATGATTTTGGTATGAAGGTGATATGTCGACACTTAGGACACACATGTGTTTGGGGATATAGGGTTACATGTTGGTAACTAACTCCATTAATAAAATAACAATTAATATGTTAAAGTTGAGTTTATTTGGATTTTTTTGTCTAAACCAAAACAAGAGGGAAAATATATGTTTTTTTGGAATAAATGTAATTAATATGTTAACCATATGGGTTTACTTTCGGCTTTATTAAACGTTATTGAGATATTTTGGAGGAAGATGTCATTGATTTTGTGAGCCATTTCCATTCAAACTCTTATATTCATAAGGAGTGTAATGCTTCCTTTTTTACTTTGATTCCGAAAATTAGTGATCCGAAGAATGTTAAAGATTTCAGCCCTATTAGTCTAACTGGGTACCAATATAAAGTTATTGGTGAACTTTTAGCTAATAGATTGGTGGTGGTTATTGGTAGTGTGGTGAGCATAGAGCAGTCTGCTTTTATTCAGGGCAAACAAATTTTAGATGGTCCGTTTCTTCTGAATGAGATTGTGGCGTGGAGTAAGGCTTCTAAAAATCTACTTTTGATTTTTAAAGTGGATTTAGAAAAAGCCTATGATTCTCTTTCATGGGATTATCTGATGGATATTATGAAGATTATAGGTTTTAGATCTCTTTGGTGTAGGTAGATTATGGAGATGTTATCGTCTACTACAGCTTTGGTTCTTGTGAATGGTTATCCTTCACGGGAATTTTCTATGTTTAGAGGGCTGAGACAGGGTGGTCTTTTATCCCCCTTCCTTTTTGTTTTGGTCATGGAAGGTTTGCATGTGGCTTTGAGTAGGGCTCAAATGGATAATGTAGGGGTATTACCATTGGTGACATGGACATGTCTTATCTTTTCTATGTTGATGATGTTATTTTGATGGCTTCTCGGGATCAGACTAATGCCTTAAACATTGTTCATATTCTTCGGTGTTTCTTTATGGCTTCTGGTTTGAAAATCAATTTACTTAAAAGTAAATTGTATGGTGTGGGGGTTACAGCTGGCCAAGTTACTTCTTTGGCATTTCGTATGTGATGTAGTTCATATAGTCTCCCTTTCTTTCATTTGGGAGTTCCGGTTGGTCAGAATATGTTGAGAATTCAGTCTTGGTCTTCCATTATTGATCGTTTTAGAAGTAGATTGGCAGGTTGGAAGGAGAAATGTCTTTCTTTTGGTGAGAGACTTACTATGATAAAGTCTATTATTGGATCCATTGGTAGTTATTTGATGTCTATTTTCCATGTTCTTGTTACGGTGCTTAATACTTTAGAAATGATGAGAGATTCTTTCTTTTGGGGTACTGATTTGGATGATCACTACATGCATTGGGTGCGATGGGATAATGTCCTTGTTGATAGAGTATATGGTGGCTTGGGAGTAAGGAGTCTTTTTTACTATAATAGGGCTCTTCTGCTTCGGTGGCGGTGGCCTTTTTTCATCATCCAGATCTGATATGGGCCAGGGTGGTAAAAAAATTGTATGGTTTGGATGGGCAAGATGCTCCTTTGATTCCAAAGAGATCTTGGTCGGGCCCTTGGAGTGGAATTTATCGCATGATAGCTAATCTCAATGATCGCGGGTTTGACTTTCATACCCTTTGTCCTATTAGGATAGGGATAAGGCTTATACTTCTTTTTGGCATGATGTTTGGGTGGGAGATACTTTGCTTGCTATTTCATTCCATATAGTTTTTGCATTTGATATGTACCGTTCTCACATGGTTAGAGATCATATTTTCATCGGTTGGGATATGGACAAGTTGAGACGTTTTCCTAGAGATAGTTTAGAGCAACCGCAATGGGTTGATTTTTTGGATTTGGTGAATGGAATAGAGCTTAAATCCGTTTCGAATAGATTGGGATGGATAACAGACATTTCTGACACATTTTCAGTTTCTTCGGCACATCTATCTTGATATTAGCTCTATCACCTTTGGAAATGTGGTTACTAGATGGAATAATTGGGTCCCAATTAAACTCAAGGTTCTCATTTGGAGGGTACAACATCTTAGTATTCCTACGAGAGAGAGATTATCTTCTAGAGGTATAATGGTGTCTTCGATCATCTGCCCATTTTGTTCTTCTTCTGTGGAGACCATCGATTATCTTTTTACAGATTGCAAGGAGTTGATTAATATTTGGAATCGTGTTGCTATTTGGTGGGGTTTTTCTCTTCCGGATCAGATTTTGGTGCAGTCAGTTATCTTCTGGCCTGAGAGTGTTATGTTGAGGGAGGGTCAACAAAAGGTGTTTGATGTTATTTTTACTACGTTTTTTAGTATTTGAAATTTCCGGAACTCATTCATCTTTGGAACGGCTATCCCAAAAAAGTCTTTTTTATTTGATGAAGTTGTAGAAATTTTTTTTTTTTGGATTTCAAATACATGTAGTAAAGGTAAATTACGATGGACTGAGTAGCTTCGAAATTCCACTTTAGCATGTACTTTAATGTAATTTTTTCCTAACTTTTTGCTAGTTTAATATAATTATGTTGTTCTAATAATAATAATAATAATAATAATAATAATAATAATATGTTAACCAACTTCATGAATGAAATCAAAAGTAATTGGTAAATTTATGTTTATTTTGAAAAATATTCGGTATAAAATGAAAAAACAACAAAAATTAGGGTATTTTATGGAATAAATTTTATATATATATATATATATATATATATATATATATATATATATATATATATATATATATATATATATATATATATATATATATATATATATAGAGAGAGAGAGAGAGAGAGAGAGAGAGAATAAATAAATAAATAACTTAAATTCATACAAGACTATATTTTTGGATCAGTTTTGGTTGTAGTTTACAACCAAAATTTAAAAATCCGAACCATATTCACCCTAAAGTTTAACCACGTGGGAACAATTTGATTGGATCATGACTATTGAATATCATCAAATTTATTCACGATGATTTAAAGACGTTATAAATGTGAGACACATTTTGAATGCCATAGATATATAAAACTTAAAATTGACATCAATTAGACATTAAAAAATAACTAAAACTACATGTTACACCGAAGGGAGTCAGTCGTGTTACGACATCATGGTATGTCACGGTGGTGGTGGCCGCGACAAACACCACCTCCGGTCTGTGGTATATGTCAAACTCGACATCTCAATGCCACACTGCTTATTTCTCTTCCCTTTGTTACTTCAATTTTCTATCTCTCTTCTTTATTATTTTGACATTTTCTTTTTAAATTTTTTCCTTCTTACATTATAAATGACATCATGCACCATCGAATTTTATCATAACAAAAAACACATCTTTCATTTCTCAACAAACCTAAAACCATGTTTTTTTCGAACTCTCAAAACAACCAAAAAGCATCTGCAAGACTAAGAAGCCCCTCAAACCCTTAATAACTTTAGCATCTTCAATTTGACCGATCAAATTAGAAAAAATATAACATGTAGTTTTTTTCCTTTCAATTTTAGGTTATATATATATATATATATATATATATATATATATATATATATATATATATATATATATATATATATATATATATATATATATATATATATATATATATATATATATATATATATATATAAGTTTATAGGTTTTTAATTTCATGTTATGTATTTTTTATAAAAATTTTAGGTTTTCAGTTTAATGTTATGCATTATTAATTTCAATTAATGAAATATTAAGTTTTTATATAAGTTAAATTGTTTAAATAATTTAAAAAATAGAAGTACAATGCTATATCACTATGTGTGACATAAAAAAAAGTGCTAGAAAAATTGAGATGGCATTGAGGTGATATGTAAAAAAGTGTTAACCATGACCCCAAGTGTTCCAGTTTTATACTATGTCTGTTATCAAAAGAAAAGAAAATAGCAACTTATATTAACATAGATATTATGAAATTTTATTAGAATATTGATATTATAGACATATTTATGGGTATGGGATTATTTGTTTTGTTTATGTATAGATAAATAAAAATCGATACAATTCCATAATTTAGTGATACTTTGTACTCATATGAATTAGAAAACAAAACATATCTTTAAAAGTCAACGATTTACGACAATTTCCACTGTGTAATTAGTTCTGACATCAGACATTATTTCGGTTAACAAGTTCAACAGAAAATAACATTTAGTTTATTAAAATTATATGGGTCCGAACATCCACAAAATTTCATATTTCAACAATATGGTGTACGAAAAACATAATTTATAATAATCTAAAAAAAGGATTTTAAGAAAAAAAAAAGTCATTTCCAACATATCTAATTTTAACAAATTTATTATACATAAAAAACGATCAAAATAGTATATTCAGATTTTTTATATTAAAAATTACATATTATAGTTTTAAATAGCTATAAAAATAAAAAAAAAAACAATAAAAAATTGTAACATTTCTATTCCTAGGTATTTTCATTTTCGGCTTAAAATATAAAAAGGTTGCATTTTGGTCCTTAAGGGGAGTCTTTTTAGTTCCTAGGGCGTCCCTAAGTGGTACGTAGGCCCCAAACCCTAACTTTTAGGATTTTGACCATATTTAAAGAACCTTAAGTTATTGAGACATCTCTCATCACCAGCACCTATTGTCCCAAAGCACTATTTCGAAACCCTGGCCACCTTGTGAGGTTCTTGAAGCTTTTAGAGTGATATTTTTTTGTGTTTGTGAAGAAGGTGATATTTGGAGGGGCTCTTGGAGGTCCATTGCTTGTGGATCCAGATTGTGTTGTTCATCTAGCTTCTCTAGATTGTAAAAAACTCTCACCTTGATGGTTCATTTGCTAGATCTTGTTGGTTGGTGAATTCGTATGAGTTTTTGGTCCCATAACTTTGGTTCTTGTGAGTATGAGCTACTTCGGAACCTTTAAGCATCATTTCTAGCCATTTATGAGGTTGTTAAGTCATATAGTCTACCCATGCATGAATTGTTGGTCATTTTGTGAAGTTATGGACCTAGGGTTTGGTTTTGGGTCTTATTAAGCCATGAAAAAACTTAAAGTTGTCAACTTTATCAGTTAAGACCTTCCCAAGAATTAGACCCGTGAATTGGACATTTAGACTTTAGGTATTAAGTGCTTAAAATGGATTTTTGGCACAGGGTGGTACGTTGGGCGTAACGGGATTTGTCATGTTTCCCTTTCCTTTTGAACCCCAGTATGCAGGGCGTAATGGGGAGGTACGCATGACGTACTCCTAGAATCCCTCTTGGGCCTTACGTCATTATGGGTTTTGGGTTGTGCTTAGTTGGGTCTAGCTTGGAGAGGGCAGAATGGTCTTTTACCCTTAGTAAGAGAGATTATGTTCTGGACCTTTGATTATGGGCTATGACCCTAATTATTAATTAGGGTTTTCTTTTTGTTATGTACAGTGTGAGGAACCTTGGTAGCAGCAGCTTGAGTGTGTGACTTGTTTATCATCGGATTGAGGTGAGTCTCCTCACAGTATTTACGAGTCGAAGGCACCAATGTTGGCTCATTGATTTATGTTTATAGGATGTTATCTATCTGTGTTACTCTTGCATGTATTGTATGTGTTTGTATGTATACCGAGCAGGGACCAATGTCAGACGGGGCTTGATGAATGTGTTGGGCGGGGGCCATCACATGTTACTGAAAGATCCGTACCGGGCAGGGTCCGTTGTATGAATGGTATGTGGTATTTTCGGGAACTCACTGAGCTTTGTGCTTGCGGTTTGTGTTTAAAATATTTTTCAGGTACTTCTGGTTCGAAAGGGGAAGGGCTCGACATGATGGCACAACATCCACCTTGTTCTGCATTTTATGATTTTGGATTGTACTATGATAACTATTTTCTACATTGACATACTTTGATGGTTTATGAAATGAATGGTTGATAGTTTTGGTTGTTTTAAAACAACAATTTTTACTTGGTATTTTTGGGATGTTACAAGTTGGTATCAAATCCTTGGTTTGAGGGACCCGGGAACACTCTCGGATGTGTTTGAACTCAAACTAAGGAATTGGTAAGAAGAAAAAGATTTACCTAAAGAGTTTTTATAAAAATATGGTGTGTTGCGTGCAATTGGCCGAGCTCACGTAAGTATTCCCAAAATACCTATACATGTTTATTTGATTCAATACCTATACATGTTTATCTGCTTATTGTATATTAGGAGAGATTCCTTTGTATGCCTACTGTATGAGTATCTAGAACTACATACTAGTATGCATTGCAAATGATATGATATGATGGTCTGTTAGGCAATGGTGTAACACCTGCGTTTCCTGTTAGATTAGTCACAATCTGTAATCACTTTGGTCAACTATTGTAATCTTTTTATGAATGAATAAGAAATGATTATTCATATATTTGTGTGCTTCTTTGTTTTATACGATATTTTATGCAAACTATATATGTATTTAATAGTAAAATAAATAAGATTAAAAAACACGTCGAAAAATAAATGATTATTTGGGACTTAGAACATTTGAATCTGACTTAGAACGAAGAAGTTACGCTTCTTCGAAGTTTCGCGGTTAAACTGACACGACTATGCGTATCGTAAGAAGTGAAATTTTGATAAAATACTTTTTAGACTAAGTAATCTAAACGCAAGTCATAGTAGTCGTTTAACCGAGATCGTGCATATATAGACAGTCTAAATCTGACTTCGTATAAGGAAGTTATGATTTCTCTAAGTTTCAGCACAACAATGTGCAAGAATAATATCGAAATTTAGAATGGTTGATTGTTAGGGAAAACAATCCAAAAGAAAGTTGAAGATCTCATCCATACCTATCCATCGATTTAAAGACAGCTGAGAACGAATATCGTTGTTGAGTTTTTATTCAAAAGTTGTTTAAAAAACATCAACAATGCAACGTAAGACTCAAGATTTAAACAAAATAAAATTAGTTTTATTCCCACCAAAAGATCATTTTGCAAGAGTTAATAATATTATAACAACCATAGAAGAGAAAACATAACAACCTTTGAAGACTTTGATCCTCATGGGATGTTGGAAGTAGATGAAGTTGGCATGAAACTCTAAAACAAGAGCTCTCTAGAAGTATCCACCAAAGCAAGAGTAGAACCATCAAAACATGCTACTATACACTTATATTAGTTGTTCATAAGTCTTAGAAATATATACCAAATATATCTTCTAAGGTGAAGCAACTAAGGGACTTTTTCTAACATCAACATGCAAGAGAATGGAGGAGAAGAGAGGCTTGTAGACTTTAAAATTTGGCCGCAACATAGAGAGCTTAAGAGCTCTCGATTTTGGTTCCAAATAAACACCAAAATAATGCTTTCAAGAAGTGGTAACAAAGCTCTCTTATCCCTCTCATTTATGCCTTAACCCATAAAGACAAAAGGTGAAAGGAGCATAAAGTAAAAGCATGGGTAAGCTTCTTACAAGCATGGTAGAACCTATTAAACAATTCATTAAAGAAAACCATGCTTGGTCTCTTCAAAATCTTGAAAATTACAAGACCAATAGAAGACAAAATGTTTGTCCCATACTCTTAACTTTTGGCTAGTTGTCATGTGTGTGTGTGTGTGTGTGTATATATATATATATATATATATATATATATATATATGACTAGTCATAAATATATTCTTTTATATAAAGCTACATTTTATATAAATAAGACTCTTTTTCCAAAAAAATTAGTTACTTTAAATATAAAAAAATGTAACTTATAAATAATCATACTTTATGATATAATTCATAAGTTTTTATTTCTCCAAGAAATATTAATTTCATATATAATAATATTCCAATTATTAAAATATTATTTCCATGAAATAATTATTTTCCAATTAAATACAAGTGTTGATATATCTATTAATAATCAAATTATACTAATAAATAATCAATTGATGGTAACTTGCTATAAGGTGTGACCCTATACGATCATATATTATTAGCAATATCATTCTATAATTACTCTTGTACATACAAGATCTTTCAATCTCCCACTTGCACAAAACTCAACATAGATTGATATAGACAGTAGTGAACGTCTAGCAACATTTCACCGCCCCCAATAACACATGACGAAGAATGTCATTCATCAACATCCAATTCCCAAAAGCTCCAAGCTTTAATTGATGTATTAAATTAACCTTATCATTTATCCATTTTATATAAACATTTTGTTGAACATGAGCCTTGGATCGCAATCAATTTCATTTGCAATTCAACTTTAGGTAACACTCGTTAGATGTCTAACTATCAACCCATAAGAGGAACAAATCCCATTTCGACTATATAATCCTATTGCATAGCTCACACCATACTTGAAAATGGATTTTATAACTACCCAGTTAAGGATTAGCATTTAACCATATCAAAGCACAACAGTCCCTACACTTAAGTCCCACTATGTATCTCAGGTGTTAAGGATACAAAGATATTACCATTTAATCAAGTGTCACTCATAACTGCAGTTCATGTATTAATATTGATGTGGTTCAGTTCAGTACTTATTCTCTGAAAAGTACCTACAAACTTGGTTACAACCATTTGCCTACTTTTATCTAATGAAAGTTAATAAATCCAATTTATATTAGTCTTACTTCATAATTGCTCCCACAATTACAACCGATTATGAACTTTTAGAATAATAAAATTATTCATGGATTAAACATTTTAATATAGAACACAACAAACATTAATGTAATGATCATATCCCAATATATCAAAAAAATATTTTATAGTTGTTGTTACAATGTTCCAATATCCAAATACTAAATCCAAGTCAAAATCACATTTCTAGAATAATAAAGTCCTACATTCGAAGTATGACCACTTATACTTAGCTTAAGATGAAAGACTTTATTAATGGGTCTGACTAAAATTAATTTGTGCGAATTCTGCGAATACTATCATCTCCATATTTTGACTTTACTCTAGGTTTAATTAAATATCTTGGAGAATATGATTAGTGTTCTTTCTTGACATAGAGTATCTTAGCTTGATTAAGTATACTCTCGAAGTCACAAAGATTTTAATGTGATCCTTGAATGACAGAAATCAATATAGTTTTTCAATGAACTCATTCATCTAATCATATCTGACTTCAACTTCAAAAGTAGTGTATTCATGTTTTGTAGTAGATTGTGTTATTATGTTTTTCTTGGACCTTATTCCAACTAAGCTTACTCTTCAGTCCACAATGAAGTCATAATCGAATTATAATTCATTATTATCTATATTTGTTTAAATCAAAATCGTATGTAGCCATTTTCTTTATGATTTTTTTCTAAACTAATTATCTCATATACATTCTCTTAGTTCTTCTTAAGTACTCTTACAATGTTGTCATAGTCATCGATCGACTTAATCATGTATTTATTTTGTATCTCATGATAGGACATAAATGATTGATTCATTTGCCAATCAAATAGAATATAAATCATTTCATCTGGTTCAAACCTATGTGCTAGGTCCTTCTGAGACAGACTCAAAAAGGTGTCATGTGACAATGTCAAGAATCCTCCAAAGGAATCTTGTATCTTGACCTCTTTCAAGATATTGTTAATTCTTGAAAAATAATTTATAACTTTTAACATTCATATTCATCTATCTCTATAGATTTTACATTCCAAGAATGTATCATGTCATTCCTAAGTCTTTCATTTTAGAAATACTTTCTGAGACAATGTCAAACGACCTTGCATAGTTAGCATGTTATTTCAAATGATTAAGTATGTCTCATTCATACAAGATTTGGAATATCACTATCCTCCTACTAGTTCTTAGTAAACACACATGTTCTTTTCGTTTTGATATAAAAGTATACCTTGTATATTTATATTAAAATGAGTATTCCAACCTTGAGATGTTTGCTTTATATCCACAAATATATTTTAAGCCTTACACATTTGGTTAGGATAACACGGATTAAGAAAACCTCCATGCTAAGATGTATAGATATCTTTTAATAGATGTCTATTAAGAAAAATGGTCTTTCTTGAAATCTATTTGTTATGTATCATATTAAGAACAAGAAATAATAGCAAATAATATCGTTCTTGATGTAATCATAGCCACTTGTGAAAAGGTCTGATCATAGTTAATGTCACGAGTATGATAAGGACCACAGTTAATGACATGATTATGATAAACTCATTTTATATCAAGCCTTGCTAAATCTGTGTGTATTTATTCTTTCTAAAAGAATCTCTTACTCCTTTTAGCCTTGCTATAGAGAGGAAGATTAATCAAGACCATACTTGATTATTATACATAAATTACATCTCAATGTTAATGACTCTAAGTCATTTATCAAATTCAAGATTTGATACAACACCTTGGTAGTTGATGGATTTGCCATATATCTTCAAGAAGAATTCATCAATGAGAGATTCCACATTTCTCAAGTCAAAGATGATTTCTACCATTAATGCGAACAGTTTGTGGTTGTGAATAGCTATTATTCAAGTTCAAAAATTCTTTGTTGAAACTAGTGCCAACAATTGTTACATCAGGCTATGGTTCTTAAGAATCTTCAGGAATGGTCAAACCTATACCGGAAGACGTAAAACTTAAACAAAATAAAACTAGTTTTATTCTCACCAAAATATCATTTTGCAAGAGTCAGAAAGATTAAAAAAATCATAGAAGAGAAAGCATAACAAACTTTGAAGACTATGATCATCGTGGGAAGTTGGAAGTTGATAAAAATGGCATGAAACTCTAAAACAAGAGCTCTCTAAAAGTATCCACCAAAACAAGAGTAGAACCATCAAAACATGCTAGTATACACTTGTATTAGTTGTTCATAAGCTTTAGAAACATATACCAAATATATGTTCTAAGGTGAAGCAATTAAAGCACTTTATCTAACATTAAAATGCAAGAGAATGGAGGAGAAGAAAGGCTTGTAGACTTCGAAATTTGGCAGCAACATAGAGAGCTTAAGAGCTCTCGGTTTTGGCTCCAAACAAACACTAAAATAATGCTTTCAAGAAGTGGTAACAAAGCTCTCTTATCTGAAACATCCAAAAATATGGTCCCAAAAATTTCAAATTAATAATAAATAAAATAGTATTTTCTCATAACATCCAAACACATGTATATAACCAATGTATCAATTTTATCATAAATCATATTAAAACACCATAGCGAAGTATTAATGGTGTGTGTGCAATGCAGTCATCCCGAGCTCTTCCCTTTCCAACCGGAAATACCTTAAACATAAACTAAAAATCGAAAGCACAAAGATTAGTGAGTTCCCCCAAAATACCACATACCAAACATACAATAAACAAATAGTGGGCCCTGCCCATCATCGGTCCCGCCCGACATCAGACCCAATCCGAAATCGGGCCCCGACCGACATCGATCCAAGCTCGGAAAAAAGGGCCCCACCCAACATACAATAACATATATCTAAATAAACATATACACATGTAATAATCATAGAGATACATAACATACATATATCCATCAGGCCCCGCCCTGCATTGGGCCTTAGCCCGGAAGACATATAAACACAAGTACATGCAAGAGTCACAAAGACAACTAGCATACTAACAACATAATATAAACATGGGACAGCGTTGGTGCCTTTGACCTGCTAAAACAAGTAAGGAAACTCACCTCGAATACAAAAAGGTAGTTGAACGGATCCCAACTGCAAATATTGACTCTACTCAACCCCTAAACATAAAAGATTTTCTTAAGTTCATTACAAAAATGTCCAGAAGCCCCTTATAGCTCAAACTTGATCAAAGACTAAAGTCAAAGTCAAAGTCAACAATCTGAGTTGAGTCAACTCGCTAAGTTTATCTATCAGTCTGCAAAGTCAGGAAAAACCGATCCGGCTTGCCAAGTTTCTCCATAAACTCGTGAAATTCGCCGGAAATTCAACATCTTAATCCATTAAGCCGTACTCATTGAAGCTAAGAGCTTCATGACTCAGATCTCAACTGAAGTGGCCTCAAGAAGGGTAAAGTTTCCAACTTTACCCCTAAGAATCACCAAAATAGGTTCAAAACCCAAACCCTAGGCTTAAAAAGGGTAAGGACTTAATCATTAAGCACTAAACCACTTAAGGCATAACCCCAAACTGTAGATCTGGCCCTAAAAGCTGAACGACCATGTAAAATTTCTAACTTTACCACTAAGCATGCTTAGAAGAAGCTCAAATGATCAAAAGAAGCAATAAGATGGACTTAATGAATGCATGGAGCCCTTAAGACCATAAAGTTGGCACCTTTATGCCAAAAGAGCTTATGAGGATCATAGATCTAAAAGGATAGCACTTGGGACGTCCTACAACTCCATCAACCACCCAAACATGACTAAAAGCATCTAAACTAACCCAAAAAGAGATCTAATCAAATATTAAGCAAGGTTAGAACTTTATACCCGAAATATGCTAGAAATGGCGCAAAGAATAAATATCTTGAAGGCTCCTACTTGAATCATCACATTGCACCAAGCTTCTCTTCCTTCAATGAGCTTCAAACACACCAAACACACCCATAATAAGACCACGACACTCAAGGAGGCTCTAGGGTTTTGATATTAGGGTTAGGGACTATGAAGGCTGGAAATGAGGCCAACACCTGAGACTTAAGGGGTTTAAATAGGGTACAAAACCCTAAAGTTAGGATTTCCTCCCCTACAACCAACTCGCCGAGTTGAGGCACCTCAACTCGTCGAGTTGACTCATTAAACTCCACGGCAAAAAGGACTTCAACACGTCGAGTTGAGGCTTCCAAATTGATGAGTCCTCTAGGAAAATGCACAAATTTGAAATAAAATCATGCCATAAATTAGGCGTTACAATTCTCCCCCACTTGAATCAGACTTCGTCCTCGAAGTCCACTATCTCGAATAATCCTGGGTAATGCTCCCTCATCTCCTCCTCGGGCTCCCAAGTCAACTCCAACCCCTTACGATGCAGCCACTGCACCTTCACTAGCTCCATTACCTTGTTCCTCAAAGTTTTTGTCTTTCGGTCTAATATCGCCACTAGTTTCTCAATATAATGCAGGAGGTCATCCACCTGAATATCCTCCAAGGGTACAACTACGGAATCATCCACCAAACACTTCCATAGCTGAGAGACATGGAATGTGCTATGAATCTAGTTGAGCTCAGCTGGAAGATCTAGATGATACGTAACCCGGCTCACCCGAGCCAAAACCCTGAAGGGACAGATATATCCGGGGACCAGCTTTCCCCGCTTCCTGAACCGGATGACGCCTTTCCATGGTGACACCTTCTGGAGAACCATATCTCCCACCTGGAACTCCAAATCTGATCGACGCTTGTCAGCATAGCTCTTCTGCCGGCTCTGAGCTGTATGGAGCTTGCTCCGAACCTGCTGAATCATCTCAATAGTCTTGAGTACCACCTCGGTACTCCTCATGACTCACTGACTGACCTCGCCCCAACAAATTGGGGTCCTACATTTCCTCCCATAAAGCATCTCGAAAGGAGGTTGATCGATGATAGTGTGATAGTTGTTGTTATACGAAAATTCCGCTAACGAAAGATACGTATCCCAACTCCCACCAAAATCTAACATGCATGCACGCAACATATCCTCAAGAGTCTAAATCGTCCGCTCACTCTGCCCATCGGTCTGTGGATGAAAAGTTGTAATGAAATGGAGACGAGTGCCCATCTCGTCATAAAACCATTTCCAAAACCTGAAAGTAAAGCGAACATCTCGGTCGAAGACCACCGACACCGGCACCCTATGACGTGCCACCGCCTCACGAACATAAATCTCGACTCGCTTCTCTGCACAAATACTCTCCTGGATCGGAATGAAGTGTGCTCTCTTTGTCAATTGATCCACGATGACCCAAAGAGAATCCACTCCACGCGCTGTCCTGAGAAGCTTTGTGATAAAATCCATGGTGATGTCTTCCCATTTCCATATGAGAATCTCCAACGGCTGCATTTTGATGTGAGGTCGTTGATGCTCGGACTTGACTTTACTGCAAGTTAAGCACCTTTCCACAAACCATGCTATATCATGCATCATGCAAGGCTACCAATAATCAGGGCGAAGATCTCTATACATCTTCGTCGCCCAAGGATGAATGGAGAATCTCGACTTGTAAGCCTCCTCCATCAGAAATTGGCGCACCCCGCCCCAATATGGAACCCATACCCTCCGATGCAAAGTCAGCAGTCCCCGGCTATCCGCTCACACTTCTGACGGTCTTCCTGCATAGCCTCAACCTACGCCTCCCAAATCCGTTCCAACAACGGAGTAATCACTTTCATCCTCAAGCATATATCACGAATCGGAGCTATGGCTGCGTTGCGGCTGAGAGCATCAGCCACCATATTGGGCTTCCCTGGGTGGTACATGATCTCACAATAATAATCCTTCACCACATCCAACCAATGACGCTACCTCATATTCAGGTTCAGCTGATCCATAAAATACCTCAGGCTCATGTGGTTCGTGTAAATAGTACAACGAACTCCATAGAGGTAATGCCGCCAAATCATGAGGGCGAAAACCACAACCCCAGCTCTAAATCATGCGTCGAATAATTCGCCTCATGAGGTATCAATATCCTTGAAGCGTAAGCGATCATGTGACACCGCTGCATCAAAACTGCACCCAAAACCGTGATCGATGTGTCGCATCAGACCACCAAATCATCGAAACCCTCTGGCAAAGTCAGAATCGGCGCCTCACATAGCCACTGTCTAAGAGTCTTGGAAGTTTCCTATTGCTCAAGCCCCCAACGAAATGTCACCGACTTCTTGGTCATCCGGGTCAATGGAACAATAATCTTGGAGAAATCCTGGATGAATATCCGGTAATAACCAGCCAAACCAAGAAAACTCTGAATCTCAGATGGAGATCTGGGAACATCCAACTACATCACAACCTCGACCTTGTCCAGATCGACCATAATACCCTTCTGATTGACAAGGTGCCCCATGAACTGCACCTTGTGCAACCAGAACTTGTACTTGGATAACTTTGCAAAAAGTCTCTCCCTCCTCAATATCTCAAGCACCTTCCTCAAGTGCTCCTCATGCTTCTCCTGCATCTTGGAATAGACCAAGATATCATCAATGAAAACTATCACATACCGATCCAGCATCGGTCTGCACACACGGTTCATGAGGTCCATGAATACGGCAGGAACATTGGTGAGCCCAAATGGCATCACCACAAACTCATAATGGCCATAACGAGTCCGGAAAGTTGTCTTCTACATATCCTTGCCCCTGACTTGCATCTGATGATAACCCAATCGCAGATCAATCTTTGAGAACCAAGATGCACCCTGAAGTTGGTCGAAAAGATCATCAATCCTCAGGAGGGGATAACGGTTCTTCACCGTTACCTTATTCAACTCTTGGTAGTCGATACACATCCGATGGAAACTGTCCTTATTCTTCACAAACAGAATCGGGCTCCCGAAGGCGAACTGATCGGTCTAATGAATCTCTTGTCTAATAGCTCATGCAGCTGTGTTGACAACTCTTGCATCTCGGGAGGAGCCAACCGATAGGGTGCTTTGGCTATCGGATCCGCACTTGGAATCAAATCGAACCTGAACACCACCTGCCTCTCAGGAGGTACCCCAGGAAAATCCTTCGGGAATACATCCGGATACTCACGCACAATTGGCACATCATCCATGGCCACCTTACCCTTATCCCGGGTATCCATGACATAGGCGACGAAACCTGCATAACCCTGATGAAGGTAGCACCTGGCCATATCTAGTAAGGTCCGATTACACCTCTCTGCTACACAATTCAATTGTGGTGTCCTAGGAAGTGTTAATTGTGAAGTGATTCCACATTCCTTCAAATAGTCATTAAACTCGATACTAAGATACTCACCACCTCTATCATATCGTAGCATCTTTATCTTTTTGCCCAATTGGTTCTCTACTTTGTTCTTAAACTCTTTGAACCTACCTATCCTTTCCGATTTATGTTTGATCAAGTAAATATACCCATATCTACTATAATAGTTAGTAAACGTAACATAGTAGTGATTTGCATCCTTTGTGGAAGATTTGAATGGTCCACACACATCCATATGGATTAGGGCCAACAAATCCTCACCTCTTTCACATGTGCCAGTGAAAGGTGACTTAGCCATTTTGACTAACAAACAAGACTTGCACTCGTCGTTTGATTTTAGGTCAAACAATTCCAACACTCCATCCTTTTGGAGTTGGGCGATGCGTTTTATGTTGGTGTGCCTAAGACGACAATTCCATAGGCATGACTTATCTAAACTATCAGAAGAACCAATATTATACACATTGTTGCCAAATTCATTCACACAAACAATAGTTTCATACACACCATCACAAGGATATGCTTTGAAAATAAATGCATCATTAAAATAAACTAAAATAGTACCATCATTATTATCAAAACCACAACGCTATCCTTGTCTAAACACAACATGAAAATAAATTATGTTCCGAGCCATTTCTGGCGAGTAGCAACAATTATCCAAATCAACCCTAATACCGTCAAACATAAGCTTATAAGTCCCGATCCTGGTAACAACCGATCTTCGTTTCTTCCCCATGATTATTTTCATCTTCCCATGCTTGACCTCTTCACTTTCCTTTAGCCCTTGCGTATTAGAACAACTGTGGGAACCACATCCGGTATCAAGAACCCAAGAATTTGATATACAAGTATTATTGATTTGAATATAATACATACTAGAAGAAGACCTAACCACTTTGGCCTTGGCATCTCACACTCTCTACAAGTACTTGGGGCAACTTCTTCTCCAATGGCCCTTTTGGCCACAATAAAAGAACATGGCTTCCTTTGGATCAGCAACAGGAGGAGTGTCGATGTTGGGCTTTGCTTTTATTCCACTAAAATCTCCACAATGGACCTTCCTTTTCCATTTGGATTGGATAGGGGCCTTTCTCTTCTTTCCTTTACTTTGTTGGACAACCATGACAGGGGCACTTGCAGCATTGTTGGAATGATACTTCTTCATTCCTTCATCAGTTGTTTGCAAGAGATTCTAAAGCTCAATCGATGTGGTCTTTATATTGTTCAAATGATAGGTCAATAGGAACTGATCATAACTACTAGACAGAGAGTTGAGGACCATGTCAATGACAAGGTCCTTATCACAATTCACATTAAGCTTTTCCAATCTTTCCACATGCCTCTGTATTTTCCGCACATGAGCACACACAAATTCCCCCTCTTTTAGTTTGCACGCCATCAGGGACTTGACCACTTCATAACACTCTTGTCTTGATTTCTTGTGGAACATTTGAGATGATGTCGTGTTACGTTCATATGGCTAGTAATCCTCATAATTCTTTTGGAGCTGAGGTGCCATAGTTGCAATCATAATGCAAGAGACCTTTGTGGCATCATTCACATGTTGATCATATTCAACAATCTCCTCAGGAGTGGCAGTTTCTTTATCGATTTCTGGAACTGGAGTAGTGATAACATATTCTTTGTTCTCATAGCGAAACATCGTCTTTAGATTTCTCATCCAGTCCATTTAGTTTCGATCGACAAGTATTTCCTTAGCAAGGACTGCCAATAAAGTGAAATTATGGTTCAATGGAGGAGGTGGAGGTGGAGGAAGTTCACTAGTTGAATACATTTTCTTTTTGAAAATAAAGACAATATTAGTTAGTTGATTCAATCCTTGATATTTTGACTGAAATTAATATTGAAGGCTAGGATCCAATAATGCAATTCAAAATTAAGAAAAGGGATGTCATAATCTAATTACAAATTCATTTAAGGTAGGTAATTAATTTTACCAATTTCAATCTATATGAAATTCCTAGATCATTTGAGATTCATTAATTCTTATCATTGACATGTTTAATCTCTATTATGCTCTTCAGTTTGTGACTGGGATACCAAAGATCACAAAAAAATATGAATAACCATGCAATCCCGCTTGACAACCTCAACATCTTTTATCATCTCAAATTAACGTACCGATAAACCACACACGCTCCATTAATTAATAATAATTTTTTAGCAGTGCCATTAATTCTACTTTATAGTCCCTAGTTAGTGTGATGGTTAACCACACACTCTCCACTAACGACTCATAAAGATTGATGTGCGTTTTCATGGATTACAATATACTTTTACATTTTTCCTAAAGTAACTAGAGTGAGATTTTTATAAAAGGTTCTATTACTTTATAGCGTTATACTTTTAATGTGATTATTTCCTATTGAACTCGTTCGGCTAACAACCCTCCACCATACAAAGGAGCGGTAGGTGAGAGTGGACACCTGATGAAGGTCATTTTATAGGCCGCTTCCTTATACCCCCTTAGTGTATAGCTTCGTGAATGAGACCTACTATTGATTCAAATGACTCATGTTATACATATAATATTAGACTTTTAATATATATATATATATATATATATATATATATATATATATATATATATATATATATATATATATATATATATATATAAGTATAAGGGTGTATTTTGAAATTTTAAAATAATGTTCAAAATTTATATTAATGATTTCAAAATTCATCTTTATTTAATTAATCAAATAATTAAATCATGAGAATAATTCAAAGATTTAAGATATTAGGAGACTAGATTACAAATTTAAATATTCAGATTTTATCCAATTAAAACAATATCTTTAAATATAATTATCCTAATCAAAATCTTAATTATAACAAAATTTCGTTGAATAGGAGGTCCCCCACGACGTGGCAGAAAAAGAAAACGCAGATCAGACAGTTGGCCACGACGTGGTGGAAGAGCCCACGACGTGCCAACAGAACAGAATGTTGATTCTGCTATTCTCCAATTGTTCAAGTTCAATCTATGCACATTCAATTGTTAGACAACATAATCCTCTGATACCATTGATAAATTTTACATGTAATAATGCGGAAAATACCTTAAACTCTTAAGAGTACATGCAACCTAATATGATCTATGTCATAACACTATTGAAGCAACATAGTATTGAACAACAAAATTTTAACCCTAATAGAAATCAAAATTCACAAGGATAATAACATACCTCTGATTTGTTATTCTAAAAAAACCCTTTGATCCAACTAGATCAATCAAATAGTATCTTGAAAACTAGCTTCAATTATGTGGAAACCTCTAATGGTTCACACCCACAACACACGAAACCCTAGAAGATTTAGGAGAGAGGGAAGAGGGATAGAATTTTCAGATTTACTCTCTTGAAAAGCATGGCCGAAAATTTCAATGCATAAGGCTCTATTTATAACTGATTACGAAACACCTAGAAACCCTAATTTGAACATAAAATATTATTATTTCAAATAAGTTACTTATCTAATTCCTTAATTATCTATATGAAAGCTTCTAGAAGGCTCCAAGAGGATCCTCCAAACATTCATCCTCATGAAGGTTCTGGAACATGTCCTTAGCTAAACTTTTGAACAATTACAACTACAGTCCTTCAACTTTTTATTAATTCTAATTAACCTAGAATTAATTCTAAATCAATTATGATTAATTCTAAATTAACTATAACTATTTGTAATTTATATATTATTCACATAATATATTAATAAAACATTTATCTCTCTTTAAAATCAATCTAAGCAATTTCTTGGTTATGAGGGCAACCCAAAAAGGACTTTACTTTTATTCATCAGTATTATACCAATTCAGTTAGGACCTTAGAAACCTTAATCCAATAACATGTTATAGAAATTAGATAATTTTAGAATCTTAGGTTTAACTTTGTTGCGCAGCTCTTGTTTGAGTCTAACCGTTGTAGTGTGAGACCTTGCAGTTGAAGAATTATCTAGTGTCTGTTGCATGTAATTATATTCATAAGGTAGTTAGCGGGTGTTAGTAGGGGCTATTTCTACAGTTGATGATGGATACTTAATGCAAAATAGTGTTGAAAAATCGTTTTTTTGCTGTCTGGTCGGGGGACTCGACGAGTCTGTTCGTGCACTCGACGAGTCAAAGTGTAAATGCAACCAACTCGGCGAGTCTGTTCGTGTACTCGACAAGTTGGTCATGCAGAATGCAGAAATTCGATTTGTGCTACTGGAAATGGACTAGAAACATTACCCTAAACTGTGTTGGTGTTGTAAAACTTGTTTTAGATGGTGTAATGGTTGTTCTAATCCATTTACAATGGCCAATATCAAATTTTCATGATTATATGTGTTCATATGTTCTTGAAATGTTGATATGAATATTCATGTTCTTATGAGTTCTTGATAGATCATAGGAGTTACTTGTTTATATGATTAATTCATGATCTTTATGTGTTTTAATGGAGTCCATAGCTTGTCCTCAAGTTATGGATAACCAAAAGTCTTTTTGTGTTAAAAGCCATTATAAGAACACATAAGTTATAAAAATGAAGAGTCTTCATTTTAATAACTCATAAGTTATGAATATGAAAGGTTCTGTAAAGTTACAAAACTTGCCCTCAAGTTTTGGAGCAAGTAAAGTCATGATTAAAACTTTAGTTCCAACCCTTAGATTTTTTAAAAAAGTTAAAAATCAATCCTTATACTTTATAATATTATAAGTTAATAATATATATATATATATATGTGTGTGTGTGTGTGTGTATAAGATCAAGTCACCTTACCGCTATACACTTCATTCACGAAGTCGGTCTATAAAGGGGGTATAAGGTTGTTGCCTATAAAATGGCAACTTAATGGGTGTCCACTCTCACCCACCGTTTCCTTGATCGGTGAAGGGTCGTTAGCCGAATGGGTAGGACAAGGACTTATAAATTATCATTAAAAGTATGATGAATATTATAAAGTAACTAAATGCTTTTATTAAATTCCCAATCTTAGTTACTTTAGGAAAAAATGTGAATAAGGTGCTAATCCATGAAATTACACTTTACACTTTGTCTAAGTCGTTGGTGGAGCGTGTGTGGTTAACTAGCACACTAACTTGGACTTAACAAGGTAGGTAAAGGGTGACTTAAGGTTTATCATTGTATCGGTGGAGCGTGTGTGGTTTACCGGCACATCGATTGAGTGATAAACTTTAAGGGTACCAAGTGATTTGCATGGTTACTTCACACCTCGTTTTGCGATCCTTGGTATCCCAGTCACAAAACTTGGAGGGCACACTCGAGATTGAAACATGCCTTTGAAAAGTTCATTGAATCTCAAAAGAATCTAGGAATTTCTAACAACCAAATAAAAACCTAATATTTACATTTCGGTTTTCATGGTGGAAATTGGTTAATCGCCATTCACCTACCTTTCAAATATGTTATAGCTTGGATTACGACATACCTCTTCTTAGTTATAATATATTGTGATTGGATCTTAGCCTTAACATTACATTTGGGTGTTCTATTAAGGACTCTCTTAATATCTAAACTAATCTTGTTCTCTTCTTTCAAATGTCTTCAAACAATGCTACTTCTGGCTCTAATCCTAATGGCTCCTTTACCCTTATGAACTTGTGTGGGAAAGTCACCTTTGATGGATCCAACTTCAATGAATGGATCAGAAACATCAGGATGATTACCCGCTACGAGGACAAAGAATATGTCCTTGGCAAGGAGCTTAAGGAGATTGATGAGACCACTGCAACTCCCCAGGAGATCACTGACTTCCGGGCACATGAAAGGAATGCTACTAAAGTAGCATGCATCATGTTGGCCATGATGACAGCAGAACTACAAAAGTCCAATGAGGACTTTTACCCTTTTGAAATGCACCAAGATCTGATGGAAAGATACCATCAAAGTGCATGACAAGAGAGGTATGAAATCATCTGCTCCATGATAACAACCATGATGAAGGACGAAGAATCTGTCACGAGCCACATGCAGAAAATGCAAAGGTATGTGGATCGCTTGTTGAAGCTTAATGTGAACTTCCCTGAGGAGCTTGCAATAGATATCATTTTGCACTCCTTACCATCATGCTATGATCAATTCCGTATGACATACCACATGAATAAGGAAGAGGTCACACTCAGCAAACTTCAGGGACTCCTCAAGACCGCAGAAACAAGTCTTAAAGGTAAGTCGGTTGTTAACACTCCTACTCCAAACTCCGCCCCTGTCTTGACAATCAGGAAAGGTAGAGGGAAGAAGAGGAAGAGTTCTTTGAAGGGTACCAAGGTTAGGACCCTTGATGGCTCTTCTTCAAATGGAACCAAGAAAGGTTTCGTCACTCCTTCTTCTGACCCAAAAGAGGTTGAATGCTTCTATTGTCATGAAAAGTCACATTGGAAGCGGAAGTGCCCAAAGTACCAGCAAGATATGAAGGATGGGACAGTTAATCCTAAACATGCATGTATTTACACTATCTTATCTAATAACTCACCCCATTCTAACTCTTGGGTCCTTGATACAGGTTGCGGTATTCATATATGTTCTGATTTGTAGGGACTAAGAAGAAGTGAGAATGTGGAGCATGGAAGAATAAACTTAATCATGGGGAATAGGAAAGCTTTACCTGTCACCAAGATTGGAGTTTATACTTTATCGCTAAGTAGTGGGTTTAGTTTAGATTTGAATAAATGTTGTTATTCTCCAGAAATGGCAAGAAATATTATTTCCTTTCATGCATTGTATAAACAAGGTTTCACCTTTTCATTTGATAATGAATTTGGTTCGATTAATGCTTTCTTTAATAATGTTCTTTATTTTAAAGCATTACCTTGTGATGGTGTGTATGAAACTGTATCTGTGGTTGATAACTTAGGAAATAATGTATTGTGTATTGATTCTCTTAATGATAATATGTAACACCGTAAAATTCCCCAAAATACCATATACCACAAATACGCCACTCAAGGCTAAACTCGACCCTCTGGTCAAAATGTATCAGCGGGACCCTCCAGTCCCGTAGCTCGTCGGACCCTCCGGTCCAGTCATAGCTCATTGGGCCCTCTGGCCCGGTCTGAATTGTTGGACCCTCCTGTCCGGTCTATATCGTTGGACCCTATGGTCCGGTCTACACAATCATACAACATACATATAACACATAGCATGTAATCTCATACATAGCACATAAGACCCTCTGGTCAACTCATAATACCACTCAAGGAAACGTATAGTGAGAAGACTCACCTGGCACGAAGAATCAACCTCCAATCATGCTGCTTGCCAAACACCGACATCTAACTATGTGTCAAATCCCACAATTAACCCAATCAGGAACCAAGTCCAATTTCTCAATTACCTCTCTTGGTACGCTCAGCGTACTCAAGCATGCACAAATCTGATAGGGGACCTCAGCCCAGTACGCGGCGCGTACTAGGATTACGCTGGGCGTACTCTCAGTTTTGCTTAAATCAATTTATGTGTCTTAACCCGTTAAGACCTTAACTTATCTCTTGGATCTGGACTTCCTAACATCTCTTACTCCATAAAGTTATCGACTTTAAGCCTTTGCATGGCTGATGAGGTCACAACACATAAGAACTCTTACTTTCTTAACCCAAAATGCTCATAACTCATGCATGGGTAGATTCACACGATCAAGACCTCATTTTTATGGTTCTTCATCACTAGATACACTTAAAAGGACAGGTTATTAATCTTTGGAGTGCATCAACTCATAAAGTCTCAAGCTTGGGACCAAAAACCCTAAAATGGACCCTAAAATGCACAAAACAAAAAGAGAGGGAAAGCTTGGAGCTTTATACCTTCAAATGGTGCTCTAGCCCTAAGGAAGCTCAGATCCACAACTTGCTCTTCGACTTCACTCCCTTCCATGCTCCTTCTTAACTCTCAAAAGTCCACAAGAACACAAACAAGCTCATCATGGCCACCACAAGCTTCAAGAACGGATATTAGGGTTTGAGAGGGTTTAATAACTGAAGAAGGTGACCAGAAATGAGACCATCTCTTTCTTTTTATAGGGACACTTCACTTAATTAGGGTTTTCTTCTGAGCCTAGTACGCCCAACGTACTAGGTGGCTCTTGCTTAAGAAACACGCGCATCTATATGCTAAGCGTACGCATACGTACGCCCAGCGTACTTCGTTGCCAACTTCTTGACTTTAAGGACTTAACTTGTCAACCCTCCAAACTTTGATAGCTTCAAAGATAAAACTTTGATTCCACAATCCTCATACATACCGAAAGGTAATGAGATCCCTTACGTTTCTAGCAACTCGCCTCAACCCGAAACCCTCTCGCGCCCGACTCGTGGCCCACCAACACTGACCACGGACAATCTAAAACAGGATGTTACAATTCTCCCCCACTTGAATTAGATTTCGCCCTCGAAATCGCTCCTTAGCCATATATGAATTTATCCTATCTCTGAAGGGTACCACCGAATGAATTTCATACCATACCGAAATCTTCTTCCATGGACAACTGAACCCACACATAACTCCAAAAATCAAAACTAATCCAACCACTCTGACGCTGATACGCTCAATCCTAAAATCAGGAAACTTTAGTGGCCTGACCCGCCGCCAGACCGCCTACTCAAAGATCACCATGATATTCGCTTCTCGAATGTCAAACCCCGATAACTCACTGATCCTCTGATCCACCATCGCGACTGGTCTTTCGACACAATACAGACTCGCATCCACTTGGATGTCCTCCAGTGGAACCATTGCCGACTTATCGGTTATACACTTCCTCAGTTGTGACACGTGGAAGGTATCATGAATCAGATCCAACTCCGCAGGTAGCTCCAAGCGATATGCTACCCTGCCCACCCTCGCGATCACTCTGAACAGCCCGATATACCGGGGCCCCAACTTGCCCCTCTTCCTGACTCGAATCACTCCTTTCCAAGGAGATACCTTCAGGAGTACAAAATCACCGACCTGGAATTCGAGCTCATATCGTCTCCTATCCGCATAACTCTTCTGGTGACTATGAATGGTCAACAACCTCTTGCCGACCTGTTAAATCTGCTCTGTTATCTGAAGCACTATCTCTGTACTACCCATCAACCGTTGCCTACCTCTCCCCAACGAATGGGGGTCCGACACTTCCTTCTGCACAACAACTCAAAAGGTGGCATACTAATGCTCGAGTGATGGCTGTTGTTGTAAGAAAACTCAGTCAATGGAAAAAACGTGTCCCAACTCCTCATGAAATCTCTTCCAGAACCTGGAAGAGAAACGCACATCTCGATCTGAAACAATCAGATCCGGTACTCCATGCCATGATACCACCTCTCTCTCGTACAATTCCGCCAGTCTCTCAGCAGAAAAAAAAACTCTCCCTGAATTCCCTCTCGTATCAGCTCTCTTTGCCCAGTGATACATAATTCTCAAGGTTCTCTTTACTCCAACCGGATACTATACTCCCGATAGAATCGTCTCATGTTCCCCATGGCATTTCCCGTACCCGCGGACCGACCCTACCTAGGTCTAAGATGTCGGGTGAAAGCAATAATCCCTCCTCTTAGCACGGGATTCGTCTCAGAATTCTAGAATCTCACTTCGTGTACCCACACACCATTAATGTCAAACTCAACTCAAGAGTTTGGTCTGTACCAACGTTGGAACCTCATGTCCTAATGAAACGTTTATCCGATGACTCAACCTGCGCCCAGTGCAAATACCACCTTTCCAATTCCCTTATGATGCGACAATCACCACTCAACTCAAATATAGTGATTCCCGTCAAGGACGGAGACCCCAATCTCGCCCCTGTTTCAACCACCATACTCCCAAAAACTCAATACTAGAGCTATTCAAGCCCAAGATCCTCATTTATCGTGCTCTAATAAAAAAAAGTATTCCCTCATAACCACCTCTCGCTGACTAGAGAATACTACGGCTCCTCGTAGCATCACAACATCCTCTGACTAGTGAGTACTATGGCTCCCCGTAGTATCACAACATCCTCTGACTAGTGAGTACCACGGCTCCCCGTAGCATCACCACAACCTCCTCTGAATAATGAGTACTACGGCTCCCCGTAGCATCATAACATCCTCTGACTAGTGAGTACCACGGCTCCCCGTAGCATCACCACACCCTCCTCTGAATAATGAGTACTACAGCTCCCCGTAGCATCATAACATCCTCTCTTCTAAATAATCCCTCTTGATGACAGTACCCGAAGGCTCTCACTGGAGTCATAGATACTCGATACACCACCTGCCATCACAAACTCAAGACTTCTTAAAATTAATTCGGAAATCAAGGCATTATACTCAGATCCCTCGAACACCATTACAAAACATTCCAAAGTCCTGCCTCAACCACTGTCTCCGATTTTCAGCATCCTGCAGGTACAACAATACATTCTCTCCGAATCTCGTAAATAATCCTTCATTTTACCCAACACGCAACATCGGTGTATCCAAACACTCCATTGGAACACGAAGAAATCGCTAAAGTTTCAGAACGCGTTGATGACCATCCGAAGTTCTTTCCTTTACTACTAAAAACCCATACAAGAATACACATACCGACCCGGGAGTTGGCCGCCCGATTATCTCCTAAATACCTTAAAAGGGCATATAACAAGCCATACATCGAACCATAAGTCCTCAGTTGCCAATACCCTCCCTACGAGCTTACCACCTTTAACATCCCTAACCACCACCAGATTCCTGACCAATGGCCACCTGCCGTGGAGACACACGTCCGTTCTCATAACGTACCTCATGCATAATGTCGCTCTGCACTTCGCCTTGACCATTAATAACCCTGGTCTCATGATTCCGAACCGCAGGTCTCTATCTCCAGATTTCTAACCGCCCTTGAGCAAATCTCTGATCCCCTCCATAAAGTCCGTTTCTCCCCCACTTAGGGTTCGAACCATCACCAATTAATGCACTAACAACTATCCCACAGATAGTTTCTACCAGAACATCGCACCTACTCTTGGAAGGCGCTACACGACGCCCCATGATCTCCCCACATAGGGATCAAGCAACCCTAAAATTCCCTGAATCTCCGATGAAGTCCTCAAGAACTTCTCGTCACGACTGTCTCTAGTCCCTCCAAAATCTCATACCATCCACTACCGAACATCTCAATTGTCCAGTAATAATCCTGACTATCAAACTGGAAATTCTGAATCATCATACTCCTCATCCTCGTATTCCCAACCAACGTGTGAATCATCACAAGAACAGGGACTCCATTCCCATACTTAATACCCAACATAGACATAAGGGTCACCACCCCGATATACTCTTCTGGATCACCCATTGCTACAGTTAGCATACTCAAGTAGGGTGCATCCTGGTCCCTGACCTTCTCAGTCCCAACTAACAACCTGCTCATGGTATATCATTTCTCGCGGCAGACACGCTGCCAAAAACTCTGGTGGAAGATCGCCATCAATGTCAACCCGCAGGGTTTACTCCTAACCCCAAAACCGAAGTCTCACACCTCTTATGTTTCCCACAAGAAGCGGAAATAGCACCACTCAGGTCACAGAAAGTGTCCCCTTTCTCTCGGCTGATTGCTCCTCTCATGTCGTAATCCTCCATAAAAACCATCTCTACTCATCCTTGAGTCTTGCGACTACATCTGACATCTTACCAAAAATATTTGAAATGCTCTCGACCTCCCTCTCAAGGGATGCCTCTTCTGAATTAATCATGGCCCTCAGGCCTAAAACCTCATCGCGCCCAATCTCCGCATACTCAATCATGACCGGATAACTGGAGAACCACAAGTGTCATTTACTACGAACCATGGTACTCAGCCCATGATGTCTATTCTCAATCTGCTACGACGCATGGTATTCGAACCATGACATCCCCCCTCAATCTGCTGCGATGCATGGTACCCGAACCATGACATCACTCCTCAATCTGCTCCGATGTATGGTACCCGAACCATGACATCACTTCTCAATCTGCTCCGATGTATGGTACTCGAACCACAACATCACTCCTCCATCTACTACGACACATGGTACTCGAACCATGACACTACTCCTTGATCTATCATCCCCACTTGTTTCCCTAGTACCCTAAGGATTCATACTTGGACTGCTCACTGATCCGGTGTCTTCGGTAGTACGGGCCCTATACTACCGCTCACACCGCATCAGTATTCACCCCAAGTCCTCCTCCTAGGATCCCAGATCACAAGCACTCTGATCTCACTATGCATAGTCTAATCTCCCACAGACCTCTCGTAAGCTCCTCACTGCTACCTACTCACTCTCAAGCATCTCATAGCAGCAAAATCTCCTAGGCTAAGGCATCACAAATCAGGCCACTCTAGTCCTAATATGATTACCTAGCCTACTCTAACATGCATTTTATATCATATCATAACTCATAACACATAATGTAAGAGTATTTTGGGGATTCACCGTTCGGGTGCTGGCTGACCGTACACACCTTCCACTCTGTTTGCTTCCAAAACCTCTTTTTCTTTTTAGAAAATTTTAGTTTTTATTTGAAAATTTCTCAAATCCTCGGTTTGAGTTCAAATACGCCCGAAGGTGCATCCGAATCCCTCAAACCAAGGCTCTGATACCAACTTGTAACACCGTAAAATTTCAAATAATTTTTCGTTTTCAAAAACACATAATGTATCACATCACAATTTCAAATCCATAATCAATAGTGTTTTCAAAACAAATCCCAAGATCTCTATAATAAACTCCATCGGTGTGTGTACGTGTCACGCCGTCGCCTTCCCACGATCCTCGCTAGTACCTGAGACATCAACACAACAACTGTAAGCATAAATGCTTAGTAAGTTCCCCAAAATACCATATACCACAAATACGCCACTCAAGGCTAAATTCGACCCTCTGGTCAAGATGTATAAGCGGGACCCTCCTGTCCCGTAGCTCGTCGGACCCTCCGGTCCAGTCATACCTCATTGGGCCCTTTGGCCCGGTCTGAATTGTTGGACCCTCCGGTCCGATCTATATCGTTGGACCCTCCGGTCCGGTCTACACAATCATACAACATACATATAACACATAGAACGTAATTGTTGGAATAATGTCTAAGGCTGCAACTATATTAGGCAAGTATTTGACCCGGTTGTGCATGGTCCTTTTCGGTTGCCTTCACCATAGCAACTTGATAGGATGATTTATTAAGAGAGAGTAAATATTATTAATATATTATGGGAATAATATATTGTTATATGATTAATATAAGTCATAGAATTAATTGGAATTAATTTGGTGACTTAAAGAGGTTAATTAAATAAAGGGGTATAAACTGTCAATTGTTTGATAGTTAAGCTTTAGACTATAAATCCTTATAGATATATAGTGGACGGATCCTAGAAGCTAGGATAGCTTCAAAATCGTCCATGACTTATCTAAGGAAAGGATTTGGATAGCCTTAAGAGAAGATTATCCAATTAGGGTTTAGGTTGTAACCCTTAAGGAGTCTACAAGTATAAATAGACCCTATGGCATAAGGAAATCAGCACCTCACCTAAAGTAAGAGAACCCTGGCCGATTTCCTCCCCTCTCCTCTCTCATAAATCATCTTCGTTGCTATTGCTGTTTGTAAGCCATTAGAGGAGTGACATTTGTGACTCTAGAAGCTCCAAGACTACAAGATCAACAAGGAATTCAAAGGTATGGTTCTAGATCTGTTTCAATGTTGTTATTTAACCTAATTAGCCATTAGAAGTCTTGGATTCAAAGCATGTTTAATTAGAAAGCCTAGATCCAAGCATTAGGGTTTTGCATGCGCACATAGGAAAGTTCTTATGGCTAAAACCCAACAGTGGTATCAGAGACTAGCTTGGTTTTCTTTAAATTGTTGTTTGATTAACTGAAACAAACCTGCAAATTCGATTTTTTGGTTTCTGAGTCATGGACTCGGCGAGTTCCAAAGTGGACTCGGCGAGTAGGCCTGACTCGGCGAGTCCCTTTGTGCACTCGGCGAGTCCAGGCGTCAGGAATGGCCAGATTCTGGATTTTTTCATAATTATCTTATGGAAACTTATCTTAATCATAATAGATCAACCTAAATCCGATTTTTGATATATATGACTATAATCTTGATCTAGTTAAAGGTATTTATCAACTAATAAAATATTTAATTTCCTTATATGATGATTAATTAATTATTTTAATTATTTTGGTAATTATCGTTCAAAGAAATCTTGAATAAAATGAAATATAGATAATTAGGATATTAATTGTTAATTGGAATTATTTGTTATTTGATCCTCTATGTTTTAAATGTTTAAAACTTGCCCTCAAGTTTTGAAATTTATATTTTTGATTAAAAGTTTTAATTTAGACAACTTAAATTTCAAACCCTAGATTTTAAAAGGTTTAAAATACAACCCTATACTAACATGATATTACTAGAATAATATATATATATATATATATATATATATATATATATATATATATATATATATATATATATATATATATGTATGTATAACTAAATGCTAATCTTACCGTTAGTAGGCCTCATTCACGAAGCCGATCTATAAGGTGGGTATAAGGTTGCGGCCTATAAAATGGCGCTTAATGGGTGTACACTCACACCCACCGCTTGCTTGATTGGTGGAGGGTCGTTAGCCGAACGGGTAGGATAGGGCAACCTCATCCTCTCATTAAAAGTATAATAAGTAATACAAAGTAACTACACATTTTTTTAAAAATTTCCCAATCTTAGTTACTTTAGGAAAAGTGAATTGATGCAATCCCATGAAATTACACTTTGCACCCTTGCTAAGAAGTTAGTGGAGCGTGTGTGGTTTACCGGCACACTAATTGGTTCTAAGCAAAGGTGGCAAAGGGTGATTCATTGTTTATCATAGTTCGATAGAGCGTGTGTGGTTTACCGGCACATCGAATAGGTGATCGTTACAATGAAGGCACCATGTGAATTTGCATGGTAATTCACACCCGCTTTGTGATCCTCGGTATCCCAGTCACAAACAAGAGGGGCATATCGAGATTTAAACATGCCATTGAATAGTCTCAATGAATCTCATTCGAACCTAGGAATTCTCAATACACTTAGGACTAATAGTCAAGTTTTGTGATGGATAATTAGTGAATCGTCATTCACTTACCTTCAATTTATTTGCATGTTAGATTACGGCATCCCTTTTCTAGTATGTAAATGTTATTGTTGGATCCTAGCCCTAATTTTCTTATTGGGTGATAATTAGGGATTCTTATTCTAATCTATCTTTGTCCTTTTCTTTTGTAGATGTAGAACGCAAACAACGCTGCTGCTAGTTCTTTCACGTTGATGAGCCTTTGCCAAAAGGTCACCTTCGATGGAACGAACTTTAGCGAATGGATAAGGTACATTCGCACCATTACTCGCTATGAGGATAAGGAGTATGTCCTCGATGAGAAGCTCGAGAAAATCAACCCTGAAATCGCTACTCCGGCCGAAATCACCGCTTTTGAGACTCATGAGCGAGATGCAACGAAGGTACATTGCATCATGATTGCCACCATGAACTCCGAATTCCAAAAGTCCTACGAGGACATGTACCCATACGAGATGCACCAAGACTTATTGGAGAGATACCACCAGAATGCGAGACAAGAGCGTTATGAGATTTTCACCAACATGATTTCCTCTAAGATGGGTCATGGAGAATCTCTTACCATGCACCTGCAAAAGATGCAAAGGTATGTCGACCGCCTTCGTAAGTTAAATGTTGACTTTGAAGAAGACTTGGCGATCGACATGGTGCTTCACTTTTTGCCTCCGATGTACAACCAATTTAGGATGACCTACCACATGAACAAAGAAGAGGTCACCCTAAGCAAACTCCAAGGTCTCTTGAGGGTTGCTGAGAGCAACTTCAAAGACAAGTCTGTTGCACCAACTCCCAATCCGCCTGCTGCTCCTATCTTGGCTATTGGTCAAGGAAAGGGAAATAAGAGGAAGGCTTCATCGAAGAACTATCGCAAGGTCAAAGCCCGAGATGGTGCCTCTTCTAGTGGGACCAAAGTTGATCCCGCTAAGCCCTGTCCTAACCCGAAGGAGGCAGAGTGCCACCACTGCCACAAGATAGGACATTGGAAGAGAAGCTGCCCAGAGTACCTGAAAGCAATCAAAGAAGGAAAGATCAAGCCATCTTTCGCAGGTATATACACAATTAAATATAACAATTCTAATCATGCTATTTCTTGGGTTCTTGATACCGGTTGTGGTTATCACATTTGTTCTAATGTGCAGGGACTAAGAAGAAGTAGGGATGTGGAGCAAGGAAGGATCAATCTAATCATGGGGAACAGAAGATCGTCGCCTGTGACCAAGATTGGAGTGTATTCTTTAGTGCTTAGGAATAATTTGTGTTTAGATTTGAAAAATTGTTGCTATTCGCCAGAAATGGCTAGAAACATCATTTCATTTCATGGTTTATATAGACAAGGATTTAGATTTTCTTTTAATAATGAGAATGGTTCTATTTTGGCTTATCTAAATGGTGTCTTTTACTTTGAAGCTATACCATGTAATGGAATATATGAAACTGTTATGATTGTTGATAACCTAGGAAATGATGTTTTGAATATAGATTCTTCCACTAGTATGGATAAAGCATCCTTGTGGCATTGTCGTCTTGGACATGTCAACAAGAAACGCATAGCCCAACTCCAAAAGGATGGAGTGTTGGAGTCATTCGACCTTAGGGAAGATGACACATGTGAGTCTTGTTTACTTGGAAAGATGACTAAATCACCCTTCACGAGTACGTGTGAAAGGGGTGAGGGTCTATTGGACCTAATACATACCGATGTATGTGGACCGTTTAGATCAACCACGAAGGATGGAAACCGCTTCTACGTGACCTTTACCGATGATTATAGTAGATATGGGTATATCTATTTAATCAAGCAAAAGTCAGAAACCTTTGAAAAGTTCAAAGAGTTCAAGAATGAAGTGGAGAATCAAATGGGTAGGAAAATCAAGATGCTTCGGTCCGATCGAGGAGGAGAGTACCTAAGTCTTGAATTCCACGATTATCTCAAGGAGTGTGGAATAGTTTCGCAATTGACGCCTCCTAGGACACCGTAGTTGAATGGTGTGGCAGAAAGGCGTAATCGAACCTTATTGGATATGGTTCGCTCTATGATGAGTCGTGCTTCGCTACCTATCTCTTTGTGGGGGTATGCCTTAGAGACTGCCGCCCATATCCTTAACCGAGTCCCTACTAAGAAGGTTGCCAAAACACCTCACGAGATGTGGACAGGGAAAGCTCCCTCGTTGGCACATATCAAGGTTTGGGGTTGCGAGCCTTTCGTAAGACGAGATACTCACGACAAGCTCGAACCTCGAAGTGAGCGATGTATTTTCATCGGCTACCCGCAGACATCCTTTGGATATCTCTTCTATAGACCGAAGGACAATGTTGTCTTCGTTGCGAGGAGAGGAGTTTTCCGTGAGCGAGAACTCATAAGCCAAGGAGACAGTGGGAGGCAAATCGAACTTGAAGAGATTCAAGAGTTGATAGATGAAGGAACCTCTACCGCTGGCACTCAACCCGAAGAGGAAACTCCGGTTGAACCGATTGACGAATCCTTACCTCTTAGACGTTCCGATAGAGTTAGAGTTTATCCCCAGTTTTATGGTTTTCATATTACTACCGAAGGGGACACGTATATTAGTGATGGTACACTAGTAAATCTTGACGAACCTAATAGCTATAAGGAAGCCATGGCAGGCCCGGAGTCTACGAAGTGGAAAGAGGCAATGGATAGCGAGATTCAATCCATGTATGATAACCAAGTTTGGAATTTGGTTGATTATGTGTCCGGACGTAAGACCGTTGGGTGCAAATGGATCTTCAAGAAGAAGAACGACGTGGATGGAAAATTACACACATATAAAGCGCGATTGGTTGCGAAGGGCTTTACTCAAACTCCCGGAGTTGACTATGATGAGACCTTCTCACCAGTTGCGAAGATTAAATCTATTAGAGTGATGCTAGCAATTGTCGTATTTCATGATTATGAGATTTGGCAAATGGATGTCAAGACCGCTTTCCTTAACGGAAAGTTGGCTGAGGATGTTTACATGGCTCAGCCAGAGGGGTTTGTGGATCCGAAGCATCCGAATAGAGTGTGTAAGCTTGAGAAGTCCATTTATGGACTTAAGCAAGCATCTCGCAGATGGAATCTTTGCTTCGATGAGAAAGTCAAAGAGTTTGGATTTGTACGAAGTGAAGACGAATCTTGTGTATATGTCAAAGCCAGTGGGAGTATAGTAAGTTTCCTCGTTCTATATGTCGATGACATATTACTCATAGGAAACGACATCCCAACTCAGCAGGAGGTTAAGTCCTGGCTCGGGAAGTGCTTCGCTATGAAGGACCTCGGAGAGGCTTCTTACATTTTAGGAATAAGGATAGTAAGAGAAAGAAGTAAGAGACTAATTGGACTTAGTCAGAACACTTACTTGGATAAAGTACTAAAACGATTTAGTATGGAAAACTCGAAGAAGGGAGAATTACCGATACAGAGTAATGCCAAATTAAGTAAGACTCAAAGTCCGAGTACCAAAGTTGAGATAGCAGAAATGAGCCGAGTACCATACGCTTCCGCAGTTGGCTCAATCATGTACGCTATGACTTGTACTCGCCCTGATGTAGCCTTCGCTTTGAGCATGGTTAGCAGATATCAGGGGAATCCTGGCAGAGCACATTGGATTGCGGTGAAGAATATCCTTAAGTACCTTCGGAGGACGAAGGAATGGTTCTTAGTCCTCGGAGGGAGTGATGACTTGAAGGTGCGAGGGTACAGTGACGCTAGTTTTCAGACCGACAGGGACAACTAGCGTTCGCAGTCGGGCTGGGTCTTTACCCTAAATGGAGGAGCAGTGACATGGAAGAGTTCCAAGCAGGAAACCGTAGCTGATTCAACGTGCGAATCAGAGTACATTGCAGCGAGCGAAGCGTCAAAGGAGGCAATATGGCTAAAGAACTTCATCGGAGATCTTGGAGTTATACCTGCCATAAAGGAGCCCATGGAGATTTTCTGTGATAACGAAGGAGCGGTTGCCTTGACCAAGGAACCGAGGGATCATGGTAGATCAAGACATATCGACAGAAAATATCACTTTATTAGACATCGTGTAGAAGAAGGACAACTCGTAGTGAAGAGGATATCATCAGAAGATAACCCAGCAGATCCGCTTACGAAGGGACTGAGTAGGGTTAAGCACTTCCAGCATGCTAGGAGTATTGGGCTGAAGGATGATATTAGCATAGATTAGATAGTATTAGAAACGTGTAATAGATAAATGTAACTAACTTTGATGATTACATAAAGGAGTTTTATTTATGAGTAATGTTACTGTCTTATGTTAATTGTTTAACTATTGTTTCACTTTGCATGTTTTGACTTCCAGAATAATTGAGTTTATTAGGAATAATCGAATTGTTCAAATTATCCACAATCGTTCATATGTTGAAAGTAGATATGAATGAAGATTGTCATGAATTGGTGTGTAGATTGTCTAAATGGTTTTAGACATAGCAAAGGGTTGCTGCAACGTTCAACAGTGCTTATGAACTAGTTTTGAGCATTGCAACAAAACCGCGCTTGCTGGAATCGCCTTATGGAATATGATATAAAAGGGTGATCGCAAGACGATAATATCATATAGTCTTAAAACCTAGATATATGGTTTGTTATTTGTTAATTGATTGTACATTGATAATGCGAAAACGCATCAGTAACTCGGTGTTATAAAACGCATTGTTGTGTATTGTTGATTAATGAATAAGTAAATGCATATAAGTCGAAGTTTATCTGTAACTTTTATCTAAGAAGGTAAAAGTGATATCTCGGCCGCTCGATGATTTGATTTGACTTATGTGCCGGGCCCGGTCAGAACTGAATTGATGTGTTCGATTAAGTTCTATGTCAAATAAATCAGAGATCGAGAAACCTAAATGTTTGACTAACAATTCCATAGGATTGTCAGCATGATATCTAACAGAGGACTGTACGATCCCTTATCTAAAGGACAAGATTGATTAGATCGGAGTTTGACAGCGTCTTTGAGAGCTACGATTGCAAACCAAATTGTACTTGTGCATATAGTTACTAGACTTATCCAAGTGGGAGACTGTTGGAATAGTGTCTAAGGCTGCAACTATATTAGGCAAGTATTTGACCCGGTTGTGCATGGCCCTTTTGGGTTGCCTTCACCATAGCAACTTGATAGGATGATTTATTAAGAGAGAGTAAATATTATTAATATATTATGGGAATAATATAAAGAATAATATATTGTTATTTGATTAATATAAGTCATAGAATTAATTGGAATTAATTTGGTGACTTAAAGAGGTTAATTAAATAAAGGGGTATAAACTGTCAATTGTTTGATAGTTAAGCTTTAGACTATAAATCCTTATAGATATATAATGGACGGATTCTAGAAGTTAGGATAGCTTCAAAATCGTCCATGACTTATCTAAGGAAAGGATTTGGATAGCCTTAAGAGAAGATTATCCAATTAGGGTTTAGGTTGTAACCCTTAAGGAGTCTACAAGTATAAATAGACCCTATGGCATAAGAAAATCGGCACCTCACCTAAAGTAAGAGAACCCTGGCCGATTTCCTCCCCTCTCCTCTCTCATAAATCATCTTCCTTGCTATTGGTGTTTGTAAGCCATTAGAGGAGTGACATTTGTGACTCTAGAAGCTCCAAGACTACAAGATCAACAAGGAATTCAAAGGTATGGTTCTAGATCTGTTTTAATGTTGTTATTTAACCTAATTAGCCATTAGAAGTCTTGGATTCAAAGCATGTTTAATTAGAAAGCCTAGATCCAAGCATTAGGGTTTTGCATGCGCACATAGGAAAGTTCTTATGGCTAAAACCCATCAGTAATCTCATACATACCACATAAGACCCTCTGGTCAACTCATAATACCACTCAAGGTAACGTATAGTGAGAAGACTCACCTGGCACGAAGAATCAACCTCCAATCATGTTGCTTGCCAAACACCGACCTCTAACTCTGTGTCAAATCCCACAATTAACCCAATCAGGAACCAAGTCCAATTTCTCAATTACCTGGTCTAAAGATAGACCATCTACCAATCCCTTACGGTCCTAACCCATTGGGCCCACTAAGGCCCAATAATAAATGGGCTTTCCCCAAGGCCCAACCTCAACCTACAAGACAAGCCCAACATGAGGCCCAAGACATCAATTTAATTCTCTGTTCACAGGATCCACTAAGCAGGCCCAAGGATTCCGGCCCAACACTTAAAGCCCAAAAGATCACCTAGCCCAAAAGCCCACAAAGGGGTTACGCGGGGCGTACCTCTCTTGGTACGCTCAGCGTACTCAAGCATGCACAAATCTGATAGGGGACCTCAGCCCAGTACGCGAGGCGTACTAGGATTACGCTGGGCGTACTCTCTGTTTAGCTTAAATCAATTTCTGTGTATTAACCCGTTAAGACCTTAACTTATCTCTTGGATCTGGAATTCCTAACATCTCTTACTCCATAAAGTTATCCCTCTCTTTATGGGTAGATTCACACGATCAAGACCTCATTTTTATGGTTCTTCATCACTAGATACACTTAAAAGGACAGGTTATTAATCTTTGGAGTGCATCAACTCATAAAGTCTCAAGCTTGGGACCAAAAACCCTAAAATGGACCCTAAAATGCACAAAACAAAAAGAGAGGGAAAGCTTGGAGCGTTATACCTTCAAATGGTGCTCTAGCCCCAAGGAAGCTCAGATCCACAACTTGCTCTTCGACTTCACTCCGTTCCATGCTCCTTCTTAACTCTCAAAAGTCCACAAGAACACAAACAAGTTCATCATGGCCACCACAAGCTTCAAGAACGGATATTAGGGTTTGAGAGGGTTTAATAACTAAAGAAGGTGACCAGAAATGAGACCATCTCTTTCTTTTTATAGGGACACTTCACTTAATTAGGGTTTTCTTCTGAGCCTAGTACGCCCAGCGTACCCCCTAGTACGCCCAGCGTACTTGGTGGCTCTTGCTTAAGAAACACGCGCATATGTACGCTAAGCGTACGCATACGTACGCCCAGCGTACTTCGCTGCCAACTTCTTGACTTTAAGGACTTAACTTGTCAACCCTCCAAACTTTCATAGCTTCAAAGATAAAACTTTGATTCCACAATCCTCATACATATCGAAAGGTAATGAGATCCCTTACGTTTCTAGCAACTCGCCTCAACCCAAAACCCTCTCGCGCCCGACTCGTGGCCCACCAACACTGACCACGGACAATCTGAAACAGGATGTTACCATTCTCCCCCACTTGAATTAGATTTCGCCCTCAAAATCGACCCTTAGCCATATATGAATTTATCCTATCTCTGAAGGGTACCACCGAATGAATCTCATACCATACCGAAATCTTCTTCCATGGACAACTGAACCCACAGATGTGTGTGGACCCTTCAAACATGCCACAAGGGATGCTAATCGTTATTATTTGACTTTTACTGATGATTACAGTAGATATGGATATGTCTACTTAATCAAGCATAAGTCATAGACTTTTGAAAGGTTTAAAGAATTTAAACAGGAAGTCGAGAATCAATTGGGCAGGAACATTAAGATGCTTCGATCCGATCGAGGTGGTGAGTATCTTAGTTCAAAGTTCCTCGACTATCTTAAGGAATGTGGGATTGTCTCACAATTGTCACCTCCCAGGACACCGCAGTTGAATGGTGTAGCTGAGAGGCGTAATCGAACCTTGTTGGACATGGTTTGCTCCATGATGAGTCGAGCTTCGCTACCAATCTCATTTTGGGGGTATGCCTTAGAGACTGCCACTCATATCCTTAATCTAGTCCCTACAAAGAAAGTTGCCAAAAATCCTCATGAGATGTGGACTGGTAAAGTACCCAAACTAGACCACATTAAGATTTGGGGTTGTGAGGCTTTCGTGAGAAGCGAGACTCATGATAAGCTCGAACCTCAAAGTGAGAGGTGTATTTTCATCGGCTACCCACATCAATCCTTTGGTTACCTCTTCTACAGACCTAGTGAAAATGTGGTCTTTCTACCTAGGAGGGCTGTCTTGAGAGAGAGAGAGAGAGAGAGAGAGAGAGAGAGAGAGAGAGAGAGAGTTTATAAGCCAAGGAAACAGTGGGAGGCAAGTTGACCTTGAAGAGTCAAGTGGTAAAGGAACTACAAACCCTAGCACTCAACTTGAGGAGGAAACTCCTGTTGAGCCAATTGGCAAGTCTGTACCTCTGAGGCGTTCCAAAAGGGTTAAGAATGCACTTGAGCATTACTATGGATTCCATTTTACTGCGGAAGGTGATACACTTATCAGTGATGAGACACTGATAGGTATGGATGAACCTAATAGTTACGCGGAAGCCGTGCCAGGCCCTGAGTCAGCCAAGTGGAAAGAGGCAATGGACATCGAGATATAGTCCATGTATGACAATCAAGTTTGGAACTTGGTTGAGAATCTACCAGGTCATAAGACTGTAGGGTGCAAATGGATCTTCAAGAAGAAGACCGACATGAATGGTAATGTACACACTTATAAGGCACGACAGGTTGCAAAGGGTTTCTCACAAACTCTGGGAGTTGATTATGATGAGACTTTTTCTCCAGTGGCCAAGATTAAGTCTATTAGGGTTCTGTTATCCATAACTGCATTTCATGACTATGAAATATGGCAAATGGATGTCAAAACCGCTTTCCTTAATGGAAAGTTGGCTGAGGATGTTTACATGAGTCAGCCATAGGGTTTTGTCAATACAGAGTACCCTAATAGAGTGTGTAAGCTTGAGAAATCCGTTTATGGATTAAAGCAAGCACCCCGTAGATGGAATCTTTGCTTTGATGAGAAAGTCAAAGAATTTGGCTTTTCTGGGAGTGAAGATGAATCTTGTGTATATGTCAAGGCTAGTGGGAGTATAGTTAGCTTTTTGGTATTGTAAGTGGATGACATACTGCTCATAGGAAATGACATCCCAACTCTGCAGGAAGTTAAGTCCTAGCTTGGGAAGTGTTTCTCTATGAAGGACCTAGGAGAAGCTGTCTATATTCTAGGGATAAGGATCTTGAGAGACCGGAGTAAAAGACTAATTGGATTTAGTCAGAGTATCTACTTGGATAAGGTGCTGAAGAGATTCAGCATGTAGGACTCCAAGAAAGGAGAGTTACCCATCCAAAGTAACGTCAGATTGAGTAAGACACAAACCCCTAGTACTGAGGCTGAGATAGCATAAATGAGTCGAATACCTTATGCTTCGGTTGTAGGATCGATCATATACGCTACGACGTGTACTCGACCTGATGTAGCCTTTGCTTTGAGCATGGTTAGCAGGTATCAGGGGAACCCTGGCAAGGCACACTGGATTGCGGTAAAGAATATCCTCAAGTACCTACGGAGGACTAAGGACTGGGTCCTTACCCTCGGTGGGAGTGATGCCTTGAGAGTTGTAGGGTATAGTGATGCTAGCTTTCAGACTGATAGGGATAATTTCCGCTCTCAGTCAGGCTGGGTCTTTACCTTAAACGGGGAACAATTTCTTGGAAGAGTTCCAAGAAAGAGAAAGTGGCTGATTCAACTTGCGAGTCAGAGTATATAGTAGCTAGCGAGGCAGCAAAGGAGGCGATATGGCTGAAGAACTTCATTGGAGACCTTGGAGTTGTACCAGCAATTAAGGAGCCAAAGGAAATTTTCTGTGATAGTGAAAGTGCAGTTGCCTTATCCAAAGAACCAAGGGATCACGGGAGATCCAGACATATCGACAGAAAATACCAATTCATCAGACATCGAATAGAAGAAGGACTCTTCGTGGCAAACAGGGTATCATCGGATGAGAATCCAACAGATCCCCTCACGAAGGGACTGACTCGGGTTAAGCAGCTCCAGCTGCTAGGAGCATAGGGCTGAAGGATGATATTAGATTTAGTAGTTAGATAATTTTGAAATGTGTAAAGTGTAATTGACATTAGATGATGAATAAAAGGATTTTTATTTATGAGTAAAGTGTTGTTATCTCTTGTCAATCGTTTTCTATATTTCTTTTGCATGTTTTGACTTCCAAAACAATTATGTTTGGTATATCATATTATTCGAACCTCCACAGTCGGTCATATGTCAGAAGTAGGTATGAATCAAGACTGTCATGATTGGTTGCAGAGGTCTAAGTTGTTGGACATGGCTACAACAATCATTAGTGCTCATAAGTTCTGAGCATTAGACTCAACCCACGCTCACTGGAATCACTTCATGGAATTCATCTCGAGTGATCGTGAGACGGTAATATCCTATAAGTCTTCAAACCTAGAGATATGATTTGTTACTTATGAGTTGGTTATGCATTGATTGTACGGAAACGCATTGGTAACTCGATGTTATAAAACGTGCTCTTGTGTATAATTCAATGAGTAGTAGAACAAACATATGAGTCGAAGTTTATCTGTTCCTTCTTGGATTAGAAGCTGATATCTGGGCCCCTCGATGATTTTTTTGACCTATGTACCGGACCCGGTCAGATTTAAGTTGATGTGTTCAATTAAGTTCTTTGTCAAACAAATCGGAAATCGGGAAACAAACTGCTGGACAATAAGTAAGACATTGTTCCATGTATTTGTCCGACTGATATCTAGAACAGAGAATTATATGATCACTTATCTTAACTGGCATATCATCATCTTCTCAGTTCCGAGAGACCTTGAAAGAGCTACGATTGTTGATCGGTTCCTGAAGTCATACTAGCAGTTATAGTTATTAGACTTATCCAAGTAGGAGACTGTTGGATAAGGTGTCTAAGTCCATAACTATTTATGGTATGTACTTGACCCGACCCGGCATGGTCCATTTGGGTTGCATGGCACCATGCATTTGGATAGACTAAATGAGAGAAATAACACTTGTGGTTTATTAATATATTATAAGGTCTAATATATTAATAGTATTATTATTTAATTAATATTGATCAAGAATTAATTTGGAATTAATTAAGTGATCAAAAGATAACTAATCAAATATATGGGTTGATTATGTAAATCATCCATAACTTGTATAGTGGGCTAAGAGGCTCCATGGATTATCAAGTTGGGTTAAACCCATAAGATACTCCATGGGAGTTACAAACCCATGGGACATGAAAATGAAGAGTCATGACACATTAGGGTTTACATGGTATAACCCTAGATGTGTCACACTATATAAGGAACTCATTATCCACCAAAATCGGCTACACAAAGAGATAAGAGGGCTAGGCTGATTTTTGAAGTGTGTATATTCTCTCAAAAGTCATTCCAAAAGCATTTGGTGTTGTGTGAAGCATTTGAGGCGTCACACTTGGGGTGCTAGGCTCACAAGGTTTCAAGGAATCAAAATCAACTACAAGGTATGTAATTCTAGCCATTGTTTTAGGATTAAAGTTCCTCATGTATGCTAGATAGGATTATGAACCTTGGAAACCAATTTTGCATGTATTTAGACAAACATAGATCCAAGGTTTATTAGGGTTGCATGAACACTTAGGAAGTGTTAGAATGCTCTAAACCCATCATACACAACATAAATCACATAGACATAATGCAGGATATCTCAGTACTCAATATAAACACATAAGACATCTTCGTCACACAAATATGCCAATCATGGTAAGTATAGTGAGAAGACTCACCTCGCAAGCAAGCAAGCAAATAACCTCATACTCGAATCTCGAACCAACCTCTGCCTAACATAAAGGATGAATATCTCTAATCAATACTCTTTTCATGACTCTAATACCCGAAGCCTATTCTTTCTCTCTCTAACTCTTGAAGTGGATTAAACACCATTTTACCCCTCCATGATCTCCATTACTCATGTTTGACCCAACCCTAAAGTCAATAGAAGTCAAACTCGAGTTAACAACCCATGTTTGACCCGTCTTGCTGAGTGCACCCATGTGACTCGTCGAGTCCACTCGTTTTCCTCAGAAGTCTCGTGAAGGTCCAACTCAGCTTGTCAAGTCGACCCCCAACTCACCGAGTTATCGCATGATCAAGCTCATTGGGAAAAACCCTCACCGACTCGTCGATTCGGCTCATCGACTCAGCGAGTCCATTCAAACTCATTCCTTATTCAGACGATTCAAAGTAGATCTACCACTCCAAACACTAGATCTAGCATCTGAAGACTCAGTTGTCACGTAAAGCTTCGATCTTTACGTTCATGTATGGTAATTTTTGCTCCAATATACCAAAACATGCTCTCTCAAGGTGTTAAGCACAATAACCCTCACGTGGATGAATAAAGTTGGGACCTTTAGGCTCTAGGGACCTCACAAGGTCTAGATTTGAGGTTTAAACCCCATGATTACTCTACATGATCGAAGTCCCAACAAAAAGGTGGAAGAAACCCTAATCATCCAATATAATGAGATCTAGGCTAATAAATGAGAAAGGTGCAAGCTTTTACCTCCCACTGAAGCCCTAACATGAAGATACTCTAGATCCAACCAATTCTCTTGCTTCCTTGTTGGATAATCTCATCTTCTCCTCAAAAGATGCACTAGGTTACTCCAAGTTTAGCTTCTAAGACTCTCTTAGCTCGCTACACACGTTCAGGGTTTTACATAGGAAGGTTAGGCAGCTGGTGAGGCAGAAATGGGGGCATAAGTTCCCTTATATAGGCCCCAACCCCAGGAAATTAGGGTTTCACAACACATCACCAACTCAGCGAGTCGGCTCTCTGACTCGTCGAGTCCCTTCATTAATCACACACGGTCAATTCGACTCTACTCGATGAGTTGGACTCACAACTCGTCGAGTCACTCAATAAATCTCAAAAATTAAACACACAATAATATACCAGGGATTCCGGATGTTACACTTTGAAGGATATGCTTCGGGCATGTGTGCTGGATTTTGGCGGTAGCTGGGATACGTATCTTCCTTTGGTTGATTTTTCTTACAACAATAACTATCACACCAACAATGATCGACCTCCTTTTGAGATGATCTATGGGAGGAAGTGTCGGACCCCGATTTGTTGGGACGAGGTCGATCAGTGAGTTATGGGTAGCATGGAGGTGGTGCTCCGGACTGCTGATTTAATCCATCAGGTGCGTGGGAGATTGCAGACCACACAGAGCTTGCAGAAGAGTTATGCTGATAGACGCCGATCAGATTTAGAGTTTTAGGTCAGTGATCTGGTACTTCTGAAGGTGTCGCCTTGGAAAGGTGACATCCAGTTCAGGATGCGGGGCAAGATGGGTCCCATATATATTGGTCCTTTCAGGGTTATTGCACGGGTGGGTTGAGTAACATATCGTTTGGAGCTACCATAGGAGCTCAGTCAGTGTAACAATTGGTAAAAATAGGAACGATCGTACGATGCTATGTTTTGATTATTAAGCAATATGAGTATTTTATTAAGAATGGTTGAAGGAATTTAACCTCTTTTATTTAAATAAGTTATTGTGAAAAATAAAACAAGTAACTATTGATAAATTTCGTTATGATGTATGACTACAAACCATCACCGGTTTGTGAAATTAGCATATAACATCATTTAAACGCAACAAACTTAATTTTTGTATCAACATGTCTCTAGTTGATAAGTAAGTTAGGTTCTATGTAAAACATTTGCTTAATAGATGTGAAGGATCTAAATTTGACAAATATACGAACCAAAGTGACAAAACGTGTTTAACGATATGGTTAACCGGTTAAATGTCACGAAATTATACATTGCTCAATAAATTTTATATTTAAATAAATTAAAATATAAAATGAATTATTATAAGGTATAATTAAAATGTATTTAAGTGTTTTTGAATAAAAACAATAAAACATAAACATTAAAGTTCAAATACACAAAAACTACATTGTTATTTTATACTAAGTATACATGTATGTATTTGTATATATGTATTATTATCTAGTGAATGACTAGTTATGGGTCATGAATTAAAGTGATTTCATGTAAGGAATATGATTTCTAAATCAATTAAGATAAGAGAATTGGTGGAGATATGTGCCAACTTAACTAATAAGTGCTTAATCACTTAAGACATTTTACTAAGAATGCTTCTTAATCCCTCTTCTAATTTTCAAGATTAAGACCTTTCCTCTCCTTAACTAGAACTCCTAACTAACTAAATAACTAGTAGTTAGTTAGTTAACTAACTCTATCTCTAAGCAACCACCCAAGCAAGTGGCTAGACAAGATCACATCACTTAAACTCACATCCCATCACAAGCTAGTCTAGGTTTTGTCCCCTTATCCTCTTACACTCTTTTCTCCTTCATAATCACGAAATGTCATCTTCATTTTACCCTCATTTGACCAGCAAATACTCCAGGGAATTACTCTCAACCTTCATCTCATTTTCAAGCACAAGAACTTCCTTCCAAAGCCATCAAAACCATGAACTAAAGGGTTGTTGTCCCTTTTGTGTTTCAGCCACCATTTCACCCATCTACACCTTCCTTTTGCTTGATATTTTTACCACCAAATACCCCTGGAAGTTACTTGTTTTGATACTCAAAATTATTGATTCAAAACAGTGAGTAAACTACCCTTTTTCTTGCTCTTTTGCTGTGAAATTTTCGTGACAGCAACATAACCAAAAGAGTGGCTGTTTTGAAGCATCAAACCAACAACCAAAAGTTCATCTTCAACCTTCCATTCTTCAAGTATTCACATAAGGTGAGTTCATACCCCTACATTTTCATGTTTTATTCAAGTTTTAAGGGGGGAATACAAGTTAGAACACTAAACATAACTCAAATTTAAATGACAGCTTTCTACAGAAAAGTTGAGTCCTGTTCACGGACTGTTTTGACCATCTTAAACTTAATATCTTTCAAAACTGTAAAATATGCAAATATTTCAAGTTTATACCTTTCTAATGACTACTCGCACGCGTTCATACGATTTTTCTACAATTTATGACGATTTTTATAAAACTGCCTGTCATTTCAGAAGTGATTTCGGACCAGTCTGTGAAGATGTTCATTTTCACACTAGTTTGAGACCACTAAAAATAATAATAAAAATTAGGAACAAAGTAGACTCATTTTATAAACTCTCAGAGGTGACGGATTCAGTTTTTGACTTACGAGGATTTTTCTATGAGTTTTCTAAAAACAGGGACAGTAAGGGGTAAAACTGTCAAAAGTGGTTTATAGATTTATTAACACCTTCTAACATTTTTGAGCAATGTTTATACATTAAGGAAGTTAAAACACAATCATTTAAATATGTTTAATTACCATTTTTACAAAAGTGATAAGTACAAAAAGGTATTTAGTATCAAACTTAAGGATTATTTCATGCAAAGTTTCTAATAAAAACGTAAGAATATGAACAACAATTACGAAACATACCAAATCATCTTTTAAAATTTATACATATATATAACCATATACATATATATGTTTTGTTTACAAACTTGTCTTCTACATCGAAAATATACATATATATGTTTTGTTTACAAACTTGTCTTCTACATCGAAAATATATATATATATATATATATATATATATATATATATATATATATATATATATATATATATATATATATATATATATATATATATATATATATATATATGTTTTGTTTACAAACTTGTCTTCTACATCAAAAATTACACTTTTCATAACAAGTGAACATTTTACTAGGGATTACTATGCAAACAAGACACATTTTTAGAAAACTATAATAGGTATAGTTTTACGAGAGCATTACAAACTTTTACATACTAGAAACACTATTTCAAGAAGTTTACTTTCATATACAAGAACAAACGAACATTTTTTTCACGTAAATCTGTTTTATACTAAGTTTTGTGAGACATCAACTTCACGTACGTTCGAGTACGCATTTCAAGTCCTATATTATATACTAGAATCCCTTGGAGGGGGAGCATGGTGTTTGTGTATAGATCTATACGGGCTTGACAACCCGCGCCCTGACTGTTAGCTACAGTCCACCATTTGGGGTGACAAACGTCAGAACATTCCAACGCCTGAAGAACGTTGTGTATAGGCATTTCTAGTCAATAGCATGGTTATAAAACTCACTTGGAGTATTGAAAACACATTGATTTACGGGGTTTTTCAGACGTATTGGAAATTTTATACTTACATACATTTTCTAGAAACAAACATTGGTCTTGAGAGAAGGCTACATTTATACTAGTAGAAAATATAGGATTTTCTAGAAGCAAACAAACAAGAACAAAACATTTCATTTCATACAAACATTGTCATTTAATACTTATGAAACTCACCAGCTTAAATGCTGATCTATTCTTTCAAAACTACTTGTATGTCCCAGGGATTCAGTAATTACAGGTAACAAACAGCTTTTGAAGAAGGGACGCTGCGGCGCCAGTTTAAATTCATGTTTTGGCATCATATTGTAATTGGTTTTGAACATGTACCTTTTAACAATATAAACTTTCAATTATATATATGATGGTTGTATTGCTTTCTTTACTATGTATTCATTTGTTACGTTACCACATGAAGTCATCCGCCCCCGAACGTTTCCGCCGTTCCGGTTTGGGGGTGTGACAGTCAGATTCACAACACTTTTCACGTCTCTCAGCTGCAAAAATGTTTAGTTGATGATTCCGCAGTAGTGTCATTAGAGTATATTCAGGTGGACAAGCGTTTGAACTACATAGAGAGACTAATGACGATCCTCAATAGGAAGATGAAGACTCTGTGAAACAAGGAAGTGGGTTTAGTGAATGTGTAGTGGCAGCACCAGAAAGGCTTAGAATGGACTTGGGAGCCTGAAGAGGAGATGGGGAAACACTATCCAAAGTTATTTGCGTAGGCAGACTTCGAGGACGAAGTCAGATTAAAGTGAGGAGAATTGTAACACTCGTGAACCCAAAAGTAAATAATTAAAAGGTTGGACCAAGCACAGATGCTAAGCAATACTCCATGGAGTAGTTTTGTAACTTATTCCACATTTTTAAACCCAAAAATCGACCAGACTAAAGAGTAAATACATAAATTAAGCAATACATCAAAGACTACTTTTGTAATTTACTATAAATTGAAATCTCAAGAGTAAATGATTTGGTAAGGTAATGTTATTAGTATATATTTAGTCAATTTTTTCTCTACATTATCTATGATTAAATTTATATTTACTGTTGAAGAAATATCTTTTTGACCGACTATTACGGGTCGAAAGAAACACCATTAAACTTGTATTTTTTTGTTCAAAAAACACCATTAATATATTTTTATAGATGGTTTACCATTAAACTAATTAATTTTTATTCATATATAGCCATTTTCATATTTTTAGATATCATCAAATTTTTTACCAACATACCAGATGTTGAAACACCTAGACATCCATTGATGGAAAACAAAAACATCGGTGAGGAACCCAAATAGGTCACAATGAAACTTCATATTCACACTTACCCAAAACAGGTTGGGTAGAAAACTATCGAAGACAACACTGTTTTTATCTCTTATTGTCGCTCATGTTTGCGCTAGTATTAGTGTATCCCATATCGGTGCGACACAGTAATATAAGTGGCTATATACGTTGGAATCCCCTTATCTCGACAAGGGTTTTTTTGGAGAGACAATCTTGAACTCCACCTATATTTACATGGTATCAGAGTCGGTGTCCCGCACCCCCATGACTCAACACATCCATGTCTATCCTCATTGAGCCTCTCACTTTGAGGGGGAGTGTTAGTGTATCTCACCACGGTGCGACACGATAATAAAAGTGAGTATATATGTTGGAATCCCCCTTCTCTCTACAAGGGCTCTTTTAGAGAGACAATCTTGGGCTCCACATATATTTACAAATGTTAGTGTATCCTACATTGGTGCAACACAATAATATAAGTGGTTATATATGTTTGAGTCTTCATTCTCTTCATAAAGACTCTTTTGTGGAGACAATCTTAGGCTCTACATTTATTTACAAGTGTTGGTGTATCCTACATCAGTGTGACATGATAATATAAGTGTATATATATATATATATATATATATATATATATATATATATATATATATATATATATATATATATATATATAAAATGTTGGTGTCTCCCTTCTCTGCACAATGGCTCTTTTGGAGAGACAATCTTGCGCTTCACATATATTTACATCTAGACTTCACACATGCAGTGTCCAAGACTCTTCACAAACTTTATAGAGATCCATATCATAATTAGATTGAGATTTCATCACTCTTTGATTCAATCTTCACTAAGTACCGACGATCCCAACAATAACATATGAATCACCGGGAAAACATGACTTAATTGGTCTTTTTCAGATAATAAAAGGTGGTGTTTGTTACTTAGAGATGGATGGACGGTGGCGGTGGTAATAGATGGTGTTGGCTAGAGAAGATGACCAATATATAATTTAATGGGAAATCGTATAAAAAATAAGCTTAATGGAAATCGTGTAAAAACATTAACCTTAATACCCGATCATCATGACAGGTTTTAAACAAATAATGTGATTTAATGGTGGATTGTGTACGAAAAAAATGACTAAATATATACAAAAATATTATTTCATTATTCTACAAAGTCATGTACCTAGAGAGATCCTCCAAAGTCATGTGCATAGAGAAGCAAACTTACAACTTGAGGAACCGTAAAAACATGAGGTTGCATAGAGACGAAACTTCAACATTTGATTTTTTTTATATTTTTGGGTCTAATATGTAAAAATTGAAGTACATGAATTATTTCTAACAAAAAAAATGACAAAGCTCCGCGTGTGAGGTTGCAGAAGACAAATGAGAATGACTGATTATGGGATTAGTTTTTGTTAGTATTTATAACGTAATTTGGCATTATGTAATATTTTCATTTACACTTTTAATCTTTTATGTTCAAAGCAAAATTTTAAAATACTGGTATAACTGTTCAACTTATGTTATCAAAATAGTTCAAAAACAAAATCAATGCTACACTTCTGTTAAAAAAAATTAAAACCAAAGTCACAAGCCATGATAATCATTTAGGTCTAAGTATTTCAAAAAAAAAACATTCTGTTAATAAACTAAATAGTGTAGAATCATTTTAAACTATCACATCTGTTTTTACAGTTTCAAACATGAAACACTCATGCTGACATACAAACCGTGAACTGTATATAATTGTTTTCATGTAAGTTTCAAAAATATATAGTAAGCAATCAACAAACCTAAAAAAAACAAGGCACATAACTATAGTGGCTGATATAGGAATCATACTATTTCATCTACCCATTAATTTTATTGTAGAGCGTTCACATTTTTTAGAACTTTTGTTTTAAAAACTAAAATGTATAAATTTTCCATGGAAAAATAAAGAAAACAACCGGTTGCATGTGTCACAAATGACCCAAAACTTGAACCCACAATGCAATGCCAGGCCGGCCCATATACCTTGTCAAAATCCTGCAACACATAATAAAAGTATGATTACTTCCGTTAACAATACAAAATAAAGAAGATAATAACAGAATGATAATATATATATATATATATATATATATATATATATATATATATATATATATATATATATATATATATATATATATATATATATATATATATATATAGGTTCAGGTTCATTTGAGACCATTCTAATTTTGTGAGACCGTGAGACCAAATCTAAAAATAATTTTAAAATGCAAAATAAATGGAAAAATCCAAAAATTCTTTTTTTAAATGTTATTTTCGGAACTTGAATTAACTAAAAAAAATATTAAAAAAATATAAAAAAAATAAAAAAAAATAAAAAAAAATCCGTTTTTTTTTTTGAAAAATACGTGAAATATTCTAAATAGAATATTTCACTGACATATTCTAAAAAATAATTTTAAAATGCAAAATAAATGGAAAAATCTAAAAATTCTTTTTTTAAATATTATTTTCGGAACTTGAATTAACTAAAAAAAATAAAAAAAAATAAAAAAAAATAAAAAAAAAATTCTTTTTTTTTGAAAAATACGTGAAATATTCTAAATAGAATATTACACTGTACATATTCTAAAAATAATTTTAAAATGCAAAATAAATGGAAAAATCAAAAAATTCTTTTTTTAAATATTATTTTCGGAACATGAATTAACTAAAAAAAAATAAAAAAAAAATAAAAAAAAATAAAAAAAAATAAACAAATGCGTCTCACGGCCTCACAAAATATAAGTGGTCTCAAATGAACCTAACCCTATATATATATATATATATATATATATATATATATATATATATATATATATATATATATATATATATATATATATATATATATATATATATATATATATATATATATATATATATATATATATATAAAGTTTATGAAGCTTTTATTAACAATCACATAATTTAGGTATAATCGAAATCAACCAATTGTGATAACATATCAAATGAAATTAAAATGACTGCTTTGTTTTTATAATTTTTTCAATACGTTTCTACTTTCTAGTATGGTTGTTTAGAAAATATCACCATAAAACAAAAGTAGCAATTAATTTTATAACATATAACTTCTATTTATTGATAAAAAAAATTATAAATAGAAATATTTCATTTAACTATACATTTTTTAATTTCAATAATGCTATTATATCTACTAATAATATCTTTTCAACATGATATTTTGTTAAAACGGATAATGTAATTCGTATGATCCTTAACTCTAAAAAACTTTAAAAAATATTATCCCGTAATTTGATATCAGCAATCATACATCAAGAAATATAATTATTTAAATATTTATTATAATAGTGACATTTGTCAGTGTCATATATAACTCCTACATATTAATGCAAGTCCTATTTGATGTTCAAATGTGGTACAAATTTGATAACCTACAAAATTATTAATTTTGATTACAATAATAATTTGAATTTTATTAAGTGTACTGAATATACAAAATTTAATTTTACAAATCAATAGGCTTTTTCAACTACGAATATCAATTATGTAAGACAAGGTTTAATAGATATGTAAATTCTTTTCGAAAACGACCTTTTTTTTTCGAAAATAAAATTAATATATAAGTTCATTATTTATTGATAAAAAATGTACCAAATTGGTTAAATTAACTGCCGTATTACTTAATAACTTCTTATTTAGTGAATAATATAACTTTTAAGCGAATAATATTTTACAATTTAATAGAATTTAGTTTACCATATATATATATATATATATATATATATATATATATATATATATATATATATATATATATATATATATATATATATATATATATATATATATATTCCGTATAACAAACGAACATACATTTAATATATTATAAAAGAGACATTAAAAAACTTCTAATCCAACTGTATCATGTGTTGTCTTTTTTTTAGGTTGATGGTTCAAGTCTCGTTGTAACCATATATAGAATTAAAAAGTAGTTTAGAAATAAATTAGATTTGTTGTTTCAATAAAAAAATAATAAAAATAAATAAAAAATAAAAAAGACCATGCAATTGCATTTGTTCAAAATAAATAGTTATCTTAAATAACATTAATTTGATTTTTCATGCTTAACCAAATATATCCATTTTATTAATTTAAATATGTTTATAAATATAAACTATTATGATTTTAATATTGCAACTTTTTAATTGTAACTAATGTACGTAATTTATTAATTTATATATTATAATAAACAGAAAATCTAAATTGAAAATTATATTTAATTGTTTCTTAAAATACTTACAAATATCAATTATATGATTATATTCTTATGTTATTATCATTATCAGTTATATATCATATTCATATTTGTCACATTTTTGTTAATTA